>NC_079362.1:24889270-25518734 GCF_029582105.1 Oenanthe melanoleuca
GATCTGTGGGCACTTTGAAGTTACCACTGTGCTTTAGCAATCTATTTTCATTTATTGTGTCCTCTGCCACTCTGTTTCATTGTGTCCTACATTCTCTTATTTCTTCTAACAACAGTCTCATTTTTTCCTTTTGAGCTATCTTTTTATATTTGTCTACAGAATTTGGAGAGAGAACATGCAGAAGTCCAGTTTTTAAAGGACCTCTGGATAGCTTATCCAATGGTAAATCTAATGGTCCTTTCTTAAATTTGCTCACTGTTAGCTCCACATAAAACCTCTCTACACTTCCTGTAGTGGTGGTTCCATATTCCTTCTGATGTACTCGAGTTGCTGTCATATAGCAGCAGCAAAAGCAGCATGATAAAAATTAAATAAATAAATAAAAAATAACTATAGTGACAGTGATTATAGTAAATAATAATAATGATTGTTTTAATTAATAAAAATAATTATATTATTATTTAGAGAATTAGAAAAATAAGAACCAAAACCTACAAAGATTCATGGTGCAATCATTTTTAAAATTTAAATAAACTATTAACTAGGATAAGAACCTCCATGTAAGCCCTTCCATGCTTCCTTTTATTGTGGGGATAAAAACATTGTGATCAAAGACACTCCAAGAAAGGCAAAGTCATGGCTCATAACTCCTGAAAAAGAGCCAGGAAATGGACCTTCACTCTTACAGAAACAAGCATGGTGTGAAAAATGGGGAGGTCAGGGCTCTTCCCCTGCTGCTCATGTCCCTGGTCCAACATGTAGTGCCTGTTCTGTGCCACCCTGAGGCACTGCAGTTATTGCACAAGGAGACAGGAGGGTGACAACGATGGGCCAGATTCTGGGAACATCAGTCTGCCTTTCTGGTTTTTTTTTCCTGAAGCACTGTGCACAGCAGTCTTCTCAGTTAACACAGAATTAATTTGTAATGATTACTTCAACATTTTATAAATTATATTGCACGAGATAATGTATGGTAACTGCACAGATTACAGAATGCATTGATGTCTTTGCAAAAAAATGTCATGACATGGCAATTATACTACAGTAAAACAAATTATTGCAAACTGGCTCAAATTGTATTTCTCTCTAGTAAATGAATCATAACACTTTAACGCCCTCAGATAATCTGCAATTCAATGAACAAAACCAGAACCCAAATGACAACACAGAGAAGTTAAGCGTGCCTAGGGCAAAAAGATGTGAAAAGAAGACAGGGAAGAGAAAGAAATAATGCACTGAGAGATAAAACACTGTGCAGAGTTTAAGGAAAACAGGATCAAAGTTGCTGTGCACTTTTCTTTTTACTACTTTTTGATTTATTGCCTAAAAATAATTATTATACAGCTGAACAACACTTAGTATTTACTAGAAAATGAAATTTTTAAAAAATATTTTACATTAAATATTACTGTAGATCTAAAAGTGTAGTTTAATGTCTACAAATTAAACTTCAGTTCTCATCATGGTCTATTTTGCTCAAACTGAGCTTCCTGAGTTCTGCAAACCGGCTTAAAATTATTTAGGATTTCATGATAATGTTACCCTTTGTAACTCCTTAATGACTTAGCATACTCTCAGTAGTCTGTTCTGCAGGCAGGAGGGAAAAAATGGTGTTCAGAAGTGGAATATAAACAGAATTAAATACAATGCCAGGAACTTAGAATATGGAGATATAATAGTGCTTTGGTGTGACCCTGATCAGTGATTAGCGAGGTCAGTGCTGCTGTTTGCTCAGCATGGAGGGAGCAGAGAAGGTGGCAGTGCATTGGCCTCCACTGTTATCCTCACCCCTCAGAGCACAGAAGGAATATGAAGATTAGTTTGCATGTGGTATAATGCAAAGGCATGGGCACCATATTTCTTTGCAGGCATCAAGCAGTTTGTGGGATATTTCAAATATGTTCTTCAACTATTTTATAGGTTGTTATACATGTTCTTCAACCATTCTTTTAACCATTCTTTCTAGTGAAAGAAACTTCTGTGAAACTTATAAGTTCACTAGTACTAGACCATTTTGTGGTCCATTGGAAAATCATTCTAAGAAGTAACAATTTTCTACCAATTCCTGTTTTGAATGGCAAATATTTCCACTGTTGTCTTTTTACTAGTTGTGTGTAGTGGGAGAATATTCACAGCATTTGCCATCTCTCTGTACTCTTACAGACTAGAAGGAAAAGTAAAGATGCTGATCTGTAGGCTAATGCACAGCCACAATAACAGATGCACAACAAACAAGTGATTGAAAGAAGAGCTGATGTACAAGAGCGAGAGATGAGACTGCTGGCTTGTTTTTGTCTGTGGGACAAATTTCTCCATAGGGAGAAATCATCTGTTTTCATTTAAAATTCGGAATCCTGTCTGCCTGCTTCTTCCATCTCTCATATTAGATCTGCATAATTATTATAATAATATTTCTACAAATGAAATATAATGTAAGCCTCTTCAGAGTGAAGAAGAAAATCTTTAGATGAAGGAATAAACAGTCAAAGATTGTATTATGACATTAACTTAGTCTTGCTTTCCAATTTGTTGTTGTGGTAACAAGAGATCCAAGAGTGTTATATGCAATACATTGTACCAGAACAAAGCAGTATATTTTTATCTAGGATTTTACAAGTAACACACAGAGCATAAGATATTCATTCCATGTGTCCATGCCTTAATTGTAGAGCAATGGGTAACACCCTGTGCATACGTGTTTTTTAAAAAAATTAAAAAACAACTAAACAATGATGCAAGGAAAAAACTTTTCCACAGGATTTTTCCTAAAGACCACATCCTGGCAGAATGACAAAAAAACTTGAGACCAGTAATTTCATAATATGAATGTTGACTTTTGATATAAGTCCAGAAATCTTACTACCTGTGAGCTACAGGGATACCCTATGTAAAAAAATAAACAACCCACAAACTCCTTATGATGTTCAAAACTTGAAGAGGATGAATTTTTTTACCTCCTGAAGTAGCAAAATTGATTTTTTTTTTTCACCACAGAAACTTTCTGAAGCAAATGGAAAAAAAGAATAAAATAAAGATACACCAAAATCTGTGAGTGTCATGATGCTCCCCTTAAATAGAGACGAAAACTAAAGAAGCATTTCCCAGCTGGAATTATCTAGCTAGGAGTAGTTAACTTTTTAAGAAATCAGAGAATTTTACTTCTCTCCCCAAACTCAATCAAAGCATGAGATTACCACAGCAACATGAATCATTCCAGGACAATTTATAATACATAAATAGTGATATGGCAAAATCTATTCTGAAGGTATATTTATGGTAAACCAAAATAACACTTTCAAGAGAGAGAAACAGCCTGGGCAATATTGTTCTTGAGTATCAAAATAAAACTATCTAATTGAGTGACCTGAGTTATAAATTAATAAAAAAACAACCAAACAAAACCAACCCTATGGCAACTGGCAGAAAACAGACACTGAAAGCTTCACCTGCAGCCTTCTAATAACATGGAGTACAAGTGAACAGAGATTCAAGCAACATCATATTTCATGCATGCCAAAAGTACTTGAGAACAGGAATACATATGGAAGGTAATTTTATTTCTTAGTACTAGCTGATTATGAAGTAATTAGAGCCTTCATTATATTTCTTTTGGCTCCTGCACAAGAGAGAATTGTCACAAACTCACTATAATGCAGTGATGAGAAATACTCCCCTCTTTGAAATGAACCCAGAAGAGATGTGCTTTTAAAGAAAGTACAAGAAAGGAAGTCTGGTAATGGTCAGTGTACAATTTTGGGTATCTTATTTTATTCCTGAGAAAAGATCAGATTTTTAGCTTACATTAAGTAATTTACATTAAGTGAAATTAAGTACTCCTTTTCTCTGATGAACTCTTAGTCATAGACAGGGACTTGTCACATAATCAAAACCTGGAAACTGTTATGCCATAACTTGCCTTCATAGATGAAATCTATATTTACATCCACTGCAATTTTTCTCAGTCATAGACCAGAAAAAGCAGCCTGTTTCTTAATAGCTTATACAAATTGTCCACAGGGCTCTGTAAATTTAAAAATGTAGACAAGAAGAGAAAAAATTAAAAAGTATGGCTTACATGCTAACTATGGCAACTATTATTCTGAAAAAAATGCCAGGCTTATCTGCAGTGGAAAATAAAAGTCTCAGTATGGAAGGGGTGGCAAACAAGGTATTCACGCAGAAGAATCCGTATCATAAGGGTTAATAATTGGTACTGTCAGAGCTAATTGGCATTCAGCTTCCCATCAACAGCAAAACCATCTGGGCTCCAAAAAAATGCAGGGCATCATCAGAACAAACATAAAGGTCATTTAGTCAGTGGTTTGACGATAAGGATTATCCTTCTTTTAATGATGATTTTTGTTGGTCTTTGCTTGTGAAAGGAGTTGTGGAAGGCTATTACTCTGGGTGCTCTGGTGAGCACTGAAATGGCTCCCAACCTCTTATATCCATGGTATCTCTGCTGATGCAGAGCTCAGAAAGTGAAGGAAGTGGACGTCTAAATGTCTGTTTGATGCTGATGAATTATTTAATATCACTGGTACCTGCCTGATTTAAATTTTATGGAGAGGTTGGAGTTAAGCAATGAAGTTAAAAACACTGATGTTCATATCTAGGATTTAGCAAGATTTTAGGAATAGGGCTGTTTCCTGAACTGGGGCTAATGGGAGACATTTTTAGAATCCTGTAAGACAATTAGGCACTCAGTGTCCTCTAGTTTGCTTATATTGTGTTACAAGCTAGCAATATAAGTAAACCAGTCCTAATATCTTAAGCTTAGAGAACATATTTCCTGAATCACCTTTTTTTTTTTTTTTTTATTTTTTTTTTTCTATAATCAAAAGGTATATTTGACTCGGCACCATCTGTTAACTAGAAGAGTCAGCAGAACGAAGAGAGAATGTAAATTAGGTTGTGAATACTGAAGTTCACTTTCCTTTTTGTTGCTTCTGTTATTTTAATGTCTATGACTCACTGAAGTTTTCTTAATTTCTGTGATCTTTAAAGGCAGTGTTGAGAAAATTGAGAATGTTTTTTGTCCATCTTATGAAATGAGAGGGAAGACAGGTCTCAGGAAAGAAAAAATGGAGCTCTTTCATTCTTCCTTTTGTTCAAGCTATTTTTTCCCCCAGAAATTCTATTAAATTATGCAG
Organism: Oenanthe melanoleuca; assembly: GCF_029582105.1. Taxonomy (NCBI): domain Eukaryota; kingdom Metazoa; phylum Chordata; class Aves; order Passeriformes; family Muscicapidae; genus Oenanthe; species Oenanthe melanoleuca. The sequence goes on from NC_079362.1 coordinate 24,894,424, forward strand.
AAGAATTAATCTTTTGTACAAATAACATATTTTAGAATTTAAATTAAGCAGATGAGGATCATGACAGAACTTTGCTTTGTGTTCTCTTTGAAAATGCATAATCATTTGTAACAGATTCTGATGAGGATGCTATAGAATCTGAGTAGTGTGGCTTGAAAGGGATCCTTAAACATCACCTAGTCCTACTCCCCTGTAGTGATCACGCATCTTTAACTAGATCAGGTTGCTCAGAGTCCTATCCACCCTGATCTTGAATATTTCCAGGGATGGGGACCTACAACCCCTCTGGACAATTTCTTTAGGGTTTAAATATCCTCATCCTCAAAAAGATAGTCTTCCATATATCTAATATAAATCTATCCTCTTTACATGTAAAACGAATTTCCCTTTTCCTACCATAACAGGCCCTGTTAAAAAGTTTGCCCAAATCTTCTTGTAAACTCCCTTTAAATTCTGAAAGATCACAATAAGGTCTTTTGGAGCCTTCTCTTCTCCAGGTTGAACAACCCCAACTCTCTCAGCCTTTCTGGAGAGGTGCTCCAGACCTCTCATCACTTTTGTGGCTCTCCTCTGAACTCACTCCAACAGTCCACAATGTCCTTCCTGCACTGGGACCCCAGAGCTGGATGCAGGGTTCCAGGTGGAGCAGAATCCTCTCCCTCCCCTGCTGCCCACACTGCTTTGGATGCAGCCCAGAACACGTTTGGTTTTATGGGCTGGGAGTGCCCATGGCTGGGTCCTGTCCAGCCTCTCACCCACCAGCCTGTGTTGATAACTCCCCTCAATATGTGAAAAAATATCATAGCGTAGTGGTTGTTGAATACTTTTTCTCCAGCCCATCCAAACTGACACTTCATACATCTTCTGCAATCTCAGTGTCTAGAGAGCAAGTCATGAGCATCCCCTGAGAAAAAACCTTTAAAACTACATGACAGGGGGCTGTTTGGAGGTGGGATTGTTTTCTTCTCCCAGCTAACAAGAGGTAGCCCAAGAGGAAACAGCCTCAAGTTGCACCAGGAAAGTTTAAGACTGGATATTAGAAAAAACATTGCAAGGGTTTCCAAATATTGTAACAGACTGACTCTAGAGGGGTGCCCAGAAGTATTTAAGACCTATAAATATGGCCCACATGGCTTAGTGGTTAGCTTGGCACTGCTAAGTTTATGGTTAGACTCAATGATGGTAGGGTCTTTTCCATCTAAAGTATTGTATGATTCTATTCTCCAATATTGTGCCTCACTACTCAGATCTGAATGGTGTTTGATCAAAGCAGGCAGCTAATCCTTGATGTTTTGCTTTTCTGGATGGCTTCCATTAGATACAACCTCTGGGGATATCCATAGATTCAGATCCTGACTGGTTCTCTTACATTTGTTTGAGCTCCTTTTCTGGACTCAGGTATTCTGGAGAACAGCTACAGAAGACAGCTAATCAAACTTGGATAATAAAGGAATAAGAATTTGGGTCTTGGTTTTCTTCCAACTGTTTATTGCTCAGTTATTTTGATAATCTCAGAGCCTACATTTCATGATCTGTTGACTAATTACAAGATAACACCTGTTTTGGAAGCTTTTACTCTGCTTACTTCAATTTAGGAACAGTATCAACACACAAATGACATTTCAATATCATGAGCCAGAAATTCATCTTTAAAAGGTTTAAGAATAGGCACAATTTAATTTTTTTTGTCTTTTTTTTTTCATTGCATCTATTTCACAGAGGTATCATATAATATAATCTATCCAGATATAAGATGAGATTCTCATAAAGTTGCATATGAGCAAGTAAGTAATGAGTAGAGTTTTTGATTAATTTGATAATTCATACTACTCAAATAGTTGAATTCTTTAGTTTGTTCATTTCTAAATGCTACAGAAACTTCAAATGAATTGCTCTTATCTAGTGGAGTCTATTGTGAATACTTGCACCAAACAATACTGAATATATATGTCTATAACAATACCAACTAACTTTTAGTTATCTTTTCACTAAAATTACTTGGAAATTGGAACTTGTAGTATTGTATTGGCTATTTACATAAGTCATCCAATCTGGAGATATAAAAATGCTAAATTTTAGGGAACTCATGAATCTTTTTGATTTAGTCACCAGCTATAATCAGGTACAACTGGTTATATAATTTGAAATGCAGCTAAAGTGTTATATTTTATCTTTGAATGCGAATGATTATTAGGAATTCAGGTCTTTTTACAACTGACTCTGCTTTGATAGTTATATAATGTGTTCCTATTTTCAACAGCTCACCCTGTGTGTGAAGCACCTGAATATTCACCTCTGCTCTTTTTTTTTTTATAGGCAACTGACGCTGTCTGTACTGATGTTCCTCTCTACTCTTCTGTTATCATACAACATAATTAATGCTTTCTCCATTTATAAAGTGCCATTTTGACACTATTTCCCCATTTAACATCATCCAGATAAGTTGTCATCAACACTAGATAGAAAACCTCTCCTTTTGATCACAATAATAAGATCCATATTGCCTTGCTGAAAGCAGACAGAACATGTTTGCACTGAATATTAACCAGACTGCATGTGTGAAAAAGCTGTGGCAGGTGATACTTGACAGCAGAGTCCAGCCAAGCTTAAGAATTACACCAGCCCCTGGAGTGCAGGCTCCACATAAGCTCTCATTTCAGGAATCCTTTTATGTTACACAGAACACGGATGCAGGATGATCCAGGCCAGCTCGCACTTTTAGCCTGATTGCTTTACAGTAGGAACACTTTTTGTGTCCTAGAAATTGTAATTTTAAAAGAGAATAATTAAAGAAAGGTGGTAAATTACTCTTGGACCCAGGGCAACGTAATCTTACACAAATCATCTAAATCTATTTTGGTATAGTTCTTTGTTGAAAAACCTGATCCTTTAGAGTGTCTTCAGTCTAGGCCTTTGTCAATGCTGTGTGGGAAATGATCAAATAAACCATAAAATACTTAGATCTTCCCTACCTGTATAGAGAGCTAGTGAACTGGAAAAGGGAATCAGCAGTTTTGGTGAGAGATTACTTTTCTTGGGAGAGGAAAATTACAAACACTGCTTCTCAAGACTGAGTCTAGGAGGAGGTCTTTTGCAATGTTTTTCTAGCAACCTTGTCAGCAAAGCTAAGACTGAGCTATTTGAAATTTAGTGGCAACATAAAACTTGGAGTGACATGGACGTAGGAAAAAAAAAAAGCAGAACAAACTGCATGGTCTTTCAAATACAACCACTAAGAGCAAACAAGGAAAATGGCATGAAATAAACAGGCAAAAAGACGCAGAGCTAAGATTTCTTTGAGAAAGGGGAGGATTGCCACTGGAAGAGCTTAGTGAAATTTTATCACAATATATCCCATGGGATATATCACTGTTCAGTTTCTCAGATCCATACATGTATTGTAGCTGAATTGCTAATTTAGCCTTCCTTCATATGCTGCACGTGGGCTTTTCAAAAAGCCCCAAAAGTTTGATTTTTGAAAAGACTATTTGATTCCTGGTCAAAGTTTACAAGACATACACACAAAAGGTTCAGTGATAGAGCACAGACTCAGAATTTTAAATTGATTACCCTATCACCATGTCTAGCACCTCTGTATTAGAACAGTAAAAAGACATTAAGAGAAACAAAGAAAGCAAAGGGCATAAAATCCTTTTGATTAAGGAGTCACAATTCTAAGCTATCAATTCTCTTTTACCTTTTACCAATGCCCTTATACCCAGACAAATGCTTTCTTTTTGTAATGCTTAAAACTCCTTTCTCTTTTTTCTCCTATATCTTTTGCTTTGTCATTCTTCTTCAAACTTACAGCATTTTATCTCAACCTCTCCTTCTTTCTCCCTCTGTGCTTGTTCCAAGAGTTTCTACCTCCAGAGCATCAATTCACTCCAAAAGAGATATTTTCCCAGATGCTTATTGTTCCTTCCACTTTTATTGTTGTTGGTTTTTGGTGTTTTTTTTTCTTTTTTTGTTTGTTTGCTTGTGCTGGTTTTGGGGATTCTTTTTGTTTGTTTATGTTTGTTTGGGTCAAGCTCGGGGGTTTTGTTTGTTTGTTCGTTTGTTTGGTTTGGTTTGTTTTGAGGTCAGTTGTATGTGGCTTTTTTTGTCTTGTATTGATTTAGTTTGGAGTCAAGATTTTTGAATCTGGGAAGTCAAATTATATATACATTTTTAAGATAAAACCTCATGCCATATTCCACATAATGTTCATTCTAGGGAGATAGTGCTAGCAAGGATATTGCAAATTTGTTTATCAGAATTTCAATTTTGCAAGATGTAAAGCTGAAAAAATTTTTCTAGGTTAATATATGTCAAAGACCCAGCAAAATTATCAAATATGTTGTTTATAGTGCCACTGCCATGATGTTAATAACATTTAATATACATAAGAGAGAGTAGGTTTGATAGACATTGAAGAAAGCCTACAAAGTTTTCATGAATGATTTTAAGTTAAAACCTCCAACAGAATTTTGCATGTAGGCTTTGCAGTATGAGATTTTACAAAGTTATTTTGCTTCTTTTACAGAATGTATTCAGTGCTGTGTCTGGTGGTGGGAACAAAATGATAAATATTGGTGATTAAGAAAAGGTCGTGACTGGAGAAATTAATCTTTTTTCTCATGAAGTTCCATAAGGATATCTTGGGTTGATCACTATTTTTGGAGACTGCAGAGAACAAAAACTTGGGGGAACAAGATCACAAGTGCATAACATCTTCTTTAAACATAGTGCTTTATCCATAATCCCATTTAGAAGGAACCTCTCATTTTAGAATCTCAGACCATTTTACATAGCTTAGTCTCAGCACACTTTTTAGGAGAATTGAATCCATTTCATAAATTTTTGCAAAGGAGAACTGGAGACCATCATTAACTTACTGCAAGTGACTGAGAGAACAGATGAGAAAAAGCAGAAGTACAAACTAGAAATATTGATTCCTACATTTTGATGTGAGGCCTGGGAAACAGCAGACAGGGTTTGTATTCAATTTTACAATAACAGTTTTCAAAAATATTCTGTATTTTTAACCAGGTTCATTTTTTCATGAAAATGTTCAGATTCTTAGGAAAATGCTATTTTCCGCTTAAAAAGCCAAGTTAATCTACAATGGAAATGTTTTTGTTGAATAACTTTTTATTTAGACTGGAATATGTTAAAGGGAATGGCAGATTGGCTACTGCATGTCCTTATTTCCCTGTAAAACAGGTTTCTTAATGATCTGATTCATACTTCTAGATATGAAGTAACCATAGAATTAGGGCATGCTCTGCTTCTAACTTCTTTTGGAAGGGACACAGTTGTGTATCACAGATGAAGTAATCTAACTTCTGAGGACTGGCATTAATGCAATACCATAAATCACTGTTATATATTTCTGGATTGAAACTCAATTTTGAAACTTAAAACTAAAAAAAAAAAAAGGAATAAATTACTTTAATAAGCATTGTTTTTAGAAAAATAAATGCACACTTGTCAATAATAGTGTTAATTTTCTTTTCTTCTCTCAATCAATAAATATCAGCCATGTCTTTCTTAAATGATCACTTTACATGTTCCCACACTTCATGAATTCTCACATGAATTGTAGATTTTTAATATCCTATATATTTCAATTTAGGCTTCTGCTATAATCACTCTCAGTCTACTCTTTTCAGACATTATCTATCTTAACCTTCACTCATGCATCATCACAAAAGCCAGATTTATTTTATTCCACAATCCCTCACATTCCAGTTTATCCACCAAGATTTCATTACAGCTTGTTTTTTTAATGCAATTCTGATATGATGAATCTCTCAGAGAAATACATTTACAGGCTTCTGCTATAACATCAGTGAATTTGCATCTCCAAAATTTGAGATTCTGACTATTCTGTCAGGTGTCACTGCCTTCCAGACAGTTACAGAATTGATTGTTATCGGTTTCAAAGTGCCGCTGACTTTAGGTTCTGACACCTTCCTTCCTTATTTAAAAAAATAAAAATATTCCTAGCTTTTTTTTCTGACATTTCTCACAGCATGCTCTATCTAAGGGAGTCTGATTATTAAGTGGATTCAGAATGCTTGCTATGAATGGAACTTCCTGATTAACTGCTAAATTGTGTCAGATATAGGTCACAGAGCTCTCTGTGCCAAAGACAACCCCATTTTTTGGCATGACCTTTTCCACTTTTAAAATTATATTTTTATCAAGAACAGTAGTGTAGAATGCACATCTGTTGGGAATCTCAAGCAAAAAGCCTTGGACAAAACAGATCCACATAGCAGTATCTCATTTATGGGGCACATGCTTATTGGTTGCCTTATTATTAAATATTCCCTGATTCTCTATTCAGGCAGTTATGAATTATAAATATTTCATTGACTAGGACTTTAGCTCAGCACTGAGAATAATTTCATTCATCATGCATCTACCCTATAGTGTGTCCTCCCCTAGTCTAACCAGGAGACCTACCAGAGGATATCACAGGTCCCTCTGTGCTGGGAGGCTTTATGCAAAGTTTCAGCTGAGAAAACCAGGGCAGATTATTTAACTTTAATGTCTGTACTGTGATTCTCATCACCAATAGCCAAAGGACTAGGTGATGTCCTTCCTTCCTTAATTCCTGTTGGATAGAGACGTGAATAAAGGCATCACTTCCAATATCAAGGGCAAAAGTCAGTGTGTTATAGCACTTTAGAACTGCTCTTACAAGAGGAGCATAAGCCAACACCAAGAATGACAAAAAACTGTGTGAACATTATCCTGAAAACAATATTTGATGGTAAAAAAAAGAAAAGAAAAGAAAAACAGATGCTGGCATGTCCTAATCAGGAGTCTCAAAAGGATAGATGAAAAAGAATGTACTGCAGTTTAACCACATATTAGTACAGAAAACCTGAATGCCCTAATTTCCTAATTAATTCATGCTTTTCCAAGTAATTTCTCCCATTCTCCATTTAGCTTTGAAAAGTTTGTAAGAAGAAGCTGAGCATATTAACATTTTGCCCTGTGCTTCAAAAAAAAAAAAAAAAAAAAAGAAAAATTATAATAATAAAAAAAATTTACTGTCTTTACTTGACTGGAAACATGCATCATGTCTCCATGATTCTTCTTGTGAGTTCAGCTTTCTCCTAAAAGCCTCCTTCTTAGCCCTCTTAGCCTGCCTTTCAACTACCCTGGGTCTGCAGCACTCATTTTAACAGTTGTATTTCTTGTGTGTAATGTGCTTGGAGGTGCTCTGTTTGAGAGGCACAACACAGGTGCTGCTGCACTTCTTTGTCCTACTCAAAAAATGATTAACAGTCCTACTCCCTGTCTGAACTGCCAATACTAAATCCTTTATGTAAGCAAGCTTTGCGGTTTTTTTAAAGAAATGATGTGTGATTTCTATAGGTATATTAAAATTGTGCCTATGAGAGAAATCACATTTAGGGAAAAAAAAAAGATGAAAGCCCTTTGGAAATTTCTTATTTGGAGTGTCAGTAGTTGAGTAGCCTGGGGAAAACTTGTCCATGAGGAGACACTGAAAGAGCAGTGCACATAAACACATGAACCTTTGCATTATGATGCAGAGCTATAATGAAGTGTGCTGGAAAAATGGAAGGTGTGGTGTGAGATGTTCCAGAAAACTTGGATTTAATCTGCTACATGAACTAAGATTAGAGGGCAATTTCAGCAGTCATGTTTGGTCTCTGAATATTAGTGGCAGCAGACAGAGCTTGTCATTATCTATACATATGTGCAGCATGCATGGTGTCACACAGCAGGAAACGAGTAGGGAGAAAAGAAGAAACAGAAAATAAAAATTAAGTAAATGTCAGGAGTAAAAGTAACCTCTGCATTCAGGTCTGTTAAACTGCAAAGGGGTTTCCTTAGGGAAGCAGTAAAAACATCATCACTTCCCTCATTTAAAACAGGATCAGAAAAACCTACAGGGCTACAGATTCTGCTCCAATATTCTTAATATCATTCTGGCTTCAAGACTCTATATTTACTTTTCCACTGATACCAGCTAAAGCAGAATCTGCTTCTCCTTGGGAGCAATTCATTTTAGCAAGGATTATTAGGAATATACAGTCCACCAGGTCTTTTTTCATTGTTAATACCTATGGCAAAATCTTCAGATGGGATTGAGTCTCTTAAAATAAATATTGTAATAGATTTTGATATGCATTTTAATGGCTTAAGTTGATGTCCTAGGAATGTTTGAGGGCACAGGTGACTAATTACATTAGCAGAAATATGGCATTTTCAAATAGCATTTACATTTTCAGTGAAAATGGATACTGTTTTGAATCTTTCATAACTGGCTTGAATTTTACTAAGTCATATTGCTATATCTGTGCTAAGAATTGTCCTAAGACCATAAAATAAATTCCATGTGCTTCTTTTTTTGTTTTTGTTTGTTTTTTGTTTTTGTTTTTTTTGGTTGACATTTTTTGCCCCAAGAATTAGATTCAACATCAATTAAAATTTATTAGTATGGCTAATTAAAGTTTAGCATCTTGTAGACGTTATTTATTTGTTTGTTTGTTAATTTAGTATGCATTGACTTGCTCTCTTCTATAGAGGGAAGACCTTATTTATTTTAAACTCCCATACAGTTTAAGTGAAAAATGTATCTTGAGAATAAATTCAAATAGAATAATATCACTTGAAAGTCTGTCACATTGCATTTTAGGTAGCCAGCTGGCTAATGACTTTGGTGGTGTCTCTGATAAAGGGTGCTGATTTTCAGAATGAAGCTCTCTAGTTAGAGCACTCACTCTTATTTAAATGTAGCTGCACCTTGCTGCTCAAATAATCAATAAGATAATTTCTTAGAGAATCTATTCAGTGAAGATAGATGGCCTTCATATTTTTTATTTTCTGGACAGATGATGATATTTCAATGGCAATACAGTAGATCAACATCAAATGAGATTGAAATTGTATTTTAAAGTTTTTTTTTTCTTTTCTTTTTTTTTTTTTTTTTTTTTTTTTTTTTTTTTTTTTTTTTTTTGTTTGGTTTTTGTTTTGTTTTGTTTTGTTTTGGTTTTTTTTTTTATTTTCCCCTCAGTGACAGAGAGACTTCTGTAAACTTGGTGATGGAAAGAATATAAGATAATTATAACCACAGTTGTTTAGCTAAACTCTGTTCATTGAATATACATCTCCATTCTCTTGGCCACTCTGGTATATGGTTGCTGCCCATGTCCTTGATGAATTTTAAGTACCTCATGCCTTTGTGCCAACCTATCTCTAGCTTGTTTCCATTCTATACTGACTTGCTGTGGGAAAGTTCAGCACTATGCTTGGAAAAAACCCCAGTCCTCTGGGATTATAAATATGTAAAAGTAATACTTCCATTTACTACATATTAGTCCCCTTTTAAATTTTAAAATAATTTATTACTGCAGGAAGGAAAAAAAAAAAAAAGCTGCATGCACTTTACTGCCTGAGAACATCTTTAAATCTCACCTCTACAGATGACCTAACTTCCAAAGAACAAAGTATTAACTGTAATTGTTCATTACTGAATGAAGTGCTGGAAGTGTGCAGAATTTTGCCTCTTGGTGTCTATTGAACCAGCCTGCCAGTTGATAAACACAAGTGCCTCTGGCTACAGTGAGATATCTGACTGACATTGCATAGAGATAACTGGCTCATTAGGTCTGAAAGTGATTGGGATCAGCAGACTTACTCAGCATGCCCATAGGGGCATAAAATAGTATAAAATAGTATAAAAGTAGCTTAAAGCTATATAAGATAATCAGTCTGTACCATTGAAACTATCACTTAAAATGCTATTGATATGCAAGTTCTATTTTGTGTTTGCCAACTTGCAATAATTTTTGAGGCCCTACTTTGTGAAGGTGTTGCAGTGAATGCCCAGGGAATGCTCACTGCCTATTCAGGAGTGAGGAAGAAGACAAAGTAAAGCTGATTTTGAAGGGACAGAGACCACAGTGGGACAAAACCCTTATCTCCCTTCTGTTTTTTTACTAACTGGAAACAGAAGGCATGCAGCACCTTGCAGGGCATGTGTCATTGCCAAGGACTGTGACACCTTTGATGCCACAGTGGCTTTAGATCATACTTTTGAAGAGACAAAAAGGGAGTTTAGAGAATGAAAGGTTATTTAGTTCAATCCCTTTCCCCAAAAGCAGACACAAGCACACCTACATCACATATCCTGTGTTGTGACAGATTTTTAGGGGGCTTTTTTTTAAAAAATAAAGGGAAAACACTTCTAGTGATTGCTTACTTTTTAAATAGTGTGGATGAGTGTTTTGTTAAAAAGTCACCTGCTCTGGAATGATATTAAGGTGAGGAAAAGAAAGGTTTTCACTCTGAAACATAACTGGGAATCCAATAGTCCTTGATTTGCTCACCTTGTTGACCTGGGGTGACAGGATCTCCTAATTTGTCTCAAAACTGGAACATCTGTTTAAAAACTCCTGAGTGCAAATGACAAGTGACTGAGGAGAGCTCTGCACCTTCCTATCTGTGTTCATATATTCCACTCATTCCAAATTACATAAAAACTTTATCATGTTATTTTGGAATTAGATGTAAATGTGGTATAGATTGCATTATACAAATAAAGGAATAGATTCACACACTGTCCAAGTCTACAAATGCACCATATTTGGGTCTTCAAGGCTAGTGCTCAGAGTCTGCACTGGCAGCTAAAAGGCAGCTCTCAAAACTCAGGGCTGCTGCCTTTTCCCAGCCTGTGGAAGGCAGTGTCTGTGGTCCTCTCCTAGCACTGCCTTCTCCTGAGAACTGCAGGCTACATAGCAGCACTGTCTGTACATAGAGCCAAAAAAGAGGGGCTATATTCCTTGAAATCCTGTAGTTACTCTGCTGATACATCCTCAGAGAGCATTTCATATTTCATATTTCATCATATTTCTGAAGAATTTAAAAATAATGGAAACTATGATGAATTTGTGAGCTAAGTCAGCTCACAAGGAAGACTGAGATAAGCAGAGAAAACACATTCCTGGCCAAATAGGCACGATTTTACTAGAGGACAGTAAGAAACAGCACACAGAAAGGTACACTGGCTTCCATAACTGACCATAGTCATGCTGCAGAATTCATACCACGTGGCACAGGACTGAACAACTGTAGGAGTTCCAGAATAATGAGCTTGATCAGTGCACCTTTTAGTGCTCCTCTTCATTCTTTCATAAAGATTCACTCCCTAACCCTAAGTAATTTCTCCAGGATTTAACGTGCTTTTTCAATTACATAAAATAGAGAAAATATGTCTGTTGGGAGGCAAAATATTGCCATTATAGAGTTGACAAATATAAGCTGTTTGGATCAGTATCTGGATTAATTCCAAACAGGATATCTTTGGGTATTTCTCCCATTTTTCAGGGATTTTCACAACTTTTGGATAGAGTGGCTTTATTTGTCTTGACTTGATTAATTTTTCCCCATGGCACAGTTGCTAAGTACTCTTGTTGGCAGTTACTCTTCCCCAGGTTTTCAGCTAGATTAAATTTGCAGCGTTTTACACTGCTTGACAGGAACAGAAAGTCAACCCCAATGATTTGCTGACAAAAAAAGCCCAGATGTGGTGTGTGTAATTTTGCAGCCTTTCTTTCCCTTTTAGTTCTGAAGGAATTTTCACAACTGTACTAATTATGTTATCATCCTGATACAAGCTTCAACAAAACACTTTTATCCCTTCTGCCTGGAGCTTAGAGGATTCCTCTTTTTAAATAATACAAGAGAGAGAGAAAAAAAATCAGATGAGGGACTGTAAACGATCTCATCTAGCATGTTGCACCAAGTGACCAAAACTTCCAATCCACAAAGAACATAAGATTTCTGGTGGAATTTCAGGCTATGTTGTAACTTCTATTTTTCTTGCCCTTGCACTTCCACATAGATTAGATAAGGCCCTTGCTGTACATGATGTACTTCTTTGGTCATGATTAGCATCATTACCCCTCTCAGAAGACCCTGTTATGTTCATGAGGTTATGGGATGAATCAGAATAAAAGATGGGGGTCTGGACAGTGGAAGACATGAAGAGAACCCACATCTACCAAACTCTGTATCCTTGGGCAGCCAGTGACTATTGAAGTGGTTTTACCTTAGGTGCTGACACTTAATTTTTCGAGGCAAAAAGATTCCCTATGCTGCCAAGCTAACCTAATGAATTTTTTCCAGATAATAGGAACTAGTATATTTGCAATTCTGTGCAGGAGTTTTTATACTTTTATAAAGTGCTAGAAAACTTTCAAATTCTGTGAGGAAGAAGGAGCTGCACAATTTATTATCTGTTTTTACTGCTCTCTGCTCCTTGGGATAATGCCACTGCTTCCCCACTAATCTTTTCTTTTTTTTCTGGACCTGAATTTGCACTTGCTATATGCAGAAGCCAACCTAAGCCATTTCAGCAATCTTAATTACACACAAATCTACTCACACAAGGACTTTCCCTGCTCTCCTTATCCCTGTCTGGTCCTATGGTAAGGCATGAGAATCGTTTTGCTTATCTCTACCTGAAAAAACAAATAAATCCTTTGTCCTGCAATATTAGTCTTGTCAAAATTATTCAGTCACCAGCTGCACCACAACTGGAGACCTATGGTGAGTGGGACTCAGTCCTAGTGCTCCTGGCAACTTACTCACTGCAGTGCCTTTTCTAAACAGTGTCAATGCTGAAAACAAAAGAACACTGTTTTCAGACCTGAACTGGCCTCCAATAATCTCCTGAGTGAACTAAGAACTCAACCTGTCAAGACGTGACCCCTTTGGTAAGCAGACACGTGGCAGAGGACATCTCCTCACCCTGCCACAGGTAAGAATACTGTGAATGCAGTTTCTGTAAAAGTCTTCCAAGTGTGCAGGTGAGTCACCTCAGGTATCTCCTGAGCTTGTGCTCATTCACTTTCCAGGCAGACTGCAGGTCCTCTGTGTTTAAATGTTCTTAAAAGATATTACTTACCATAAATGCTGCAAAAGCTACATTACTGAGTCTACATTGTTTGTTATTTCATAAACCTTATATACGGTGATGGCACCAAAGCAGGCAGTTCACATCCATTCAGCCTATTTAAGTGTGATTATAAAACATATCTACACAGTTATGTAACTGCATCTTTGCCCTCACAGAATTCAGTAATAAAGCTTTAACTAGTCACGCTAATAAATTTGAACAAATTACAGGGACATTGTAAAGTATTGAACACAAATACTGCTAGATTCTATTCCAGTGTAGTTTGCTATATTTTTAAAATGTTCTCAAGGAAATTCCTTGTTTTGATTAGAAAAAGAGAAAGAAAATTCTTTTGCTGTGTTTTAGCTCTGTTTCCTTTTGTTTTGTATTGTATTGTAGCTCTGTTATGTGTTGCTTTGGCATTTGATATGTGCAGGTTCTTATCACAATCTGGACACTTCTGTCATTGAAAGCTACTATGATCCTAAGCTGTTACAGAAAATAATTTCATGATGAGTGTTTTTAATGAAACACAACAAAGCAAACAGAATTTAAAAAAAATCAATCAGAGAGGATAGCTTTACAGCAACAGAACTGTTTCTCAATAAATAAAGCAACATCTGCTGTTCTCTTTAACACTTTGAAAAATTCATTTGATTTAGATCTGAGTATAAAATTACTTTCATATTACTTCAGAAGTAATTTTCAGGTTAAATCTGTCTGTGTTTTGTGGCATAATTTATGACTATGTTTACAGATAGGATTGTTTTTATTAAGATAATATTTCAATTTCCTTTCTTTTATGAAAAAACGAAAGGTACTAAGAGATTAAAGAAAGATTTATTATTCCTTACTTCATTTTTCTCTGAAGATAAATACTTACTCCATACAGTAAATAGACGTATGACATAGATACTTTATAAAAGAACTTAAAAAGATTAAAATATCATATAGTTTGAGCTTTACGGGATCGAAAATATTCAAGAACTTGTATATATATATATATATGTATATGTATATGCATATACGTTCTATGCTGCTGCTATCACGAGGTTATCTTGAGATCATGGTGTGATGAGGGATGAATACTTCACTCCTTTGCAAGCTGATTGCATCATGGTTAACAGACTGACTGCCCTCTTTCAAATTGGACAACTTTCAAATTTTTTCACCATGTGTTTTCTCTGATCCCAAGCCAATAAAAGTCCCTGAATTTTTCTGTCTGACTACTTCATTCTTCAGTGAGGCCTGTTTTTACTTTAATTCCTCAGTATTAAGATACCAACAAGAAATTGCTTTCACATTTGTTTATTGGGTTTTATGTTTGACTTCTTTTATGCAAGGTTATGTTTTATTGGTCTGGAGTCTGGAACCTCAGTCTGAATTATAAAATATAAACAATGCATCCCGTTACTTGCATGCAATTAGAAGACACTGTTAAAAACCTGCACAGGCTTCATATTCATTTTTTTCTGACAGCTGAACAAAAATGTCATTTGATGTGCTGGGTGGCTTTTCTGAACTAAATTTGCACTGTTATATGCGGAGCAGGAGATACTTCAAAATTATACAACTAGTATATTTTTACACAGAGGAAGATCTAAAAACAAAACTTTTTAATTATTACTTTGTCTGTATTTAAGCATTCTTCCACATTGACCATTAAGTTCCCTGTATTGAGTACTTTTTAGAACATTCATACTATACTTTTGACTGTTTCTACAAGAATATATGAATGTAATGTTTTATTTCTGTATTCAAGTTGCGACAGCCCTTGGCTTTCAATCCAATTAACTGAGTCACACTGTTACAAAACTCCAAGGAGAGAAAGATGTCAGCCCCATAAACTTAGGAATAACAGGACTGTACTCTTTTTTTTTCTTTGAAGGACACACTTCTCTTTCAACTGTATTACTTACTTAATATTTTATAGTTTCAAAATGAAAGGAAAAGATTGATTTTAAATTCCACTGGGTGGTATATGTAAGAAGAGCTACATACATACAGCTTACAGCAGTTTTCCAGGTATATATGTCCTGTGTGTAAGGACTGAACAGATGAATATTCTTCATTTTACTTATCCTAACCATATGGTCTCTTTATTTAGAATAAGAGGAAGAAACTAAAACTTTTGCTCATGTATCATTTAGGCAAAATTGGGGAAAGTTACTGAGTATCAGCTGGTATTCAGAGGAACCTAACAGGAGTGTTTAAGAATTATGTGACAATTCTCTTCCTGGAAGTGAGGATGGTGACCTGGGAAATGCAAGTTTCTTTCAAGACCTTTAATCACATCAAGTCTTCAAAATTATAACCATTCCATTCTACTTACTCCTGAGAGCAGCAGCACTATCACTAAGGGACATACCAGCTCCATAAAATTCCAAAAACAGACTATGCAATGGACAAGGATGTTTGGAAGGTTTGGTAGTTTTCCTTTATTTAAAGTCCTATCTAATCACATGGAGAAGTTTACATTTGGACAGAGGTGGCATTTTGTAAGAATGTACCTCAAAATAGGGATGTTCTGTGTAAATTCATAAATGCCTGTGTGTGAAGCAGAAATTTGACATCAGAAAGGGCACATTTTGAGAAAAGGGGAACTGAAAGAAACCCAGATTTGGAGCAGAAGTTGATAAAAAGCAACAAACGGAAACAAGCTACACGAAAGGTGCAGAGCAGAAGAAATTCAGGGTGAATAGTGAAAACCATTCAATGGTAGATATTCATTTCAATAATCAAAAAGGTGTTTCAGAATATTCACCCTGACAAGTGCATCCTTCTCACCTGAACTGGAACAAACAGAAGCAACTGATTGTTAGTCTGATGTTACTAAAGCCTGATTCATGCTTTGGTCATCTCTGCAGTTTCTCCTGAGAATATTTTTTGGTTTTTTTTCCTTTTAATCCCTTTACTATTAAATATGTTTCATAACTGAAGGGATAATTTTCTTTTAAAAATGTGTAGGCCTGTATAGCATCATTGCCAACTAGTGATACCAGTCATTAGAAGCAAGCACAGTAAGGATTTCCCTGAAAGCTCTTTCACCTTTTCTACTTCAGAACTTCAATTTTTTTTTTTTTTATAATTTTGTAAATGCATTGGTTTGGCACAGTCTAGTTTCTGTTCTTTCAGTATACAGAAAAGAAGATGGGATTTTCTGTTGGTTTGTTTTTCCCTAATGACAGCTTTGAAGGATTTCTCCTGATACAAAGCCATAAAGTAAAAGTAGCAAGAAAATGAACACTACAGACAAGAGTTCTCTGGCACAAAAATAAGGTGTCTGGAAGAGAGAAATTTCAGCTGAAAAGAGTGAAGGACTAAAAGAATATCTCCTCTCCTAGTGCTGAGTTGATTGACATGTTATGTCATGAGCTCTTTAAGTGGAACACCTATGTGTATGAGTACAGAAGTGGTGACCAAATGCTGTCTGCAGACTTAGCTTTATCTAGGACTGAAATGTGCTTTCAAAATCAGCACACCAGAACTGAAAAAATTAGGAGTTTCTTCAGCCATTTAAATAATGAATTCTTAAGGCACATGTCCCATGGTTGTCCCAAAGATCTTTACCAAGCCTAAAACACAGTGTTTTCTTTCACATGCCTTCCTGGACTGAGAAGCTAAAGTAACAACAGTGTAATAAAATTATTCTGGGAAGAGCACAACATCTTTGGTGTTTACTTCTTGTAGGTGAACTAATCCTTTTACTAGCTTTTCTTCTCTTAAATCTGTGGTAAGTTATGGCACACCCAACAATGAAGGAGAAAAGACAAAGAGCAAAAGCTCTTTAAGATTTTCATGATGTCAATTTGTGTAGATTACATTAGCCATTTCTCTAGCACTCAGCTGGCTTCTGCATCTATTCTCTCTATCAGTTACCATAGCTCTGTGCCATAGTTTTGTAGCTGCACTTTAAAGAATGATAGCTTTGTTTTATTCCCAGATGTAGACTATATTGTTATTTCACTTTTGCAATAATTTTCCTCTGCCATAGCCATTCATAAGAGGTATTTAAAGCTGTAAAATGTTATAAACAGATTTTATTTTTAAGGTAAGAGCCTGTGGACACTACAGATGACAATGTAAACATGAAAATACCATATTTTATTATGGATTTTTTCACCTATTCATTTCCTTTGAGTCACCAGACAATAGTGGATGCTCCTGATTAGGCAAGATTTGTATGACTGACCCTGTGGACTACATGTGAAATACTCTGTAACCTACGACCTTATACAATAAATATATGGTAAGTATATGGAGATATGTGTTCACTTAGGAACTAATAATGGAAGTAAAATTCCAATTTGCTATTCCCAGATGCAACTTTGTGCACTAAAAGTTATTTTTGAGTCATTATTTTGCATGGTGAGTGAGGAAACAACTAGAAGGCACTTACAGAGGAAAAGACGAGATAACTATTCATCTCAGAGTAGGTGTAATGGATGTTTGAGCTGGCCCAGGATGGTTAGCTCATCATCATGGCACCAGCAGCCTGGCCTGTAGCTCTACTCTGTGAAAAAAGAAAGAAAAGAGAAGTTTATACCTTTCCCCACAAATTAATAAATTCTTTAGTCAGCATTTTTATGTCTGTGTCTTGCAGATAATTTTTGATATAACTTAATGCAAATGCAGTTCTCATTTATGTATCTCAGTGAATGAAAACTTCTTAAAACTAGAGATGTAAAAATGTAGACTAGAACAAACAAGTATAAATACTGCCAAGCTGCATGTACAAGCATAAGTAACTCTACTTGGAGATCTGATTATCCAGCCAAAGACATAGTTATCATTAAAGCATATTAGAAGTTTTTAAAACATAAATGGTACATTTAATTTGTTTTCAGAGTACATTTCCTTCATTTATTTTCACCACCTCTTTCCTTAAGCTCTTTTTGCTGTTGAAAAGCTTAAAAAAAATTGAGGGAATTATTTCTATTATGTAGAAGTCCAACATAAATGGAATTTGATCAACTCTGTCTGATAAATTTAGCAACAATAACTTGGTCATATACCCTAGAGGTTTCTATTTTTCTGTACTAAATGAAATGCAGCAGTTGTCTTACTGCTGTTTAATATTTTCCAGGATATTCTGATGGACTGTAAGCACTGGGCCTGTGCAGTCTGGAGAAGACTGAGAAATCTCATGAATGTATACAAATATCTCAAAGACTGAGAGGATGGTGCCAGACTTTTTTCAGTGGTGCCCTAAGACAGAATGAGGAATGATGACCATAAAATAAACCACAAGAATTCCACCTCAACGTGAGGAAGTCCTTCTTTAGACTGAGGGTGGCACAGCACTGGAAGGGGCTGCTCAGGGAGCTCGTGGAGTCTCCCTGTCTGGAGACATTCCAAACTCACCTGGACACATTCTTGTGTCACCTGCCCTGTGTGACTCTGCCTTGACAGGGGGGTTGGATGGGACGATCTCCAGAGATTTTTCCCAACCCTAGCAGTCCTGTGATTCACACATATCCATGGAATATGCACGATGTAATGTGATACAAACTAGTTAACTTCATCAGAGTTAATTTCATATTTGTTTTCTCATTTTTAATCTCAAAATATTAAAATGCAGCAGTAGTTCTTGTATTCGTTTAAACTGTAAAAGAAATTAAAACACCAGTCAGTCTAAATAGTAAGGAAAAAACCCATAAAACTTGTAATTTGGTTATTTCAATATATAAGCTACAAAAAATGCTATTAAGAGGAATGAGTTAATGTTCTTTTCATAATTAACTCTACCACTGAGAACAAAGAACATGCTTACAAACGAACTCCCTTTTACTTCAGAGAATATTTAGCTTTTTTTGGAACTAGTCCAGAAGCCTTGGAAACCACTGGCATCAGTGAGTTCTGACCCTTTCATTCTGTTTGGTCCTGTTTTCTGGTCTAAATTCTGCAGCTGTTGCTGTGTGGATGGTTGAAGCTGTCTGCTTGTGTGAGGCACCACTGAACACAGTGGGCCACAGAAGAAGTGCATTAAGGTTAAACACGTATTTTAATAGAGTATTTTCAAAGGATGATTGAAATATAGGAGTATCATTCTGCTTGCTCAGTAAGTGAAATCACAGACAACAGGAGCATATGGTTGGTTTCACAGGGAAATGATCCAAGGGCTTTGTTCTTATTTTAGGGCTACATATAAACATGAGGGGATGTCTTAGGTTGCAATACAGGATGTGACAAAAAGTATGCATTCTATCACCATCCACTGAAACCAGGTGGGCAGTGATCCTTATCAGGTAGAGTCTGGACAAAGGTTTGATTTTCAGGAAGCTTAAAATTAGCAGTGTGCTGGCAACATTTTTAAATAACTAGCATGTGATATGGCAGGAGCAATTTATGTTCCAAATTATGTCCCAAAGCATGCACTGTAACAACAACAATAGTTATGATAAGTTGTTGGGGTTTCTTAAAAATTTTATAATAGAAATATAAAGTTATGTAGAAA
This sequence comes from Oenanthe melanoleuca, assembly GCF_029582105.1. NCBI lineage: Eukaryota > Metazoa > Chordata > Aves > Passeriformes > Muscicapidae > Oenanthe > Oenanthe melanoleuca. Next base: position 24,913,806 of record NC_079362.1, read on the forward strand.
ATTCCCTGTCATTTAGAGTGGCAATTCATTAAAAAATATTAGTAATAGAAAAAATGTGATTTGAATTTGGATATCAGATAATTAGACTTTATTTATATTTAGGTCTGTGCTTAATTTTAAAACATATTCAATAAATAATTTATAGTAAAAATAAAAAAAAAAAAGAGGATTCATATGCCAGTTAGATTGAAAGCTTTATGGTGCAACAGGAGTGTAAAAATTGAGAGAGGGAAGATATTAGGAAGAAATTTTTTGCTGTGAGGGTGGTGAGACACTGGAAAAAGCTGTCCAGAGAAGCTGCAGATGCCCCAAATCTGGCAGTGTTCAAAGACAGGTTGGATAATCACTTGGCAGCCTGTTCCAGTGAGAGGTATCCCTGCTCATGGCAGGGAGGTTGGGACTGACTGGATGGTCTGTAAGGTCCCTTCTAATATCTCAACTTTCTATGAATCTGTAATTCTATGTGACTACCTAGTTTGTCAAAAAGATGCTTGTACAGCTAATAAGTGCTAATAGAAACTGCCTCAAATTACTTTGGATCACAGAAATTAGAATTGTCATTTATCATTTAAGCATATCATTAACATAATAGTGCCTGTCAAGGGCAAAGACACAGACATGCTTGTTTATTAGTGCATTGTACCCTCCAAGTACCATGTGCTCTGTCACGTTTTGGACAACTATTTTTTCTTAATGTATTCTTGCAGTTTTGTTTTCTTTGTCATTTTGTCTGAGAGCTGGATTTAATTCCCATTGGAATAAATGGAGGGACATTTACCGACTTCTGAAAGAATTGACTGGGATCCCATTGTGTTTCCTCTGACAGCTTACTCTTTTGACCTCCTAAGCCACAGGTCAATAACTCAAATCTGCATTCTTTATTAACCTTCTTTTCTTCCTAAATTTTTCTTCTGTTTTACAATTCAATTTATAATGTGAAAACCAAACTAAATAGTTTGGCTACTTAACTATTATGGTCTAAAAATCATGTTTTTATTTACTCCACTCACTAAATTCACTGCTCTTTTCAAAGGAAATAATATTAAGACTTCAAATATTTTATATGAACAAATCCTTCTTGACTGCTTTGGCTTAAAATGTCTTCTTTGAATGTATTTTATTTTTCAGTCAGATACTGCAATTTAAATTATTTTTAGCTTTTAGTTTACTTTCCCTTTCTTTGTTTTACTTTTCAAGCCGTAATTTTTTCCTTCCTTTTGAAATAATCAGCTTTTATATTATTTCAAATAAAGTCCTACAATTCTCAGGTACCAATAAAACATAAGCTGATTAAAGTATTATGTTGTTGCAAAATGTGGACTGCACCAAAATTGTTTTAGAATGGGATGTTTCTTATACAATTTGAACTGGCTAATTAAGACTTTCCTAATCAACAAGAAAGGATATTTCATCAGAAGCCCCTCTTGGTCAAATACATCTTGAAAATAGTAAATGCAGTAAATCAAGATGTTCTATGTCTATGCACACGTTTCTAACCTGGCAGGACTATGTATCCCTTAGTTGAACAATCTTCATTATAATACCAAAAATCACATGTAAAGGTGAAAAAGACAACTGCACAGGTAAGAATCTTTCCCTTAGGCATGAGTACAAGTCAGCTGTGATTACAGAAGTTACATGGAAACTAGTAACCAACCATAACAGAAGGACTGTGCTTGGAAAGGTACTAACACTGAAATTCCGTACATAAATAATCATGTAGGAAGTCCTGTTGGCATGTTTAAGTTGTGCAAAATCACAGAGCACCTAGGCCTGAATAAATCTGAAATAAATAATAAATGTCTAGACATGTGCAACTGTTGGCTTGTTGCTTGCTGGATAATGAATCCAATTTTGCAGACAACAACGTCAACAAAAGATGCAGTGCCCAGAAATCTCTTTCCTTTTCCATATTAGTCAAAGTAATTGGCAAGACAATTTTTCAACACGCTGCACCACTAGGCAGTGGAGAGGTAACCTTATTTATTTCAGTGATTCTGGATTGCAGAGGAATGATCCTCCAGCTGTACCTGCTTTGCACACCCTTTCTGCATGGCAAACAACCACTGCTTGTGGTGGGTCTGCCCCAGGAAGGGCTGTTCTCTCCCTCTTGCTCTCTGGGCTTGCTGTGCTAGACAAGTAAGACATTGCTGGACCCAAAGCAGCCTCTTTTCATGGTGCCCCAGGACAGAAGTGAATCCATGAAGGACCTTGAGCTTCCTTCTCTTTGGAAATGGAGAGCACTGTCCTATGCTAGAGCAAGTTTTCTGACAGTCCATTCCTGTTTCCTTATATATCTCTGAGTCCTAGATATTAAGCAATAGCACAGGCTCAAAATCAAAGGCTTATCAGGGAAAATTGCTGAGGGAAAATGTCTTGATTCCTATTAAGTGGAAGAAATATGGGGCTTGAGTTATAAATGGTTCCAAGAATTATTAATCTTAATGGCATTTTAGAAGAGAAGAGAGCTGTTCCCCTTACCAAATTAATTTTAGGTTCCTGTGCTATTTTTAGGGTCATTTTCAGATTTCCATATTCTTAGATGTAAAACTTCTGATGCTGCATGTATTCAGGAATTCATGGATTGCATGATGGAACTACTTTCCTCCGACTTCTAGCCAGTTGCTTGAAATTGAGAAGCTTGGAGTATGCAAATATACAGGCACAAATTTTTGCCCTGCTGCTGTGCTGTGCTGAAAAGCTTTACCTAAAACCCCTCATGACAGCTCCCAGCATGTCACTGGAGTCCATTCCCAGCTGAACCAGCATCTGACCTGCAGCCTGCCACAGCCTCTTGTGCTTTGGTGACAGACAGCACTAGTCACAAAGAGCAGAGCTGCAGCAAAGCTGCTGACCTCTCTGCAGCCCTACAGGGAATGGGTGAAGGAACAACTTGTGTTCAGCCTTTTCCTTGCAGAAGGCTGGGGAGGACTGGGAGGAGTGTCTCCATGTACCAGAGGCACCTGAACCAGGTCTGATCACTGCCAGAACAGTTTTATTTCCCCAAACCATGTCTTAGAGCTCATGACACCCTTCTACAAGCCTGAAATAAGCTCATCAACAAACAGAAATATTTTAAATCAGAAAAAGAAGCTAATGTTTTTATTAAAAGTCCTGCCTGATCTAACACAAATTTTAATTGGTAAGATTCTCTTGACTAACTCTTCCAAGCCATCAGATCTTTACTGTCCAATTTCACTATTCTTTGAATAACATATAATGAATACGTTTAAAACATTTATCATACCAGATTTGTTGTGTAATTGTGCTACATACTGTAATTGTGGATAATGTTATGTGGGTTCTGCTCACACCTGGAAGACATACAGCAGCATGTTATTGTTTATCCCACACTTTCCTCTTCAGAGAGTTTTCACTCTGCTACTATTTTTCCTTACCTGCTGGAAGATAGGGTGCAGACAGGATGGAGAATTATTTATCTGCTTTTTTATATGCTTGGTTCATATATGCTTATCCCCTTGAGAAAAAAATGAAAAGAACCAATTTCATTTCTCTTACCAGAAGGCTGGATCAAAATATACTTTTTGCAAATCTTTGTGGCAAATATTTGGTCAGTTTTGATAGTTCTAGTGTAGCTTCCCAGAACTGAAGAATATAAAAAGATCAAGCCTCACTCAAGGTGTCACCCACTAAGCTATCCACTGAGGCATGGGATGGTTCACAAATAGTTTGGTGAGAATTTAACATGATTTATCTTTATGAAATAATGTGGAGGAATTAGAGAGGCATGGAAAGATGCACTTAAACTTTGGTGTTTATTTTGAAAGTCTTTGTTGTAGTGTGCAGATGTTCATGACAAGTGCAATATCCAAATGAACTTGCATCTCACATATTTAATTCTCTACCATCTTCTTTCATACCTGATGCAATAGGTACAATGCAGTATTTGCAAACAGGTTCCTTCCTAGACAAGTGACACTAATGGCCTACTCAGATGTCTCATCTGAAATTATTAGTTTCATGCTGCTCACGACTGTACAGATTCATGTCTTAAAGAGAAGGGTGTGTTTCTGACACGCGTTTCTTTCCAGGTGTGTACTACACTTCCTAACAGCTCAAGTGCCTGACACAACCACCCTTCTGGAGGCAATTTCCTGACAAAGAGAAGATTCATGTGGTGGCAGACATGAAAATGATCTGGTAGCAGAATTAGGTCTTGTGGAAAAAACCTGACTCTGTTCCTTCAGGTATAAAGGAGATTTGATAATTTGCAAACAGTTGGCTGAAGTAAATTATGTTCAGCAACAATGCATGTCCCAAAATGAGAAAAAATTTGGAACAAGGCTGAATAAGGAAGGTAAAGGATTTGTGTCAGTTAAAAATGAAAAAGTTTTTTCCATTAACACTAAGAAAACTACCAAGAAGAATGTGTGCTTAGGCACATACAAGTGCATTTGGAACAGAAGAATTTCCTAGTCAGCCTTTCCCAAAGTACTTAGATTGCCAGCACTGGAGTGATTTTTGGAAAAGAATAAAACTTCCTAAAGTCTTGTCTTCCATTTGTCATCTTTTCTTTAGTTACACTGCTGAGAATAACTAAGAAATCCAGAGGGGCAGGAAAAGACAAACAAAAATAACAAATAGAAATCTGTCAGAAGAGAAGAGAGGAAAAATAGACAGTAAGAATTAAAACTAAAACTAAAAATTAAAACCAAAAATAAAAATGCTAACTTTTTAAAAAATGTTTTAAAATGTTTCTGGTATAACCCCACCAGAAATGCTTCTAAATCATCTAAATCATCTGCTATATTGTCACAGAGAGAACAGTCTATCTAAGGAGATATCCTTAGCAATAGCAAACACCCCCTAAGCCAGGGCAAGCAAAAAGGCACAGATATGTGAAAAAGGTGATGTAGTTTTTTTAAGAGAAAAATGTAGAGCCCGAAGACCTTCAGAAGTATTAGTGGAAAACAAACAAACAAGCAAACAACAACAATAAAACAGATTAAAAAAAAAAAAAAAAAGAAAGACAAAGGTTGGGGAAGGAAATGCTTCTGGGGAAATGACAATGCGTTGAAAGGGAGAAAGGAAACTTCTGCTATATAAGTTTAAAAAGTCTAAATTTTCTATTCTTGAAGAAATATCTTTACAAAATGCCTTCTAGCTAGGTCTTTTAATCTCATTATTTTCAAAGGTCATTCCTCATTATAATGTTCGATTTAATTTTAATCATAAAGTAAAATTGTATGCATATGGAATATGTGAATAATAACTGTATTTTAAAAAGATTACTTAGTGTAGCAGAAGCCATATCAATCATTTAGATAGGAAAATGTCACATGTGATATCTTTGATTTTTTTTTCTCTCCACCATTGCTCAAAGTACTGACATAAAACCATAGAACATGCTGAGTAAGAAGGAACACACAAGGAACATCAAATCCAGCTCCAGGCCCTGCACACCACCATCTCCAAAAGCCACACCATGTGCTGGTGAACAAGGCTGAATTACAGCCCTTGAGCTCTGTCAGGGTTGGTGCTGTGACCACTTCCCTGGGGAGCCTGTTCCAGTGCCCAACCAACCTCTGGGTGAAGAATTGTTTTCTAATATTGAACCTAAACCTCCCCTGACACAACTTCAGCCCATTCCCCGGGTCCTGTCCCTGTCCCCACAGAGCAGGGATCAGTGCCTGCCCCTCCTGCTCCCTCACAAGAAGCTGTGACTGCAGTGAGGTCTCCCCTCAGTCTCCTCCAGGCTGAACAGACCAAGTGCCCTCAGCCCCTCCTCACACGGCTTCCCCTCCAAACCCTTCACACCCTCACGGCTCCTTTGGACACTCTCTGACAGCTCAGTGTCTTTGTGTTGTGGCACCCAGAGCTGCCCCAGCACTGGAGGTGAGGCTGCCCCAGCTCAGAGCAGAGCAGGACAATCCCCTCCCTTGCCCGGCTGTGATGCTGTGCCTGATGCTCCCAGGACAGGCTTGTTCCTCCTGGTGCCAGGGCACTGCTGGCTCATGCTCACCTTGTCCTCAGCAGGACACCCAGGTCACTTCTCACAGTGCTATTCTCCAGCATCTCACTCCCCTTTGTCTATTCTCTCTGTACATCCAGGGTTGCCCCATCCCAGGGGCAGAATCTGGCACTTTTCCTTGTTAAACTTCACACGGTTTGTAATTGCCTGTCCCTCTGATTTGGAAGTCTCTCTGCAGGGCATCCCTGTCTTCCAGGGAGTCAAGAGCTTCTCCAAATTTAGTGTCATCAGGAAACTTACTTAGTATCCCTTTGAGTCTTTCATCCAACACATCTTAAGATGATTTCTTACTTTTAAGAGAACAGCAAAGGCAGGCTTAGAGCTACCTCAGATCATCTGATCTGCCATTTTCTTATAAAGAAAGACCAATTTTTTCCCAATAATTCCAATTCAATAAGCTCACCTGGTGATGGCACTATTATTTTCCCTATGCTTCTTTTCTCCTTTTGTTGGAAAATTTTCATAGTATCTAATTTTAATTTTCTTTTCCCCTGCCTATCCTGGTATGCTTTTATGCCAACCTTGGTAAAGTTTCTATGACTGTTTCACCTACTCCTTTTCTCTAGGATAAAAAAAGTTATCCATTTATACCCAGTCTTTCCACTGGTCCTATTTTCTAGAACTTTATCAATTTGTTAAACTGCCCTATATTCTTTGGCACTTAAATGCAATGGCTCAGACGAGACATCCTTATTAATGCACTAGTTACAGATTTCATTTTTGGGTTTTTTCAAAGATAAATATTTTTACAAAATAGTAACTCACGACCAGCTTGTAATTTATTTAAACTCTTCAGATCACTTCCTGCATGCTGCTTCTCCACAAGTTTTCTTCCTTCCATAATTTGATTTACTTGTTTTACTTTGAAATTCATGCTAATTTCACAACAATTTCTGGTGATCCTTCCTATTCAATATAGTTCCTTCCTATTTAATACTCTTGAAATCACTGACTAGCAATTGTGTGCTCACACAAGCATCTAATCCACTCTCTACCTGATATTTTCCACACATTTCATAAATGCCATGTACAGCTTCACTGGAGATGAATGAAATCCTTTCCATTTTTTGATATACACAGGATGTGCTTAATTCTCACTTTTGATTTTTTTTTTTTAATTCTATTTTTCTCTGTCTTTGGTAGCTTCCCTCACACAAGGGGGTTTTCATCTTTGCTTTCTCATTCTGCAAAGTTTTGTGCAGCTTAAAAATTTGTATTACTGGGAAAAATATCAAGCAATCTTTCTCATATCACAACAAATATTCTCATGTAACAAAACCATGTAGATTTCTCCTCTGCACAACTTAGAGGTCACATGAACTTAAGATTTTTCCAGTCCTTTTTGGGACACCTCAGCTGCTCTATCAGAATACCCCAAATCCTGCTACATTGCAGTCATGTCATATTACCATATAATCTCAGCTACAGCCATGGAGGACTTATTTTTTTAATAGTGAAACACCATTTGTGGAAGGACATGGTGCATTTCAATGCTTGCAGGTGTGTTTGTTATCTATTATTCCAGTTAGAAGAAAGATTCTTCCATTTTAGCCTCCTTTACTTGACTAAGTAATCTGTTCAAAAAACAGATTGTAGAAGATTAGAAAATGGTCTGCGAGTAAAGCCTGGGAAATAAGTGCAAATGATGAGAGATTGTCCTGACCTCACAGCTTTTCAAAGGGAAAAAACAAAAATACAAGCAAACATTTTTCCAATTTGTGATTTTCAGTAGATAAAGAGAAAATGCTAATCATTCTAGTTTCTTCCTGCTGGGGAAGCTATACATAAAAATATATTAACATGCAAGGGCCAACAGGGTTAAGCTGCTCAAACATTGCCATTGATTGCTTCCTTTTTCCCATATGCTTGCTTATTCTCACTCAACTACTACTAAGTAGCACTTCTGTGCAGTTATGCTGTAAAAGTTTATTCCCTTGAGAATGTCTTGGAGCCTCTGCTGTTGAAACAATAATTACAAGGAGGTGAAGTATTTGACTAATCAGCAGCAGGAGTCTGTAGGGGTCCAAAGCTGAATGACAAATGCCAATATCCACTTAAGTTTTGTTGAATCAACAAGCCAATGTGGTGAAACCGATCCATCATCTTGTCACCAATTTTCCTTGCAGTGTCAGAAGCCTGACAATTAAAAAAAAAAACCCAAACTTGTAATTACTATACATCACTCAGCAGTGATTGCAGGAACATGATAAATAGGTTCTTTTGCTTTCCCTCTCCAGCACCTGGTGTCTTTTGTTCTTATCTGTACATTTCCTGAGACTGCTGTAGATTCCAATCTAAATTTAGAGAGAAAAAAATGTTCCATAAAATACATATAGTTTGGATTTTAATTACTGTTTGTTAACGAAATTTAAACTTCATGGCCAATTTAGAAAAGCAGTAAGCAAAATTTGGAGTAATATAATTTGAATTAACAAACAGTGAGTTATCCCTCTTGTTATTTGGTCAGGACCATTGCCAGTTATTCCACTGGCAATGGTCCTGACCAAATTTTGCGAATACAGCCTCAAAACAGGACACAAATCAAAGCAAAACTGGACTTTTGGGAACTCTGTCATTCCATCAGTCTTCCAGCTCCAAACCCAACAACTGAACACTGACACTGACACATTAAATATAAATATTGTTACAATAATAAAATAGCCAGACTCACTGCTTAGACTTGGTAAAATCCTTGCTGAAATTTAACTGCACAAAATTTACTAGCCAGTAAAATCCATCTCTGATAAAATCTGTCCTTTCCCTTTTTTTTCTCCCCTAAAGAAATTGAGTGCCTTGGGACCACCATGTAAAGCATTTTCTGTGAATGTTTGCTCATACTTTGCATTTTTAACTCCTGCTGGATTGGTTCCTCAGGTCTGAAAAGCTAGATGTCAGCAACATGAATGCTGTAGAAAGAGGACTTTCCTACTTAGTAGAGCAAGAATTTTTTTTCAGAAGCTATTAGATAGCATTAGCACAAGGCAGGAAGCAAAACAACATGTGGCTCATGTGATTGCTCTCAACTAAACAGCACCTAAACAGCTAAATACAGTCAATACCCACAGTTGCTAAGTAACAAATTGGTCTATGACATCCTCAGAGGAAATCTGCCATTCGCAGCTTAATTTATGAACATTTAGTTTCAGCCTTCTTCATTAAAGGTCAGTGTTACCTCTCTAAATGGAGTTCAAACTAAATTTAGTTTAAAAGGCGAAAAGTGAGATGAAAAAGAAGGTCTCATTTTTCACAAATGGAACTGACATTTTAAAACTGATTTTCTAAATATCTTTTTCCATTGGTGTCCCAGACTTTGTGCAAGGACACTTGGTATATGCATTTAAAACACACCTTTGGAGGACTGAAGGCCCTAATGCAATCATGACCAATGCTGCTGATGATTTGGTACTCTTCCTGACCTATTGAGTTGAAACAGGTATGCAATTGGAAATTATTAACTAATTTGTACATTCTTTTCTGGCTGTAGGGGATTTCAATGTAAGAATTACATTAAAAGACCTGCTGGCTAGCAGGAACCCAAAACCAAGGTGTGGATTCTAGGTATTGTGTTTTTTGTCCTTTATCTACTTAAGAAAAAATTATCAAGACAGTATAAAAGATTTCCTGGTCTCTTTCAAACATCTGAAAACCAAAATGATAAGCAGGATTTACTTTTAAATACATAATAATACATACGTACATATATTTAAATATTCACTATGAGCAAATGGTAGATGAAGAAATAAATCCTTCATTCTGATCTCCTGATAGTTGTGTCATTGCTGCAAAGATGGTATCACAGCTGGCAACTAGAAATGTTCTACTGTATTCTGAACTTCTACTTAAAAGTTCCAAGAGGCAAACACATAAGTAAGAAAAAGGAAAATTCTACCTACTGAGATATATATTTACAGATTTTTTATTTACTACTCAGAAAAAAAAAAAAAACTAAGACAGTAAGAAAAAGAAAAGAAAGCTACTATTGCTATTGCTTTACAGTTTGTTTTGTTTCACAGGAACTACTGAGTAGGATCAAAGATGGCATAAATAAACACGGTTATAATTTAACTCACTAATATTTTGCCCCTACTACAGTTACAGAGCTTTATGGATTTAAAATTGAAGCTAAGATACAGGATTTCAAACTTTAGATTTAATCTACAATCAAATTTTGTAATATCTTCTCCTCAGTAATCTTCCTAATTAATTAGAAATAAGTACCTTAAAAATATATGCTCTCTATAATTCATGGAGACTTTGTGTCATGGATAAAAACTACTGAATCAAACTTTCATTTTTATTGCATACCCTGAAGTCAAACAGGACTTTTCTTCTTGTCAGTGTGCTTCCAAATATCACTTATAAATTTAACACTAGGGCAAGACATGAGCACAGCTGACACAAACTACAAGGAGCCAGTACAGGGCTAAAAGTCCTGCAGTAAGTCAAATACTCCAGTACTAAAGCAGACAAGACCACCATATTTCTTCATGGCATGCTGGTAGTCTGCTTTGCCAGCACACGCCTGTCAGTTCACTTCTTTCCTCTCCTATTCATCAGCCTGTCCAAAACCACGATGGATCACAGTTGCATGTTAAATGCATGGTACCCTGCTTTTCATTGCCTTGTTTCCATATAGAACTTCTGCGTTTCTTTTCCTGTCTCCATTCTTTCCTTCCTGTTTTCCTTCCTTGAAGGAGAGCTGTTGCTACCACATTGCTTTTTGGTTGTTTTTCAGCTTCTCTTTGTAGGCAGCCAGGGTGTGATTTTATCTGTAGCATGTTTCCTGGAGCACAGGGTGACTGGCATGGTCAGCAAATGGCAGAATAATTTCAGTAGGTTCAAATCCCAGCCCCTGTGTCTTCCTTGCCATTTTATTGGATAAATGCACTATGCTTTAATTGCATTTTTGGTGGGTAAAAGCATTGCCTTTCTAAAGCAGTGAAAAGAAGAGAGAGAATACAGCAGCAAACAGTGGAATGAACAGTGACCTGCCCTTGCCAGGAGACAAGCACTAGCCTCTTGCTAAGCTTGTGACATAGAAGTAGGAAATAAAATTCCTCTCCAGTTGATATTCCCAAATATTTTTTTGTTATTATAGGGACTAGCAGACTGTTTTAAAAGACATGTTTTTTTCTGTTGTTGATCTTTGTGGTTTTTAACCTAATTTTCAATAATGGTGTGTGGATGCTTAGGCTGTTTAACTAATTTTGCACTAATGTGCATTTAATTTTTGCCCTGTTGTGGAAATGAGTAACGAGTCTTCCTTATATGTGTGACCCAGTAAGTTGCATGTTGGACTTCAAAACTGGTGAGAACTTAAAAGAATCTATCTTTACCACGAACAGTGAAATATGCAGTGGAAATGGCAGCTCCACTAAAAATGTTCTGACTCTGCAAGTGCCCACAACAGCCCTGCTTGAGCTGTACCTGAAATACAGTGTCTTACTACCACATTATTTGAAAACAGAATGGCTCAGTTGATTTATTGAAGTTCTGCTGAGTGTTCTTGACATCAAACCTGATAAATGTTAGTATGTTCCACCATGAACATTTTTCTACTTTTCCTTTCCCCCACCTTACATTTTTCTGTCGTCATGTTACACTACTAAATGGCATTTTAAATAAATCTGTGTCATATAGTTTAATTACTCAGCTGCACACATTGTTTTAAAATCTGATACAATATACATGCTTTAGCAACTGCATTAGCGGTGCTCACACCTAAGTTTTATGGCAGAGAAGGCAAAGTATCACACTTGCTACCATGTTTCTAATAATTGAATGATGCACTTATGCGTAATTAATTTTTCACAGTTGAGCTAACTCTTCCACTGCAGCTAAAAAGACAGTCAGACTTATTTTGAATTATTTTTAGTATATTAGTTCATTCAATAACAATAAATGCTAATAATTCTGGTAATATAGGTGGAGGTTTTTTTGTTACTTTGGTGGTTGGGAGCTGTTTGTTTGGTTGATTTTTTTTATTTTAAAAGACTGAATGTTTCTATTTGGAAAGACTTATCTGATCTGGCTGTCAGATATGGGTTTTAAAATAATTTCTGATTGTTTAGTTTTAGAGCTGAAAAATATAGTAACAATGAATAATTTATTGAATGAAGTTAACATGGTTTTCAGCTCACTGAATACTTATAAAAAAATCCTGATCCTCTTGAATGTGCTTAGTGTTTGAATGTCTCCGTTGATTTAGTGTGGGCTCCAAGTAATGTCATTTTAAATACTCAGATCTAAATTATGTTACTTATGACTGATCAGATATAATTTCACTTTGGGTGAAAGTATGCATTCAAATGTTTTTCATCTGTGCTTTTTTGTACACAAAATGCAAAATTCATCCTTTGAGGCTCCAGCAACACATTTTGCTACTTTGACTTACAGTTCCCCAGTTCATAAGGATCAAGACACTTATTGCAAGCTGAGCTTCTTAGAAAGTAATGTAATGCTCATTACCAGCCACAGCTCAGGCTGAGAGTACTTAGCTTGACACAGCTCTAAAGATTGTCACTCTTGCCACTCCTCCAGCTTGACAGGGACTGTGCATCAAGGTCTTCAGAAGCCACAGCTCTCAGCCTGATGCACCCAAATGAGGCACTTCCATTTTCAGTCAATCCTACTGGAAGGACAGGGAAGGTAGTGGCTGATGATGAACGTATTCTAGTCCATGTAGTCTCTTTGCACTGGGGTCAGAGAGGGATGAGAAAAGTCCAAATCATTTCACACAGCTTTCCAGGACTGGTCAGTCCTCAGTGCTTCCTGCTCATAGCAACTAGGAATACATTTCTTAGTATATAGTGCCTTCTTGTGTGGTAATGAGATTTTTAGGTGGATCTTTTGTGTCAAGGTTCATCTTAATAAATGGAGATGTTATTCAAGATGCTCCCAACTCACTGAGAAGATATTTTGCTGTTTATTTTTGCTTGAAGAATTGTGTGTAAATAGGATTTTCTCTGAGAGCAGTCTTCCAGCTAGATCAGACTGTGTCTTATCATTGAAAGCTGTATAATTGCAAAGACAATGACTGTGAGGAAAAAATGATAGAGGTATAGCAAAGGAAACTAATCCCAAGGTTTTAAAAGCTGATAAAATACAGTTTTTAACTCTAAAACATTTTTTACTTCAAAACTTTTGTTTTGGAGTATTCTTCTTTAAATGTCAGTAAATAAAAAGTTTTATTAAAAAATATCTTGATAATAAAAACCACAGGCACACAGGTGAGATTCAGAATAGCACACAGTACTGAAAAGATCCAAGCCCTTCAGCTTTGTAAAGTGCCACATATATGATTCTCTGCATAACAGATTAATTCTATTTTTTTATCAGGAACGCATTTTCCATTTATTTTAGTCGAAGGCAAGACACAGTTAGAAAAAGCTGCTTGGTTGCATGAAGATAGGTCTACAAAGAATAAAAGTTAAATGCAAGAAAGAAATGGTGACTGGAGGTTTCAAATATTTTGTATTCATGTCCATGTACACCTGCAGCTAGGAGCAAAAAAACCCCAAAGTGTATACTGTATAGTATGTACTATATACACCATGTACCATATACTTAGCAGAAAAGATATTTTTGTTGTTGTCTGACTTAGCAATCACCTTTTATTTACAAAAAAGAAAAGAAACATGCTTACATAGAAATTGATCTAACACAGAAATATATTACCTATGCAAACAGGGTTGAGTTAAAAAAGATATACTGCTTTGAAAGCAACATGACTCATTCTATCCTATTTTTTTTTAAATTTCCCTGCCAGAGTTTGATATATTCAGTTTTATCTATGAGAATTTAGAGACATTTTCATTGATAATATTTCATCAAGTTTACAATGGAGAAACTAAAATCAAAAAGTGAACCCTATTTCTATAGCGTTTAGATAAGAAGAATGAAAACAGAAATGTGATGTGTGATTAGTTTTCTGTAACTACCAGATAAGTTACCACGCTGAACCAGGAGAGAGCTCTCCTTGTCTTAAGGCCAGCAGAGAAAACTGTTTAGTGGGTCTGTAAACTGCTGTCAGAGAATATGAGATTCTAGCTCTCAATAAATACGGGCTGAAGTCTGTAAATACTACGAAATACTGGTTTATTTTCCATGTTTGCTGTTTTCTTGGGGTGTTTGTGGTGGGTTTTTGTTTTTGTGGGGAGGGCTGTCTGCTTTCATGCTTTTCCACTTTTGATCCTTGTGTTGGGTTGATGTGGCCAGAAATGTGTATTCTGTCACCATCTGTTCAAGCTGGGTGAGGCAGTGACCCTTATCTCTGTGGCACATATTATCTGCTAATGGGTCACCTTTAAAACCAGGTAGGGCAATCATCTTTCTCTTTTCCACAGCCCATCCTCTCTCCAGGAAGATATCATCTGTTACTGGCCCATTCAGTTCCACTGTATGACTGATAAAGTTACATCATCCCAGTGGGAGATGCTCCAACCAGGGGGAGAAGCCAGGACTTTCCTAACTAGATAAAAACTGAGATTTTGAACACCAAAGGAGCCTTCTTTCCACTGGATTCCAGAGGAGAAGCTGGACATTTCTACATCATCCCTGGACTTTTGGAGGAAGGCTGCCCCCTTCCACAGGGGCACTGCTTCAGCTGAACCACATCTGCCACTGCAGGAGGATGCAGCCACCATTTAATGGGACTGCTACCAACACCCTGACTGACTGACAGGGTGGCAGGTTGTATTCTGACTCTGTCAGGATTGTTCTTTTGTAATAATATATTTCTATTTTCCCAGTAAAGAACTGTTATTCCTAATTCCCATATCTTTGCCTGAGAGCCCCTTAATTTCAAATTTATAATCATTTGGAGGAAGGAGGTTTACATTTTCCATTTCAAAGACAATCTTCTGCCTTTATTGGCAGATACCTGTCCTTAAAACAATCCTGCTTATTAGAATTCTTTTTCCCTAGACTTACAAATATCAGAAGTAAAAGACATCTGCCCATCTCCCTACAGAAACTATCCCATGGGTCTCTGGGTATTGTATTGATTTCAGTTACTTTCGCAATGTGAATGTGGGCATGTGCACCTAACTGTGAGAGAGTTTTGGACACAAATAGTCCTCAGAATCCACAATTCAGGTAAAAAAAAATGCCATGGCACTCTCATCTCCTTTCTTTCTTAGTATCTTTAACTTCCATATTTCTTTCACCGTGCAGAAGACTCAGAATTCTGTATGTATTTTAAAATGTAAAAAGTTACAAGGAATTTCAGATCTTCAGGAAGTAAGAAAAATGCTACGGCTCTATCCAGACCATATACATAAAAAGTTTTGATGCTCACACTTCTTAGTATTCCACCATCTTTTCAATGTGCTATAGTTTTCATATCCCCAAAATAAATGTTACTCGGCAGAAATAAAATACTTTGCTTAATTTTCTACCAGGAAGGTTTTGAATCCTCCTATCTCACTCTGAACACAGAGTCCCTGTTTGTGAGTCACCTGGAAATACAGGAGTGCAATTACAGGCAGGGGAATGGAACTGCCTACGCTTTGACATGGACAGATACAATGCAGATGTAGGGTTGTTGTTTTAATAGAGGATGGACTCTAATCAAAATACTCGGATTTTGATGCTGTCTTCTACATCTCAAAATTTCTGTCAACTAACTTTTACAAGTAGTGACTCAAGGCTTTCATCCAGCTATTGCTCCTCTAGCAACTTCTCTGCTACTACCTTTGTATTTTTCCCAGTATAGTGTGAAGCACCACTGCTAGAACACAGACACATTCAAAATGAGTATTGGTTTCTACATTCAGAGACATTTGATAGAGGCTGTGTTCTCTTCATGTTATCACCTTCCAGAGACTACCAGAAAAAGAGCAGAAGAAATGTCAGAATGAAGAGTTTTTATCAAGTCATTCCAAGTCAAGTTTCTGGGAAAATAAATTACTACTTTTGCCAACAATTGAAAACATAATTTAATTTTCAAGCACGATCGATAGCACATGAACTCATCCTGCATATAGCAGGGAATACAGAAAGACATTTAAGAACACAAATATGAGATACAGATACCTTAAGGCCCCCAATAGGATTCAGTCAGCTATGTTCTAGGTAAGAAATGGCACATAAAACACATAATAAACAATCACAGCAAAACCAAAACAGAAAAACATTCAAAACTAAAATGGGGTGCTTGAAAAGTCATTCACACAAGGTTAATCTGGTCTATACAGGCCAGTCCTAATTCTCCCCGTACCCTCCTCCACAAAGTAGTGGTATCACTAATAGACAACTTATCCTTTCCAACAGTTCCACTTGTAGCAGGGTCCCATCTGGTTTTCTCTAAGTAGACTTCATTACATCTCCACTGAGAGTCCAGGCAACCAATGGCAATTAGCCCTGCACTTTTATGGAGTGTAACTCAGGAGTACCAAGCAGTTTTTCTAGGAAGAGAGGTGACACCAGCTATTTTGCACAGAGTCCATTTATTGCCAATTCTGTCATTCTCTGGTTTTGTTACTTAGACTCAAAATTTAACTCTAGTTTGGAAAATGTTGGATAATTAAGTGAAGGTGTTTTTTTTATTTGGGATGATAACCAAACTACTCCACAAGGTTTTTAAATCCCCCTTAAATTCAAAATAATTTATTTTGTCTTTTAATGGCAAAATTTGCCTTTAAAAAATTACTAGCAAAAAGGCATACTTGCAATTCCCTCAAGAATATCGGTGACTGTGTCTTTAATAATTTATTTTCATCACTGCATACAATATTATTGAATATATTAATGCTTATGTTAACAGTGAACTTGTGTAATAGTTTTAATTTCCCCGGAAAACTTTTAGGGATCAATCTGTAGTATTCTGAGCAAAGTACTGCTTTTTCCCAGACACTATTTTAATTTACACAGTGTGTTCATCAAACTTAATTACATTAGCATATTTTTTGTGGGTGGCCTTTTACAGTTCTTCCCTGAACAGATTGCTATGGATCTTTATACTGCTCTTTTTTTTTTTAATGTTTTAACTTTTAAAAATTATACAGCTATGATAGCATCATGAAAAGATGATGCCATCAGTGAAAGTCTGAAAGAAAATTATAAATAACAAAAAATAATGTAACTGGAATTAGGCTAAAAAACCCCAACCAGGCACCTACCTCTTAAAATCCATTTTCAGGATATATAGGAATATCTGAAGTGCAATCTAAGACGAGCAATTTCAAGAAATCCACCATCCTAATGCAAAAGACTTATTGGTTCTGCACAATTGTTTTTCCCCTGTATGACCTTGTATACATCACAGCGGCTCAACTTTAATAAAGTTCCCATTTTAGGTTCCTCTGATTTTGACTCCCATAGGTGGATGTTTTCCAGGAATCCTGAGTGTTGAGAGAAGTCCGAATTCAGCAGCCTCATTCACTCCCAACTGCTGTCGGCATATTCAGATATTTCCAAGTGTCTACAGCTCAGGCATATTTTAGTCTTCAGGGCTGAGCTTTTAACAAGGGACACAAAACAAATCCAGAAATCCTTTTACTCCTGGCAGATTTCTTTATGCAATAACAGTCTTTCTGAGCATGCAGCTTTACTCTGTCCTCTCACAGCTGGTGCTCGTCTTGCTCTCACAACTGTTACACAGGATTTCTTTGCAAAGTCTCTGTAAAAGAAGTCATGGTCTCATCCAACATGACCATGTCTATCAGAAAGCAGTGTCTTTAAAACAATTTAAATACTGCAGTTTAACCTCTAGGAAAATATCTTTCTATTTTTTTTTACAAAAATTACTCGCAAGGCAGTCACAATCTTGTCACTTCACCTGAATTCAGCATCACCTACTAGGATTAAGGAGCTAAACAAGACAGCAGATGGGAGAGTAAAGTGCTCACTATAAATGATACTCTTATGTTTATCCAGAACACTAAGTCTGTGTTTAAGCTAACAGAAGGGATTTCAAAAGAGAATGAACTAATAGCTCCAAGCACATCTTTACAACCAGCAGCCATAATCTTTGAAAGCTACTGCTTCTGTGCATAATGCTTTGCAAAGACTGATTTTGTTTTATCACCACACTGGAAATACACTGTAATCAGCACAAATGGTGGAAAAATCTGTATTTCTATGTAAAAATACTCAATTAAAATAACCCATATGAAACGACAGATTTTAATATATAGGTAAGGAAGGAGAGCAGTTCTGAAAGTGGTAGAAGAAGAAGCACCCCTGTGAGGAAGTTCTTATATGGTATTAACTTGCCATTTCTTCATAAAAATTATCATATGGCTGCACTTGATGGAACTTCAATGAGCAGGTAGAAGAGCTCTTCAGGCTGGCTCAGAAGAGACATTTTTCTCTTACACACTTCACATGTTTTCAGCTGAGGTTAGACTAAGAAGACTATACATAGGAAGTCTGATACCTGGCCAAGATTCAAGAGAAAAGAATGAAACTTAGCTGCAATCTCTCAGGACAAATTCCCTGTGTTCCATGCTTAGGTCACAAGAAATGGGTGCGTCCCTAGAAATGAGTTCCTCAGAACAGGGGACAAAAATGCCTCTATGGCATCTCATCATCCTATTTTAATAGTTGCCAAAAGGCCAATTCAGCTTTTAGCATATGGCAGCACAGCCCTGAGGCTGCACTAAATTATGGCTGTATCCTTATTTCCAGAAGCCAGGAATTACTAGAGCATGGAGAGTAACTGGCTATGTCCCTTCCTGCAGTAATTAAGATGGAGAAATATTTCACAGGAGTTCCTAAGGGATATTTCTTACAGACTACATCTGGGTAAGAGAAGATGAGTTGTGGTATCTTATGTGCAGATTCCTAGTTTTGAAATATAGGGAAATATGCTAAAATAGAAGGTGTCAAAGCCCTGCACACTATGGAGAAAACCAGGTATGAAGAATAGCTCAGATACCCCTTTTTCAGCAGTTCTATTCCTCTCAACAGAAAAAAACAGACTAATCTTTATACACAGCCGGGAGCCCAGTCCATTCAACAACATGAGGAGACACATGACATTTACATTTACGGTTCTCTGTTTTGCTAGAACAACTAAAACAATGCCAAGCAACACTATATGTGCATCACCTCAAATTAAGTGCCTTGGCAAGGTTTTCAATTGTGCAATTCTGTGGCTACTAGAAATGAAGTGTACATTACCATCTGTCATTTTAATCCAATACATGAAATGCCTCTATATACACATACAGATGTTCCAAGAAACCAAGCTATTTATTCCAAAATTATTACACTCATCATAACACAAAAATAAAGAAGATCCTCACATCATCTGAATTCTGAAAACCTTCTTTCTTCTAGGAAATACACCTGAAAAGAATAACATGATGCAGCACTGCACCACAGTCAGTGTGTGGCTGTATCCAGAACACTTCACCTCTATTTCATACCTGCAGGCAGAACCTCACCCTTCAGCACAGAGCGCTAAATTCACATACCTATACTCATAGAAATATACTGGACAGAACTGCAAAAGGCTGCACTAAGCACAAAGTGTGATGCTGAAACAGAAACACACAGACAGTCAATTGAGGTAAGGTCTAATCGGAAAGGCAAGAAGGAATGACCCTCTTTACTAGTCCTCTGGAATTCTGTGCAATGGGAAAATGCAATGAAGAGTAAGCTGGTAATATATGTGGTCCCCCAAAAGTTTTTTGATAGGGACTTAAACTCAGCTCTGAGTACAACAAAGGGATTCAAGCTGATAAAGTATTCCTAGTGACCAAACATTTGGTCATTTAATTATTAGTTTTTATCCTGAGAAAAAACTGGCAGTTAAAATCCTGAGTGTCCATACTGAGAATTACAAATATGTTTACTGGTTAATTTAGGTGCATACTTGTGAAAGGATAGTGGCAAAGGAAACCAAGTGACAGAATATAAACCTGAGGAATGATGGAGGTAATTAACTAATCCAAGTGGCTAATTAAAGTAATAACACCTTATCCCTTAAGCATTTAACTCTAGGTTTGGCTGCTGCATCATAGAAAAGGCATATTAGAATGTATTAGAAACTGGGAAGTTCTGACAGCAGGAAACAGCTGTGCTTAGAAACACAGAAAAAAAATGCTGTAAAAGATTAACACCCATGAGAATTGGCATTTGGGGATATTGAACTAGAAAGGAAGTATAAGTTGTTCAAAACAATCAAATGGTAGAAGGCAAAAGGAAAAAGGAGGCTCTGTTTTCACTTCCTCATTCAATAACCATAAATTTTGAATGCAGTCAACAATAATATCTGTATTTAAAAAAATTGATTGCTTTTTCCCAGCAACACTCAAGTAGTTGACAGCACTCATTGCAAAGAGCACTTTCAGAGTCAAAACTTACCAAATCAATGACAAACTGAACTTGAGATGAGAAAGCAGAGAGAAAATATTAAAGACTAAAACATCCACCATAAGTACAAAAATGCTGCTGCTGCTGCTGCTGCTGCTGCTGCTACTACTACTACTACTACTTCTATGACTAACTATTGAGCATAGAAATGTTCCATTAATTATTAACATTACAAAGCAGATGTGCTACAACTCTTTCTGAGACAACTGTTAATCTGAAGAAATTTTACACTGAATTATTTGGACCTTTGATTTCATACATTCCATAAAAGCAGTATTTGTAAAACTTCCTGTTTCTGTTACTGCAATTTAACTGCAGAGAACAAAGCTCCTCTGGGATAATGGCCTAATATGTTAATGTTTTCCATTGTCAAACTACTCCTAGAACACCTTCCAGGTCAGATACACCTGTATTTCTCAAATAACTCCAAAAATGATTAAATTTTCATCATTATTATGATCCTTATGCCAAAAGAGATTTTATACTTGGACAACCTGTCCAAAGAGACATTCAAGATGATAGAGCTTTTTTGAATTTCACAAAGGCCCAGGCAAAACTGGAGATCTGGAGACCTTTTGCTGTCTGAAAAGTCCAAAAATTAGATGCCTGAAAAGCTGTGCCTATTTCCTTTCTAAAGCAGACTTTCAGGGAGTGATAAACCTGCACTGCAGGTAAAACCAGGATGACAGGTATGCATGACTTCCCCAAATCTGAACTAAATTATTATTCTAGATACTTATTTTAAGCCTATTCAGCAGTTTGCTGTTTATCTACTTTACACAGGAATTTTACTGGAGTCATGAGCTAGCATTCTCTGCTTACTTATTTGTATGAGCTGATCAAATTTCCACAAAAATTGTGTGTGACTAGTCAGTATAGCTTCATTGTTTGCTGGAATGAAATGATCCTCTGAATTGTGCTTATATCACACTGATGACAGAGTAGGAAGTTAAATTGCAATAAGTGAATGGTTAATTGCTCTTTTTTGCTTTAAGACTTCTTAGGAAATGTGCTTAGCAATATAGCCATTTACTTTGTGGATCTCCAAAAATTATGCTATTTATTATAGTTTTAAAAAAGAGTACCACAGGTAATTAGAGATTAAATATCCCTAGCAAACTTTTTACATTTTACATTTTAAGAAAAGTACATTATGTTTGAGATATGAAGTACCTCTCAGCAGGAAAACAACTAATATGTAGACTAAAAAATATTTTCAGAAGTTTACTTGTGCTTGTGAGTGCAGAACTGAGTGATTCCAAAGGAAAAAAATAACACAAGAGGAAAAAGATCAAACTGAAAAGAATAAAAGACAACTGAAATATCAATTAGGCCATTGAGAACAACAGGTCAATTTGTTGCTCAGCTATTCATATACTTTGAGAGCCTGAATTCATTCCATCAATGACAAACAGACTAATGTATTAAAATTCTTAGCTCTCGTGCAGCACAGAGCTAGGATGAATCTGATGTTCAGTATTTTTTTTTCTCTTATAGACTGGGCACTAAAAGACATTCCAGTAATTTCAAACACTTTTCTTAGAAAGAAATATTGTAGTAAACAATTGTTAAGGTATTTGTAATGATAAATAAGTTGTGTAAAATTCAGTTAGACTCTACTAAGAAAGAACTTTTTGCTGAAATTTTGGAGCTAATGAATTTAAGACTTTGTGATAACAGTTACACATACATTAAAAAAACACCAAAGTTGTTAGTGTTAAGGAAGCATGACTTTAAAATGAAAACTATATTAAAAGATCATTTTCCTATAATAATTTTGTATAATTCTTGAAATTTGCTACATCCAAATTTCATAGCTAATGAACATGCAGTTAATACACATATTAAGTTTTTTCCCTTTCAAGTTCAAATTAGATGGAAAATTCCATACTCTCCTCATAAAACTAAGACCTAAGTAAGAATACAATGCTTTTTTAATACTGCTTTTATATTCTAGTCAGCTTAACAATTTTTTTTTCAAGTTTGTTTTTACTCTACAGTCGTGTCCCTGCTGAAGTATACCTTCAGGAAAAAACTAACATATCTTCATAAGGATTTTTTCTTGGGAGAGCACATGCAGAGGTCTCTCAGCTCCCTCACTGGCTCAAAAGGACTCTGGCAGGACACCATCCCACATCTCAGATGTCTCTGCTGGTTGAAGCCAGCAATTGGAATGTGACACTGTTATGGTTTCTGCTGTGATGAACATGATCTCATGGCCCATAGAATTTGATCCAAACCTCTAAGTCCGTGGTTAAAAAAAAAAAAAAAAAAAAAAAAAAAAAAAAAAAAAAAAAGAAAATGAAAGACAAAACCCTGACTTCAATAGTCTGTACTGCTTAATTGTTATGGTAATAATCTTGACAAAAATTCTTTCACTTCTAATTCTTAAAGAAAAAGGATATATTTCCCCCATATTGAGTACATGATCAAGCAGCATGTTCTAGCCTAAGCAATTAAAAAAGAACAATGTCTAATCATTTTTCTTCAAATCTGTAAAATCTGTAAAATATTTCACATATATTGACAATGAGGAATCAATAAAAAATTAATATCAATCTTCATTAAAGTTGCCCATTTAACAAAAATGCCTTGATAAATGATTGGACTGAAAGAAAAAGCAAAGGGAATACACTTATAGTTCCCAGCTTTGTTTTATTAAATTGAAAATTGTATCACAATTATGTACACATTTCCAGAGCACACAGAACAGTAGAATTTCTATCTTTGTGTAATACTGTGATCTACCTTAGCACATCATCAATTTTCTTTTAGTATCCATGTGCTGCCTGAGATCAATTCTTAATTATCACCTGATACAGGCAGAAGTCAGGAAATACTAGCTGAGATTTAAGAAAAAATGTGGTATTAATGTGTTAAACTTTTTTGTTAATCTGTGGCCTTTGCAACTTACTGAAAAAAATCTTAGAGAAACATCATCACTATATTTGCTCCCAGAGAAAAACCTAAAAAGTTCTTCAAAGCAAGCATTTTGAGCAAGTTCTTCAAAGCAAGCAAAACAAATCCCACAGCAGGATTTGCAAAAAATTATGTTAGAGAAAAACAACTGAGCAAGAAAATGCAGTACATAGCTGTTCCCCTAATTCATTTAGTATGCTAATAGAATGGAAATTTTAAGAGATTCAGTGATGAACAGTTTGCCCTGTGCAGAACTGTTCAAGGGCTTGACCTTCAATCATCTAATTTGAGTCAGGAGGATATCACTGATGATAATGATCATGTTTGCCACTTGCTGTGTATAGCACCTTTCATACAAGGATGTAAAAAATTCACAAACATCAGTTACTTGCTATTCTTACCAATTCCCTCACAGAGTGTTATTAGTGCTATATTCTTATATAATTCAATATATTATACACACTATAAGTTACCTCTGAGTACTCTAGGTTATTAATTTTCTGCAACCTCAGTTAGGAAAACACCACAGAATGTATCTAAGTTTTTAGATTACCAGAAGCATTAGTCTACAGAGTTTGAAAGCTACTCTCAAGATTTCCAAAGGTAGATTTCAAAGGCTGCATTTTCCCTCTATTATAGTAGAGAAATGTTCAGAATCAGTGAATGGTTTCATTTGGAGAGTAAAATTATTTATCATTTGCATTTAAACAAGCACTAAATAGAGTTTTCATTAATTCTCATGTTTACTGAGGAATAACTAATTTTGCCTAAGGTTTGCAAAAGAATTATGTGATTTTTTTTTTTCTGTTCACAAATCCCTCTTACATTTTCCTGAAAGATTTCTTTGTGCCCTTCCAAAATCAGTGCAGAAATCATATTTCTATTAACTTAGATTTCAGACTGACACCATAATCAGAGGACCTAGAAGATGATATTTCAGGCAAATTACATCTTTGTGAAATGGATATGATCCTGATTCATGACACCAAAATAAATCTGAATCTCTTCATTAACTAGAGTGGATGTTTCTGCTGGAGCCTCATGTGCACACAAAGTAGTGATAAATCCTCATATCCAATTGTCTCCTCCCTACCTACAGAACTACATTTTTGGTATCCAAATGTGATTGCTCTCCTTTTTATTTACCCTGTAACTGTCTTCCACACTCTGCTCAGTACCAGTGTCTGCTGATCTTCCCAAGAAATAAGTCCATACTAAACCCACCTGTCCAGTTTGCACATATAAAATCTTGTCCCGTCTGTCTCACCTTTTGATCACATCTACATAGAAGCAATCAGGCTCAGGATTCATAGTCACAGTTTTTAACTCCACTTTTAAACAAACCACGTGGTTTGTGAAGGAGGCATCTTGTCTGTGACCTTTCTGATTCTTACAGTGACCCACCCCTCTGAGGCATGTCCATATGGTTTGGATGAACACTGTTACCTGTTGCCTTTGCAGGACCCACCTGTTGCTTTTGCAGGAGCTCAAGCTTTGTGATGTGTGAGCAATTCTGAGATCCTGTCATGAAATTCTGTCCACACCATTGAAAATGTCAATGTAGAGACACCACTGAAAATAAGTCCTACATTAATATTTGTCTAAAGACTACTGCTAAGCCTCATCTAGTTTAGGAAAACACACTCCAGATTGTTTCATTTAAAAAAATCTAAACATACTAATATTAGTTTTAGAAATTTCAGTGCTCTGTAATTTCAAACAAAATGTATTTCAGATTAAGAGAAAATTAGTTTATGCTGAGTAGAAAAATTTATTAACCTACAAAAAAAGAATTTTTATTTTGGACCCTCAGTCTGCTTGCATAGGTTAATAGTGGTAATTAAGAAGAGAATGGAAAGGCACAGTAAATGTACACAAACATTCATATCAACATATCAAACAGTCAAACTTTTGAGCACACAACTCTCCAAACCCATAATTTTTCAATATCTCTACGTATCAGTGAGAAACATAGTTAAACATATTTTTTGATTGATTTGGCAAAATGGGTTGCAGCATCTTCTACATGTTCTCGTTTCTTTGGGTACCTTCTCACTCGCCTTCTTGTCATTGACAATATAACAATTTAAGATACAGCTTTTGCCCTATGGATTGCTAAGAAAAGATTTAAAAAGAGCCAGCTGTGAAAACAGAAAAAATTGTCACAGATATTTATGATTTTAAGCTGGAAAAGCAGTTCTGCCCCACTGCTGAAGTATTAGTGATTAGGGTACCATCAGGCCAGCAAATGTTGCAGTTATGGCCATGTAAAAAACACAGCTCCAGAACACTGGAGGTGAGTTCCTTCAAAATATGCTTTTTTCAGCTGCAGTGGGGTCCATCCAAACACACACCATCTCAAAGAGTAATGCTTTCTTTGACATCTATGATGTCATTATTCAAAAATATTCAAAATATTCATACCATATGAGAAAATTCTACTGTGTGATAGGACTAGCATTGGAGTTTCAACAAATATAGGCCTAAATGCCTTCTTTACTAGCTGATCTTACGAGCCCCTTAGAGACAGGATGAAAAGTGGCATTCAGTGTAGCACTTCTCCCACGCTCTCTTTTGTAGTTGGCTTGAACTTTCATCATCATGTAGTCCATGTAAACTCACACTTCAAAAAAGGTCTGTAGTGCATGTGGGAAGGTGAACTGCCCTGAGAACTTTTTTCTTGTTTCTATGAAAATACATTCAAGATGAATGCTTGCTGCTTAACAAATACATTTGAACTTGACTTTGTTTGAAGAATCCATAGAAAACTTACCCAGCAGGGCAATCAACATCACAAAAAGTCAATAGGCCTATCCACACGGATGTAACTTTCACACAGGTATGTCACAATTAAGTCTCTAATAACCAAATGCAATTGCTATTCTGTGGTAAATTTTATCATTTAAGCTACATACATTTGCAAATTTCTTTGTAATAGGATAAATACAATTAAGAATAGCTCTATATATTTCAATACAATGAGATAAAGTAACTGGTGTAAAGCCAAAGTTTTTAACTCAAATGTGAAGAAGCTTGGCATACATTTTTCAATTCTACATTCTTCTAAAAATGTTAATATTGGCAGCTTGCCATATTTAACCAAGGTAAAGACTGAAAAAATTGAATTGAATTTTGGGAGTCAAAGAAGTTGTGTGGATTGCAAGACCGAAGAACATACAGAGTACATGACAAGAATAAATTCAGCTATTTAGAAACGCTTGGAGAAGAAAAAAAGCCTCCAAATGATTCATGCTATTCTGTAAGTGAAAGGTAGCACTGTTTTGCTTTTATAGAGATACTAATTTCTTCTCTAAGTTGCTCACTTGCTGTGAAAATCATCAACAACTAAAACTAATTTCTCAGTACTTAGGCCTATGTACTAGTCCATACTGAGTACTGTAGATTTGGCAATATTAGCGCTAATAAAAGAGAATATTAAAAAAATCCCACACATTTTTAAAATTTACTTCTCTAGCTCAACTTTTCAAAATGCTTTATTTATTTGTTTGTTTGTTTGTTTGTATGTGGAATCCCTTGTGATTCTGAGTACACGAATCAATTTCAAATGCAGTTTAATTAAGTAAAGTGATCAAAGTGCAAGGCACAACTGACCATTTTCTGCATTATGTTATG
The DNA here is from genome assembly GCF_029582105.1 of Oenanthe melanoleuca. Taxonomy (NCBI): domain Eukaryota; kingdom Metazoa; phylum Chordata; class Aves; order Passeriformes; family Muscicapidae; genus Oenanthe; species Oenanthe melanoleuca. Next base: position 24,940,672 of record NC_079362.1, read on the forward strand.
TGCATCACGTGCATGTTGATTACACAATTGACTTTTCATCTGGGAAAGCCTTACAAATAAGGGCCATCTGCTTTCATAATTTTTATGTAGCATTTGGAAGATCTCATACAGCTTCATGAGTACACCGAGTATTTCAAATGTGCATTTCTTTATAGCTTTTAACAGAAGCAAAAAATTTCCTTGTTCTTTGGTCATTGGATTATTTCCTTGAGCTATCTGCACTTAATTCTTGCACTGGTATTGAACATATAGTCAGAAAGACTGTGGTAAAAAAAAAAAAAAACCTAAAAAAAAGGAACAAGTATTTTAGATTTTTATATGCCTCACAGAATTAATTACTCCACCTGAACTGAGAAAATATTCTGAGCAATCAGCATGAAAGTCTCAATACTACTACTTCCTAAACACCACATTATCATAATATCATATAATATATGTATTAGTAGCATAGAAGTGGTAGTTGGGATGTACAAAGAAATCCACGCTGGAACCCTGGTATTAGTTTGCACACAATCTGTCATTCTTGTGGGCCTAAATGTCTAAAGACAAAGAAACTAATCTATCAACTTTTTAGTAGGAATTTCAGGAATGCAGCCATTTGGTGTTTGTTATATTGTTATAAAGCAAACACTTTCCTTTTCTTATGCATTTGTATTTTAGTACATTGCATGTATAGTGCAGTAAAACAGATAACAAAAGAGGTGCTCTATGCTGCAAGGCTTATGAAAACACTTTTTTTGGGGAAGATTTCCAGTCTACTTTGCTAATTTTGTCCTTTACTTTTATGTTTTCTCTCTTATTTGGAGAAGGACTAGAGAGCTGTGAGGAGTAAGCACTCACATTGAGCTACACAGCAACAGAGCCAGGCATACACTAGAAAAGATCATCCTGGCATCTCAATCAAAAGACACATGGGGAGAAAAAAAAATAAAGAGGAAAAGAAAAAGTAAGTACTTGTGCCACTGGACAAATCAACATATGGAAACCTCCTTCTCAATTCCCCTCCTAAATAGTTATCACTCTATGAAATTTGTTCTGTGTCATTATGACAATTCTGTTCATGATCAGATGTATAAAAAAAAGATCTGGATACCGAAAAGCACTTTTATGGGGGAAGACGTGTTTATGAAGACAAAGGAATTCTCTTCACAGATGCTACTGGTGAGCAGAAGTGACCTAGGCTTAACAACTAATTTAAATAGTTGGTCTTTTCAGAAAAGCACACTTAGTCTGTAGGGACATTTTCTTCATTAACTCACTTCGTAATCCATTTCTTCCTTAATGAAGGAGAGAAAGAACATTTATTTCAAAGAAGATCTATGTCATCAAATCATTTGCTCTTGGCTTCTCCCTGATTGCAAAGTTACCATTAAAATGATTGAAATTATTTACAGCAAAACACTCTATCAGTCTACCCAATAAATATCACCAGCCTAAATTAACCATCCACAACAGAAATTACTATTACTGCCTACAGCTACAAATCAGTCAAACAATGAAGAAAAACATAATTAAATGCTTAGATACCAAAATGAACTATTAATCCTTTTATTGTATATTTCTGCCCTTTTGCATGCAGTCTTAAATTATGGATGAAACAGATTTTTTTGAAAATATAAAATAGTCATTAAAATGCATTAGATTATTATTAACATGTTTAAATAAAATTTCTGTCATTACATATAACTATATGTTTATTATACCAATGTACTTTTGCTAAGGTAAGCTCCTTTGCTTTGAAGCTTATCCATTTAAATTAACGACACATAACACCCGGCTATGCTCAAGTCTAAAAAAGAGGGTCACTGGTCAGTAAATGAGTGGCTAAAACAAAATCTGCTTCTTCCAATTTAAATGTTTTCATGTTATTTGCACTTAAGAAATCCTCTCCTTTGTCATCACCAGGGAGTATTTTGCTGTTCTCGTGCAAAATAAAATTTGAGGCAGTAGGAAAAAAACCCATCTATTATTAACTAGATATAAATTATTCCTGATCTACACATGGTGTTTAATTCCTGGTTCACATAAATGCAAATTGGTCTTCAGAAACAATATTTTAACAAGCCATTTGTCAGCAGCAGACAGTAGCACAAGCTCAATATAAAATATAGAACAAACACTTCAAGCTCATTCCAAAGAACAAGGTGATTGAAGGTTGACCCTGAGTTGTACAGAAATGCAAGTTCATGTTGGAAGCCTGTTCATCAGTTTAAGGATGGGGGGGGGAAAATCTTTACAATGTGTTTTTATCAAAGTTCATACTTAGCTTTCTTATTTGTAGGAAATATAGCTCTCTCATTGATTTGAAATCCTCCAGGAGGAATAAGGAAAAGAGAAAAATCACTGAAGAAGCTGCATGGCCTGTACGCTGTTCTGCTACATTATCCCCTAAGTTTGCCACAATAAATTACCAAGACCTTCTAATTTTGTATCCAGAAATGTAAATTATGCCAGTATTTAAGAGATGTAAGCATAAAAAGCATTAAAAAAAATGAGTTCCTGAAGACATCCTCTGCTTCCTACCTGAAGAACTCTGTTTCAGAGAAGAAAGAAGTTTTTCTTGTAATGAAGGTGTGCCTAGGAAAGGTTTCGTAGCTGCATCTTCCCAAGGACAGAAGCAAATTGAACAGCTGACTTACATAATTCTTATGGGAAACATAGGAAAAATATGAAAAAATTAGTTGAAAAAAGTTCCTAAAAGCTTCATGATTTTTTTTTTCCCACATGGTGTCAAAATATGTAATTTCTGTGATATTTCATTTCTCTTCAGGTCTGAGAGAAATCTTCCCCAGCTTGGGAAGAGTTGAACACATGAAGACTACCTTTTAGCTAATGTCCTGTTGATTACAATGTGAGCAAGAATAGGATTTTCCTGTTTTCTACACATAGAAATAACAGACCAAAAGTTGAGTAACTAATGAAACTAGCTCCTTCATTAGAGATGCTGATGTCTCCACTGCTTTTGCTCCTACCTACATACTATTTGAAGGTGGCTAAGTGTCACAGGAATATCTGAATATTTGCAATCTCTATGATGAATGTAATGTCTCGTAATGGAAGCTGCATCAGATATCTGGATATACAGAATTAAGTGTTCTCTATTAAATTCACCTCAGTCTGATCCCAGTAGTCCCAGACTCACTGAATAAGAAAGGTGGTATTTCCAGACACTAGAAAAATTGCCAGCTCAGGACAACTGTCACTCAAAATTTCTTGGAGCATTATAAACACCTGGACTGCTCCGGTTGTAGAAAGAGAGGCACAAAGCCATCTGGTAGCAGACCAAAGGATGTCACTTGTCAGCAAGAGGGAAACAAAATTAACTGCATTGCATTTAAGGTGTGAGTACATTACAGTTGAAATAAAACATTCATAATTTACCAGAAGGAGGGGTCAGGAAGCCACTGACATAAAGCACTGAAAGAAATTAAGCATCTATAAAATAATTAAATAATAATTAAGGAGCAGGAAATCAATCAGTAAAGAACTTTATTATCAAATTTATTAATTTCTTCCTGTGACACAGTAACATATCTTGTAAATAGAGAAGTGTGTGAATATGTCTTAGCTTTAGGTCAGCTTTTGGCATTTTTAAGACACTTCCAAGCAAGCTAGGGAAGCATGTACAAAACTACAATAAAGATATCCCTCTTGAAAACCATATACAGTTTTTATAAGTGGTATCAGCAAGTAAGTAAATATGAGTACTTTACTCAGTAAATAAGAACTTTACCACACACTCTGTGCTAAAAACTGTTGCTTTATCAGCACAAATATTGGTCATAAAAATTTGGACATGAAAGTTGTCAGGGTGATGTGAGTTCACACATACTGTAAGACAAAGATGAGTTTACAAAGAGGAAAACCACTTTAAATAAAAAAAACTAATTCAACAAGGAAATATACAAAATATGTAATATTGTAGTGAGGACTAATATGTCTGGAGGGAAGGTAGGATGCAAGAGCATAGGCAGGTAGGTCTGTAGAAAAACATCCAGTAGAAACAACCTCATGATGCAATTTCTGAGGAAAACACTTTCAACACAGAGGGAAATATTATCAGAAAGGCAAGTGAACACCTGAATATTCCCATTCTGGTCTACATTACTAGTATCAAATATGGGCCCTGACAGCTTCAGGTATTCTGAATCAATAAAACTACTGAGCTGTTGGAGAAACAAATAAATCTATGAAATGAAGAAATATTTAACTCACTGGGATCTTTCCAGAAGAGCAGAATGAAGGTACAAAAAAAGCTTTGAATAGTAAAAATATATTTGAAGAATGTTCAGCCAGAAATAAGAGAGTAACTTCTTTGTATCTTCTAGGAATTAACTAGGCTTATATTGCAAGTATTTAGACTAGAGAAAGAGAAAAGCTTTCTATCAGTGAGAATATCTAAAAGCTTAAATGGCTTGACTAAGAAGATTGCTGTAAAACCTGTTTTGAGCTAATGACCTCTCTATCATTTAAAATCAGCTCAGAAAGTGTACCCCTAGAATCTTGAGATATCTTTTAAATATCCCTCTTTTCACATAATAAATGCCTCAGCCTCTGATTTATTGCTGAAGATACTGTTATTATGCTGCAAAGAAAAGGAAGTTATCCTCTAAGTATCACTGCACCTGGCAGAGCTGTATACCCGTGTGTCTTTTGTGCTGTAGACACAAGTGTAGCCTGCACAACACTATTCAGCATAAACCACTGATCATATGAAATTCATCACACGTGGTGTCCTGCCTCCATGAAGTGCATTCTTAGATCATATCCTAATTTACAATAGCACTTTCTTTTGGCTTCTGAAAATTGCCTGACACAGAAATACACAATGTCACAGCAATGACAATTGCTGCTCCACTACTATTTCCTCTGAAAGTCAATTGAATTTCAATTTCTTTTAGCGGGGAAAGCCAGGAGAAGCCAATTATCATTGCGCTAACACCACAGATTCACCTCAGGCATCACTTAGGTTGCAAACAAAAATATTTCAGATCCTGATTGCAACTTTCCTTCTGATATGTGGCTCTGACTCCCAATAGCAGTACTGTATAAAGGGAGAATTACACTAAATAAGCTTACCCATCTTGACCATATTAGTAAATAAACAGATAATATTATATTTTAAATACTAAAAATACAAAGAAACACATTCAAATTGTGATGCTGTTTGCTGTATTTTGTAAACTGTGCTGTAGCATTTTATTGAATTCTCCTTTTAGCAAATTAGTAATGAACAAAATAATGTTTCATTGCATTTTGGACCTTATTTCCTAACCTGGAACAAATTTTGGCTGTCCTCTATGCCAGAATGAGTGTGTCACTACACAGTGAACACTGTATTAACAACAGCTATCCATACAAATTTATGGGATCACATCCATCACTTGCATTTGCTAAAACCACAGAACTAAGAATGCTTCTTAGGAAGAATTTTCAATTGTCTACTGACTGGCTCAGCTTCCTGCAATACTGGGGGTATATCTCTGAAAATCCTTAGCAGATGTGCTCTCTTTCAGTTCTTAGGGACATAAAAACTGTGGGCTCCGTCAGCAGAGCCAGTGTCATTTTCAGAATCAGCTGATGATGGAGGAACTGCAATCTGAAAGCAAGCTCAAAGGCAAATTAAGGGCACAGTGGCTGAAGGAGAAAACTAATTTTTGATCACTATGATTTAGAGCTACCATTGATATGAAGTAAGCAACAAAAGTCAAGGTTTTTTGGTTTTTTTTTTTTAGCGAAGTCAGAATGGCACTATAATAGCTTTCAAGACAAGTTGTCAATTCTACAGCTCAAATTGTGACAATTGTGAAGCAGCTTATATACCTCCCAGGAAGCAAGGAGGCAAGGAAAGATGCTGTGTTATTTTCTTAGCAACTGCTCTAATTGCAGGCTTGCTCCATCTATCTGTCTGTCTGTCTGTTTGTCTATCTATCTCTTTCTGCTTCTCCCTTACAGTGGTTTGATTTCCAAAATTTGCTACATGAAGGAACAGCAAGGGTTTTGCCTCTTTTCCCAAAAAGCCTGGTCAGGGCTTGAGGGAAGACTGATATTCAAAAAATGCTTGGCTGTAAATGTCAACGTGTATAGACTTCAGACTTACATAGCCCCAAGCTTTATCCTGAAAGCAAATGTCTTATCTTCATATATAGGGTGCCAAAATTCTTTAAAGTTATTATTTTACCATTCCTCAGGATTAATTTGGAGAGGAGATTTTCAAAGCAGAACTAGAAGCAGCCATTGCATTATGCCATTCCTGTTAATTTTCTTAAGAGTTTAACACAGGGACAAACAGAGAAAAGTAGCAGGAATTTCTTACATGGCACTCTTTCAAGGAAAAATGAACACTTACTGCATTATTTTTAACACCACAATTCACATCTTGGCTAATTGAAAGAATTATTTATCAAGGATTTTTCTATATTTCAGACAATCACAACTTTCTTCAGCTGTACTTCCCTCTCCCTTTTGCTAACCACATTGGTTAATTCAGCAATTTCACACCAAGCAATGGCTCTCTCTCTCACTGACCACATAAAGAAACAAAACTCATATAAAAAGTTAGAAATGCTCTATGGTATGAATTGTAGAGGGTTGTGTGTTTTGAACAGTATTTTTAGACACTGAAGGGAAAAACACACAAATTTCATAGTGTATGTATGATACTAGGAAAAACTCCAATCTGGTCATACTGCAGCATGAAGGTGCAACTGTGGTTCCTGTATTATGTAAGGGAAAGCAATAGGTGTTACTGCACACAGCACACATGGATGAAAAAGCCATGCCAGCAGCCTATGAGCTACCTCTGAGAACCCAAACACAATGATGATTTCTCATATCTCGCAGAGCACAGTCTTGGTTTAGCTCCATGGACAAAAACTGTGCTGTGAGTGCATTCTGCATGGCAGGGTTTCCTAGGGTTAGCACCAAGGTATTTCCAGGCCCTCAAGACTTGCCCTGGTTTCAGCCTTGGGTAAACCCATGCTTTTGCATATTACCCTTGGCACCACAGTGAGTTAAGCACCGTGAAATGGTTGCACTGACTTCTAAAACTGGGAAACTGCACTAGGAAGGCTGAAAAGGGGACTGTCTACAACTGGTTAAATACAGGCTAAATAGTCCCTTCACAAAAACACTAAGGGGAATTCTACATCTGATTTCTCCAACATGTATATCTCTCACAGGTTCTCCATTAAGACAGCTAGATCAATAATAGAATCACAGTATCTGAATTTAGCAAAATATAACTCAGCCCATCTACACGTCCACTGGAATCAGAGCTAAATCGACATAATGGACTCTCCATCTAGTCAGCTTTTCAGAAATAACTGGTCCAAATAAGGTCCTAATTAAAAGCTTCTAAAAGGGAGAATATCCAAATACATAAGCAAAAGCAGAGGAAAATGGGAACTGATAGTGCATATCAATGAGAGCAAGAACTGAAAATACATACTGTTTCTTTGATATTTTTGAAACTATTTTTTATTTCTAGGGGATGATGATGGCGTTTGGAGCAGACTAGAATCAGGCAGCACAAGTTGGATATGACTGACTGCCCTGCATTTCCTTGCACTGTTCCACTAGACCCTGAAGATTACACTTTGTATTCGTGGGAGTAATGAGTGGTCCTAGTTTATCCTAATTTCTCTTTTCACACTTTAGATGCCAGGGTGCAAGAATGTTCTTGGAAAGAAGGTTTGAGAAATATCCTTCCTATTTTTAGATTTAAACTTTAGCAGCCTTCAAGCCTCTATATCAAGCATTTTTTTGTGAACATGATGATTGATCCATTGATCCCAACTATCTTACTAAAAATATGTTTATATGAGAGAACACAGGAGGCCTCTTTAGAATAATGATTCCAGTGAGAAACAGAAGCTTGTAACAATCACCTCTCTGAGTGCATTGCAGTAAGCCAGAAAAATAAAAAAACAATTTCTGTAGGGGCTTGTAAAGGGGCCTTTCTGGCCCCTATTTGCAGGGATTCAGAACTCATGAAAAATTTAAATGCCTCAGGAAGGCACGACAATTCCAGTATGTGGGCTGTCAAGTTAATTTATGAGTGTATATAATTGGGTGATTGTTTTTCCTCTGGAAAGATGAAACAGCTGAGCCAAGAAAGATTGGTATCTACCAGTTCCAATATACAGAGACAGATACTTTCAGGGCATGAATAGAGACAGAAACAGAGAAGCATCTGTGCAGCACCTCAGAAGTCTACAAGGTGTAATACTGTATCACTGAATATACTTTCCAGATGCAGGGCTCTAACTACACAAATCCAGCAGCTGAGGAGGGAGACATCTGTGACGTACGCCAACATACTTCCCACTTCGAGTGACCGGGGTAAAGGATGAAGATAAAGATCTATCACAGAGCAGACTCTTAGACATGACAAAAAGAAAGATGAGATTTACTTTGATGCATTGACAGCAAGCAAGAAATTAAAATTAATATCCTTCCAATAAAAGATACACAGCCTTTGCATTTCAAAACAACACCAATATTCTGAAAAACTCTTCTGAAGTATTGTCTCCAAATATGTCTGCAGAAATGCCATGCATTTGCATGATATGTGGGCTTATAAAAATGCATACCTATGCATAGGACAAATATATATCACATCAATTATCAGCATTTGCAGCACTATCTGCCACCTCAGTTTTCTCTTGAAGATTCTATGTCTGATTACTCCAGCCTGATTACTCCTGAACAGGGAATCTCTTACCTTGAAGTAGGCCAAGATGACCAGTTGCTTCTTTATACAGTTTGCCATAGCCCTTGTGCAAAGTCCTTTGTGATCTTAACAGTGTTTAAGGGAAGTGTGATCTTTCAGTCTCTTACACATTCATAGTAAGGATGGAAATGTGTGAGTTTTTCTTTGGCATAAAAGATTTCAGTTGTCAGTCTTGTAACTAACCTGTGCAATCTGAACACTTACTTGCACAAGGCTGAATTACAACAAGAACCCTGTACACCATGAAACATAAAACCAAACCAGCAAAACAACTGTGTTGATTTCACTCACTTTACTGTAAGTAAATCTGCTACTATACTTTGGCCAGGAGGAAACTTTCCCTTCTGGACTGTAAATCACACACAGCTTATAAGTGGCTTGGCATTTCGTGCTCTGCAGTAGCTAATGACACCTGGTAAAGGTACGCCATGTGCTGAAATTCCTCATCACTCAATCACTTCCTGATCTCTTGAATGCTGCAACTGACTTCTTATGCAAAAGGCTATTGCTGTAACTCTCTACACCTTAGAGAGCTCTTGCCCAAGGAACCCTTCTTCTCTTCAATCATTCTAAATCTGATCCTCATGCTCTTTACAATATCACAGTGAACTGACTTTGACAGATTTACATAGTTCATTCTTGCTGTTGAGCTTGTACCTAATGTAACATCCCATTAAAATGTGCAAAACACTAAATCTTTTGATATGAGTTGTTTTAAAATGCTTTAAAAAGAGTAGCCATAATTATTTATGCAAAAACTCCAATAGACTACTCTGGAATTTGCTAATGAAAGACCAAAGACTAAGACCCATGGTTTCTAAATAGATTCTGCAGTGGAATTGAACACAGCTTCAAATTATTTTTATCTTTTCATTTGAACAGCAATACTTGTCACTAATACAAATTAAGCTGTACCTTGTCAGCTTTTAGGGGCAGGTTTAAAAGCTTACATCTCAGCCTTTCAATATCCAAAATTTATAGCAGAGCTGAAGCTCATATACGGATCTCATGATCCACAGTGTAATTGACTTCAGCTACTTTCCTCACATAATAAATAAATTAGATAAAATTGGAGCCTTTAAATTAACGAAAGGTTGAATAATATTTTATGAGTTCCCTTGGTGATTTTCAGGCCTGAACCACATTTTCCATAATACATCACTACAGCAAAAGCACTCTGTTGTATTGCAGCTGTATTACAGTAATATAATTATGGGAGAGATGTTGTTTTGAGGCACCTGCTAAACAGGTTTCAAGACCCCACTAGCCTCCAAATGGTCAATAAATTGTACATTACTCAGGATTACTCAGTGAGCTGTAGCAGAACCACATCACTTAAAAAAAGCTGAAAGTTTCCCATTCCCTTTCCAGGGACTCAGCCAAGCTGGAGAAATCAGAAGCAGCCCCTTACCTTATGGAGATGTTTGAGGGTAGTCTCTTTTGGCCACAAAACCCCTAATACATATCCAGCATTTACTGAGTCCTCTTTTTCAAATTTTCCTCTTACAGCAAAGCACAGATGTTCTCTTGTTATGTACTTACCAGGAATATAGTAGAGATTTCTTATCTGTGTATCATCTGCAAAACATCTCAGAAGAACATGCAGCAATGCTACCAAAATTTTGGACTATAAACTGGAAATTATAAAGAATAAGAGAGCTCCATATCTGTGACAAAATAACTACTAGGAAATTTCTGCTTGAAGAATGTAAAATCCACTTTTAATTATCAGGCTAGCATAAGCTTTACAGAACACCATCGATGTTCCATTTGCATATTATTCTGATACTTTAAGTTACATGTGTGAATTCAGCACAGAGAATTTTTTTATTTTTTTTTTTTAAGCAAAAAACCCCCGGTTTGGACATTTCTAACAGGAAAAATCTGGATGTATGTTAATCCTTTAAGCAAGGGTGGGCAAGGAGCAACTCTCCAGCATCAAGTGTCATCACTGAAATATTGCTCTAGTCTCCAGATTTCTAAAGTGACTTGAGAGAGAGGAAAAAATAAAAAAATTAATTGCCTTTATTTTTTGCTCAAATTTGAATAACATCTGATAAAGGCCATATAGGGCAATTCCCAACACCAAAGTAAATCAGGATATCTATCAGCATTATATCTACCAGCACCTATCATCTACAGAATGGACACATTTCACAAAGATGTCTCAGATTATAATTGACAATATTTCCATTTCGAGCATTGACAAGAACAGTATCAAACTTGACTTTCCTCAGGCAAGAATTTGGCATATCAAGGCTTATTTTGGCATATCTTTAATCCCCTCAAACTATGCATTAACTGGGATGTCATGGAGTTCATGCCAAGGTTCTTGACCTTGTCTTAAGATACAATGTAAGATGCAACCAAAAGTATGTATTTTATCACCATTTTAATAAACTGTTAAAACACATCCTGATGACTCCCTCTAAGAGATATCTTCTGTTAATGGGCCATCAAGGTCTCGCTGCATGACTCATAAAATTACATCATCCCATTGTGAGATGTCCGCCCAGGGGGAGGAACCAAGCATTCCTGCCTGGATATAATATGAAGTTTGGAACACCACAAGCAGCCTCACCTCCTGGATTCCCAGAGGACAGAAGCTACATGACCAGCACTGGACCTTCTGAGGAAGACCAGATCCATCTACAGGATCATCACTTTGACAGAACCACATCCATCCTTTCAACAGAACCACCATCTAACTGAACTGCTACCACCACCCTGACCAACAGGGTCTCAGGGTGTATCCTGAGACCTGTCAGTTTAAGCCAGTGTTTTCTGCCTTTATTTTAATCTTCCTATTAAAGTGTAGTTCTGACTTGAAATCTCCCACTGGTTTGTTATCAGGCTAGTATTCAGACCTATATGAAATAACTGCAGTGGGATGCATTTGTGCTCCCTTGTAAAATGCAAAATGAATGGAAACAAGGTAGATTATGGAATTGCTTTACAAATCAAATGGTTAGTATCAACTACTAGCTTCTCAAAATAAGTTACTCTAAAGTTTCTGCTCTTGCAGTTCCAATGTTTGTAGGGAAGCACTTCTGATCAATAGATGCAGATAAGACAATACCCTATATTTGCAGACATAATCTATGTCAAAGATTTCCTGCAGACATCAAAAGCAGCTATGGGGCTTTAAAATGAGTTAGGTCTCTTTGGGTTTTCACATTGTTTTGTCATGCAAATGACAGTTAATATCCCTCATCTACCAGGTCACAGAATTATAAATTTGGTCAAGCAAGACTTCCCCTCTATGAATCCATGCAACTACTGACTAGTCATAACTGATTACCTTCTTTTCCATCACATACCTGTAAAATTTTCCACATTATTTATTCTGTCATCTTTCCAATCTCAAGTAAGGCAAACTGATCTGTAATTACCTGCACCCTTCTTACCTTTTCCAAGATGGCAGAGACTTTTGCTCTCTTCCAGTCCTGAAACACCATTCCTAACTACCCTGATCATTCAAATACAACTCACAGTTTAAGCTATATATTGGTTACAGCCATCAGGAAATTCTGATTTCCTCAGAAAATACTGGGACAGCACATGTACAGTGTTTCCCACACTACATTCAAAAAAATGTTCTGATCATGGAGTCTTGCTAGCAAAAGCTGATATTAAAAAAAACAGGGCCCTGGCCTGGTCTTAGGTGTCTGGAACTGCTCTCTGTACTCCCATGACATCATCTGCACTGGAGTAATCACTAGCTTGCACTACAGGGACAAAGATCAGAATTTCTGGAGGGGAATGCCAAACTAATGGAAGAACTGTTAAGGATTGCTTTCTGCCCTGCAAACAGCCCATTAACTTCCCAGATATTACATCTAAGACTCTACGTGACTGAGTCTATTCTGCACCATGCACAGCTACTGAAGGGAACAGCACAAAACAGCAACATGCATGAAACTGTCTAAACACATATTCCAGTTTTTATTTCACCATAACATTTTCCACTTGTTCTTACGCTGCCCACTCAGTGTGCCTGCTTGTTCAGCTTCTTAGTGATCCCTCAGCTTGGATTAATCCCAAATAAATGTCTTGCAGGAGCTACAGGAACTTACAACTTGAACATTGTAACCTCCTTACCAATCCAGAAAGCCTGAAACACAAATGAAACCCTTGAATTATGCAGTGGTTCCCCAAGTATACCACAATCAAGGGAAAGTCTTGGTGAGGATAAATGGTTTGGGACATCAGTCACATCATTCTAGCTTTTGTGTATCCCTATGCATTAACTATCTGCATATTTTGGTGGAGATAAAGTTATATAATCTCACCAAATAATGTTTTAGAGACCTGGAAATACTAATTTTACTCATTAATATGCATTTTTCACCAACTCAAGGATTTGGTTCAAGTAACTTTAACTTAATACAAAATTTAATTACAAGTTAATTTCTTTCTTAATTCCTTACCAGTGATTGATCTTTTTTCAACCCTCTGAGCTATCAGTTGCAGTTTAAGTTGTTTTGACCCTATTGTCCTTGCATGATCAACTTCTGCTATGTTACTGTGCTGTTAGATCTATTGAAGAGCCTGAAAGTTATTAACTGTCAATTATTAGCCTTTTCTCTAATAAGGTTAGCACTAATTACCCCTAAAATAAGCAGTGACTTATTGTCAAAGTCATCATTAACATTGATTACCATTAGTAATTAGTTATAGCAAAAATAGGCCATCTGAGCAATAAGTGGCATTACTATGTCACTACAAAGAGCAATCACAATTAGACATAAGCCCTGTTTTACTTTGCTTTAGTATGAGTCACCAACAAGATGGAAACCAGTAACTGTTGAATTATTATTTTTTACTGACTTCAGCCAGGGGCTCTAGCTAAGATACATTCTTCCCCTACATGATTTTTTCTGAAGTTCCCACTTTTTCAAATGAACCCTAATACACCAAGAAAGGCTGTAAACCTATTTCTAAAAAGGCAAGAAGATAATATAAAATGCAGAAAGAAGCACAAGCTGAAGGTGAGTTCACTAGACTCAGTTCTGAGAGTCTAAGATTTGGACCATTTTGGGACACCTACTTCAAAATCCAAAAATACCAAAGGTAATAAATAAAAAGTTCATTTTCTTGTCTTATTCCATGCCTGATGCCTTAAGAAAGAAAATTTTATCTTCCTGACTACCACACACATAACAACTTTCCGTAAAAACAAGACCTGGAAATTTCAAGAAACAACTGTTCTACTCTGACGTTCCCAAAACTGAAATTATTAATGATTTTGAGTCATACCACACTTTGTTTTTATGTCTAATGAAAGACTCAGAATAATTTTACTTTTCTGTCCAATTTTACCAAGTCACAAAGACAAGCCATACTGATCAAAGTAAACAAAAACAATGAAATGAAATACCTAAAAACATACTGATGCCACATAATTAACTTGGAACAAAGCTGACTGAGAAAGTATTTCAGGTTTAGCATCCCCTGCCTAGCATTTTCATTACAAGCAACCAATATTTACAGCAGAAATGACAACAGAAAGTTTGATTAACAAAATATAATATAGGCCAGGCTGCAAAACAAAAAGCAAACCACACAAACAAAAAACCCCAAACACACATAGAACTAATGGTTCTGCTCAAATACAGTAAACAGATTGAAACCCCAAGAAAAATGTCCAGACCAGCTAGTCAAATCATAGAGAAAACTTCAAGCTTTTAAATATTTATCTTTCTTATCTTCATTAAATTTGAGTTGAGCATGAATACAGTTTATCAATTGCATAAAGTTTAGCATTGAGCCGACTTTGCATAAACCTGTTAAGATGAAAATGTAATTTCTGCAGACACCTGTATAAATCAGTTTAGCTGATTAGGAAACACATTGATACAGAAAATATAAATGCAAATAGTTCTTACAGATTGAGAAAATAGCCTAAATGGTTATTTTCAGCAATGAAAGAACTAAACACAATGCACAAAGTGAATTCAAGTTATTTTCCATATTGACTTACTGAGATATAATAAAACTGCAAAGTTAGAAGCAAAGTTAGAAGCAACAGCAGGACAACTACTTTTCACCATTTAGCATAAAGTGTTAGGATTCATAGCTGAGAGAAAGGAGAGGTAATAAGAAAAATAGAATGCAGGGAGGATGTATGACTCTTAAAAAAGACAGTTTTGCTCTAAAAAGCACAGTCCAACTGAAAAAAACATTGAATAATCTGCAGAATGCGACTTTTCCAATGTCATCAGTATTAGTCATTAAATGTGGGGAGTTTGTGGGGTTTATCTTTATTTTTTTTGCACCTGAGGTTTTTTGGGAGTTTTTTGTTCAGTTTTATTTTGTATTTTTAATTTATGTTTTTCTATAGTAAATGGAGTAGTTAGCATGAAAAAGAGAAGACCTGAAAAAAGTTTTCAAATCTATTCCAGCATCCTCAGAGAGGATATTTATGTTGTTGAACAAGCCATATAAGCCTCATATGTTTCACATATAATCATGAAAATCCTATTTACAAAGAAATTAAAAAAAATTGCGGTGTCTTACTAATTGGTTAAAGTCTTTGAGATATTTGGACGAAAGTTAGTATTTCATCACCATGTGGATTAGAGCTTCATTCTGACCATGTCATATCAGAAATCAGAAAACTAAATCAAGCCAAGTCACAGAGATAATTTTAAATTTCTAATATTTAGAACTTTTTAGAATATGTAGAAAAAGGAGAAAAAAAATGCTCCCAACTCTCATGTTTAGTGGTTACTGATTTTTAAATGAAGAAACAAAATATGTTCTAGAGTTTAGCTGTGGTCCCTGTAGTCTCAAGGCATATGATAGTATAAATTTTTATAACAAGTTGCTCCCTGATTTTTTCCCATTAAGGTAGTTGATTGTGTAGTTACCTTTAACCAATGATGACCATTTGCAATATTACATTGAATAAGGGTGAAAGTTGAAACAATGATTTTACTTTATTTGTTCTGGTTTTGGTCTATAACCTCTTCTACTTCTTTTCTCCCAAAGAAAGGGATATTAAGTGAATACTGAATATAACACTTTCACATAAAGGTAATGGGATATCTCCGGATCCTGTTGCCCTTTCAAAGTATCTCTTAAATAAAATGCAAAAATTTCACATTTGGATGGGTGCCTAGAAGGTAATGCAAAGTATGTGTCCAAAATATTGAAAGAGAATTTACATTTTTATTTCCTAATGCCCATACTGAGAATCAATCCATTCTTTCTCAGATAGTAAATTTATTTCTCTTTAAAAAATTTCTTTCTAGTTTCTGAATAGTAATGAATTGAAGACTCAAACCTCCAGTTTCACAGCTAAATCAAAACTGTTGCAGAGGGAAGAGGGGGGTGGGATGAACAAGAAGAAGCCCCAAAGAACTTGTTGGTGCTCATACAAAAACGAAAGGCAGCCATCCATACTGTATTGTGAATCACAGTCCATAGCTGAAATACAGTAATTTTGCTCCCAAAATGTTGAAATACTGACCAGGAAAATTTCATAGCCCCAGATATGAGTGAACAGCAAATTTAATAAGCAAGCTAATAATATAGCTTATGTTCACATACCACTCCACCCTGGGGTGCACAGACATTAACTAATTAATTTCATTAATACCTCCCATAGTAGATTCTATTACACATAAGCATTAGAGATACAATTACATGAGGGAAGTGATTCTTCCTCTCTACTCTGCTCTCGTGAAACCATATCTGGAACATTCCGTCCTGCTCTGGGATCCCAGGAGAGGAAAGACATGGATCTCTTAAAGCAAGTCTGGAGAATATGGGGGGTCCCAAGGTGATAAGAAGGATAGAGCACCACTCATGTGAGAAAACAATTAAAGAATTGTGATTGTTTAGACCAGACAAGGGAAGGCCTTGGGGTGACCTAATTGCAGCTTTCCAGAACATGAAGTGAGCCTACAAGATAGATGTGGGATGAGGCTATTATCAAGAACATGTAGTGATTAGACAAAAAGTAATAGCTTTCAATCAGAAGAGGGAAGACTTAAATGATTTGTGAGGAAGAAATTCTTTACTGTGAGGGTAGCGAGTCACTGGCAGAGTTGTCCAAGGAAGGTGTGGATGCTCCCTGCCTGGAAGGTCTGACTGGAGCTCTGAGCAATATGATCTAGTGGAACCCTGTCCATGGAAGGCGGGTTGGATCAAAATTATCTTTAAGGTTTCTTCTGACCCAGACCATTCTATGATTCTCTGATTCTCTGAGTTGATTTCTAAATTATCTTTACCAACTAGTAGAAACTACAGTTTATACATCTCTATTCTATATTTTATGCTTTCAGTCAGCTAATATATTGTCATTTGTTGTTTAAATACTAAGTGACTCATACTAAGTGATAGTCTGAGTAGAATAGGAAACAAGACTTTTGGTGTTCAAATTTCCTTTTATTTTCAGTCCTCACATATTGTGTGGCATGATCAACAGCAAAATTTGTCAGCACTGTCCAAAATCCTGAGGATCAATTTGGAAATGCTGATCTCAATGTTATCCATTAATCATATGATTCTGTGTTTCCCCCTTGGCTCATTGTCATGCCATGTTTTCCCGTTGCTCAATGATTTGTAACAAATTTTGGGGCTGATGGCCATTTACTGTGCAAGCAAAGAAGTTACATTATCACTACAAAAAATTAATTCCATTATTTTCTTTTTTTTATAAGCACTTTCTGTCCTCAGCTGCGACTCCCTTCACTAGCAAAGTATGTAGACCAGAAAGGAAACACTCATCTCCCACCTGCCACCTAACTTATCTTTAAATCACATTAGAACTGGAAGCCAAAATGAAAGGATTTGTAAATACACACTCTATGCGCTAGCCCTTTAAAGCTAAAATCATGGAAACTGCTGGAAACTTCAAACTCATGTATGTTTGGTAAAAAAGATTTTTTTTTTTTTTTTTGAGATAGACTTCCAAAAATTGGAAGAAATTTAGAACATTTAGAACATTTGAACAGATGTCTTTCCTTCTTGTGGGAATTGTATGCCCACAAACCTGGAGGTAGCAGATTATGAGAATCAGGGATGTTGAAGATATTGCTACAACTTTTGTCATCCCTGGGTTTATACTGTACTAAGGAAAGCAGACTGGAAACATCCTTAAGGCAGGCAAAAAACCAGAGATGCCTGGCTGATGACAATGAGTCTCTCTGAAAGGATTCTTGGTGAGGAGAGAGAGTAAAGGTAATCTGACAAGCCATGAACACAGTCTCTGTTCTCTTCTGGCCACAGACAAAAAGATGATGCAGAAAGATCTTCCACAATGTTTAGCAACAAAGCACAACCAGATATAAACAGCTGAACTTTGCTCCTCTTAACCACATGCTGTGCTCTATCAAAGGCTGGCAGTCAGAATCTAGTCCATCAAATTCAGGAGCTCTTTCCACAGAGCCTGGAGGTATGTATGTGTACAGAATTCAGTTCATCAGTTGTCCTTTTAACAATGTAATTAGAACAGGAATACAGGAAGGCCAAATAGTAGAAAAACCCTTCATAAAAATTTCATGCAATTTTTGGATATGCACAGGCAATTGTTTTTGTGGGAATGTTCACAATTGTGTGACGCAATGCAGATTTATGTCATTTTGAGTTATCAAAACTGCTTATGAGAAGGCATGTCCTGTTCTTTGGCTTTTACTGATGTGTAGAAATGTGGTTAACGGCATGCAATGGGAGTAAAGGTACTCCATTATAAGCAGAATTCCTCTCCTAGCTCCCCATTTATAAAGCAAGTGACAATGTCTAGACACATGATTCTTTGAAGTAAAATCATTTGTCCTCATTTGTCCATTGCATTGAGAGACATTTTCACCTCAAAAGGACAGCAACCTAGTCTGCAAGCTGGAACTGTATTTCAAGTGCTAGCTCTTCAGTCTGAAAATTCTTTGGTAGATTAGAGTAAAAATGCAGACAGTGATAGAAAACTGATGAGGTGATATAGTGGAATAACCAGTAAGACACTGTGCTACAGAGCCAAAAGTATCTTACCATTGCAGCATCACAGAAGCCTCAGGCTTTGGTCCTGACTCCATTGTGCAACAGCCACATTGGCATATGAAAAGAAAAAACTAAACCAAACCAAAACAAGACAATATATACCTCAAATTGTTTGCAACTTAGGATCAAGTGAAAATCCCTGTTCTAGAGATGAGCAGCATGATATAAAACCACAACTCTAAGCAGAGAGCTGAGTGTAGAAATGAATACATTTACATCATCAAATCTGCTGCTGTTGAGACAGTAAAACTGCAGACCTTGATTCAAAATATTGATATGAATATGCATGCCACTAAACTGGGCTAAGAAACTTCAGAAATAAATGTTTTTATTTTAAACTTCAAGCAATTTTGCATGTGAATTTGAGAGGGTCAGGATTGCAGGATAAATGTGTTACCCACAGACAGAATGCTTAATTTCATTAGGAAGCTCATTAAAAAACACAGATCTAATTCCTTTTATGTCCATTGGCCAAGAAGCTGTCCATCCTGAACAAGCCTTCAGCAGACCACTGTTGATTTCAAAATGCATTTAATTAAAGCTCCGTGATGATCTCTGAGACCCAAAGATAATTTGACACCAAATAATGAAATAGATGAATACAAATTCAATCATTTGGTTAGCAAGTTGATTTTTCCCTCTTTTCAATGAAACATGCACAACTGAAGTTGTACTCTGTTTGCTTTTGAAGCTGTAGTTTTGTCCTATCTATTACAATGAAACAATGTCTTCTGTTTGGAGACATGGGGGAAAACACTTTTAAAACTGCTTAGCTGGGATTGATGATAAAGTGTCTTTGATTAATCTACTTTTATCAAAGGTCCTCTTACTGACAGAGCTCGAAAAAAATAAATTATCCTTCCATGAATGATAGGTAAAGAATTTTCCATTCTTTTTCAAGGGAAAATGAAATTTCTCTTCAATTAATCTCTCTTAAAGCACCAAGAAACTGACTGATTTCATTCTGAATTTCTCATCCAATATCACAGCTACTAAAGGACAAGGCTCCCCTTGCTTCAGTGAAAATCTCAGCAGAGTCAGCACATTTCTTTGAATCACTCAGCTGCTTTGGTGTTAAGAGGTGGCTGCAGCACAGCTCTAGCAAATGTTATCTGCATGGGGATGAGCTTCCCACTCCCTAATGCTTTGGAGAAACAAGTTGTTAACAGAAGCAAAGCCAGAATTGCAAAATCAATTTGAATGTAAAAAACTTCTGTCCAAACCAAAATAGATTGCTACCGTGCAGACATGGTATCTTCTATTCTGCTATGATGCTGGACTTGGTTGTGGGATGTGCACTACTTAACACAGGAGGGAACTAAGTCTCAAAGGACTGTACTGAGTTTTATAAATTCTAGTGAGAGTGGACCTTACTGTCCCAGTGCAATATGAGCACCTGTCTTTAACTGTATTTAACAAAAACTTATCAAATTCAGCTTCCTTCTGTGATTATGCTTAGTTCACGTGAAAGATTGTAGAATTGGTCTGTATTGCTCCATTATATTTGAATTGTCTTCTTTCCTTTAGTGCTTGGGGAAAATATAATTCCTGCCTTCTGCCATCTTAATGCCTGACAAGTTCTGGCCCCAGACTCTATTTAAACTGAAAGCCATCTGTGTAATTTAAAGACAGATAAATCAAGCAAATGAATCTCTTCAGCTAGATGAAAGCTTTCAAAAATGATCAGAGAAGGGCAAAGATGAGCATCACAGGGACTAGATGAAGTGTGAGCTCAGACTTAAAGGTGATCCGCTGCTGACATCTGGGTTCTAAAGCAGATACACTAAAAAAGCATCATTAGATACATCTGGCAAAGTCCCAAATGATGTGTTTAACCTCATTAAATTTTCATATTGCAGAGCAGTGTCTAGTTTGTTCTATGAGGGTTTCAGATCTCTTCAAACTATAGTCAGAAAATAGCATGTAAGTATTTTAATTGTCCCAGATTGTTGTTCCTCGGTACATATGGTTACAAGTGTAAAGAGACTGGATTCAGTCTGGCTGTACTTTGCCTCCTTCCTAGTTAGAGCTGCTACAGAAAGTAGTTTGTCTAGTGACTACTTCTGCTTCTCTGCAAAACTTAGTCCTGATCTCTTTTGCTGAGGCATGATTAGGAATTTCTGCAATACCTGCAGGAAGCTGTTTGTTTACTACATAAACCCAATGATATTACCACCATTGTCCCGGGCATAAAAAATCAAGAGACTCCACAGTGGAGAGCTTATAAGCCAAAGCTATGAAACAGGCACTTATTTTCAGCAAAAGGAAAAGAGTTTATGTCAAAACTTTCAGTGCAGAAAATTTTCACAACTTCATGTTAAAGCAAACACCACAAATAAGGATTCATGGCTCAGTGGGAAGGGGTTCTGACCACCCATGCTTCATAATGACATTGTCAGGAGCTGCAAGGCTAGGCCACTTATTCTGAGTCAGCCATTAACTTACATAAGAGTAAAATCAGTTGAGGTTATGAAGGTTTTATTGGTATTTTTCTGACAGGTGGTGCCATTGTAATGATGGAATTAGGGTACTGCAAAGAACACACAGCTCAGCCAAATAACTGCAGCTGCTCTGTACTGGGGTTCTTTTCACATATTTCTTTTGAACAGAATCAGATTAATCCCACCTCCACTGCAAGTCAGAGGAAATCCACTAGATCTGAGTTGTTATTGGAGTAATTTTCAGTGTATAAAGTCTGTGAAGGAATCAGACTGTAACACAATGTTCTGTAGAGGAATCAGCCCACAGAAGTTGGTATTTATTAAGAATGGTTGTTGCCATGTTCTGCATATAGAATTGATACTGGCTTCTATAAGACACAGTATGAACACCAGATGTAGTTTAGATCCCCATTCAGACGGTTTGTGTATTCTAACAGAATTATAAGAACAGCATTCTAGTCTCATTTCTAAATGACAGCTACATATAGTGTACACACACACACACACACACACACACACACACACTACTACAATATACCTACGCAATAATACAATACCTGGCACTGAAGATGTTTTCCACTGAAGTGCTTTAAAGGGAGGTTTTCAGGTCAACTGGATATGGCCTCACAATTTCTTGAACTAAGTTACAAGAAAAGGAAACAAAATTTAGATATATATGCATCACTCTTATATGAGGTTCTCTCTGTCTTGCAGGAAAAATATGTCATATGTGTGATAGTACAAAATACTTGATGGATACCTAATATTGAAGGAGGCTTAAAGCTGTAACTTTTCCATTGCATGTACCTGGTAGTCAGTACAATCATCTTTCTTAAAATCTGTATCCCACAGGAATAAGCAGAACGTAATATAATACTACAAACATGAAACAACCTTGCACTGAAAAACTCATTGCTGAGGTTTAGATAAATTTTGAATAAAAATTTGTACATTTTTAAGTAGATACCGATACATGCCTTCAGAAGGAAGCCTAATATTAGAGCTGAGGAAAGAGCATGAGTCTGTAAAAACAGTAGAAATTAGACTTAAGTGCTGCAATGAAGCATATGAGTTCCTGAGACATCTGCATTTCTCATCCACATCTAGTTACTTTTACTTCTATCTTTCCCACCCAATTCTCTTCAGCTTACTTTGATTATTTTGAATTTATAAGCTTCTAAAAGCAGGAATCCTGGACCAAAAATTGTCATGCAATCAAAGACAGCACTCAGCAGATCAGAATTCTGAAACAGCTACTGATGCCTGCATGTATTGTCTACTGCCTGAAACCAGCCCCCTAAAAAATTAATGTCTAATAAGCAGCTCTACATAGAGGAGGAATTTCTGGTCAAAACTATAAAGTAGTAATGAAAAAATAAGGATGAATATAAGAAAGCTTAAAAAGAACAAAATTCTGTATCTGTCCCAAAAACAAACAAAATAGTCACATTGCATTGAGTACCCAGAGCCCTGAGTGGCACTACTTTGTGCTCGTGACAGCCCTACTGAAGCTTAGCACTGTTTAAATCAACTGTAATTCACAGCAATAGGGGTCGTCCTTCATCTACATAACAGCATCTTACTTTGCAGAAATGGAAAGTAATTGCACCTCGTTTTCCCACAGAGAGTTTCTAATTTGGTTCCTCCTACCCCCACCTTTGGTAACCTGTTTTGTTTCCATAGGAAAGACAATTTCATGAGATTTGCTTTCATTCAGGAGGGATATCACTTGTCTGCCTTCCTTCCTTCCTTCCTTCCTTGAGAAAAAATCGATCCTGTTCCAAGTGTCTTTCCTGCTCAGTGAGGGAATAGAAGTAGAATTTACCAGTTAAGCAAACAATGAAAGTGACAGAGCAGCTCACAATTTGCCAATTTTGGTAAGAGCAAGCCTGATAATTAAGAGTTGTTTTTGTTACCAACTGCTTCCCATTGTGGTTTGACCCTCCTGTTGAGTTAGGACTACATCACAGTCTATCTGATCATGTTCTAGCATGGCCATGTGTCTATTCTTCATAAATATTTTCATCATGTATTACTGTTATTCACCTGCAGATCTTTTCAATGTCTATTATTGACAGTGAAAATGGGAAAGCATAAAATAGCTCCTGACACATGGAAACTGAATAAAGATAAAATTAAAAAAGCAAAAATTAGATTTTTTTACAAACCAACAGTTGGATCTGTTTTGCTGAGACTGACATAGGAACAAAGCTTCAGTACAAAAAACCACCACTATTTCTTCTAGGTTTCACTTCAAGAAAAGGTGTCTTCATCAATGGATTTTTGCGTTAATACTACAACACAGTTATACACAACTCTTCACTTTATTCCACCTAGCCAATATTTCCTCTCAGCTCACCAGAGATATCAGACATCAGACATCCTTCACAAATGATGACAAAAAAAGAACATATCAATCATACCGAATTTCAGTCATCTCAAGATTTAAGAGTCCTACAAGACAAAATTATCTAGAGGCTTTTTCAATAGTCAAAGGAGAGAAAAGCACCTCCTGATGGTCTGTCATTACTTTTAAATAATCCACTTTGACATGGTTTCTACAATATGCTTTCTGAAGTTCAAAAAACTGACAGAAACTGTTGCCCTTTCCAGCAACAATAAGATTTGAATCCTTTAAGTAGTTTAATTTTGGGTACGATACACTAGATTTTTTTTGGTATAGTTTTGCTTTTTCTTTAATCATATCTTTATGACAGCAATACTGAGAGTCTATATGTTATAAAAGATTCTCCTTTAATTTCTTTTGTTCTTGAATCAGATATTGCTGTTGTCCTATTTGTTTTCCACTATGAACTATATGGTCCAGATTGAAATACTGTGTTACCTGTGGCAGATTATTCTGGAAAGAAAAGTATTTTTTGTAAGTTTCTTTTAACTTTTTTTTTGCTGCTATGCTCTCTGCAGTGTCAGGAACAGTATACATCAGTTTAAAAATAGACTAGTGATTCATTTTAAGTACAACAGAGAGTGTGGCTACCAGAGATTTTGTTTCATTACCATTACCTTGGATCCTACCAATCTGATGAGTCACTATTTCCTTTCATTCCTCACCTACTCTTTTGTAAAGCAAGTAAAAGCATCAGGACTATATGAGAAGCCATCGTCTATGGGCTGTTCATTTAAATTATTTTTTTTAAGTAAGTATTTTTAGATGTCCTATATCTAAGGTTTTAAGTGTAAGGATACATGAAAGTCCAAAAAATTTACTTCTACCCCCTCAGTTTTTGAAAGCAGAAAGCAAAGGAAGTTCTTGATGAAGCTCTCATTTCCGGTTCAGCCTTTATACAACTTTAAAAAAGTAACTTTAAAAGACCTATTTAGGCAATCAAATACTTTTTTGTGATGATGCAGAGTGGCGCAGAGTCCCCAGGCAGAGCAAAGGAATGTCGCTATATTGCAAAAGCCAGGACTTTTCAAGCAGTTAGCCCATTATTAGCTTACACATTTTAGGGCACAACAAGCCAAACGCAACCAACCACTGTACACCATGATGTGGACATGTGGCAGTCACCCAGCACATCTCTCACGTCTCTGTTCCAGCTGAGTCACTCCCCCATAGTCCCCTTCCACTTAGCCGAAGTAGCAGGTCTGAGCCATGATTTTACAAGGGTAACAAGGCTCTTATTTTACAAGGCTTTACCTATATGCAATGCTTCTGTGTTCACTAGTGAAAATCTAAGTGAAAATCTACCTTTGAAGTAAACCATATATTTGTACAATTTTCTTGGACATGAGTTTTGAATTTTGTTGGACATGAGAATTTCCTGGAACAAGTTTTTTATTGTTTAATTTACACAGAACTTTATTCTCTTGCATCTATTACCTCTTACTTAGTAGTTCCTACATTAAAGACAATGAGTGAATTATTCCACTTGTTTGGTCTGTGTCTTTAACTAAGTGTAAATTTTCTACGTAAATCTTCTATTGCATATGACAAAAAAAGCCATTTATTTCTGCCAAATCTCATAGTTTTCTCCTCAATATAAATTAGACCAATAAAACATGTATTTCTTCCCCCCATAAAACTTCCCTTGTTTGATATATCTTTAGATTATCACAGCAATAACATTTCTTGAGATGCACATTTTGGCATACAGATTTGAGAAAAACCTTGAGCTTTGAGAGAACTCTTCAACAAAATCACTGCAATTCTAAAACTGAAATGTGAGCCAAACTTCATCATATTCAGTGATACGAGTGGTGTGGAGTTTTTTGGTACATGTTATTAGAATGGTCTTTGACACGGTGCTCAGAAGATAATATTCACCCAAGTTTTTTCTTATTATTCTTCTCCCTCTGTCTTCCAATCTCTCTCTTTTTTTTTTCTTCCCCTAAAATAGATCTGAAATGAATGCATATTAGATAGAATCAAAATAGGCAGGAAAACAGATATTTCCCATGAGGTCTGGCAAATTGCACAATAATAGCACAGAGAAAGAAAAGGGAAAACAGAGAACATACCAGGGAAAAATGTGACTGTTTATACTCTCGATGCTTTTACAGAGAAGTAGAAAAAAAGTTGCCATGATGTTGATATGGTTTTTTATTTAGAAAAGGAAGACTACTGCATGTTTGTTTTCTACTGAGTAACTTCTGAAATATACTAGCAACAAGCAAACATATTAATCGATCTAAGACCAGCATTTCAGGACTTAGTCCTCTCCCTGTCTCACATGCCTAAATACATGAAGTATTTAACTGACTTTTTGCTTCCTCATGCATGAGCAAGGCAGCAAATCCCTCAAAAAACAGAATATGTAGTATTTAAAAACAGCATACTTCCAATTAGTCTAATACATAGATCTTTGCTGGATTTAGGGATGTCTGGCAATACAGGACTTTGGTGTGCAACTGCTTCTGTGGACATTGCCCATTTTGCCAATTTGGACAAGAAACTTGGATTTCCAGAATAAAAAAACTGTTATAGTAAGACACGTGACTTACAGAGTCCTTTGAGGCTTTGAGGCCTACAGAGACCCTTGAGGTTCCTGAAGCTCTGTTGATCCCAGCATAAAAAATGTCTTTTCTCCAAGTCAGTGCTTTTCTGCTTGCATCTGTCTTGCTTCTGGTTTCCTGGTGAGGTCTTTTAGTCACAGCAACCCAGTCTTCTGGGTTTTCTTATACACAAACTATGTCTCCTCTTGCTTAAGACATCCAAGAATGCAATGAAAAATTTCAGATTACTTCTAGTATATCATCAAACTGGGAATAACTTACGGGACAAAAATAATACAGAATCAAAATAATACAGATGGAGTATTAAAACTTCATCACTCTCAAAACTTGAATATAAATAGAAATAAAAGAATAGCCTTTTCTCTAGGGCTCTTAAGTGTTTACTGTTAAGGAGAACTCTTCCATGTCATCAAGCACTGGGTTAATACAAAAATATTTAATCTTTATAAATTAGAATCCATACCTATACATAAAGTAGTTGAGCTAAGAATTTATCAAAAACATGCAATATTGTGAGAAATAATTTAAAATATTTTAAACTCATTTGCAATTCAGTTTTCAATTATGACCACTCAGTCTGTCAAAACAATACAATTTGTACAAGCATACAATTCAATATGTGCCAGGAATATTTCAAATAATTTTGATCAAGATCTTCCCAACTTTCAGATATAATCAGATATCCTAAAAAAATCACTATTAACAAATTCAGACAGAACTCAAAATCCTTGAGGAAAACCAGTATGTTTTCAAAGTTATTTACATTTTGGGCTAACACTTCCTGAAAGATTTATGGTAAATAGTGGATGCTTGTGCACCTTGTTGCTACTGTTGAAAGAAGTGAATAAACTATTTATTTTCTACTGCTGCACATATCAAATTTAAGATAGAACTTCCAGTCCCCAAAACAGCTAAGACAAGTCCCGCAAAGAGGCTGTAAGAATGAGAGAATCAACTGGTGAACTGGAAGACTTGAGGAGAGCCAGATAGCCTAATAAAAATACTGAAGCAAATGTCAAGTAAATTTTTGTTTGATGCCATTAGCTCCAAGATGAGCCATTAGCTCCAATGTAGACCATAGTACAACTCTCCTGCAATCTGATTTAGTTATTCTGACTATCAGTAATGAGGGCCAAGGGATTTCTTGTTCACTGCTCTCTTTCACATATGCCAAATAAAAATGCTACCTTGAATCTTTTCGTTAAAACCTTTCTGTATATACAATAAGCTATACCTTGCTATCTAATTTTGGCCTAATCTGCTCATTTTGCTAAATTTGTAACTAAGCAAAAGCTGTAGCAATCAAATCTCTAATGTTAGGAAATGCAGAAAGGAAGCAAATGTTACCCTGCACATAGCAAACACAATTACATAACTTTCCCAATCAGTTTGTTTATACAGTTTTTCCACAAATATTTTGACTGTCAGTGTTTTAGCTACATAGACACAAGAATTGGAGAAAACTTTGTCATCACAAGTTTTTTCACCTCCTTCCTTTTTGACCTTTGAAGATCAACAAATGTGTCGAACAAAAGACCTAGACAGAAATTCTGAAGAATTTCATTTTAGCTTCTAGATATGGTGAAGACTGATCCTTTTCATGATCCAGGACATCTTATTTCTTCTCACATCACAGAAACCTAACAGACTGTGCTCATTTCAGGGAAAGTAAATTTTTTAAGTTTTACAAGTTGATACCTAATCAACTAAATACTGCCAACTAAATACCCAATCACAGTAAAAAAAGAAATAAATTCAAATATTTTTATTAATATCTGTTGAAAGCTATCATCCTATTTTTTATCGTATAATCATAAATGGAAGGAGTGATAAAGTAAATAATTACTAAAAGATCTAATTTTTCTTAAGAAGAAATAATTTTCTAAAAGAAACCAAATTTTCATTTTACAAAGTCATGCTATTTAATTCTTGCTTTTTTCTCATTTTCTGTTGCAATGATTTTAAATATCTTTTAATCCAGGCTGCCCAGTGTATCTATGTCTTATTGAGTTATGATTCTTTGATCCAGCTAAATTTTTTACTAAATAAATTTTTTACTAAATTTTTTACAAAATAAATAGGCAGAAATTACTTGAAATTCCTCCCAAATATTTTAAATAATGCCTGTTGGTTTTTTTTAAATACTATGTATATTTGAATATTTTTGGGCACAACATGCTTCTATTATGTGAACCCATGAGAATAATCTGAATTAATTAATTACTCTGTCCTGCTCAAGACTGACTTGAGAACAGCCTCCCATTTCTGGTCAGCTTCTTTAAGACCTTCTAAAAATGCTGTGACTCTATTTTATCCCAGATTTTCTACACCATGAAATCAAAGATTTTTTAAAGGGAAGAACATTATAATGTTAGGCTTTTTGTCCTTTCCATCTAATCTATTTCAGCTCTGGCAATTCATGTTTCACTACTTAGGCAATGAAGACAAAACACTATTTTTTTTTGTACACCAGGCTGTATTTTGTATTCAGATGAATAATCCCAGATATAGATTTCTCTTTAGAATTTCTTTTCATCATCATATTTGCCATTGTTCTTAATTTTGGGTGAGTGTCCAAACAAATGACGGAATGGTCAGAAGAGTTTTATTATACATATGACAGAAATACAGAACATGGCATCAGATTGGTTTAAGCAAATCCTAATGAAAATATTCACATTTGTAAAATTAATTTTAGATTTAGTACTTTTTATTCTCTTCACATATACATTCTTGATTTTCAATAAAAAACATAAATTACACTAGGAAAATGTAGGGAATTGAAATTGCAGGAATCAAGCACATCTGAAGTAAGACCTGGAAGGTAAACATATGTTCCAGACTTGTCTCACTTCATTCATCCCATTTCAGGTAAAGCACTCAGTGATCTACCTAGCAGTTTTATAGTAGGAACTTTTGTATTTTCATGTTTGAAGCCATCCTCTGATTTCCTGAAGTTTCTAGATTCATTACTCCTTGATCTTCTACAACATTAAACTTATCAGAGTACTGAATGATTATAGTTAAGATATATAGAAAACGTCTGGTCTACTACAAGAAGATTAAAAATAAAATAAATAATTAATAAATTTATATGCCATAGTGCCAGTTGTAAAAGTTGGAGTTTTTTATTAAGCTCAATACCTACTTTATTCACTTGGATTGAGACTGATCTTTATGCATATACAGACACACATTCACAAACAATCATACACAGAACAACAGAATCATAGATCAATTAGGTTGGAAAAGACCTTTGAGATAGATCATTGAGTCCAACCTATGACCTAACACCATCTTGTCAACTAGACTCTGGCATTGAATGCCACAATCTAGTATTTTCTTAAACACCTCCAGGGATCACCTGTCCAGGCAGCTCGTTACAATGCTCAATTACCCTTTCAGTGAAAAAAAGGGCCCTGCCTAAAGCTTCCCCCCACACAGCTAAAGACTGTGTACTCTTGTCCTATTGCTGGTTGCCTGGGAGAAGACTGACCTCTACCTGGCTACAGCCTCCTTTTCTGCAGTTATAGAGAGTGATGAGGTCTCCCCTCATCCTCCTTTTCTCCAGGCTAAATCACTCCAGCTATCTCAGCCTCTCCTTATAGGACTTGTGTTCTGTGCCCTTCAAAAGCCTCACTGCCCTTCTCTGGACTGAATCCAGAGGATTAATCCTCAATGTCCTTCCCAAACTGGGAGGTCCAGAACTGGATCAGAATTAAAGGTATGGCCTCATCAGTGCCCAGCACAGCGGAAGAATCACTTCCCTGGTCGTGCTGGCCACACTATTCTTGATACAGGCCAGGATGCCATTGGCCTTCCTGGCCACCTGGACATACTGTCCAGTCTGCTGCCCCTGGCTCATGGTCAGCCTGCTGCCAATCAGCACCCCCTGACAGCAATGCCTGGTTGCTGTCCAGCCACTCTGCCCCCAGCCTGTAGTACTGCAAAGGTTGTTGTGGACAAAGTGCAGGACCCAGCACTTGGTCTATATATGTACACTCTAATATAGTTGTTAACAGCAATAATATATTAACAGACTTCATAATGAAACAACTGTGTAGAAAATTGTTAAATACATTATTACAATAGAACTAAAAACCTACACTTTGAAATTATCTTTTTCTAGATGGGGCCTAAATTCAGAAGTTTTGAATGTTCAAAACCAGTTTTGTCTACAGATAGGTAAAACGTAATTACTACAATTTAAAAATAATCTAAAAATTTAATTTAAAAATATTTTATAAACCTATACATATGTACGCATATAAAAAAGTAAAAAAGGAACCCAAAGCTTTTTACAGACCAAAGCCCACCAGAATTAAAAGAGCCATATATTTGATAGATGAGAAACTAACATTTTGGTCATTGTTTCTAGTCCGAATAATGTGTCCACTTGGTGGTGTTGAGAAAAAGCGATAAAGAAAATTAAGGGTATGGAACCTAGAGGACACAAACTACCAGCTCTAGAAGGGATAATTTTGCCCTTCAAAACATGTACTTGTAGAAACTGTTCATAAGAAAACAGCTGGGAATCTAAGAATACTTGACATATGAAATCTGTACTTTTAACTACCCAATCCCACTTAAAGAAGCAATGAATGTAAATATTTTTATTCATATCAGTTGAGAGCTATCACTATTGTTCCTATTGCTTATTGTATATTCATAAATGATAAGAGAGTGGTAATCTTTTTAAAGGTGAAAAAAAAGGTCAGGCCTCAGCAATTCTGAATTAAATAGAAAACCAGAAATAAAATATTTTTCATTCAATAAGTGTAAATTCAGGTTAATGATGAAATTCTGATATCTACTATTTACATAAACTTGAAACATCAAGAAAAATGGAAATGCCATGGCAAGTTCTCCACAAAATGAAAATCATTATAGCAGCTATAGGTGTTAGTTTCATAATATGAAGTTTACACAGTCATTATAAATACTGATGTTTCGGACCTTTGCTTAACTTGTTTGGGAAATAAAAGCTATCTAGTTTAGGAGTTACTGTTCTCTCATAAAGTAGTCTTCAAGAGTTTTTATAGAGTTTGCTTCAATAGTTGCTTCCTAGCTTTTATGTTTATTGCATTGAATACTGCTGTTAATAAAGAAATCAAGCATAACTGTGCTCAGAGTGAGATTTCTGAATAGTTCTGTAATGCTAGAAACCCTGGTAAATTAAAAGCAGCATTTATAAATTTTTTAAGGCAGGTGGATTAGACTTTCTAAACAGAAAGCTAAATAATGGACCTGTGTAAAGTACCTCAGAAAATTGAGCTACCCTGTTTTCCTCACGTGACCCATAGACAATTGCGATGTTCAAAGATACACAAAATTCAGATACACCATGCTTACTCAGTGGAAACTAGTTTGATCTTTGGCTATATCTTTGAAATCTCTCTTTTAACTACCGCTTCTTTTGGTTCCACAGTGCCATTTTCCATTTAAACTTAGCTGAAGGTATTTTATTTCTCCTAATTTCAGTAGCTGAATTACAATTTGGGATGAATCAAGTATGAAAAACACCAGAGAACACAAAACTATTCTAGCTTGGAGAAAAGCTAACAATAGGACAAAGGTATTCTTTACTGGGACAGTACCCATAAAATTATCTTTCTGAAAAAACATCAATGTCAGTCTTATAGTACTGACATTTATATATGGTGAAACTTATTCCTTGAACTTGTGGTGAAGGCAAAGACCACCTCACAGTATTTGTGTCAACTGCATATATATTGTATAAGTATCATTATCACTGATAGTTTAATTTTCTTGCAATTATGAAACCTGCTTCTGTCAGCTTCAATTTTTCCTTCAGAATAAAAGTGGACTGGTTGAAGGTTTAAACAAAGCCTTCTGAGATATTTCCATTTTGTCTTCCTATTTTGCTGAATCACTTTCTTTGGGCATTAGTTCTGTGTTGGACCTGCTAGCTCAACCTACCAGATTGTTAACCAGAAAGGAAAAGAAAGGCCTCTAGGCTGTATCTACAGCACAGAAATGCAAAATATGGTAAATTAGAACTGAATAAGCATGCCGCCCCCATGGTTTTTCTCTGTTCAAGCATCTACTAAAACTGCAAGTTCCTACTCTGCAGCTGTTGAGAGCACTTTGGAGAATGGGATGCAGGTGGTTGGACAATTATGATGGGAGTATCTTTCTGACTCCTTTGACAGACAATAGAAAGTAAAATGTTGTCTGGAATGAGATCTAACTGATCACTTTTAGATACCTGCATTACCATGACATGAACCGTGTTCAAAAGTGTCCAACTGACCATAAATGGAACACAGGTAACTTGATGTAAACACATATGCTGCAAACACGAGTTTCACCAGATGATTCACTAAACAGGATCTAACCTATTCCTGCCCTCACCTTTTTTAAATAAAGTCTAGCACACAACACCAGATTTTAAGATATATTTTCTAATTTTCTTTTGGAAACAAGAAATTATCAACATTTTTACTACAATTTAAACTCTTCACTGAAAATACCGTTGACAATCACTTCTTTCTGCACCTATTTCTTCTTCCATCTATAAAGACAATTTCTATGCTCTAATTTTTAAAAGCTTTTCCTAACGTGGTTTGCAGATGGATAACTATACAAAAATCCAAGACACTTATTTAGCTTATTCCCTATTTCAGCTGTCCAAACGTCTTGCTCTAATTTTAAAAGTGTAATTTTGTAGGCAATTTTCCCATCCTTTTAATTGGGACCTTAACCACTACCTGTAATTAGGTGGTTTATTTTAGACTCATAATTCTTAACTATCTCATCAAAATTAATGAAACATCTATAATGTCTGAGTCATCATTTAGTTTTCCTATGCAATTCACAGACCTTACTCTCAGTCCAAAGGCCAAACTGTTAAGTTTGACCCTAAGCAAAGATTCAGGACTGACCTTCATATCAATAAGTTTTGTCTTTTGATGTCATGCTTCTTAATCCCAAAACAGAGAATACAATTTTCGTTTTACACAAAGAAACTCCCATATTATACACACAACATATGTGTACAGAAATCTTCTTAGAAAGTACATGTCCTTGTCTGTATTTTTGAATCTAGCCATTGCTTTTATTTTAGGTTACAAAGCTTTGTCAGAAATCCAGGCTGAGAGGGACTTGGTTGCATGGTGAAATTTTTACAGCTTAACCCAACCTGTAATCCTTAATGCACATTCTCTCCTCTAATACATATGTACCTCTGAACTCAAGTTTCTCTAGTCTACTCCACAGTGTTTTGAGGAAGTGTCCCTTTCCCACAGCTGCATAAATATTAACTAAAACAGGTAAGTAGAGCTTACTTTATTTATATTCAGTTCTTCATAAGGTGACACATGGACAGGATTAAATAATGCTGTCAAAGAAAGATGTTGATGGCTTTTAATACTGCTGTTCATACCAAGACAATCACAGAATCACAGAATCACTAAGGTTGCAAAAGACCTTTAATATTACAACAAAGCCAACCATCAACCCAGCACCATCATCACTAAACCATGTCCTCAAGTGTCAAATCCACAAGTTTTATTTAACACTTCCAGGGCACTTGGCAGGCTTGAGAGGTGGGCCTGTGCAAAACTCAGGAAGTTCAACAAGGCTAAGTGTAAGGTCCCTGCATTTGGGCTGGGGCAATCCCAAACATGAACACAGGTTTGGAAGAGAATGGGCTGAGAGCACCCTTGTAGAGATGGACTTGAGGGTCTTGGTGGACAAAAACCTCAACATCACTGTACCGTGATCACTCACAGCACAAAAAGCTAACCATATCCCAGGCTGCATCAAAAGCAGTGTGACCAGGTCAAGGGAGGTGATTCTGCCCCTCTACTCCGTTCTTTGAGTTCCCATGTTCCTGCAGTAACGTTCTGTTCTTGGACCTCCAACATAGAAAGGTCATAGATCTGTTGGAGCAAGTGCAGAGGAGGGCCATGAAAATCATCAGAAGGCTGGAGCACCTCTATATGAAGACAGGCTGAGTTGAGGTTGTTCAGACTGTAGAAGAAAAGGCTCTGGGGAAACCCTATAGCAGTCTCCTAGCACATAAAGGGAGCTTGCAAGAGAGCTGGAGTTCTTACAAGAACATATAGTATGAAAAGGGGAAATGTCTTTAAACCATAAGAGAGTAGGCTTATATTAGATATTAGGAATAAATTCTTTACTATGGGGATGGTGAGACACTGGAACTTTAAACAGAAAATCTCTAGATGCCTCACTCCTGAAGTGTCCAACACCATGTTGGTGGTCTGGTGGAAGGTGTTTCTGCCCACAGCAGGGATGTTGGAATTAGATGATCTCTAAGGTTCCTTCCAAACAAAATTATTCTATGATTCTAAAATATTGCTGTGTTACAGAATCACAGAATGAACTAGGTTGGAAAAGACCTTTTGAGATCATCCAGTCCACTTATGACCTAGGACCTCCTCATTAACTAAACTATTGCAATGAGTGCCACATCCAGTCTTTTTTAAACACGTCCAGGAAAACAGACTCCACCACCTCCATGGGCAGACAATTCCATTGCCCAATCACTCTTTCAGTGTAGAATTTTTTTCTGGTATCTAAGTTAAACTTCCCTTGGTGCAGCTCAAGACTGTGTCTTCTCGTTCTGTCAGCAGCTGCCGAGAGAAGGAGACCAGCCCCCACCTGCCTACAACCATCTTTCAGGAAGCTGTAGAGTGATAAGGTCACCCCTGAGTCTCCTTTTCTCCAGGCTGAACAGCCCCAGCTCCCTCAGCCATTCCTCACAGGGTTTGTGTTCCAGCCCCTCATCAGCCTTGTTGCTTCCTCTGGACACACTCAAGAGTCTCAACATCCTTCCCAAACTGAGGGGCCAGAACTGGACACAGCACTCAAGGTGTGGCCTCACCAGTGCTGAGTGCAGGGGAACAATGACCTCCCTGCTCCTGCCGGCCACACTATTCCTGATCCAGGCCAGGGGCCACTGCCCTTCTTGGCCACCAGGGCACAGGGCTGGCTCATGTTCAGTCAGCTGTCTGTCAGTGCCCCCAGGTCCCTTTCTGCCTGGGCACTGCCCAGCCACACCGACCCCAGCCAGTAACACTGCAGGGCATTACTGTGGCCAAAATGCAGGACTCTGCACTTGGACTTGTTAAACTTCATCTTGGACTCTGGCCTCTGTTCTGGGTCCCTATGTAGAGTCCTCCTACCTTCCAGCAGATCGACACATGCTCCCAAGCTTAGTGTCATCTGCAAATTTAATGATGGTGGACTTGACCCCATCATCCATGTCATCAATGAAAATATTGAACAGGACTGGCCCCAGCACAGACCCCAAGGGACACCACTGGTGCTGATCCCCATCTGAATGCAGCACTGTTCACCTCCACTCTCTGGGCCCAGCCATCCAGCCAGTTCTTAACCCAGCACAGTGTGCTCCTGTCCCAGCCATGGGCTGCAGCTTTTCCAGGAGTGTGCTGTGGGAGACAGTGCCAAAGGCCTTGCTGGAGTCCAGGTACCAACATCCACAGCCTTTCCTGCATCCACCAGGTGGGTGACCTGGTCATAAAGGGAGATCAGGTTGGTCAAGCACAACCCACCCCTCCTGAACATGAGCTGGCTGGGTCTGATACACTGGCCATCCTCTAAGTGCTGTGTGATCGCATTCAAGATTGATCTGCTCCATTACCATCAATATTACTTATTTTTACTTCTTTAGCAATTATTTTAAAAAAATGTATTTGTACTGGCAATTATCAACAAGAACTGTTGATATCAAACTTACCTGGAAATAATAAACAATTTGCAAGGATGGTTTTGAAAATATTGTTAGCAGCAAAAGAAACAGAAATTCAGAATGTATTTTATAAAATTTCTCAATATATGAAACTAATGAAGATTAAAGAAAAATTTAAGAAAGAAGCACATCAGACCACAGGTATTTACTAAGCAAAGATCAGCAATCCAGTAATATAAACAATAAACACCTTCCCAAGCCATATATCCCATTCTCAGAAAACTTGCAAAATTCCCAAAACATCACTTTGTTCAAGAAAGAAATGGCAGTTTCTAATACATCCTGCTCTCAACACTAACAATAGCAGCAGAAGAACAACACCTTAAATACAATGCATATAAAACAGGTTGGCAAAATGTAAGTTAATTAGCTGCCAGACCCTCTTTGTTTTCTCAATACTCTCCTAAACACAATCCCTAGTTACAGAGAGTACTTCTGATCTCATTTTCTCCAGGCTGGCAGTAGTGTAGTACAATCCCAATGCCTTTGTCTTTTGTAGCATTCCTGTAGAATTCCAATAGCATTGGTGAAAAGAGAGAAGAATAAAGGCCCTCTGTTCACTCTTTAATTCAATGTGAAGACTGCTGAGAATAAATATGCTGTGCCTTCTACTCAGGAAAATTTATAAAGGTGTCACAGGTGATGTCATAAGATCTATCAACAGAATTATTTTAGCAATTCTAACTAAATTTATCCTCAATTGCATAAGCCATTTATGAGTTAAAAGCAGCAGCAAGACTATGATAACTACATATTGTTATAGATTCTCTCTCCATACAACAGAACTGTCTGAGCTGTCTTACTGTCTCTAAAGAAAATATTTTTTCTTTAAATTAAAGTTTACTTCTGTTCCACTGAAAACCCAACTTAGGAGGTAAAATAAGCTGGAAGGAGACAGTTTTCCAAATCTTCCAAACAGGAAATGCTCCTTTTGTTTTGATACATGAGACTACAGATTCTTTCCCCAAGGATATTTCTTGCCTTAACCTAAAAAAGGATTCACAGATGAACCTACATTTTCCTACTTTATTTCCAGGACTGTTAGCAAACTACTGATACACTCCACGTTCCCTGTTTCTCTACTGATGGCAAATCCAGTTCCTGATAGAAGCCCATGTTTTACTTCTATTGGTGATCCATGGGCTAGAGAATTAGCATAGATGCGTAGGTTTCTCATCCTACATTGAAACTCACTGTTATATGGGCAGAAAAAGCAGGGCGCAATAAACTAAACACTTTCTATTGTAAGCGTGTTTAGTGGTTATCATTTATTAACTATCAGATTGTCTCTTTCACACTTTGTCAGCCAGAAAACATTTCCCTTACATGGAATCACAATTTCCATTTCTTCTCCTGCTGCATTATTCTCTTATCTGCACTGGTTTTTTTTTTTCCCTGATTTTATCTCTTACTGTTCCTCAGCAGCTGTTTCATCCCATTCATTTCCAACAGGTCCCAGCACTAAGAATTCGCTCTGTTATGTCCACTGAAATGTAATCAGTGATGCAAGTCAAGCTAATCTTTTACATTCCATCAGAAAAATCTTGACACAAGATGTGACCCAATGAAACCTCACATTCTTCCCTGATAATGGTCTTCTAGACTATCCTTCAGGCTGAAAGATATAAGAAAAATGTATTTACTAGTTAATCCTTTATTCTGCTTGGAAAGTTCAGAGCATGTCAGTTCAGAGCTAGAAACTTTCTCTTTGCTAACGTACACTTTGTTTCTGAAAAATACTGACAACTAAATAAACGAGATCATTTGGACCTTGCAACTGGAAAGGTGACATCACTGAACCGTGCTATTCTGAAGGCACTTACAACCTCAGTTTAAAAGGTAATGCTTCCTATTTTGCATTTTTAAATCTGTTGGTTGCACTCCCTTGAACGATGCTGTTTCACATGTACACAGCAATTCCTTTATCTTCAGGACTACACAAAACACCTATGTCATAATCCTGAGGGCTTTTCAGAGTTTCAGCTTTGATCAAGTTAAAGCCTGAAAGCTGTATTGCACTGGCTGCATCAGAGCAAAATTATCTACTTCATTTCAGAAAAACCCAAACGAAGTATATTTACACACGCTTCAGGGTAATGTATGAAGTGGAAGAGAGATTCCATGGGAATTCCCTTACCTTTTGTTCTATTTCTCAAAGGCTGGGATGGCATTCCAGGGACCTGCCATTCATAGAAAGATGAACCTGGGAACTATTGAGCTATTGAACTATAACAGGGAGGTTATTCAAGACAGCCAGCACGGTTGCACCAAGGACAAGTCCTGCTTGACCAAAGAAGTGGCCTTTCCGTGATGAAGTGATTCCATCAGTAGATAAAGGAAGAGCTACAGATATCATTTATCTGGACCTCTGTAAAGCCATTGACACATTCCTCTACAACATTTGTCTAAGTTACAGAGAAGGTTTTATGAATGGACTGTCTAGTGATTAAGGAATTGCCTGTATGGCTGCATTCAGAGAGTAGTGTTTGACAGCTCAGTGTCTGGATGGAGACATGTGATACTCTTAGGGGTCTGTGTTGCTATCAGTATTATTTGATGTCTTCATCACCAACATAGACAGTGGGATTGAGTGCACCCTCAAATTTGGAGACGACACCAAGAGCCAAGGGTTTGTTTGACACACCCAAGGAATGGGATTGAGATGCCATCCAGAGGGAGCTGCATAAACTGAAGGAGTGAGCTCACAAGTGCACTCCTCATGTTGAGTGCGGCCTTTCAACAAGGCCAAGTGCAAGGTCCTGCCCCTGGGTCAGAGCAACCCTCAGTATCAATACAGTCTAGGGGATGAAAGGATTAAGAGCAGTCCTGCCAGAAGGACTTGGGGATGCTGGTGAACGGAAAACTGGACATCAGCCAGCAATGTCTTCTTGCAGCCCAGAAAGCCAAACATATTCTGGGATGCTTCAAAAAAAACATGTGGCCAGTAAGCCAAGGGAGGTGATTAGGTCCCTCTACTCCACTCTGGTGAGACCCCAACCTCAAGTACTGCATCCAGCTCTGGGGTCCTTAGCACAAGACAAATACGGTCCTTTGGTGTGGACTCAAAGGAGGGCCACAACAATGACCAGAGGCCTGAATCACCTCTGAGGAAAAGTGGAAAGAGGTGAAGTTGCTCAGCCTGGAAAAGAAGGCTCCAGAGAGAGCCTTATTTTGGACTTCCAATACTTAATGAAGGCTTAAAGAAAGACAGGGACAAACTTTTCAGTAGGGTCTATAGTGCTAGGATAAAGGGTAATTGCTTTAAACTGAAAAAAGGTCAATTCAGACCAGATCCAAACAAGAAATTTTTTACAGTAATAGTGGTGACACACTGAAACACAGGTTACCTGGAGAGCTGGTGGATGTCTAATGCTTGGAATCATTCAAGATCAGGTTAGACAGGACTTTGAGCATTCTAAAATGGAAGAAGTTGTCCCTTCATACTGCAGGGGTTTGGACTAGATGACCTTTAAAGATCTCTCCCAACCAAAATCATTCTATTACTCTGTAATTTTAGAGGGGAAAAAAAAAAAAAAAAAAAAAAAGGCACAAAGAAAATTTAACTAAATTCAAATTGGACCTTTTGGTATATCTTCCACTGAAGTCGAAAGAGAATATTCCCTTCAAATTTACACAAGCAACAGCACTGTTTGAATTCCCTTCATATCAAATGTATGGATTCAGTTGTAAGGGAATGACAGGCACAAAGAGGTGCTATTTTCCTTGTGAGGTGTTATTCTAGAGTCCTTTTCCTGTGCAGCCTGGACAGGGCTCAATATTAATGCCAGCTGATAGGCCACAAGTACTGTCACTTTCTCTTATCTATGGAGACTTACGCCATTAAGTAAACACAAGGCTTTAATCCAAATATATTATTACAGAAAAATATTATAATGATATCATAGAATAATATTATTATAATATTGTGTTTAAAATATTTTATTCTTTACAGGCATTCAGTGAGCAAAAAAACACTGAAAACTGTACAGCTAGTCACAATTTCTCTAGTTACTTCTCAATTTTCACTTTCCCCCTTAACACTTTCTAGTGTGATCCTATCTCACAATGAAAGTTTTTCTATGTTGATTTATCATCTTACCTTGATCCTTACTTTCTGTCATTGTCTTTAACCTGCAAACATCAAATTGGTGTTTAAACATTGTCCAAGGAATCTGAAACTCAGTAAATACTACTCTGATATGCCATCTAATTTTTTTAGGAATACAGGTTATCAATCCTTATGCAAGTATATGTGCATGTACTTTCCAGCATAAAGCACACATGAAAGAACTACAATGCATGAATAGATGAAATTGAGACCCAGAATACAACATTCCCTGCAAGACTTAAGGAAGTTGGATCAAAGTGAAGGTGTTGTTAATGATGACTGTAATTTAATTTACTGGTCATCAAAAGCTCAAGTTCTGTGTTGCCCTCTGCACTATTCCTCAGAAGTGCAAAGCCCTGGTCCACTTTCACACAAATAGAAGAGTTTCAGTGCTACTTTGGATTCAGCCTAGAGTTCAAACAGAAGGTTTTTTAGTAAGTATATCCATAGATTTACAAAGCAGCAGCATTAAGAAGTGATTCATAAACAGGTATTAACATGCTTCTTTCAGTGCAAAACTGGTTCAGTCACATATCATGCAGAACTTCTATAACACTCTAGTCAATGTCTCCTTAGAAAATGGCTTAGTAAGGAAATACTTATTCATTTATGTTGATTTGCAGTCACAGAAAAAGTACAGTACAATTAAGATTATTTCTGTTCTGCAGTGCTTTGCTGTTTCTTTTCTAAATATTTTAAATAACATAAAACAACATTAAATAACAGCTATCCTTTGGAGCTGAAAAGGCTCTGAAAATAGTTACTACAATTACTGGCACACATTGTTTGTCCAACTTCAAATTCAGGGTCCACACTGAAGACTCAACTAGTAATTAAATCAACATTGTATCATAAAGCAAAGCATGGTTCTTATAA
Organism: Oenanthe melanoleuca; assembly: GCF_029582105.1. Lineage (NCBI taxonomy): Eukaryota > Metazoa > Chordata > Aves > Passeriformes > Muscicapidae > Oenanthe > Oenanthe melanoleuca. The sequence continues at coordinate 24,981,567 of NC_079362.1, forward strand.
TAAATAGTTTACAACCTGAAGAGTAAAATTTACACAGAAGCCCAGAGGGATATGTAGTGTACCATTGTGATAATCCCAAAATGACTGCTTATCTGTATCGGCACCAACATGTGTGGTTATGTAATGGGGGATAAAGAGAATGGAAGGAACTTTGAGAGTATTAATTTACTCCACCACACACTGCAAAATGCCATCAATATAGAGTTCTCATATCCTGTTTCTCTTATATTGAATATTGTTTATATGTAAGTTTATACTAAACAACCTTGTTACTTTAAGCCAAATCATCAATGAGCTGACAGATCTAGTCACATATGCATTCTTTGAGTCTACATGTCTTTCTCCTTAAATCCCAACAACCTGGCAACACTAGGATATAGTGAAAAACATTTGTGTGACCACTTCATGCAACAAGTGCTGCTGAGCCAACACTACCTTTTTTGTGCCGCAGTCACCACTTTAAGTAATGCAAGGCCCACGTGAACACTGGAGGACTGTGCAAACACATCCTACACTTAAACCTCCCTTTGTGGGGCAGGAAATGGCCTGGCCTGTCATATTCCATGGCAGGCCAAGCCTTTCCATACAGCTGTGCCCACCTCTGGGGTCTGCAATACAAGAATGACCTTGACCTGCTGTAACAAGTCCAGAGGAGGGCCACGAGGTTAATGCCAGGGCTGGAGCACCTCTGCCCGATTGAGAGACTTGGGGCCGTTCAGCCTGGAAAACAGAAAGCTCCAGGCAGACCTTACAGCTCCAAAGGGGCCCCTTACAAGGAGGCTGGAGGGGCTTCTCACGAGGGCACGGAGTGACAGGGCAAGCGGAAAACGCCTTAAGTTGCACGAGGACAGGTTTATCCTCGACCTAACAAGAATCTCCTTACGGCGAGGCATTAGCACAGTCGGCCCATGCCCCGTCCGCGCCCAAGACCAGGCGGGCAGCGCCCGGACCGGCCCCGGGCGGGCTCTGAGGGCCGCTCCAGGCCGGGTCCCGGGCGGGCTCTGAGGGCCCCGGGCGGGCTCCGAGGGCCCCTCCAGGCCGGGTCCCGGGCGGGCTCCGAGGGCCCCTCCAGGCCGGGTCCCGGGCGGGCTCTGAGGGCCCCGGGCGGGCTCCGAGGGCCCCTCCAGGCCGGGTCCCGGGCGGGCTCTGAGGGCCCCTCCGCGCCGGGGCCCGGGCGGACTCTGAGGGCCCCGGGCGGGCTCTAAGGGCCCCTCCGCGCCGGGTCCCGGGCGAGCTCTGAGGGCCCCGGGCGGGCTCTAAGGGCCGCTCCAGGCCGGGTCCCGGGCGGGCTCCGAGGGCCCCTCCAGGCCGGCCCGCGCAGAGCGCAGCGCCCCTGCCGCCCCCTGCCGGCCGCCCGCGCTCACGGCCGCGGCACGCGGGGGCCGCCCCGCCGGCCCCGCCCCCGCGGGCCCAGGCCCCGCCCCAATCGCATCGACCGGGAGCCCTCGCTCGGCTCGCGGAGGCTGCGGGCGGGCGGCGGCGGCGGGCGCGGCACGGATGAGGCGCATGCGCGCGGTGGGCGGGCGCTGGGGCAGCGGCGCGGTGCCGGGGGGGCGGGCGGTGCTCGGTGCCGCCGCCGGGCGCGGCGGGGCCGCGGAGCCGGCCCAGGCGGGCGGCGGGCGGCAGGGCTGGCGGGGCGAGTCGCGGGGGTCGCCGCAGCAGCTGGCGGAGCGGTACGCGGACTTGGCGGCCAGCCACAGCGAGGCGCTGCGGCAGCGGGAGGAGCGCGAGTGGCACAACGCGCGGCTGCGCCAGGAGAACGCGCGGCTGCGGCTGGAGAACCGCCGCCTGCGCCGCGAGAATCGCTGCCTCTTCCGGCAGGCCCTGCTGGGGCCCGGCCCCGACAAGCCCCCCGCCGAGCCGGGTGAGGAGGCGGAGGCCCTGCGCGCCCAGCTGGGGCAGCTGCAGGAGAAGCACCGCCGGGCCTTGCGGCACCTGCGGCGCTGCCGGGCCGCCGGCGGGCCCGAGGCCGCGGGAGCCGAGGACGGGGAGCTGGACGAGCTGCTGCTGGACGAGGACGAGCAGCCGTTGGACAAGAAGAGCCTGGTGCCGGCCGTGTAGGCGGCCCCGGTGGAAGGGGCGGTGCCGGCCGTGCTGCGGGCTCTCCCCGCCGCTCTCCCCTGGCGCCTCCCCTCTCTGCTCCCGGCTCTGACCCCCGTGCAGCGCGGGGCCGCTCCTCCGCTCCCCCGGTCGGAACGGGCCCTTCCACGAAAGTGGGGGGGAGGAGTTCAGGCTTTTTAATCCTTTTCCCAGATGTATACCCAGGAGGCACTGACGGTGATCAAGGGCAGCCAGGTTCATGTGAGAAGCTGAGGCTTGGCACACGAGAGGAATCTCTCAAAGCGGCTGTTGTGAAGAAAAGAGCCGCGACGAACAGGACACTTGTGTCTCCTGTCATCCCCCAGCATTGAACTGTGGTTCCTCTGGAGCTGTGGATCGATCACCTTTTCTCTCTTGAGTTAGTGTCCATCGTGTAGGCTTCAAGAGCCACGGAGACAGTTCTTTGTAGTTGGTGTATGTTAGGAAGAGGAGTGGAGGAAGCTTGAATGCTTTTGTCCGTGCTCCAGTAAAATTTGATGATAATTTGAACTATGAATTGCCTTGGACACTTCCTGCAGAACACTCTGTATTTTTAAAGATTGCCTTCATTCACCCTCACGTGAATACTGATTTTAATTTTACATTTTCACACAAAACTGCAGCTAATAAATAAACTTATACATCAAATGGTTGTGTAAAGTGTGAATCTTCAACAGGGGCTGTTTTTGAAATTGTAGGTGAGGTACCCCACAGGACATTGCACTATGCCTTCTCAAAGCCCAAATAATTGGGCTTTATTATTACTGTACCTAGAAAAATTTGCTAGAAAATTTGCTGGTTTAAATTTTCTTTTTAAGAAACTGAGGCAGAGATTTCCCTATTTTTTATGTCATTTAAAAGCTGGCTTATTCCTTCAGGTTTGAAATTGTTTTCTTAAAACTTCAAATTCTGTTTCAGTCGAAGTTGAAACTAATATGAAAGGATGAAATTCCATTTTTTATAGGTGTCTTTGAGAATATGACTACTGAAGTGAACCATTTCACCATATAAATGTCAACATAACCCTCTAATCATTAAAGCCGGTAGTGCTGGGTGCTGGTTAAGTGTGTGTATCTGCAGTTTCAAGTGCATTCTCAAAATGGAGAAACAACTTGTCACAGTGCAGTCAATATCTCCTTAATGAAAAAGTGTGGGTGCCAATGTCTGGTTATGGTGTTTGTTTTATAAACTTAAGTATTTGCAAAAGTACTTGCTAAATGCTCGAGAACTGCAGTATCTACAAGGCCATCAGGATTGTCTTGCTTTAATAGCAGTTTGCAGTAAAGTATGAATACCCAAACAATGAAAAGAATCTATCAAAATGTGTAACTATGTCAGGGTCCCTTTCAAAAGTTGCAGGTGTTGGTACATACAAAAGGGGAGAGATCCTGAATTTTCCTAATAGGATATGTAATTCTTTTTAACTAAACTTCTGTGACACTTGCATTAAATGGACTTTTTTTGCAAGAATACTAAGTTCTCTGGAAGCTTGTATAAAGGAGATATATATATATATACATATATTTTTATGTATATCTTGACAGATAAATTATGAAACAAAACTGCAGATTACAGAGGAGGAGAAGTATTTCAGTAAGATTCAAATTAATATAAAAAGCCAGAGAAAAGATTTAGAGTATTTCCTCAAATTGCTGCTTCCTTGTGGACTGCAGTAAATAGTCCCTTGATTCAGTCAAGCTGCAAAAATTTCATCTAACCAATTGCCTGATCTGGTTATTGTGAGTTTGGTTTTGAGAACAAAATCCACATTCAAGAAAGGCCTTTAGTGCCTTAGAGATGGTGCAAAATGTAATATTTCCTTACAGTGTCCCCCACATTATGGCTTGCAGGCATACTACAGCATCTATACATCTGAAGTGCTGGGAGAGATGATACTACAGTTGAATGAAGAGCTTTTACCTTACTCTACTTTTGGTTAAGATCTGTTTTATTTTCTGCTTTGTGTCTAATACACAGTTAAATCTTGAAAATCCATATCTCACTTCTTACTGCCAAATTTTGCCTTTAATTCTCTTTATCACCTCCTGGACTAGGATAGGTATTTGTCTTTGTTTGTTTGTTTGTTTGTTTGTTTTGTTTTTTTGGGGGGTTTTTTGTTCGTTTTGTTTTTGTTTAGTTGTTGTGGTAGTGTCTCCAGGTTTCAGTGTCTTGCTGTGTTGAGTCTTCCTCTGGCCTGAGTGTGGTTTCACTGGATTTGGAAGAGAGTGCATTACAGACCAAAATTGGTACAGTACACCAAAAAACCAGAATCCAGAACTATGCCATTTTGTTGTCCTTTTGTTTTATAATTTCTTTGCTTCACAATCATTTCAGTTGTATTCTAATACTTTTCAAAACTTAGAATTTCAAAATCATGGGTTTTTTCATGGTTTTGATTCTCGGTTTTAGGTACCTATCTCATTTCATAGTTACCTGAAAAAATGGAAGTAAATTTTTTTATTTTTATTTTACTAACAACAAATTTATGAATACAGGTAGATTCTTCCTGTTTAAAATGTTTTGCTTATAATTAACTTCTGTTTTGTTTTACACTGAATTAGAGTTTTTATGGGAGTGATTTTTATACATGCGAGTTTGGTTTTTTTAGAGAATGGGTTGAATTCAGGTTTGGATTTGGGGTTTGGGTATTTTGATTGGTTAGATTTGGATGTAGTGTTTGTTTCTTTCCCCACATAAATACGTAGAAACATTAGAACATATAAAATATGTATTAGGCAATAATGTCTTTCCAATACTTTGCAGTGTTTAAAATATTAATACATGTTCTCATAACTTTTTTGATGTATATAAATTCAGAGAGGCAAGCAGAAGCAAAAGTCTTGTAGCCTTTCACTTTATTGCTAACAATTTTCTTTCATTCCTTTAGGAAGTGTTCAGCCTTAGCTGTAGACTTTTCCTTACCCTTTTGTCCTGTGCATCATGTTAAGAAGTTATAATGAAATGTGAATTTTAAAAAAAGTTATGTGTATCAAAGCTGTATTAAAAATGCATTTAAATCTTCTGGGGCCATGTGTGAATTTGATTACAATTACTTCAAAACATGCATGTGTACAGAATGGCTCAGTGTCAGTGCCATATTTTGTATACATTCTGTTGCTCCTTTGAGACCTAATTTATGTTTCATTAAATATTGCACTCTGAAGGAGTTCTTTGCCCACTGTGCTCATCTCCTTGAATGTGCTAAGGTCTTGCAGTGCTGTATCTGACCACAGAGAATAATGAATTAAATTAAATGTCTTTGTATGATAAACTAACACCATTCAGAATAGTTTAATTTGGCTACTTTTTTACCAAGGCAATAATCTGTTACTCTTCCCTTGCCATCTATCTCACTATGTTCAGTATCCCCTTTTGTGTTTGTTCAGCTTAGTAAAGAGATTTGCATGATGAAAGCCTCTGTTCCAAAGTTGCAAGTGATTTAAAATAGTGGTTTACTGCTGGATTTTTAGTGTTCACAAATCAATAAGATCTTTCCTGTATATTTTTCAGTGATAACTTGTATCTGCATTATAATAGTGGGAAGTTTAGGTGTAGCTGCCCTTAAAACATTGTTCTGTAAAATATCCAAATTGCGTTTACTGCCACATCACTCCCCCCCCCCCACAAAAAAAACAAAAAACAAACCTCTCTATCAGAGAATAACAGCAGCATCTGATTAAAAAGCTCTTTCGAAAAAAGCTTGCAACCAGTATTATTTCATGACTTTCAAGGCCAGTTGTTTTCTCTTTGTGCTGCCAAGAGTCTTTGTTCAGTCACAATGTAGTTGTAGCAGGAAAGAAGATAAAAGGCATTACATTTAGAGGACATAAAAAGGCTGATTTAGATATAGCTATGTAGGAGAGGGACTATGTTATAAATCTGGGAAGACAGCAAATGGCTTGGATAATCCAGAGAAAGAGAACATTTTCAGAGAGAGAATTACTGTGGAAAGAGGTGACCATCAAGTAATAGCTAATGGAATTGTATTAATTTATATTGATAAATATATTTAATGTATAAAAATATTGAATGCAAATTTGGATAGAGTAAAATATTTGCACTGAGGAAAAATACTGTGTCGTGCACTGGCATGCCTTTGAAGTGAGGGCAAGCTTTGGAAAGCTGCTCTACAAACAATCCTTAGCCCTTGCTGAGATTATTAGCAGTGGTGCTCATTAAGGTTAGTGGAAATTTGTGAGGGCCAGCAGCCTGAGCATCTCCATTGTATAAGTGCCACAGAATTTTCGATGACCTCAGGTGCTTCCCATAGTTGTTTGTAATTTATCACCTAGATTAGTACAACTCTCTAACCAACCTGTTGGCTCCCAACAGAGGAATGAGCTGCAATCCGCCAGCAGCATCCAGGTGTGTGCTTTAACAAACTCACTTCTCAGTGCCTGACCCAGCCTAATCCTGATTAGTGTGTAAGTGCTTGGGGCATACCCAGAGATGAGGTGGCTGCAATGTAGTGACTGCCTACAGAAATTATATGGGCTACCAAAATAACTGTTTGTTCATGAGCTGTAAATGCTTAGCTGTGTCTGGCTTTTTTCTTCCTTATTAAGTTTGCAATACTTTTCCTATGCCATGGGAATTTGGTGTTTCTTCATGTTGAAGATAGTCAAACCATTTGGCTTGGCTGTAGAAAGCCTCAGTGCCAGCTGAGGCTTTTATGACCTACAATTTTGAATTTTATTATTGCTTTTCCTTCAGGAGCGATGGATTTTTATTTTTTTAATTATCAAACTCTTGCTTTTATCCTTTGAAGGAGTTTTGCTGAATTGAACTGGTGAGGAAGAAATATTTCAGGATGGATGTAAAATAATTTAAAATCAGAGCAGTGTACTTGGAATGTTTTCTCAAATACTTTGAAAGTCCATAAGATGCAAAAAATCAGATGTTTTCAAAGAAGTCTTATGAAATATTTTGGTTTTCTTTGGGTTTAATTTTTTTTTTAGTGATGTAAGAACTATCTTTTCAGCAAGACTTAAATATTGTATTACTCTGCATGATAAACATGAGTAACTGGATCTACTGTAGGGCTCAGGCACATAAAATCTAAAATAAGGCAGTAAAAATCACCACTGATCATGAGAAATTTAAATATAAGTTTTTTATTATCTCAAGCATGCCTAGAACACTCTCTTCTTGTCAGAGAAAGGTATTGCCTGTTTTGGTTTTTAAGTCTCTGATTATTGTGAAAGAAGCAGCTGCAAAACTCGTGAAAAAGTCAAATTTGACCCTTTGATCCTGAGCCTTGTGTTCCAGTGCTGAAAAGGCCACTAGCAATTGGAGGAGTGTCCATGAAAAGCTGCTCATCTCCTGGATATGCATAGGTATGCTTGGCTAAATTTTAATAGTCTTTGGCTTGGAGGACATGTAGACAGGGGACAAAGAAGGAGGCTTCAGGTGTCAGTCAGGTGTCAGCCAGGTGTTGCTGGCCTTGACTCGGTACCAGAGAAGCTTTTGTTTGTATTCTGCCTGATAGAATTTTATTTCAGCTTCTAGCTGAAGATTCTTTTGTGCCCTCAGTAAATGTTCCTCTGTCTCCTCAGTAGCTGCTGCTCAGGGTAAAGTGAAGTCTTGCAAGATCTGTCTCCAGCCACTTAAGAGACTATAAGAGTGTCTAGAAAAGACTGAATATATCTGGTTAAAAAGAGATGGTAGCATTGCTGACCATATGGACAAGAAGCCCTTGTTGCACTGAAGATGTGCATGTAAATTATGCTGAGAAAAATGCTAGACTCCACCAAAATGGTAGAGGAAAAATTACTGCAGTTTTGCAGCAAAGTTGCATACATGCTCTTCCTTTCCTAAGGAAGAGCTCATAAGGACTGAGATAAGGACTGCATCTGGCAGTCTAGCCTCAAAAAAACATACATTTTTTTCGGTCTCCACTCAGTCCTTACATGAATTCTTGGATGAGACATAGGGCAGAAAATACCATCTTGCAAGTCTGCTTCTCCGGTGGTTTTAGGTTGGTTAGCATTTACTACCTTTTTATATAGTTTTTTTGTGCTTTTTATGAGCTAGCAGTAAGTGGTGTTTCCATTTCACACCAGTAGATTATCAAGGCTTTATCTCCTGGCCTAAGCATTCTGAGAAAGTGCACACAAGTGTATGGTGTGTCTGGTCTCTGACCCAGTAGCATAGGTACCATTCTTATTGCTCTTCTGCAATTTTTCCTTTTATTTGTTCCCCACCCTGAGCCTTACCCCCCTCTACCACACCAAGCATCATCTTGATTTTTCTATTGCAGACCTCTGGAGCTGGTTCTAATGCACCCTGGAATGGTCTGGTTTTGTGTGGGTTGGCACAAAGTGTATTTCAGCTGAATTCAGGACTGCATTTGAAGCTAAATTAATGCCTGTTCTCAGATGCAGGGAATCAGTGGATGCACTCAACTCTCAAACTACAATCACATGATTTTTATTTCTGTACTTTATACATTAAATTTTACCAAGAGCCAAAAATTTTCCCTTTCTGTATGCCAAGCAGCACTCTAATCTTGGAGAAACTGAGTATATCATTGTGTTAACTGATGCTTAGTGCCAAATAGGATTGGAAGTCTTTATGTTTCCCCAATGTGTTAAGCTATTCCGAGCAGCTCGTTCAGCACCAATTCACAAAGCAGTTCTCAGGCATTAGACACAATATAAAATATAGGCAAGCTGCTGTTTTATTAAGAAAACACAGCTGAAGAGTCTCACACTACAACTTAAAGCTTAGAGAGCTTATTCAAGATGTGGCTTTGGTCCTTGGCATAAAGAAATTCCAACTCATTATCTCACTTTCTAAGAGCTTGCTTGGCGGCTTTGACAGTAGGGAACTGTGTTTTACTGAGACTCTTCTACACCACAGAAAAATTGAATGCAGTGTCTCTGGGACAGAAAAGAAGCACTTTGCTGATCCACATAAGTGATTAGCTTACTGTATGTATAGCAGAAGCCTCAGTTTAGTGAGAATAACAATGCTGGGCTCTCAGACTTTCCTACAGAGAGCTACTGCACAGTGGTTTCTAATGTTTCTACCTGTTAATTGATATTTTTAATTTCTATATTTTCTTTCCCCTCCTTCATAGTTCCAACCATTAATTCCTTTTAACAATCCTATCTTAAAGTATGATGATTTTCATCCATCATTTTTAATTGTAGGGAGTTTTTAATTTGTTTTGCTCTTTACAACTTCTAAGAAAAGAGGTTCACAACAGAACAGAAAGGTTCAGTTGATTCAGGTAATCATCTCTTAATTTTAAAAGCTCTCCACATACTCTGTGGGTGTATTGAAAAAATAAAAGTGATTTTTAGGATAGGGAGGCTGTTACCCCCAAGGGTTTTAACTGACAAAGCCTACACACTGGTTTTCTTAACATTAACCATAAATATAGTTCTTACTGTCATTACTGGTACCTCAGGAAGAAAACGAGAAAGATGTTTTTATGAGCTTCTGATGTGGTATGTGAAAATGTGTAATTCTGTCTGTAAGGGAACAACTAGCCAAAATGCCATTATTGTGCACTCTTTGCAATAAAATGAAATAAAACAGAGACCAGGAAAGCTGTCAGTTTTTCTGTGTAAAATCATGTGGTTTAATGTTTATATGTAGCTTTAACACATGATAAAGTTTGATCATAAACACATGATCTTGAATCTCTGCAATCACTTTGTAAACTTACCTAATATTTTTCCCCTTTAGGCAGAGGTATGAAAACTTACTTTGTCCTTTTCATTGTTTATCTTTTCAGTGGCAAGATTGTTCAGTACATTTATGCAGTCTCATACTTTTTCACTAATACAGTTCTTTTCAAAGCAGGAATTTTAATAATTTAGATAGCAGCTGTCCAACAAAGAAATTTCTTTTCAGCTACTAGCACAAATTTTGCGAAATGAAATTCTGGTCATGATGCAGCTTTGGAATCTCATTTAACTGAATCTTCAAGGGTTGTATGGTTGCAAAGTTGTGACAACTGCAAACTTCAGTGATGTTGGCTTACTAGAAAATTTGTGTGACATGCATTTATAATAAACTTCTATGGAATGCTAAGTATGTTATACAGTGCTTTTTGATTGAAATGGCTCACAGACTTTTTGGAATATAGAAAGTATTAGCGAAAGTTATTTGTACAGCTGAATTTTTTGAAAAACAATGTGCTTTTATATCAATATGAGAGATAATGAAATAGTGTGGTTCAGTGTAACATCAATTGAGTTGAGGTGAGTCATGACCATTAAAAGCAAGAGTGAGCTACATTCAGTACATCAGTTAAACACAGTTAACTAAGATGTTGCAGAGCAGCAGACATTTTTCTTTAGCTGCCTCATTCTTTCTTCTGAGTAATCCTTCATAATTTGAAGAAAAGGTTAAATGCCATGTAGTGGATCTGTGTGCCACTGCAGATTTGGAAACCATGCCATTTTTATAACATCTGTAGGAGACAGCTTTTCACCTGCAAGTTCACGACTTGGCAACTTTTATCACATAACTCAGTGGGAGTACATATTAATTATTAGTACATATTAATAATCCAAGGAAAAGCAGTGGAGGATTAGAGGGTGGGTAAAGGCTCAGTAGTTTCATATCTTTACAGTGATGGTAGGAGAACGTGCATGTGTGTATGTGAATGCATAAACATACAGACTCTAATCTTTACAGAGTTTTTATACAGCAATGTTTCTAAATACATGTCAAATACACACCAAAATACAGGGTCAAAATATTCCCTCTCCATGTCTACCCTCTAGGCTCTCAGATTCCACTTCTATTTCAGTATGCTACAGCTTTCTGGAACCAGGAACAGGAGCATATTCTTATTTGTGTTGAGATTTTTATGAGGGTTATGGTGAAAAACTGGGTTTTGTGGGCCTGTCCTTCCTCTCATCCCCACTTATGTGGGGTGGATCCCCAGTACTTGAATGCTATAAATAACTCAGGGCTGAAGCCTTTATTAAAGCAGCTCTTCGTATTGAAGGACAGTTGGGGTATCCGAGGGGCTGCCTACACCACTATTCCGCCAGTTCCACGACGGAAAGGAGCTTCCAAGGCGATCTTGTAGCTTGCACTCCAGGATTGGCAGTTCTGTCTTAACAGGCGTTATGAGAAACTCCCTCAATGACTCGTCGCTTAGGGATGTTATTTTGTTCAACTGCTCTCCAGGTGGTGGCGAGTGGACAGCAGGAAAGGCAGGGGCAGTTCCTGGTAGTGGATGGTCTCGCTAGTTGAATGGTGATGACCTGGTTTTTACATTAGATGTTAATATTCTGTCTCTGAAGATTTTTGGTAGCTCAACTACTTCCTCTAGGAGCAATGCCTTTTGGGAGCCTCCAGACTTACATATTGGGCAGTATCAGATGGTTGATTGATGAGCAGGGAGCAGCAGCAGCCTATCTGGAAATTAAGGCAGGGAAACCAGAAGGAGTAGAGAATAGCAGGGAAATGAACCAGAACTGGGGAGATACAAGTGCACCAATGTAATACTCTACTAATGCTTCTTATAAATTTCAATGTTAACTATAATAAAAACTATAAGTACCTCCTATCAGACATCTATGACAATCTTTATTTAACTGTTTTTGGCCACAGACTTAAAACATTTATTTCAATCCCCCCTTTTTCTTTTGATCGGGCTTCGCCTGCATCAATCAGCCGTCTCTGGTTTTTCTACATATATCCTTTGGATGGTTTGGTATTGATTATATATATTTTTGGCAGCACTCAGTTCTTCTCCTTCCTCTTGGGAGTCTACTGATTCTAGTTTAAATATTCTTGTCTGCTCTGGCCTCATGAGTGGGGGAAGTTGGAAATTTGTCTGGACTGTGGTGGTGATTATTCCGATCAGGCAAGGGAGCAGGCACGGGAGGATTAGAAAGCCAGCTTCGGCACTCAGGGCAATAAACAGCACTTTTTTCCACCATGCCCCTTTAAATGACCAAAAGCTATCCCACCAATTGGTGTTAAAGAGGGGCTTCCATTCCTGAGTGCCCACGTACGCAACTTTCCTTATTTCTTTTGAAATATTTTGGATTACCTCGCTTTTGTTGTCGATCTCGAGGCAGCACTCAGAAGCGTTGAGTTTTCCACAGATTCCCCCTTCGTTAGCTAACAGATAGTCTATGGCCAGTCGGACCTGGTACACTATGGCCCTTGTCTGAGCTAATTGATCACTTATGTGGTCCAGGGCTAGGGCAGTCTTATTTGAGATTACTTCCAGGACGGCTTGTAATTGGATGATCCTGTTAAGCATGTAAATCGGGGTACGATAACCCCAAGACACGTCCTGAGCCCAGGCAGCTGGCCCATAAGTTTTTATAATTTCTTCTGGAGTCCAGATCTTTCCTCTCTACTTCTGAGTACTGCCCAAATCAACGATTGTCCATCTTTTTTGGGTGTTCTTTCTTAATTTGTCATACAGTGGTACTCCCAGATGTTGTCCAGATTCCCGTTCAAGTAAAAAGAAAGCTGGTTTTATGATTCCCACCGTGCAGCTACCTGTCCAATCCCCAGGCAGTTTGGTGTAGGCCTTGTCTCCACAAATCCAAAATAGGTGCTGGGGAGCTCTCCAATGCCTAGTTTGTGTATCAAGGATGTTCCCAGTATTTAGAGATGGCCCTGATTCCCAGAAAGGGATTTATTCCTTGAACAGTACATTCGTGTAGTCCCTACCCCTCATGATAAATACATTTGGTTTCTTTCCTTTTTATTGCCCAATAAATGTTGGGTTCCCTTGGGACCCACTCCTTTTTGGTTTTTCTGATTACTAGATACCTTTTACAAGGCATAGTCCCTACAAAGGTGTTATATTTTTTCCCAGTTCTTTTGATGCATTCCTCCTCTACCACCTTTGATTTTAACTCCCATTGTTCCATTCTACGTTCTGCCTCTTTAGGAGGTTTTTGTTTCATTTGTTTCCACCATAATGTATCTACTGGTGCCAGACTAGTCCCTTCCCAAGGCCAGACGTTAGCCATCTGAGTGCTGCCACATATCCAACAACTTGTAATATTTAGCTCGTGACTGGTCTTTTCCATCAGGTCAATAAAGAGTTTCTTATGAGGGAGGTCATCTATTTCAGTTTCTTTTGAGGCTAAGGGTCTCTCTTTAATTAAATCTGCGACTCCTTCAGGATTTTCTAATCCCTCTAGACAAAACCATTCTCTGACAGGGCATTCTCCAGTCAAGCGTTGCCTAAAAGTGGCTGTGTTCCGTGCAATCCAGTAAGTTTTTCTATCCTCCTGAAAAGTTGTCAGCTGGGAGATATCAAAACAGGTGGGGTTGACGTGGGTGTGGACTCTGATGAGGGACTGCAGGACTTCTCCATCATATATGGGATTATAACATTTAGAGCATACACCATTAACAATTCCATTTATCATCAGGACTATGAATAGCCCTCCCAGGAGTCCAGTACGACCCATGTTCTTTGATCTATCCACTTGGGGCTCACCTGTCCTTGCCTCCTGGGCATCGAATCTCACGGACAGAGTCTCTCTCTCACCTTTCCCACTCTTATGTCAAGTTTGGAAGCTTTACTGGGAGATGCCCTGTGAGAGAATTTTGAGACTTCTCTTATTGATATTTTGTAACCGGCTGACAACAGTTTCTAATAACGTGTATTAACTGATTTGACATGCAACTCTAACAACAACCTTTATAATAATATTTAACAACTTAGAACTATCTTGAAGAGGGGAAGGGTGAAACAGGGCAGCTACTTACAAATACTTTTAACAACTTTTAACAATTAACTTTCAAAAACTTGGCCACTATGGTCCATTTATCCAGTCTTAGGTTTTTTTCTTTAGGGTAACTTTAAGAGTATTTGGATCGCAGGAAACACTCAACGGGTGAGTCTGATGGTACTGAGGGGTCTAATCGAGGAGATGGAATGGGCAGTGGTCCTTTTACTCAGGAAATATGGGTCCAGCCTTTCTCTTGGGTCCTGACAGCTGTGTGGGTTGTAAGCAAGACCTGGAAAGGACCTTCGAATTTAGGGGTTAATGAGGCATTGTTCCACGATTAAAACCCAATCCCCAGGTTTTATATGATGTATATCAGCGTCTAAGGGAGAGGCTTGAGGAAGATACCCTTTTCTTTGCAAATCAGCCAGTGTGTTGCTAATAGTTTTTAAATATTTTTTGACAGCTGCTCCCCCTTTCAGATACTCTCTGGTGCTGTAGGGAGTAAGAAGGAAGGGGAGTCCAAACATCATTTCATAAGGTGAGGCCTCTAGATCTGATCTAGGCTGGGTTCGAACTGGAGTAGGGCCAACAGGAGACATTATATCCAATTCATCTCCCTTTCCATAATTAATTTAGTTAATATATTTTTAAGGGTTTTATTCATCCTCTCAACTCTCCCTGAGCTCTGAGGATGCCACGGGGTATGTAATCACCATTTGATGCCTAGAGCCTTGATTATGTTTTGTAAAATTTGGGCAGTAAAATGGGTCCCTCGATTTGAATTGATGTTATTTATGATCCCGTAGCGGGGAATGAGGTGTTCCAGTAATATTTGGGCCACAACCCAGGTGGTCGCTTTTCTTGTGGGGAATTGCTCTACCCAATGTGTCAGGTGGTCTACTATAACTAGCAGGTATTTATATCCTTGGGCTGGGGGCATTTCTGTAAAATCAATTTGTACGCTTTGGAACGGTCTCAGTGCTAATTCCCTCCCTCCTGGTGTTGGTTTCCTCATTTGTTTTTGGTTGGCCCTTTGGCACAACAGGCATTTCTCAGTGACTGCTTTTGCGAAGCTATATACCCCTATGCAAATATGGTCTCTTAGGAAATGATCACAAATGCCTTGAACTCCCCAATGGGTTAATTCATGTATTTTGGTTAACATTTCCCGAGCCAGAGCTTTATTAAGATACTTCCTTCCGTCTGCTGTTAGCCATTCTCCTTGCTTCCCCTAATGTAACCCTTGTTTTTTCATTTCTTTTAACTCCTTTTAGCTATATGCTGGCTCTTGCTTCTCATTTGATGGTACACTACCTATACTAAAAATTTTGGCTGGTCTCTCTGATGTCTGGGCAGCTATTTTGGCTGCTTGGTCCGCGGCTTGATTACCCCACTTCTCTAAAGTATTCCCCTTATGGCCTCTGATGTGGAGTACTGCTATCTCTTTTGGTTTCACTAGGGACTCTAGCAGGGCTTTTATTAGATCTTTGTGGATTAAGTCTTTGCCTTTTGTATTTAAATAACCCCTCTTTCCCCAGATTTTTCCAAATGTATGTACGGTCCCAAATGCATATTTAGAGTCTGCATAAATTGTTCCTTGATCTCGTTCCAACAGATCGAACCCCCTTTTAAAGCATACAACTCACAACACTATGCCGACCAGTGAGACAGCAACCTTCCCTGTTCTACTACTTTCAAGCTGTTATCTTCCGTTCCCTCAACCACAGTATATCCTGATAATCTCTCGCCTTTTACCACTCTGGATGACCCATTGAAAAAAAATGTTCTCCCGTATGGTAAGGGGTTGATCATCCAGGTCTTCTCTTACTTTCGTTTGCAGATCCATGATTTCTAGGCAATCGTGCTCTAGCTCATCTACAGGTTCTCCCATGAGGAATTGTGCTAGTTTGAGGTTTCTAGATGTTGTCCATTCCAGATCGTTTGTGCCTATTAATATTGCTTTATACTTTAAGAGTCTCAGATCAGTTAACCACTGTTGTGCCTTCTTGCTTAACACCTATTTTAAATTATGGGGTGTACATACGATAATTTTTCCCTGCAGAGTTAACTTCTGGGCCTCTTCTATCAAGGTGGCAGTTGCAGCCACAGCTTGGAGACGTGTGGGCCACCCCCTTGCTACAGGTTCCAATAGCTTCGAAAGATAAGCCACAGGCTTCCGATGTTCTCCCCATTTTTGGGTTAAAACTCCATAAGCTACTCCCCTTCCATGTTTACAAAAAGTTCAAACTCTCTTTTTAGGTTAGGAAGGCTCAGTACTGGAGTGGATGATAATTTCATTTTTAAGTCATTTAATTGAGTTTCGTCTTCCAATGTCCAGGTGATAGGATCCTGTTGAACCAATATCTCATATAGAAATTTGACGCTTTGGGTGTATTGGTCGATCCACAATTTACAATAGCCAAATAATCCCAATAATTTCCTTATGTCTCTCTTTGTATTTGGTGAGGGGATGGCTAATATCCCGGATATTCTTTCGGGGCTTAACTTTTTGTATCCCTCTCCAATTATATGTCCCAAATATGTAACTTTCTGTTCTACAAATTGTAATTTAGTTCTTTTAAGCCCTTCTGACCTAAAAAGTTAAGGAGTTTGATACTGGACTTTTTTACCTTATCTTGCTCTTTTCCTGATATTAATCAGTCGTCTACATATTGTAAAATTTGTATTCCACTTTCTGAGGGAAATTGCTTTAACAAATCTTCTAATGCTCGACCAAACAGATTTAGGGATTCTGTGAATCCCTGGGGCAGCCTTGTCCACCTCAGCTGTTGTCTCTTCCTTTCTTAGGGTTTTCCCACTCCAAAGCAAACCAATCTCGGCTTTTTTGGGCTAAGGGGCAAGTCCAGAAGGCATCCTTTAGGTCTATCACTGTGAACCACATGCTCTCTTGATATTTGACTCAGCAACGTATAGGGATTCGTTACTACCGGATGTTTTGCTTTCATTCTTTTATTCACTTCTCTTAGATCTTGTACCAATCTAAATTTACCATCTCCCTTTTTGACTGCTAACATGGGGGTATTGTGAGGGGACATGCATGGTTCCAGTATTCCTTCTGCCAATAAGTGTTATAACTGGGGCTAACCCTTGCCTACTTTCTGCCGACACTGGATATTGCTTTACCCTAATGGGAGGCCCTTCTTCCTGCATATCTATTCTTATTGGTGAGATGTCCAAGTAACCATATCTTCCCTCTTCTGCCCATACTACCGGATCAATTTTACTCAGTCTTCTGTTGTTAAAACCATCATATGTACTACCATTCTTCCCTCTTTTGGGAGAACTTCTATCCCAAGTTGAACTTGCAGGTCCCTTCCCAACAGGTTTCTCTCTAGCCAGGGTAAGTAGATGAAATTTGCCGTACACTGTCTGAAGTTTCCTCTTATTTCTACATTGTCTACCAGACTGGCCATAAAGGACTTACCTCCTGCTCCTAATACCTCACATATCCTGTTTCCGACATAAGTACCCAAAGGCAATTGGCAAAGACTGGACTTGTCTGCACCAGTATCTTCTACAGACTTCAATTCTTCATGGTGAGGACCCAATTCCAGGTTTACAATAGGCTCTTCTTGATGTCTTTTTGGGTCCACTAGTGAGAAGAGCCCATGACACCCCTAATCATCTTTCTCTTCTCCTCTCAACAGCCTCTCCAACGCCTCCTGTTCCCTGGCAATTGCTCCATCAAACTCTACTTTCTTACAGACTCTTCTTACATGCCCTTCTTCCCTGCAATAATAACACCTTAGGGGTTCCCTCGGTCCTTGTGGGGGAAATCCCGTCGAAGCAGCTCTCCTTTCTCCTTCCCCAGGGATAGGTGGAGATTTCTCCCCTTTTGGTGGGCTCTGGCTGTCAACACCCTTTACGCTTTCCCTGGCCACTGCCACCATTATCCTTTCTTTTGATCGTTGTTTTTCTTCTTCCCTTCTTAAGTAGACCCTCAAGGCTTTTTTCAGCAGCTCATTTATACTTTTCTCTTGCCAGTCTTCAAGTTTTTCTAATTTTCTCCTGATATCTGGCCACGATTTAGTTACGAATTGCAATTTTAAAAACACCTGGCCCTCTGCTCTATCTAGGTCCAGGCTCGAGTACTGCTGAAAGTTCCTTCGGAGTCTACTTAACCAGGAGGCAGGAGTTTCATCTTTCTCCTGGGCTGCGTTGACCACCACTTAGTGTTATTACTCCGGGGCACAGACTCTTTGATCCCTTGGATCATTAAACTTCTGTAGTCCTCCATGTTACATCTGTCTTCACCTCAATTGGGTTGCCAACCCGGATCCGTTACAGGTAGTTTGTGGGTCCCCAGGAGGTCCTGCCCTGTTTTCCCTTTCCCATATTTTAATTCCTGCTGTCCGAACTAGACGGACTTCTTCCGGAGTGAATAGTGTATTCAAGATAGAATTCAGCTCCCTCCAGGTGTAAATGTTGGGCCCCAGGAACTGAACGATTGGATTAGCAATCCCAATCAGGTCCTCTACTAGATTCCCTAACTCTTTCTTAAAACTTCTTGCTTCTGAGGCTGTGAGAGGTGCATTCACAAAGCCCATCCCTCCCTCCAGGCCCCCCATAGGCATGTCTCGGAATGGAAAAAGCTTGGCTTTCTAACGTGTGTTATACAGAGGCCTTTAAGGTGCTTCTACCATCTGGGGTGTAACGATAGAAGGAGGAGGGACTTGCAAGTTCTGTTGAGGGGGATCAGGGATAGGGGTTGCAAGGCCCTGCCCCCAACTAGGGGGAGGTGCCAGAACCATGGATGGTAGAGGGGAAGGACCTGGGTTAGGGGCTTGGAGACCCTGTCCCCAACAAGAGGGAGGTGCTGGGATCGCAGATGGTAGGGGAGAGGGTATTAATTCTGGATTGAGGAAAGAAGGGGACACATTTTGGGTATGGGAAGGGTTGGTTTTGAAGCAGGTAGTTTGTGCAGGCTGGGAAGGAGTTATTGATTGGGCTGGGAAATGTTGTGGAAGGTCTAATGATGTAGGGGAGGGGGTTACAGATGAGATTGTTATAGTTGGAGGGCGGGTCTGGGGTATATGGGAAGCTGTTATAGATGAAACAGGGAGAGCTGGAGAAAGGATCTGTGGTGTAGGGGATGGTGTTATGGGTGGAATTGGGAGAGTAGGTGGGAGATTCGGAGAAGAATGCTGGGTTATATTTGGGTAAGCCGGGGGAGGGGGAGGCAGGTGGTCAAGGGGGTCCCACTTATGCTCGCTACTTCTTTCTCTTTCTTTCTCTTCCACCTTATCTTTTTTCTTTCACAACTTACAAATCTTACAAACCCTTTCACCTTCTAACCACTCTCTCACCCAGAACGCCGCATACCTCATTGTTCAGTGTTGGGATCCCCTTTGGTTCTCAAATACTGATTTAGTTAGTCCCTGGTCCCGCACCTGGGCCACCTTTCAGGGAGATCCAGATTAGGCCAAACTTCTATGCAGAAGTGTATCATCTTGATTTTATTTAACTCCCGAGTGTTCTCATTACTTTCCCAGTTTTCCAGTAGTTGCCCTGATGAACTATCTGGTGGGATGTTCCTCTTCACTCTACGCTTTTCTTCTACTCTTCCCCCCTTACTTAAGCACTTCCCCATACTTGATTTTTTACTTACTAGGCCAACAACTAAAACTTAAACGAGCCTCTACCCGAATGAAAGAATAACTGACAGGCTACGCAACTTCCAAATTATTTAAAACAACTTCTGGCCTCTCTAAACTTATAATTCCACCTTTCTTAACTAAAACTATACGGTGCCTCTACTCAAATGAAATGATACTGACAGGCAACTTAATTTTCAACAACAGAGTAACCCTAGGGCCCGTCTCAGAGCTACCGATTGCCCCTGCCCAGGGCTAGTGAACGAGGGGTAGGACCCAGCGGAGCTACCAACGCCCCAGCCTATCCCTTCTAATGAGGGGTAGGACCCAGCGGAGCTACCAATGCCCCAGCCTATCCCTTCTAATGAGGGGTAGGACCCAGTGGAGCTACCAACGCCCCGGCCTATCCCTTGTAATGAGGGGTAGGTCCCAGCAGAACTACCCAGTTACACCCCCTCTTTCACAGAACACACACACACCTGAACCTAGGCCCTGCCTGCCCAAAGTACCTAGGCCCACACGTGCTACACCACTCACTATCCTCCCGCACGCGGGGGGCCTGGGGGGAGTCTACCCCTGGAGGAGCCTCTTTCACCCTTAGGCCACAGCAGGCCACTCTCACTTCCTCCCGTTCCCGGCCGGCCCCCTCGCAGGAGTCCGGAACCGCGGTACTGGGGGATCCGCACTCGCTTCGGGGGTCCGAGCTGCCGGCTCCTGTCTCACTTGCTCCGCGTTTGCTCGCCTCCCACCGGTCACTTACCAGCACTTTCCAGCGCTGTCCAGGTCCCATGTTGTCTTCTCAGTCCATGGTGGCCAGCTGACCCGGAGGGCCTCCTCTGGGTGGCGCTGATTCCAGATGAGGTCCTCTTCTGGGCGTGGCTTATCCCAGACGAGTCTCCAAAACTGTTATAAATAACTCAGGGCCGAAGCCTTTATTAAAGCAGCTCTTTTTATTGAAAGACAGCTGGGGTGTCCGAGGGGCTGTCTACGCCGCTATTCTGCCAGTTCCACAATGGAAAGGAGCTTCCAAGGCGATCTTGTAGCTTGCACTCCAGGTATTGGCAGTTCTGTCTAAACAGGTGTTATGAGAAACTCCCTCTATGGCTCGTCGCTTAGGGGTGTTATTTTGTTCAACTGCTCTCCAGGTGGTGGCGAGTGGACAGCAGGAAAGGCAGGGGCAGTTCCTGGTAGTGGATGGTCTCGCTAGTTGAATGGTGATGACCTGGTTTTTACATTAGATGTTAATATTCTGTCTCTGAAGATTTTTGGTAGCTCGACTACTTCTGCTAGGAGCAATGCCTTTTGGGAGCCTCCGGATTTACATATTGGGCGGCATCAGATGGTTGATTGAAAAGCAGGGAGCAGCAGCAGCCTATCTGGAAATTAAGGCAGGGAAACCAGAAGGAATAGAGAATAGCAGGGAAATGAACCAGAACTGGGGAGATACAAGTACACCAATGTAATACTCTACTAATGCTTCTTATAAATTTCAATATTAACTATAATAAAAACTATAAGTACCTCCTATCGGACATCTACGACAATCTTTATTTAACTGTTTCTGGCCACAGACTTAAAACATTTACTTCATTGAAGCAAAGATTCAAAGGCATCCATAGACAATGGTGAAGTCCAGACAAAAGATTTCATAGACGAGTATCTCTTTACTCTATGCGTCCCACCATGAGAGTCACCGAATTCTTATTTTCTGTTCCTCTAAGGATGCTTGAGGTGGCATATTCCCATTTCAGTGTGATTTGGTTAATTTTCTAGGGAGTAAATTGTGTTTAAGGCCATATGTCTGTAGTTATACTCAACTCCAGCTCAGAATTTTTTTGCTTTTTTTCTCATTTTCTTCCTTCTTGCTAATAAACCTGTTGCTGACTATTGATTCTTTTAGATACTGCTAATGTTTTGGGAGATGGGGAAAAATTAATATATTCATACAGTAGTCTTTTGGAAGCCATCATAAGTACTGAGGTGATAAAAGCCAACAAAATTTGACCCTTCTGAAGTGATGGTATTATGCAGATATTTTGTGTCTGTGTTGAAAAAGAATTATCATTAAAATGAATTCTACTTGATCTGAACCTGTGGATTTAAGGTGACAAAGCTGCTACTTGCCTTAAATGCGTCATAAAGCTGGGAACTTTAAAGAATGCCATTTTTTAGTGTCTGGGTAAGTCTTTCTATGTTACAGCAGAAAAGTGGAGATCAGGGTGTCCAGGTAACAGGTTGTCCATAATGTGTTTTTGTGCTAGGTTTTATGTTTCAATTAACCGTTAAAAATTTTACATATTGATATATTTAATTTTCCTCTGGTTTTAGTCTTTATTCAGCTACAAAATTTATGCACAGGACTGCCAATCCAATCCAGATAGAAGTTCCTCATTCTATTGCCAATTCATTCCTTACTGTAAAAATTCATTAAATATTCTCTATGTGAGGATTTGTTGCCCTCACGGAAACATGGTATTTCTTTCGCAGCTGTGGTTGTCCTGTCTTACCCTAGAAACTGAAACCTACCCATCCTTAACATTAAACTCTAGTTTTTTCTGCTTGCTGAGTGATGTATCTCACCCATTTCCAAGGACTTGTGAACTTTCGGGTTCCTCAGATGGACTTGGACCTGCTCCTCTCCTAGACTGGGTCATTCTCCATTCTCCCAGTCTCTGCCTTTGACTTCAGCAAATTAATAAAACTACCCTACCAGTATAGGGGATCTTTACAAATTTGTTTGATTAAAGTAGTGACTGACATTAATGGTCAAGGGAAGAAGGGCACTCATGGTGGAATAATAATTTATTAAAATTATTCAGCCGATGCTGAACTGTCAAGAATGTAAGAGACAGTCCATGTCACTCAATTTGGTGACAAGTTCTGTTGCTACTTGAAAAACTAGAACAGTTTTGAGTAAAGCAAACAAAAAGCAAGGTAACAGTTCCGCATTTTGTCAATTAGGAGTCCTGTGTCTTTTCCACAAAGAGCTGCTTTCTTATTTTTCTTCATGCTTCTGACAAATAGCTCCATCTTCTAACATATATCTACATCTATATCTAGTTAAATTTTATTTAGTAAATAAAAGCACCTAATCACTATTCAAATGCTGCTCACACTTTAGCATCATGGAAATTACATTTGATTTAGAATTAGAATAATTTTCATGGTATGTCTTACAAGTGAAGACTCTGTAACAGAATCAATAATAGTGTTTTTCTTATTATATTGTTTCACTGAGCTGAAGTCTACCTTGTAAGAACACGACAAAATCAATCTGAACTAGCACAATGTAGTGTTTAGTAGCCAATGGGTTTGGGAAAAATTATACAAGATCATCAAATTCAATGTGGTAGTTTTTCCATGATACTTGATCAACTTCTATTTGTCAGTGTTTCAGAGAGTTTTGAGGTGATTGTGGAGTGTGATGAAAAAAAAAAAAAAAGACACAGAGGAAGCAGTCAACAAGTTATAACTTGTTGAATTGTTTATAGCACAAGCTGGAAAGGAACTAGTGAAATAACAGACTGGGGCTTGAGCAGGGTGTTCAGGTAAGGAGATGAGAAGGGAGAATGAGCAAAAAGGAGTAGTTATATTGAAAAAAATGTGAACATATTAAAATGTAAAATTTTATAAGTACTGAAAAATTGTGAGGCAAGGTAACACCTCAAAAAAAACTTAGTGGGGAAAGCTGCAAGATATATATTTTTTTCCTATTAAGTAAATTAAAGTGCTGTAACATGATAGAGAAAAAATACCGGTGTGTAAAATGACCCATTTGATTGAAGCATGTGAGGCATTACCACCTTACTGGTTCTGCAAGGCTGCTACAAGAGCTCTTTGTGATTTGAGCTGGAGACAGCTATGCTGAAATCTGAATAAAAAATGAAATCTGAAGGCTGATAACCTTAATAAATAACTTTTACCAGGAACCATCCTATGGAAGTCAGCAGACACAATTGTGGCGTGAGGCTGTATATTGTGTGAGGATAATGCAGTCTGATTTATTAATCTGAAAAACTTCTGGTGACAGGAGCAGAACAGCCAAATCAGTATGGAACTGAAGATTATTCCCAAGAAATTCAGTTGTCATTGGTGACAAAGTAGCTAATCTAGATAGTTACTGTGAACATGACAGCTGTGGTAATAAATGAGTATTCGCTGAACTGTTGCTTATACATGGAATCGTGTTTTACAGCAACAGAAATCTCGTCACTATAAACCCTAAGTAAGGGTAGGTGTGTGAAAGAAGAAGACTGAACACTGCACTTAATAAAATGCAGAAGTGACTATTTGCTTTCCTCAGCCTCCTGGGGAATCAGGAGCGAGGCTCCAGGCTGGATTTCTGGGAGGCACACTCTGCTGCTGGGTGGGAGAGGCGCTGGGCGTGCTGTGTTCTCATGGGCGTTGTGCACACATCCGGCAGCGGCTGGGATGGAGCAGAGCAGGTGCCAAGGGCTAGCTGCAGTTCTGGCAGCTCTGTGTTAGCCCATTTCCCTTTGGGCAGGGCATATTCCCGAGACTGCTCATGGCAGAAACGAGCCAGCAGCTACTATGGGTTGTGGTACCTTCTTGCTGAGAAATAGCAAACGGTGAGGAATTTTGCAATGAAGGGTGTTCCTGCACCAGGTCCATTTGTGAGTCTGCTCTGGTGTGCTGGGCATTTCCCTGGCATCTTCTCACATTAGTGGGCAGGGTGAGCTGCCATTAGTTCTCTGTGCACAAGGTGAGTCAGTTAAATGTCAAGCAATCTGCAAAGACGCTTCTCTCTGCTTTGCCACCCTGATATCAGCCAGGCTGCCATGGACATCTGTTCACTAGCTCTGTTTGTGGAGGAATGGAATTGTGTCAGTGTGTTAGTGTTTGGGAAATGTAGACAAATAAATTTAATAAATTTAATTTTTGTAAATGTTTATGTGCTTTTGAGCTTGAGAACATCAGGCTAGAGCTACATGGGAATGAATACTCTATTGAAAACCTGATAGAGGTCTTAGTGTCTGTTGTGCCTTTTTTAAGATGGAAAGGAAAGCATTTGATGACATACATGATGCAACATTTTAAAAAAATATTATTTTAATAATTAAAGGTGGCAGTTTTTTGTGTTAAACAATGAGCATTTTTTTCTTTCAGATGCAAAAAAGCACTGACATGATGGAGCTGGGATTTTTAAATTAACAGCACAGATCAATTAAAATAACATGTTTGTAGTGATGGAAAATTACCATTTTCATTGGTGTTGAGGTGAAGTAGATTGCAGAGCTATTTCACAGGAAATCTTTAGAGTACCATAATAGTGTTCATCCTCCATAATTCAGCATATATTTTTGCTAACTCATTACTTTGAAAGAAGTACTTGAAGAGTCCCAAAATTTCAAAGGTAAATCAAAAAAACAGAAAACAATAACTGAAGAAAGCTATTTACTATTTTTTCCTCCTCATTCATAGTAGGAAGGAAATTGGTAGCAATTGTGGAGTGGCAAGGGGACATTATTTCTAGCTGGGTTTTCTACAAAGTCATTGTGGGAATGATCACTTTTTTTTTTGAGTGTGTGGCTATATCCTCCTGTATTTGTTCTATGATTTGACTCACTTTGAGACAGGCTATTCTTCCGTTTTTTAATCTAGGGCAATTTCAGTCATCCAGCTTTCTAAACCAAACTTTCAAAAAGCTTCTCTGGAAGTGAGATGCAGTAGTGAGGTCAGAATAAGTCAGGGACAGGTAAAGGGACACAAACCTTTTAACTAGGCACAAGGCAAAATGTCATTGGGAATATATACAAGCCCAGTAGATCAGAGATAGGTTCAGTTAGAACTGTTGATTAGTCCAGTCCATTGGGTATATATTGTGTAAAGATGTATAGTCATATATATTCACTACCAGAGTAATCTGACTAAATATATTTATACATATGTATCTATGTATATAAGGATATGAATGTATGTGTATATCTGTCTGTTTGTGTGTGTAGGTATAAATTTGACTGTAGAGCAGACATCAAGAATAGCTCACCTACTTAATTTAGACATTAAAGTCTTCTGTATCTGAGGAACTGAGAAGGCAAAAAGGGGGGAAGAATTTTTCATGGCAGCTAGTGATGGAGATTTTTTTTCCTGAAGTTCTAAATGCAATTATTCTAATTGTAATAACCAGAAGATTCAGACTGAAAATATTTACTAGACCCTTCTGAGATCCATTAGTTCAACTTTAAACGATGCAACAATACTCCCAGTTCTACTGCTTGCAGCCAAAATTGATTTTTTTTCTTTTTTAATTTGTGCTCAGGAAAAAGAGTAAAAGCGTCCCCCCTTCCCTTTATTTTCATGATTGAGAGTCAAGTACCTTAAGTACAATTCAGTAACTCAATTTAAGTAATTATGCAAAATACCCCACCCTTAAAATTCTTTACACTGAATGTACAATTGAGGAATCTTTTCTTGACTTCAGAACCCGGCCTGGGAGATTATTTGCTTTCCCCAAAACCTCATATTCCAGCTACTGGTCTTCTCAATCAAGTAAAAGTATAATTGCTTTAGTGTCTTAGGTATCTCTCCTGCATAGGGTAAAGCAAAGGACCAAATTTTTATTTACTGATTAAGGGTGGATTTATGATCTTCTACCATAGCCTATATGTATATGTTTTACCTGATTATTCAGATTCCTTTGCTCAGAGTAAACATGGTTACCTCAAAATTACAGAAATGTGTTAGATTGGTGAGAGAGCAAGGGACAATATTTTTTGGGGGTGTGTTAATGCATTTAATATTGTATTTTTGAAACTGAAACAAAACATTTTGATGTCTCAGAAATGTGATGGAGATCCCCCATCATAATTATTTTATTTCTTTTTCTTAAAACAAATTGCTCTGAATTACAGCAAAAGTGTTTGATTTTGTTTTGCTTTACCAGATTTCCCATGAACTTACAGCTTACAGAAGAACTCTGTGACACAGATCTAAAGGCATGGTTCTCTTATGCTCTATGTAAATCTTGCAAGTACTGTTTAAATCAAAATCTGGCTTTGTTTAACAACCTGTGCTTTGCTTTCTTTATATAAACATAGATACAAAGTGAAACTCCTCTATGTATTTATGAAGCTGTGTGGGAAAGAATGTTGCTCTGCTTTTTATTTTACTGCAGAGTAGGCAGTTTTATCTCCGTTCCCATGAAATTCAAATATTTTATTGTTAGAAAACTGTCCAAATTCTCTTAGTTGTAGGATATATCAGCTATCATGCAAGCTCTCTAAATTAGTTTCTTCTGAGAAATGCAAAGGCTCTCTTTTAACTGAGTTGTGTGTTAATTTTGTGTTAATTTTAATTTGTTTTTAAAAAGTCTTCCCCTAACTGGCTTTTCCCTAGCACAGCACTTTACATTCTAGCTGGTTTTGGGGGCTTTGAAATAGAAGTCTACTGAAAAACACTTAAATCTTCTGGAAGATGCAGAAAATACCAGAAAATAACTTTTTTTAAGTCTCAGGAGCTTATCTGAGTTGCAAAAGGGTCTTTGTGTTTGGAGAGAGAGAATGGTCTGTTCCTAGGAGCTCACATGGAGAAAATTGTCGTTTATTTTACAGTTATATCTGCTTCATCTGAAAATTGTGACAGGAGTCTGGTGTGATCAGCAGTAATGATGATGGCCCTGCAGACCAGAATAAGCTATTTTTAGTATACTCTTAATAATGAAAGCAATGTGTAGGTTTCAGGGAACAATCTTCACATGAAACAAACCCAGTGAAAGCAGTGATCTGATGCAGGTGGGCTTCACTGGGCTAGTAAAATATATTTACTAGTATTAAAAGAATAGAGCCTTATTTTTTCTTCTTTATCAAGTGTTTGTAACAACTTTATAGTGTCATGACAGAAAAAAAAAGATCTTTTTCATTACATAACTTCCAATAAGCTATCTGGAATATTGGACTGCAAAAGTACCTAATGACTCTTCAAGTTAAGATTAACATCTCAAGTGAGCAGTTTTCTCGTGAAACAAACAAAAATATCAATGTAGAAATATACTAAATTTTACATAATTAAATCCAGGCAGCAGGGACTGTAGAGCAGCATTGAAGGTATACTTTCATGATAATTTGGTTGCATTGTATGTGATTTAAACAGCTCTGCCTTCTTCAAAATGTCTTTTTAAAAAAACCCCAAATGGTCATCCTGGTTTTAGTAAGGGATCAAACACCAATGTGTAGTCTTCAAGAAGGAAATGCTGGATTGTGAAGCCTTTTTTCAAACACAATACTCAGTGGTGCCAGTCTGAGCTTGCTTTCTGTAAAGATGCGTCCCCACATGCTGAAACCTGATAGCTTTGCTTAAAGAATGTGCTTTAAACTAAAGAGGAAAAAAACAACAGTGATTCATAATGATCAACAGAAAGCCTTCTAATTGCCAGTTTCAGGAAGAACTCTGCTAGATGTTTTGCTTCTCTTTAAATGAGTGCTTTGTCCAGTTTGATCATATAATTTTTGTGAAAGGTCATTTTCATTCACCCTAGACACCCCAGACATGCACTACGCTGACTCATTGTCCATGAGCATGCTTTTATTTAGAGTTTTTCTCCTTCTGTGTAAAATTAGGCAGTGATATAAAGTTAATGTATGCTAAGTGCCTCAGGCATATTGCAATTCAGTATTAACAAAGATTGGAACAATTCTGAAATATTTAGGGTATATCACTTTAGCATCACATCACATTTTAATCTAATGGCAAGATTTTCTTAAAAAAATGTAACATATTCTCAATTGAGTGATTAATCAAGAAACTTCATTGATATATGTAGAGCAAACATTCAAATAAAAATAAAAATGGTTTATGTTCCAATCCACAAACATGCTGGATGTGTGCATGTGTCTCTGCAAAGGTGGAGCGGGGACTTTATGTGCATTGTCTATATCATGTGCTGATTCTGTGAGATGCTGAACATGGGAAAAATAGGAGGGTTTTAAGAAGTCCATCCGTGGACATTAAAGGCATTGACAGCAGACATAAGAGAGATTAAGGGAATGTATTTGAGGTTGGAGATGGGGCAGAGCAAGTGTTGAAAAAATGTTATTTCTTTTGAGGAGGAAGGATTATGTCTCAGGTTTTGAAAGATCTTGCTTTAAAAAACCCACAGGGATTGTAGTACTCATAAAAATCTGTCAGGAAGACAAATAATAAGCATATTAATGGCTCTGGTTTATTGTGTAGTCATGTGTAGTATGAATGCATTATTTTTAACTGCTGCTCAAAGGCTAAAGTTCTCTGTTGTGCACAGGGCTTGACAACACCCACACTCTATTTAAAATTCACTTTTGTTTCAAACTGAGATCTTAAGTGCAGCATGAGCATTTGTCAGACTGTATTTATTGAGGTGAAAAAAGTCAATGAAAGAAATCAGTGTGACCTTCCAAAATGTCTAAATGCCTTTCACCCTCACTGCCAACAGGATAAGTCTCTTACCTTCTTTTAAAAATCAATGATTTCACTAGTTGCAATTATATCTTCTGAAGACAGATGGGAAAAGTCAGTGGGAAATGTACTGCCAAAAAGCCAGAGAACAAAATACAGATTGAGCTAAAATATACAGCCAAAAACAAAACTATTTTAAAAATGTTTTTTCTAGTTTATGAGAAGCAGCTAACTTTTAGTCATACCACATGACTAGTTCTATGCTAGAGTAGCTAAGCAGAGTCAATGTACTACATCAGGGTTCGTGTTTAGTAAAAATTAATATATTGTTACTATTGAGGAGTACTCTGTGTAGTCTGTAAACATTCACAGGGTTTACATGTGAAGATTTGCCAGCCCATTCAAAATATTGTGAGTTTCTTAGAAGCCTAAGACAGCTTTAGTGTTTAATTATAAAAATGCTTTGTAATAGTTTTATCAAGACTCCAGTTGTACAAACAATAGCACTTAGAAGAGACTGATATCTCTGTAAGCAATGGCTTGTATGCTACTGGCCCATTTCCACCACTGGGGAGGGGTCCACACCAATATCTTTTGTGATCCTGAATGCAGGTTGCTCAGAATGACCAATGTAATGATAATTGGTTGATTTTTCAAAACTTAGTCAATAACTCAATTTATTGCAATGCACATTTTTTCATGTGGCAAATGTTAAAGTCTAGCAGACAGTCTTAAAAATCTTAGTTTTCAATACTGGCATCCTACTTATGTTCCTAAGTTGTTATCCTAAAAGTTCAATATGTAGAAATATTAAAATCCTGATTGGAAAATGAATTTTGTTTTGGTAACACACTGAATTTTTGGAAACAATAATGTCCCTGAACATGGCTAGTTACTGCCAGTAAACAGTAGTTGGACTGTCATGGTAAGGGGAAATAAAAGACAATGGTAAAATTTGCATCTAGCAACCATTATTTTTAATGTTACTACAGCAAAAGAACTTTTTTTTTTTTTGTGTAATTATGTATTAAAATAAGGTATTTATTAGTAATTTAATTCATAGTACTACTAATAGATTCTTTTTTAAGTTACAGCACTTAGCAAAGATAGGTGGGAAGCACACCATAAACTTCTTTCATTCTTTTTGCTTCTTGATTAAAGGGATTTCTTCTTCAGGTGGGGGAAAAACAATATGCTTTATCCTGCTAGGAATACCAGTAAATATGATAAATACAGTGGAGACTGATGGCATGAATTCTCATTTACTGCTCCATGGACTGATATAGCAACATTTGCATAGATTATATCCTGCTTTTTGTGACTCGTCACTATTTAGAATGGCTATGGGAAAGTAGAGAATTTATGCAGCTTTTCCCACTGAAAATCCCATTCATAAAGATATTAAGATTGATCCTGCCATTATAAACATCTTCTCTGTCTACAAACAACATTTAAATAAATGGAATGTGATTTTCAATTGTTTGAATTTCACTTGCTGATGTTGGACATTAGGGTCAACTTGTTTCTTTCTGCACACCAATGTGTGCCTTCATTTCTCTATCAAAAGATATGATTTCTGGAAGAGTTGTTGCCACTTAAATACATTACTGCAGCCCTTGAGTACAAGGGAGTTGCACGAGACAAGTGTTGTGCTAGAGATTATGGGGATCTGTAGCTTGCAATTCAGCAGAATAAAAAATTTGTCGAGTTTGTCCATATTAGTCTTTCAAATACTGATGAGTACTGTAAGAAAAGCTGCCTCTGTGAGGATGATGCTTAGACAGTGTTTAGAATATCCTTAAATATAATAAATTATTCCTTTGCTAAGGAAAATAGCTGGTGGTGAAACTAGTGGGGATACTTTTTCATTAAAATGTGATTGAAGATCTCCCTTTATAATTCATTCATACTTAATACTGCACATCACTTTTTTAGTGAGGTCATTCTTTTCTGTATGCATGGCTCAGGACCAGTTCATGTTATTTATCAATGCCTTAGGTCAGATTGCTGTTAAATTGTTTCCAAAGGCAGAGAATAATGGGTACTACGAGTGGAAAAAGTATGAAAAAGGAAAACATACATGAAAGATTAATATATTCAGTTTATGATAAAAGTTCAGAGATTTGAAACTAGTAAGGAGGCTGATCCTTGTGCCACTATTTGCTTCCAGTTTATGTATTTTTCGTGGAAATAATGGGGAAACAGCTATGATGAGGTAAGAGCAGGAGCAGTTGATTCCTATAGCTACCAGAGAGATCACAGAGCAGAAGAGCAACAGTCTCTGCTAATGTAACATCTGCCCAAATGGTGCAGTTTTGCTCTTTATATAGCTTTAGGGTAAACATAGTTCTTCACCAAGCCTGTCAGAGAAACAGGAGGTGGTAAGTAGCAGCAATTTAAATCCTTCAGATAAGAAGCTCCAGATAGTACATCCTTTTTCAAATATTCCTTTTAAAAGTAGTCCACTAGTTTGGTAATTAAATGGTGCTGACTGGCAAGGCTAGTCAGCTAATGACTGCAGAGACCTATGAGGAAATAACTATTTTGCTTGCATATTTCCCCCTTTGAGAGTTACAGTCTGACATTATTTTTCTCTTATAGATCTAAAGTACAGTAGAAGAGCTGTGGATCCCTGCTCCTGGCTCCTGGGATCAGTCACTCCTTGGACTGATGTGTCACCAGTCATCATCTGTTCTTGTCTTTGAGTTTTACAATCCTGTATGGTAATTAGGCCAAGCACTTCTTCCCTTCTCCCACATCCCCCAAAACATTCAGTACCATGCCTAGCCAAGCTAAAGGCTTTCTGTGGCGGAATGACCATCTGTAAACAAAGGAAGGGCTTTGGATATCATGCAAATTCTGTAAAGCCTTTGACACAGTCTGAACTGGAGACAGATGGTTTTGATGAGTGTTCTGGTAGATGGATAAGAAAGTATTTGTACAGTGAAGTCCAGAGAGTAGTGGTTAATCTCAGAGTCCTGATGGACATCAGTGATAGTGACAGGCTCTTCCCTGAAGAGCCTGTATTGGGACAAATTTATTCACTATTTTCATTAGTGGCAGAGATGAAGTGATCAAGTGCATCCTCAGCAAATTTGCAGATGATCTTCAGCTCAAGTGGTGCTGATGACACTCCTGAAGGATGGAATGCCATGCAGCGAGACCTGGACAAGCTCAAGAGATGGGTCCATGTGAATCTCAGTTTAGCAATATCGAGTGCTGCACCTGGGTCAGGTGTCAACACAGGCTGGGGGATGAAGAGATCAAGAGCAGCCCTGTGAGAAAAACTTAAGAGTGCTGGTCAGAGATTACTGCTTTCAACAACACCTACATACTGGGCTTGATCTAACATAAACACAGCTGCCTAGCTGTCTACCCCCCTTTAACTCCCCTTTATTTATTTATTTTTTTTTTTTAAATTTTTTTTTTTTTTTTTTTTTTTTTCTGAGATGTTTTCTAACTTCTGGTTTGGGATCTTGCTTTGGAGGGCTCCACATACAAATAAATATATCCCACTGAAACTAGTGTACCTTACATTGTT
The DNA here is from genome assembly GCF_029582105.1 of Oenanthe melanoleuca. Lineage (NCBI taxonomy): Eukaryota > Metazoa > Chordata > Aves > Passeriformes > Muscicapidae > Oenanthe > Oenanthe melanoleuca. Next base: position 25,013,867 of record NC_079362.1, read on the forward strand.
TGGATGCCAAGTGCATTATTTTATCTAAGCTGTTTCCTTTTATAGGAAACTTACGTACCTGGGGGTTTGGGAGAGTGGTATGTACAGGTCCAACATTCTGGAGTCCCTGTTGGGATGCTGGAATTTCTCCTAGTTATCTGGCTTCTGTTAGCACACATTTCAATTAGAGGACCCATTCTGCCTGGGTTTCAGCTCTTTTTTCTGTTGCTGACATGTGTCTCCAATGCAACAGGCACTAGGGGTTTAAAGAGACAAGAACCTTGGAAATGTGCTCCCAGTCACAATCTCTAGCCCTAGCCCTTGGTGCCAGCCAGGCTAAGAGCACTGGCATGCCAAGAGGCTCCATTGGAATCTGGCAGCTGAGATCTCAACAGTTTCTGGGGGATTGTACCTCTCTCAGGGGTGGCAGAGGCTTTCAGCAGGGACCAGCCTCCAGCCAGGCAGGATGTAGGAGTCAATGGAGCCATGGCAGCATCTTCCACCCCAAAAGTATGACAACTTGATTTGGACAAGTTCAGAGCAGGGACCTCTGCTCTAGCAGAGACCCCATAGCATCAGCACAACAGTCTCTGTTGATGTAGGCTCTGCCCAAATGGGACAGGGATGGGGTTTATATACCTTAGGGTGCCCAGTCTGTTCTTTATCACAATCTGTTACATAAGCAAGACATTATAAATAATGACAGCAGCTGAAATCCTTCATATGAAGAGGCTCCAGACGCTGCATTCTTTTGCAGATAATCCTTTACTTTTTAATTAAATGGTGCTGCCTGGCATGATCTGTAGCTGCAAGTTTAACTGTGAGTCTTGCAAAGGCCTGTGAGGCATTAGCTTTTAATTCCATATATTCCTATGGCTGTTCAACAAGGAGATGTAATCTCACACAAGTTTTGCCAACATCTTATTTATAAGAAAGAGACACGATGCCAGAAATCAACTGATTTAAATCTTAGATAATATTAGTGGAACTGCGTGGACTCACAAGGCAAATAGGTTTTCAATCCGTTCATATATGTTTTAAAAGCAGCTGCTTTGTAATTCTGTTTTCAGAAGTAGAAACCAAAGTGTCATTGCCACCTTCATGAAAGAAGGTGATTAGCAAAATGTTAAACATATAGATTTCTTGTCTTTGCAGTAAACTGAATGATAATATTGCAACTGGATTTATATTTCTCTATGTGTACTTATCAATCAGACAGTTACAATGATTGCTGTGGTGGAGTGTTAAGACTGATGAATCAGCTCAGTTTTATAATAAAAGAAAAAAGCTTTACTAAATTAATTAATTAGCTGCCTAACACGTAGTAATGACCAGTTCTTACACAGTATTAATCATCATAACTACATATACAAAGAAGTAAGTCTTCACACTAATACCCTGAGCGAGTTATGAGGCTGCATTAGCAAGGGACTAATAGCATCTATTTAGGGCTGTTGGCTGGAGTACCTGGTGGCTCCTGGTCATGGAAGTTACAATGATCAGCTTGATCAGCTGTTGGACAGGAAAAGCCAGAGCCAACACCAGCTTGTTCTCTTTTTTTCTCTAACTTTTCTTGCTGGGGCATGATGGTTATAGTTTATTACCCCTTGCCTGAAAGAGGGTCTTTGCTAATCTTGTTTTCTCTTTTCTTGTTAGTAATCATTGTCTGTGTAGAAGGACACCATGCCTGTACATAGTCCCCTCTGTTTTTTATCTTGTCTTTTTTTCTGGCAACTTATTTTTCCTGGATGTCTCTTCTGGGCAACTGAACTCATATTTCCCCCTTCAGTAATCACATTGCTAATACAATTATGCAAACTTTGTTTCACTGTGGCATTGCTGTATTAGAAAACACTTGCATGTTGTTGTTAGTTTTACTATTTTACTACCTTTATATTGATATTTAAAGCTAAATTAATAATTTTGGGTGCAGTTATAATTTACTGCTGTCACAAACCTCAGCTTTGCCATAGCCACTTTAATTTTTTCCAGCTGGTATGCTATTATCTATCTTGCTATAGAATCCTTACAAGCAGTTAGAGCTGCACAAAAAATGTAAAGACAGTGCATAGTCCAGGAAAATAATATTTGCCTCCATATCATGCACAGGAAGTTCTTGGCTTCACCTACCCTGTCTACCTGTGTGGACTGTGTGGCCTGGCATTGAGGACCCAATGTTCTACTAGGATTGTCCACTGAAACAGAGTTTGTTTCATTTTGGTTTTCCTTCCCCAAACATAGTTTTGATTTTATTTTGTTGTGAGTGTAGTTTTATAATGCTCTGTCCAGGCCAGCAATTTTGCCAATAGCAAATAGACAGGAAATATGACTTCTGGAGGCTTAAAGGAGTTAACCACAGTTTAAACAATGAAATTATATAGCACAGATTGCACAAAAACCTGATTAGTACAAAGGGTCATCTTCAAAGCAGTGTTGAGTTGAAATCTCCTTGAATAGGCCAGAGGACTCACTCTCAGGAAAGGAGGTCAATAAAAATGCATTTGTGACTGAAATGGCACTGGAAGTAGGTAAGAAAATATTTTAAAACGTAAAGATAAATGAAGTTAAGCAGGAGAAGAATCAATAGGAAAAAAGTAAAATGTACACTGAAATGTGGTCTAACTTTACAATTTAAATTTTTTTTTTTTTTTTTATTTAAACATCAGGTAGAAACCATTATGGTGCTTGGAAGTCCAAACAGTAATGTTAAAGAGATGCCAAGGTGACTATGCTTAGAGGAGTTAAAACACTACACAGGCTTATTTAGTGTTAAAAGAGTAAGGTCATACTGAAGCAACAAGGAGATGACAAGGAGATTTTGTATTCTGTGAGAAAGGTTTCCTCCCACTCCAATAATAGAACAAAAGCTAAAAAAAATAAAATTTCAAAAGCATGTAAAATCCTTCTGTAAGCTTATCTTTTGTTTGAGATTTTTTTTTTAGTTTAATAACAATAATGGGATCAAAGTTAAGATTAATCCTGGAGTGCCACATTTACTTATTAACAAGGATTCTTTGTACTTCTAAGCCCTCCCTCCATGTATTCCCAGTTTATTCTTACTGCAAATATTATTAATACAATGTAAGCCAGACCATGTTGTAAGAAAAATAGAAATTAATTAATTATAAGTAGAACAGAGGGGTCTTTTTACCTGACTGTCAGAGCTCCATCAGTGTCTTTCACTCCTGCAAAATTGTAGAATATCTAAAGAATTTGTTGTTGAAAGCATACTCACTAAACAAACCATACTGTGAAACATAGGTGGACCTGCATTATGCTTCAAAAACAACCTGGGCATGCATTTTATTGTACCTCACAGAGGGCAATATCCACAGGCAGTATCCATATTGCAGATACTAATTGGTCTAACAAGAAAAACCTCCAGAAATATTCAGGCTTTGAGGTTTTTGCCTTTCCACTGCATATTTTGTGCACAGAGAGCTTCTACCCAGGAATTCAGTATTGATAATGGAGATTTCTATTTCAAGGTTCCTGAAATTTCTTTTTGAAATAGTATATTGCTTAGTAACTTCTTTAGTCCTTTGATTCCACTGTTATTATTTGTGCTTATTGTTGGCTACTTTACATTTTTATTTTTTTTTACTTCTTGAGATAAAAAACTGATAGAAAAAATATTCCAGTATAATTAATCATGGAGAGTGAGCAATAAGACTCCAATTCTTTCTTATGTTTGCTTTACTGTGTGGATGAATTCCTGCTGGAACATGCTAGAAACAAGCAAAGCTTTGTTTGGCTAGCAATGAATCTCCACCATTTCAAGAATAGATACAGTATTCATCCTGGTGCAAAGACAGAAGTAAAATGCACTTACTTGACTGTCATTCATAAAATGTTATACTTTTGATGGTGAGCATGCATGTTTTTGTCCCTGTGACGTGGTTTATGTCTGTTATCTTGTCTGTGAACGTGACTTCCATGGACATCCAAAAAATGTGTTTACAAGATTCAAGTAAAAAGGTTTCTTTTACTTTTCTCTCCACAAATAATTTTTAATTTTTTTTTTTAATTTTTCTTAATATAGACAGGATTTGAGTTGGCAAATTATTGTCAAAATAGATGGGCTTAATGTAGCAATTCCTGAACAGAATATTGACTGAACAAATGAGACAGAAGAAAGTGACAAGCTGCAAAGAGAAGATGGATATAGAGGGACCTGAGGCCACTTAGTGTTGACCTCTCTTTGCCTTATGAAAATAAGAGAATTGTGTGCAGAGTACAGAGGTGACTAGGGAATATTTGACATATTTTCTGAGTGATGTCTACTTCATATTGGAACAGCCTTGTGGGTATCATGAAAATGAATCCAAATTTTCACAGATATAACCAAGATAAGAAAGAAGTTCTTGGGCTTGCTTGTTTGCTCCACTTTCTTCACAATATTACAGTGCAGATTTCCTCTCTGGCTACACAGGTATCTTTTCACATCAAAGCCCCTTCTCTGTGTGACACAGTTCTTGTTCAGTGAGTTGTTAAAATAGAGATACAAAAAATGCAGAAAATACAAACTTAGGGTAAATTATTGTCCTGGTCATGATAGTTTCTTGTCATTATGGTTCATGTCATTTTGGTTGATAACTCATACCCAGTGGGCTGAAATAATTTCTGAAGAGGGTAATACTGATGGAGGAAGAAAAGCTGTTACCTTTCTGAACAGCCTGGAAGCATGAGTTTGCAGGGTTTAAATGGAAATCTAACTGACCTGGGGAAAATGTTCAATAATGGATGGAAAATTCACTTCCATCTCTTAAATGAAGGCTTCTTAATACAAAGAGACACTCTTCATTTGAATGCCTAGTGTGTTTTTTGGGCGGTGGGTGGTAATTTGGTATAAAAGATTTTACTTCTACAAACATTACTACAAACAGCTTTCAGGTTTGGTGACCCAGCAAGACATTCACACATTTGTGGCATTGAAGACCTAATCTTGGGTCTTTTTCTTGACAATTTTGACTTACAATTTTCCTGTGAGTTACTGATTTAAACCTGTTTGTCGATTGCAGGTGAACATTGCAACACAAATGCTTCATCTTAATTTCATAATAACCCTCTTCCTGCCTGTCATTCAGGGCAGAAGGGGAGACATTGCTGTCCACAGCAGCTTCCCTCTGCAGAATGGTCTTTTGAAACTAGCTTGGCCATATCACTTTGATAGTTATAAATAATTCACTTAGATAATTATAAATAATTGATTTAGCTGCACTCCGGTAAAGAATTGGGATCAATTGAACATTTCTTTATAATTGTATCTTAAAAATGAACCTCTAAAAGTGGAAATGTTTCTTACTATTTGGATGTAATTAGCATCTGTATAAATTTTTTATTTTAACAGAAATCCAGAAAAAGTTACCACAAAAATTACCACAATTTGTGTTAGCAACAGTAGGTGGTTTTATAGACATCTTCAACAAAGTTGTTAATTGTAAATTTTCAAGGTCATAGTACTTTGCAAGGCTTTGTGAGGAAACTGTTGGTACAATGAAGCCCAGATTCTGCAGTCAGTGTAAACAGCAACTAGCAATTTAGCAGCTGGTTTGATCTGCCAGGAGTGTTGGGCTATTACTTTTGCTGAAAGCAGAACAGACACCTCATTTGCTGTGTAAGCTGCAGTACTTGTGGAGAAAATACATTAATTTTATGGAAAATTCTCTGACAGCTGTGTTCGTGATATCCATCCATCCATCCATCCATCCATCCATCCATCCATCCATCCATCAATCTATCCACTTGTGTATAAAGATTTGCTCTGCCCAATGCTGATCAGAGAAAATGATCTTTGACCATATGAGATTAGACTCATATGGTAAAATTTTCACTTCAGTTCTTAAGTTTACAAAGGAAATAAAAACAACAGTGATCATGAAAATCAACTGAAAAAGTTTTCTTTTTAAAACAACAACAAAAAAATAGTTTCATACACACACAGAAATCATTATGAAGCTTCAAGGTCTCATTTTGTGTTCCAACATTCAATGCATAACTCAAAACATTTAAAAAAAAATATCAAAGTATTTTGCCTAAAAGGTTTAAAACAAAATGCATCAGCATGTCAGAATTTTTCTTTTGTTCTCTTTCAGGTTTTTATTTCTGAATGATGATTATAACTCAAATTAAAATAATTGCAGATAAGTACCTCTTATAGACTTTGAACTGGTGACTTGGGATTTTGTTTTTGACCTGTGTGAAGTAGGATTCCATGAGTGGTTCTTTTGATACTAGTAATTGTAGCTCAGAGGACATTGAAAGCCTGATTATCTTTTCAGGTTAGTTTTGATTTATTCTATTTAAGGCCCTGATGCCAACAGCTGATTGCAGTTTCTTTTCTCCATATTTCTGGTGGTACAGAATCCAGGTCCAGGCCACAGTTTTGTATTGCTTTAATTTTTTTCTTTTTAGATCTGAATTTTTGCAGTCCCACTTTTTATATGTACATCACTCTTATTTGAGTCATACTTTATCTGTGTGTCCATTATGATTTATTAAGTCAGTAGATCACTGGAGCCACAGATGGGTCTGATGATGCATGATCTAATACATCATAAAAACAACACCTCGTTAGGATTATGCATTACATAAGATTGATAGATGAAGTCCCTCCCCTTTTTACTAGCTGCAATGGCATTAAAATGAGAATATTTTAATCAATTCAGGTAGTATTTGTAGTTTTAACTTCTATTTTCACTCTTGAACACAGAATGGAACAATGTATGCCAGAATAATTTTAACTGTAGCTGCAGTAAGTAAGGGAAATTCAAAGTAAGCCCATCATTTAGACAAATTACAGTACTTTCCAGTGTTATTCAGTGCAAGTTTCTCAAAATAATCATGTTCCCTCTTGCAAAATGAAGCTATTTCTACTCACAGCCCAGTCAAAGCTGTGAAAAGTCAATCACATGGACCTTAGTATGCTTGAAGTCAATCACAGAAGAAGAAAGCAGGCACAGTTTTGAGAACCACTATAAAATAATAAAAATAATAAAAGAATAAAATATTTTCTCTAAGAAACTATTTCCAAATGGTCTTCAAATTTTGAAAGTGCTGTGCACTTGGTTTAATAGGTAGATACATTAGCTTACTGCTGCTAACCAACTCAGATTTACTTATATTTACTAAAGCCATGAAAAAAAAGTCAAAAACCCACAAGCATGTAGAAGAAAACTTTCCCTCAAAACCAGGGAAATAGATCATGCCTCTTGGCTTTTTAATCTCTATAATATAGAAAATGGAGAGCTAGGAGACAAGGGAGAGATTGCTTTAAAAGTTTTTAGGTACAGGAAAAATACACATACTTTAAAGCTTACTTGGAAGAATCTCACCTCTCCTTGCCAGAGACAGGAATCTGTAGGTATGTTCATATTGCAGTGTAAGACAAAAAACATGGTAATTAGAATTAGAGTGGCCCACAATGACTGCATTTTTTAAGTCCACCTGTGGAAAATCCTCCACCTTAACTAAACTGCTTCATGTTGAAGACAAAAGAGATTGATCTTTTTGGGGTCTTCAAAATACGTAGCAGCCAGTGGGGTTTTCTTCCCTGTTTAATCTTGCAGCTATTGTCATTTCACTCCAGCTAGCAGACAAGCCACTGCTCCACCAGCAGGACTGGGGAGAGAATAAGAAGGGTAAAAGCCAGAAAACTCATGTGTTGAGATAAAGATTGCTTGAAAGGGACACCAAAAGCAGGGCACACTAAGCAAGCAAAACATGGAATTCATTCAGTGCTTCCCATTGGGCTGGCAGGTGTTCAGCCATCTCCAGGAGAGATGGCCTCACCACACTTAACAGTGACTCAGGAAGACAAATTTCATCACTTCAAAATCTCCTCCTTCTTCCCCCCACTTTATATACTGAGCATGCTGCCATATGGTCTGGAATTGGAGTCAGCTGTTAGAGCTGTGTCTCCTCCCAGTTACCTCATCCCTGTTGGTCGTGTGAAAAGCAGAAAAGGCTTTGGCTTTGTGTAATCTCTGCTCAGCAACAACAAAACATCTCTGTATGATCAACCCTGCATTCAGTGCAAACCCAGAACAGAGCCCCCCACTGATTGCTTTGGAGAAAATTTACTCTATCCCAGCCAAAACCAGCACATCAACAAAGTTAGAACTTGTTGCAGAGGAGATCTTGCTGCTTCAAGTGAAAGTGAGGAGAACTTTTTTTCCCGATATGAAGCTCAGAGGTTCAATGTTAGTTGATTTAGTCAGAACTACATTTCACTTCTTTCATCTCTTTTGGGTATCAATGTTTACAACCAAAATCAAAACATTTCTAATAATTTGCTATCAATCAGAAAAAGGGAATACTAGGAGCTAGAGAGTCTAACTTTGCCGTTCTTGGGAGAAGGAGATAGAAACAAAAGAGGAACAAAAAGAGTGATTATGAGAAAGGAATTAATAGAAAATACGGACTATTAAACTTAAAACTGAGCTGGCTGGAATATATTTTCTGCTGACTTCTGGAAGTTACCTCAAGTTACTGGAACTTCTGATCCTATTTCCCTGCTAAGGGTCCTTCAATTGGGCTGCAGAAAGAGATGTAGCTAAGAAAATGAATGGTAAAAAATCATTGAAATGGTTTCCCCTTGATTTCTCTGACCCTGACTGTGCACATTTACTTTATATATTTTAACTTCTGTGCTGTCAAAGATAAAATATTTTTAAAAAATAGCAGCTTAGGCTTAGAGGTATATTTTTTTTTTTTTGCACAACACCCAAGAAACCAGCACTTTCATTCACAAAGAGCTGGGAAAGTAGTTAAATGTGAGCTTGGATTCCAGCATGAATATATATAACCTCCTAACCTAGTCTCTGAATCGAGTCATTGTTGATTTTTAGTTCCAATCATCATGCATCTGATATTCCTGTTTATTTTCTTTAATAAAGCAGCCACTGAGTTAGTTTTGTTTATAGGAAAATCATAGACTCCTATAAGGGTTTGGCATGGAGAGGGGTCTTCAAAAATCATCTAGCTTCAATCCTCCTGTCATGGACAGGGATACCTTCCTTTAGCTCCGGATTCTCAAAGCCTTTTCCTGCCCGGCCTTGAACATTTCCAAGGACAGGGAATCCATAGCTACTTTGAGATTCCTGCTCCAGTGCCTCACCACCCTCATAATGAAGAATTCCTTCCCAATATCTAATCTAAACTTGCCCTTTTTCAGTTTAAAGCCATTCCTCCTTGTCATGTCAGCATATGTCCTTGTGGAAAGCCCCTCTCTTTCTTTCCTGTATGTCCCCTTCGGGTACTGGAATTCTGCAGTGTGGCCTTGCAGGACCCTTTCCTTTTCCAGGCTGAGCAGTCCCAACTCTCTCAGCCCATCTCCACAGGAGAAGTGCTCCAGCCCTCTGATCACCCTCAGGGCCCTCCTCTGGGCTTGCTCCAACAAGTCCACATCCATGTGCTGAATACAACACTGCAGGTGAGATCCACACAGAGAGGGGTAATCGCCTCCCTTGCCCTATTGACCACACTTCTTCTCATGGAGCCCAGGATAAGGTTTGCTTTCTGGGCTGTGGGTGCACATGGCTGGTTCAGCCTCCCACCCACCAGCACCTCCTTCTAGATGGGGCTTCTATTGATCCATTCTCCTCCTGGATCCATTCTCCATGATTGTGTTTGGAGTTACCCCAATCCAGGTGCAGCCCCTTGCGCCTGACCTTGCTGAATTCCGTGGTGTTTTCCCAGGCGCCCCTCTCAAGCCTGTCAAAGTCCTTCTGGATGGCATTCCTCGTGTCCAGTGTGTCAACTGCACCACTCAGTTGGTGCCCAGCAGGTGTGCTGAGGGGCTTTGATGCCACTGTCTGAGTTATCACCAAAGATGTCAAACAGATGTGAAACAGGCAGTAAAGCAGCAGCGGGCCCAGATGGAATTCCAGGCCTCTGTGCAAACTGCATTGCATCATTCTTTCTGGATGCCTTCGCAAAGTTCTGATGGGAATTCCAAGAACAGAATGAACAAAAATCTGCAATCTGTCCAAATTTTAGAAGGGACTTTTCCTTAGTTTCTGATGAGGTAAAAGAGATCCTTGACTGAAATTTCCTGGAACATTTTTCAGTCTACCTACAATAAGTCTTAACTTACCATGTGCTGTTGCTGAAAATTTAAATATACAGTTTTTAGCTCCTCTGAAATAGTATGTTGTGGTGCATCTACAGCTTTGCTGCCTTGGTTTGTGAGAGGAACAGCTTTCTAGAAATATGCAACTCCCCTCTCACACTGAAAACGTGCTAGGAAATTATGTGGCAATATTTTTTGGTTATGGCAATACCTACTTTTACTCATAAAGCCTATCTGGACTGTTGACTCATTTCAGTAAAACCTCATCTCTTTTAGAAAAATTCAAACTTTCATTTCTATTGCTTTGCTTTCTTGCAAAATTTGGGGGTAGATTAGTGCTGAAACTTTTCTGTGTTTCACTGTCAAAGATCTTTTAAGAAATCTTCAATGTTTCAAAAAATTTAACTGTTTTCAACCGAAACATTTTTAAAGAAAAGCTTTTTTTTTTTTTTCATTCTCAAATCAATTTTTTCATGTGATTTTTCATTCAGCAAACAGAAAAATATTTTTTTAAAAAATGGCTGTTCAACCCAGCAACAAAAAGGACATAGGCTTAGAAAATCACAAATAGGAAATGTGCCTTTTCTAATTACAAGACTGTTAACACCCACAAAAAGTTCAGCTAAAAGTCATGCTAGGTGGTTCCTTAGTTGAATTCAAACTAGCCTGAATAGCTTTCTGAAATTGCCATTGGTATTCAGTCCAAATTTGGTGACTTTTTTGGGGTATTTTACTGAGGTCACCTCTGTGTCTTACTGCAAGAAAAATTCTGTCGTTCCATGTAGATTCAAGTCTATAAGATTATGCCCACAATAGAAATATAGAATTAGACTGGAGATGGTTAAGGCACTTTTTTCCCTTGGTAAAACTTATTCTTTCTAATAAGACAACTTGATAGGACCTCTTTTTCTCTGAGATCTGGTGACAGATTAATGAGATTAATCCAGAAACCATTTCTTTTAGCTGATCCCATTTGCTTGCAATGTTACTTAAGGTTAGATTTCAAAATCAAGTGACTCTTTGCCTGCTTTCTCCTCACAACGAGATATCAGACAAAGATAAGTAATTTATTTTTCATTCATATAGCAAAGACTGCTAAAGAAAAGGGCTGTTTATTACAATCTGAAATCAAGTGCATTGACCTTGTCCCACTCAAGCAGCCAGGAGGGCAGACCTGTGCTTTTAGTGGAGAGGAAGAGTGTGTGTATGAATTGCCATGCAGCAGGATTCTTTAATGCACTTAAGGTCTCCCGAAATACAATTGCAGAAAGGCTTTTTTTCTTTCTTCTGTCCCTTCTTCTTCCTCCCTTGCTGCTTTGTTTTCCCTTCTCCTCCCCCCTTTTATCTGTCCCTCCTGCCCTCCCATCTTGCCCTCTTCCTCCTTCTTTGAAAGTCTATCAGGACCTTTTGTTCCAAAAGCCCAGATTGGCCAAACATGCATACTGGCCCCTTCTTTGCTTTATTTCCTGTTTTAATTGAGTGTCAAAGGTCATGCATTGCTATTAGAGCAAGACATGAGTGGCAGCATGGGTCAGGGACTCTGTGGCGTTCTATTAGAGCCATAAAACCAAAACTGAATGATAATTTCACCTGCTCTAACCCCAATTTTTCCGAGATGGGATAGACACTGACCTTAGTGTTTGACTGCTATTGACTATGTAAACTGCAGCCAACCTAATTCTGCTTACTAAACAATAAATGTGCCCTTTTTGACCAGGATGGGAAATAAAACAATAAAACATGTGCACAGAAGATTCAAGCAAACAGACTAATCAAGGTGACATAAAATGATAAAATAATACCTCACTGGAGAGGTCAGACCTCTTCTTTGACTAGCATTCCCTTCCAGTTTTTTCTTCTACCAATTTTCAGTTTCTTCATTTTGGCAGAACATCCTATATCCATGTCCAAGTGTTGAGACACATGCAGTAAATCTTAACTGCTGAAGAAATTCCATCTATGCCACTTGAAATGTTTGTGATCTCAAGAGAAAAGGGTTTTATTTTTTTCTAGCATATAGGAAAAAGTAGGAAAGGTGTCTAAGTTTTTTAAAGAAAACATTTTATTAAATACAGGAATGTTTCAGAAAAACCTTCCTGATCAAAGAATGAGTAAAATAAAGGCTATATAATACAAAAAGTGAATACTTGATATTAAGATGTTAAAATGCTTATCATTAATATCTAACTTGGGTTATGCAAACAGCTTCACATACTGCTTAGATGAGCTGAGATACTTCCTTCTACCTGGTCATTGATCCAGGTCCACAGTGAGGAAATTTATCTGCTGGTTTATATCTTGAGGGTTACTTTTATATATATTTGGGGTAGCTGGTGTAAATCTATGATGTTTAATTTCAAATTCATTGGTAAGAGAACTACAAGATGCTATAGGGATACTGTAAGAGAACTTCAGAAGGTACTGAGATTCATTCTCTTTTGAACATTCAATTTATGGCTCTGAGAGAGACCCACAGAAAAGTATATTTAGTAAAAGAATCCATTCATTTTACAAATTATCCTGGAGTTTGAGAAAACTTCTAAGACTGTTATCAACCACAACATTTTACTTGTTCTAAGAAGTATTTACCAATCCCTAAAGAATATGTTTGCCCAGACTGTAGGTTTTAAATCAGATTATGCAAAACAGCAGCAGCAACATCTGTAAGCTTTGCCATAGCAACAGTGAGAAACTCCTGTGGGTCAGAAAGGAGGACAGCCATCCTTCATTTCCTCCTGATGTCAGTATCCATGGAAACCCCTTGTAATAGTATCTACATCAGGCTGAGGAAACAGGTAAGCTCTCTTCTAAAAGGGGGTGCATTAAAATAAAACAATTCTTTGCAAGGTCATGCCCTAAGGAAGAAGATCCCATCAGTTGAGAGAGAAGAACTGCTATAAATCCTCAGTTTCTTTGCTGAGAATTCAGAGAATCACATTAGCATTCTTGAACATGGGCAGAGGAAAGTAAAGCCTAAGTTGTTGCACCCCTGAGAACTCACTTACTTCTCTAGGAGAGAATACAGAGGATGTGATTACGTGAACTGGGAGATTAATTATGAGCAGAATTCAGTGGGGAGAGACTGACACAAGCACATGCACTGTACATTAAAAAAAAAGAAAAAAAAAGGCTGAAGTGCAGGAATGCCATATGGCAAGTGCCCATAAAATAAGAATATGTACACAGGAATATTATTCACATGGTAGCATTTTAAAATATCTGTAAACTCAGCACTTTATGGATAAGTTATTTGGAGGAAACAAAGCGCTGCCACCCTTTTTCATCTGGGCTATTTGAGTGGGAAACAAAAGTTATTCAAGTTTGAAATCATCATGGTGGCAAGCCATCCTTGTCTCCCATCTTTGACTTCCACACCAATTCCCACAAGAAATTAGTGCATACACGATTTTGAGTTACAAAAGTTTATGACTTTGTCATTTTAATTCACAAATAAAAACTGTCACACCCTGTGAACAGTTAGGAAGTAGTTTTTAATGATTTTTAAGCTCTAAATATTATATAAAATCAAAGGAAAAAAAAACCCCAAACCCAAACTAAAACCCCACAAAGAAAAACAAGAACAGAGGAAAAAAAAAGAAAAGAAAAAAAGTCAAAGACAAACCAACTAAACCAAACCAACAACAAAAACACAATAAAAACCAAAACCAAAACCAACAACAACAGCAAAAAAAACCAAACAACAACAAAAACAAACAAACGAACAAAACAACAACAGCAAAAAAACCTGCAGAAAACCCCTGAAAAAAACCAACCTGAAAATTCAAAACAGTTTCACGCTTGAAGGCATTTTACATTAAATTCCAAGATTTGGAACTAAAGCCCATATGGCAATTTTTTATCATATTACAATAAGAAAATAATCTTCCACGGCAGTTACTACATTGTAGTTAATTGCATAATGTGGCTATGAATTTGCCGTTGTGCAAAAACTTTTTCTTTTTTTGTCACACTTGAATAATTGATCTCAATCACTTTTCTCACTGAAAGAAGAAAAAAGGAAAATTCTCCTGATGGTTCAATAGTTTGTGGCAAAGGATGAAATGCATAGATTGTACAGCCCATATGACACACAGCCTGCCAGGGAGGTCTAATTGATGAAGGAATCAAACTATTAGAAAGATCTTGTTGTTTAAATTGTAAAGATTTCTATGCACATGATTACAAGACAAGGCCATGACATGTTCTAAGGAAACTTAACAAGTGCAAATTAGATTGTCCTTGTAAAACAAGGATCACTTCGAGCTGTAATAAATTTGATAAAGAAGGAAATTTATTGCAGGGAAATTTTTAAATATGGTTTCTGTCTGAATGTATATATAACCAAAATATTTAAAATCTCTGAAACACTCAGAGCAATTCAAGGCAGCAGGGACCTCATCTACTCCAATGCCCTGCTCAAAGCAGAGACTTGCCTGATTCAGAGACTTGCCTGATTAAGTCTTAGCATTTCCAATATGGAACACCTTACAACCTCTCTGGACAACTTGTTTCAGTGTTTTACTGCCCTCGTGGTACTTTTGGTTTGCCTCATCAGGCTTTCCCACATTCAGAATTTTGAGACTGAAGCTCCTGAAAGCTGTATTATTTGTGCATGGCTGTACTGTTCTTTGTAAAGATATGTCAGCATTGGTATTTACTTTTATAAGTGGACAGAAAATTCAGATTTTTTTGGTTCACTGCTAAAAATCAAAGGAAAAAAAATAATCTCCACTGAGCCTTAAGTATAAGAAATTGATATTTCAAAAAAATATAGGAGAATGAAGGAAAAATAGAACTCTTTTTCTGCTTCATCCTCTTATTCTAGATCCTAAAACCTGGCTGGTTTGGTAGAACAGGTGTGGGTTAGACATCAGGGCCAGTACCAGCCAATACCAACTCTGAGCAAGAGTGTAAGTCTTTGAGATCACACTCTTGAAACAGCTAGAGTGAATGTTGTTGGGAGGAGATTCCTGATTCTGGTGAGAAACTGCCTTTGAGAAATACTCTGGATTTTTAGAATGAAGCGAAAGTTCATTTCCTTACTTTCATACATAAGAGCTATTCACCAAGATTTTGAGATCCAGAAAATTGTGAATAAATCCATTTTATATTATATTATATTATATTATATTATATTATATTATATTATATTATATTATATTATATTATATTATATTATATTATATTATATTATATTATATTATATTATATTATATTATATTATATTATATTATATTATATTATACAATATATAATATATAATATATAATATATAATATATAATATATAATATATAATATATAATATATAATATATAATATATATAATATATCTATCATATATATAGAATATATATATAGAATATATAGAATATATAGAATATATATATATATATATATATAGAATATATATATAGAATATATAGAATATATATATATATATGTATATATATATATTTCAGACACAAATATTCTGGAAAGTTTTGTCAGATATAAGCATGTGTATGTGAACAGCTCACTTACATGCAAGAAAGGAGTAAGGAAACATAATACATTTTATAGATAGCCTGGGCTTGTAGATAATGTTTCTTATTATTTGTTATAGCCAGACATGTTTGGAAAATGGTTGAAGTAATACATGAATGTTTAGGTTGTGTTTGTCTCTATATATATGCATACATTTCCACGCTTGTTTGTTTGTACTCAGGGTCAGAATATAAGATCTAACGTTACTACTAGCCTTTAAAAAATCTTTCTCTGAAACTGCCTTTCAGACCAGTTCAAGTAAAGACCAAGACTTGCCTCCCTAGGAAAGAAGAAATGCCTGTGTTTATGCCTGTGGGATGTGAATTTTACCTTATTTTCACTCATTCTGCAAAATCTTTTGACTTTTGAAATGTAAGTACAAGGGCAAAATGACATCTTGCACTTTAAAAAGTCCTTCACTGAATTATAGTGCACGTGTTCCTGAGAGACTCTTTTACTGAAAGAGCCACTGCAGTATTGCAACACACTATGAAATATTCCCCAAGAACTTCTGTCTGTACAATTGCCCTTCTAAAAGTGCTTTGTGGAACACTAGTTAAATGGTCATCACACCATGCAATATTATTTCACTAGCCTAAGTCTGAATATCATAGCAGTCAAAATTTTGTTCTTCATGGTGTAGCAGCACTAGCAAACCTTATACAGGTAGGATTTTCCCCAGGAGAAGACGCTAATTTTAACAATTTCCAATTGCAAAGTTAAAAATACTAGACAAAAAACTGTGTTTCTTTTCGTCACTGTACTCTGGGAAAGCTTGATTCAAGGATCCTTTGTGAAGGAGGTGTCATGCTCCTCAGGCTATGCTGGATGTGAATGTGAAGGTGGACAGCTGTGCAATAAGGCTGATCTGAGCTAGTCCTTATTTTTACTGAGCTGGAACTACTCAGGACCTGGTGGCCTCTAAATGCAGGCAGACGTGTAAGAGAACACTTTAAACCTGCCCATCTATCTGTAATATTAACTTTAGGCTTTTTTATTCCCTTTACTCTTCCTTTCAGAAATCACTTCATCATTTATATCAAGTTTAAATTTTTGGGCAGTCACAGTTTCCATTAATATGTTCATATATGTCTTAATTTGTAGAAATTTCAGCTTATTAGGACATTATTATTCTTGTGTGCCTTTTTCCTGTGCTCTAGACAAAACTTAGCACTTATGGCTAAAGATCCATCTATTTCTTGCAACACTGAGTATTGTTACAGAAAACAACACTTTTTCTAAGTAGCTATTCTTAAAAAAGAGGAGTAAAAAGGAAATAAAAAAATTTAAAAGCAGAATTGGTTTTATTCTTTGTAGCGTCATTTTCTTGCTCTTTTAACGTTAAATTCCTATGTTATTAAAAATATATATTAGAAAACAATATTACCAAAAATTAGGTGGGACAGCAAACCAAGAGTGACATAGTTTGTCTCTTCTAGAACTGAGTTCAGCAGCAAGAGAAAGCATGGACATTAACTTGGGATGAGATGGGGAGGGACTAAAAAGGGGGTTGGGGAGAAGTAATTTTGCTTGATTTATAGGGGAGCAACAAAAGCCACCACAGACAAAAAAAAGATAGTGCAAGTGAAGTAGGCTTTATGCATAGAATCTTTATAAGGCTGTTTTGCCTTAACACTAGTGTTAAGCTTTTCTTTTCCTGTATCACAGTGTTAATGGTCTTCTCAGTGAAGAAGAAGAAGACTTAGTTGCTTCTCCAAGTTCCCATCATTTTTGGTACTACCTAGCATTGTTCTCTTTCATGTATAGTAGCTTTAAGAAAACTAAAGTGCTGTTGAGGCATACTAAACAACTTCTTTCTTTCTTTTTTTTTTTTTTTTTTTTCTTTCTTTTTTTTTTTTTTCCAGAAAAATGTTACGAAACCTAAGGAGATTAATTAGATAAACACATTCCTAATACATATATTTTTTTTTGTGCTGATGAAACCAATGCATAACAAATGGGAAAACTGTAGTTCTGTTACTTTTAAATTTGGACATGAAACACTTTACCATAAAATTTGTGTGTTTAATGAAATACTTCATGTACTGCACAATTTTGCTGTTTTCTACCTATTTATTTCTAATTTATAGACATTTTAAAATTACATCCAGGACCTCTTTTTATACTCTGTAACATTAAAAAATACTCTTAAAATTAAATGAGCATCATTTTTATCTGTTCTTTTCAAACCACAGATGCTAGATTTGATTTTATTTCTTACACTGAGATTGAAATTCTATTTTAATATGCAGAACTACAGTCTAGGGAATCATAAAATGCAGAGTGTTTTCATTAGATGATGGATCTGCACCTCTAGTTAGCAGGAAAGCTGATTCATCAAACAGCAGTGATGAAGATAGTGGTGCTAAAAAAGCCAATTGACCTTAAGAAGGAAGAAAGGATATTCCTCTTTTGCACCATGTAATTGTTTGCTTTTGTGTTAAACTCTAATTCTGCTAATAAAACTTTAAGAGTGCAGCCATTTTTTTACAGATCAAAAAGACAAGGTTGAAGCATATATTTTAAATTCATTTACTATTCATTGACTATTAGTTATGGAATTTTAAGGGTTTTTTTGTTTGGTTGGTTGGTTGGTTGGTTGCTTGGGTTTCTTTGAGTGGTCACTAATTCTGGTGTTTCTCTCAAAGCCTGCATAATTTATGGGTTAGCTTTGTTTGAATAGTTTATTGCTCCTAAAAATGTATTAAGTGGAGGTAAAAGCAAAAAAAAATCAAGTAAAGCCTACAGAGAACCCCAGATACAAAATTATTCCTGCATTTAGTGGGTAATATTTTAGCAAAGCATTATGAATTAGTTGCTTTCACAGTTGTGTGAGATAGACAAGTTAACTGGCTTGGGGAAATGTTGCATTTTTCTACTAGAGGCACTGACTGCATACTTTGGTAAGTGTTAATTTGGCTGGCATTTCTTGGAGTGTGGTGATGCAAAATAATCAACTGGAGCTTTCTTGTGCTTTCTGTATGAATGGACATCTTTGTCATGACACACAAGGAGCTGATCCTTGTGCCTTTGAATTGGGGGCACATTTCTTCTTTAAACCAGAATACCTTAGTATGGCTGTTATAGAGAGAGATCTAAAAGTATTTGCAAGGGAATTCATCTTAATTGCTGAAAAGCAAGGAACAGCAAAAGAAAACAAAATCCAAGAGGGTGAAGGTATAGCATGCAGAATGAATGCTTTTTTTTATATATGCCTTTACATTTCATCTCTGTTAGCCCCCAGATGTTCCCTCTAAAGTTCTGGATGATTCTTAATCACTGGTTATGGTTCATTCCAGCAGCTCTATAGAGCTGCTCAAAACTACATTTCTGGTTAATAATCCAGTGTGTGTCTCCAGGAACTGCTTTTGCTGCTGCAAAAAGGTATAATAGAGCTTCAAGGCAGAGCTTCAAGACAGAGCTGGTGCTAGCCTATGATTCATTTTGTCCAGGAAATAGCAGCCTGTTGGCATGCAGAAGGGGGTGCTTATGTAGGGACCAGGGAGCAATATCCAGAAATAGTGTTTATTGTAATCTTATGAGCATCAGTGAGAAAACTGCCTTCTCATGCACACTCCACAGTGCAAACAAGTTCTGTGTTGTCATCTGGGGGTTTTGTTACGCATATAGGAGCAAAGATACTTAATTCATGCACCTGAGAAAGATCCACAGATGTAGTGAGTATGTAGTTCTTGCTGGTGGATTGTCTCTCCATCCCTCTGTCACTCAGCTGCCCCCTTTTCCATACATATTTCTATTGCCTTTTACTTTCACACAGGCCAGGCTCACCCTTTCACTGAAGAATACACATTCCATCTTTTTGTGTGTATTTCTGTTGAAGCACTTAGAGATGGGAGCAAAGGCTGACTTAGATCGTTCCAAGTTTCATGCTGATGGGTTTTTGGTTTGTTGGCTTTTTGGTTGTTTGGACTTTTTGTCTGAATGAATGCAATTACACAAGGAATTTTTGTGTCTGATTAATATCTCCTCTGCCTCAGGATCACAACAGGAAAACATGGCCTCCCTTGCATCTTTACATGTCTATTTGTTTATTCTTTCATGTGCCAGTTTTATGCCTTTACACCTTCCCAACAGGCTTTTTGCTTCCTTACAAGGGCTCCTCAAAATCCTATTTCCATTTCCTTATTTTATTTCTTGTGGGATGTCTGAAGACTATTTTTGAGAAACATTATTTGAAGTATTTTTTTGAAGAATATCAATGTATAATCCAAAATTAACATAAAAAAATTTTGCAAGGTTTTAGAGATTCTGAAATAAGGCTTATAATACCACACTGAAAACTCGATTCTGTATGATCAAAAAATAATCACTGCCAATATTTCAGAGTTTATTGTATTATTACTGCTCCTGATTTTTGCGTCAAATGGAAATATTTGAGTTGCTGCAAATTAATTGCATTAGCAATTAATCTGCAAGCATAATAAAATAACATTTCTTTAGATTCTTCTTTTTGTGTTCATTTTAAAATTTTAAAATGAAATCCATGAACAAAAAAAATTAGAAAACACTGAGGCTAAGACTGGTTTCTTAAAGCTTTTTTGCTGCTCACCAGTTACCTTAATGAATTTTTCTTGGGGAATTGTACATTTCAGCCACATGAATTAATGAAGAATAGTTTCTCTGCTTTAACCAGAAGGTTTTTATCTCTGAGGACCTCCCAGGTCGTGGCTGGTCACATTTTCTTTTGAATATATGAATGCCAATATTAGGTTGCTGTTGGAAGATGCTCAATCTCTGGAAGGTACCAGCTGAACACCCACAGTTACAAATCATGAACATAACAATTCAAGAGAGATTTCATACTATATGAAAAAGCAGTTTGGCAGTTTTGCTGTCAGAACTGTAGTGAGATGTCTTCACCCAGAAAATAGTGAAAATACTGTAAACAAACAAATAAACACATCTGATGTTTTCTTGCAGTAAGTCCTGTACAGCAAAGTGAGGGATGTGTAAAGAGACAGTGAAGATATGTAAGCAGAAATCAGAGGAGCCTGATGTCTACTTACAGGGGATTAGAAGAATGTTTTGTATCACAACTCACACACAGATGCCTTTATTCTGATGTTCCTCCTATAAGCTGCTCAGAGCCTTCTCCTGACAGCAGCATCTCTCTCACAGGACTTCTTGGCTTTTGATACCACTGGAGCATAATACAAAGCTGTGACTTGGTAAAGAATGATTCTTCTCTCCTCTTATCATTTTGTAAGTCCTCAAAGTCCCTTGAGGTCTTTGCATGTCTGAGGAGAGCAAAGGAAATAGGGAAGCTGTAACTCCAGAGTGGTGCATGGTCCAGTTCAGTAAAGTAAATCCAGTGCCAATCACTGGCTGTGGAAACAGCTTTTGGCTGTGACCACAGGTGACCAGACTGAGACAAGGGTTTACAGCAGCGAGCAGGAGAGCTGATGTGACTGAGGAGCAGCTGAGCCCACGCTCCACAGTCCAGCTTCAGCCACACTCCCTGGCACAGCTGCTGGAAAATCACAGAGATTACAAACGGCTGCTGTCACCTCCTGCCTTGGATCCACCTTTATGTTTGTCATTCTTTGGTTTTTCCAGACAATAAAATGGTAATCTGAGGGGATGTTGTTGGGTGTGTTGGTCGTGACCTGCAGTGATGCTGGTGTTATGGGCAGAAGAGCTCTGTCACGTGAGCTGACATAATTAGAGAAGTTTTTTATAAATGTCATGACCATTATGATGACCAAAAAAAAATTCTTTACTGCATTTTTAATTATCGATATGCTTTTGTACTGATTTTGGTATTTTTCCATGACAATTTATATTTGTGTTAAAGCACAGTTTTTACCCAATGTTATCAGCACCCTTGGTATCAGATTAAATGGAAATGAAAAAGTCCCTTCCTTCCTCTGGAAACATGATAGGGCATTATTAATTTATTCTAATGACAGAGAGATTAATTGCAGAATACTGATTTTTACCAGTCCACAAGTGAGGGGAAAAACATAATAAAAAGGAGTCAAGAATAAAGTACAATTAAAGGCACTTTTTTGGTTTAGTTGAATCAAATGTAATTTGATTTAAATTATTTATGGCAGTACTGCACTCTGTCTTATGATTTATAAAAACAGAACTATACACTGCATGCAAAACCAGTTGTACTAAATGTGATGCTGCATGCATACATAGCAGTGTTTTATATGTACCACATATACATTACCTGTATAGAATGTTGCAGTATCCTGTTTAGAGTTTAAATTTCTGTTTTCCATATTTGTCAATTTTCATACAACATTTCTGCCATAGCATTATTTTTCCTCTCCTTTGTTTGCCTACCTCAAAACTTAGAGCGAATTCATAAAAGCCTTTTAAAGACTCTTTACCAATGAGTCTAGTCACTTTGGAGAACATTTGCCTTCTGATTTAGCTGTTACTAAGTCACTAAAGAGTCTTCAACATCTTACTTTTTTTCATTGGGTGTAATGGCCAATAGCAACTGTTAAATGTGAATTAAAAATCTGTCAAATACAATAAATAATATACAGAACTATGTGTACATAAACACCAAATTTGCATTTATGCCGAATAATCAAACTGGGAGGTGCCCTGGACTTTGAAAAAAATTTTGGTGTAAGTAACTTAATATACATACAAAAAGCAGGACTCCAATGGCCAGTGAGAAACCATATACCAATGATAATAAACTGGGGAAATGGTTTCATTCTAGGAAACGTACTTGTTGTGTTAGTTAATGCTCATTAAAACACTGCTACATACCATAGGAAGGTTATAGTTCTTGCATCCTTTTTAATCTTCCACTTACCTGAGCCACAGATGTTTCTTTTTTTCCTTAGATACAATCTGGGGAGTCACACAGTTTTGTTCAGAATTGCTGTTTTAAAAGCATAGGAAACATACTAATAAGTGCATTTCTTTTTCTTCCTCTAATACAGTGAAACCTAGTATCTGTTAACTTTGTTTTTGCACATGAGAAGTAGATACTCACAAGTAATTCTAAGGTTTCTAGTTCCAGTTGTTTATGAAATAGGGACAAGGATCTGGACCAGTGTAGTGGGATTGCTGTAATTTATGATGTGGCAGCTGGGAGCTTGGGGGACCTATTTATTTGCCTAAAGGACCCTAAATTGCAATCTTTACCAAAATAAGACTGTCTAATTTATATATATATATATATATATATATATATATATATATATATATATATATATATATATATATATCTGTGGGATACTTATATAGGTATGAATACTTTTTCGTGAATTAATAACAGTGGAGTTCTTAGAAATTATTTGAATTAAAATATCTTATATGGATCTAGGTGTTACTGACCAATTAACAATTATGTATTTCCAAGAACTGAAAAAAAATTCTTTGAAAATTAAAAACAATTTTTAGCTCAACAATCCTTTCGACATCTAGGGAGATCAAAGTAGTTTTCAAAATGATAAAAAACAATATCGGAAGACTGTACATTTGGCACTTAAAAATCTATGTTCTAAAGGAAATTTCCTGAAAAAAGAAAAATATATACTCTAGAGTGTTTTGATAAAAACTCTTTATTCTGGGAAAACTAAAGCGCAGGAATCTGCAGACAAAGAATACTGTATGGTGTAATGAATTCAATAAAAAGGAAGTCCAGACCAATCTGACTAATTTGTGTCCTTGATCTATATTATAAGAATTTCACAGATTTCACTGTACCATACATAGCACTGAAATAACACCCAATGACCTTTTGTAGTTGTCTCAGAGTAGAGGCAAAGCCACTTTTATTGCTAATGAACACATTTACTTGGAAATAGTAGAGAGCTACTAAATCAAACACTTAGCTAGAGAATGGGCAAAGAATCCAATTATTTTATATTTGTTTTACAAAGTATTTTTTCTCTGAAAGGACTGTGAAAAAGAAACCTTCCTTTCTTTCTTTCTTTCTTTCTTTCTTTCTTTCTTTCTTTCTTTCTTTCTTTCTTTCTTTCTTTCTCTCTTTCTTTCTCTCTTTCTTTCTCTCTTTCTTTCTCTCTTCTCTCTTTCTCTCTCTCTTTCTTTCTCTCTTTCTCTCTTTCTCTCTTTCATCTTTCTTCTTCTGATTTTTAAATTTATTTGTCTCTGTCCTATATGGCTGGGAGCAGACAGTACCAAGCTATACATTGCTGCTGAGATTTCTGCCCACAGCCTCCTCCTGCAGAAAAGTGCAGCCTAGTCTTTGTCTACATATAATTTAAAATAACAACAACAATAAAAAAGTCCCCAAATTGATTTTGTCCTAGTTATCTTGTAGTCGGTAATTGTTCAGTTTATTTTCTTGAAACTGATCCTCCAGCTGAGGAAAACGCCCCCTTCCTCTTTCCCCCAAAATTCTTAGGAATTTGTCGTATACTCAAAACTACAGCTGAAGATATAGTTCAAAGAACAGAAATGCTACAGCCCTCAGGCTTTCTGTGGTTGCTGAACTTTTGGATTCGGAATTTTGCAGCAAACACAACACCAAGCCCCCAAAAGGGCTCAGAAGATGGTCCACTCCTCTCAGTGAGGACTCTGATCACTTCAGCATCTCCTCTTTGAACCATCAGTATATACTGAGTGACAAAGTTCACAAAGCAGCCACAAAGGCAGTCAGAATCCTTTAAATTCGAAGATTTTATTCCTCAGGTTTGCTGCAGTGAAAAATTTGGGACGTATGTAAGCAGTTAGTCTCATAGGCATATGAGTATTTGGACAGTTTGATTAAAAGCACCTTAATTGAATGGATCTGCAGTGAATTTGGGGCAGGCAGGTGAGTAGTCTGGGGTGGGCAGCAAGCAGGTCTGGCAGCTGGAAACCAAGGTCTGCCTATACTGTCTGTGTTGCCAGCACTGCTGGAACCCTCATGGGAAAACCTCACTAAATCTCAGAGACTCAGAGCTTTTCTCATACACTGAGCCCCTCTTTTATTACCCCACTGTTCAGACTCTGACTCTTATATCTTTGGGGGTCACTTGAAAATGACTAAATGAGGGAGATGAGGTCTTGTGAAAGTGATGCAGTGTTCAAGATAGACAGTAAGGCACTCTTTTAAAAATGAGTGCTCATCAGTATGCAAATGTCTCAAGTCATATCTTATCCTTTTTATCTCCGGAAAAAATAAAATAAGTTTAAGATAAATGGTTAAATATTTTCAGAATTATTTCAAATGGTGTTTGAGATATGTGCATAAGGGAAAAATAAGACGTCACAGATACATGGCTATTCTTAGATCTACACCAAAACCCTACTTTTGTTGTGGAATTTTTTTCTCTCAGTCTGTATCTCTCAGCCTTCAGCATATGCAGATATTTCTGCACTAATATGGCAAGCAACCTAATTTGTGCAAACTCTATCTGCAGGCCAGTCTTTACATAAAGACTGTTTTAGTTATATACTAACATTTAACTTTCTCTTCATGCATATTTTCCCCGAAGTGATTCTTCTAGTCACACCACACTCCCACCAGAATTTCTTCATGCTGTAGCGGAAGTTGCTGATAGTCATTAAGATGAATCCAAGTTATGGTTTTGTTTGTCTCTCTGTAATTTGGTGGTTCTGGTGTCCTTGAAGGTAGGTCATCTTATAAAATGTAAGCAAAAAATATTTATGAGTATCACAGTGACTACTAAAATGTGTTTGTCTATTATCTGTGCCATCTTGCCTGCACTAATTATGCATTTCTCATAAATCTGTGGCTTGAAAGCTGTGCCTTGCACTGCATACTTGTGTGGGTTAGAACTATTTGCACCTGACATTGAAGGCAGAAGGGAATGATTATTTTATAGGGTCAGACCTTATAATATTGGAGCTGCAGCTTGAATGTAGGTTTTCTCTGTGGGTTAGCAACTAATATGGCAGGGCTTAAATAAAGCCATTGGAAAGAAATTATGTCTACATATATAGCATACTTAGCATTATATAGCTTCTCCCACTGGGAAATCAAAGTGAGACTTTGGCTACATAAAACATATGTTACAGGTTCTCTATTGCAGTGAAACATTTATTTTATTTTTTGCTATAAGGCTGTGATTGAAGGTGATGTCAAAAAGAATGGCTTAATGCCCAGTATTAGATGCTTACTTAAATACTTCCTGAATTGGGGAACAGTGTCCCTGAGACATTCTGCAGAGCTTCTGAATCCCAAAACAGCCCTAAATAAATCTACTCAGCCACGAAGACAATTTTTAATATAGTACGCTATGTAGCATTAGACTTGACATTTTTATATATGCATTACTGCTGAGATACATGTTGCTGTGGGAGGTGTAATTTAGAATTTTCCAACCTTTGCACATTCAAAAATCCCTGTCACAGCATTAGGCTAATGTTTATAGTAATATTTCCTTATTTTATTTATCTAAGTGTTGTATTATATATCCCTTTATAGAAGTCTATAAAAAGTATCCAATTAACCCTATGCACATTACCCAATTATTTGGGGTTTTATGATGAGGGATGAATGTCACCTTTAATGATCATATGCCTAATTAAATTGTTTAATTTACATTTATTGATGTCTTTTTGCATTCATTTTGGAATAAAAGTAAAAAAAAAAAGAACCTCAACAGTATTTGCTCACAACAATCATTTTAAGCAAAATATTAAAGTAAATTTCTTTTCAGAATTTGCTTGATCAGGTAAGGAGGTACTTTCTGTCATTTTACCCTGCATACTGAGGAAATGGGGCTGTTCAGATTTGATAGAAATAAGTCTGTATCCATCCCATCTTAAAATAACTTTCAGGCATATGGCATAGTGCATAAATAATTTATTTCATCGGGGCTTATGTCAGGGTACAACACAAATAGTTAAGGCACATTTGGATTGAACTGATAGATGTACATGGAAATAAATGACATTACATAAATAGATGCCTTTTTTCATATCCTGTTGACACTGCCATTGACTTTCTTAAAGAGAAACTACATCAATCGGAGCATTAGATGTTTGATAACAACTTGAAATATTTGAATTTTGTCACAAACAGATCTCTATCGAAGAGTGACTTAATCAGTAGCAGAGAACAGAATGAATATCCTTGAAAAATAGTGGTGCTGACTGATAATCATGGCACTGAGACCTCTGGTCTCACAGCAGGCTTGCTCTGGTGGGCTCTTGGCCCATCACCCTGCTTTGCTCGATGCCTGCCTTGGCACCTGCTTAAGAGATGTCCCAAGCACCCACAGAGCCCTGAGGCTCCACAGTGGCCCTTCACCAAAACAAAACTGGCAAGAGTCTGGCTGGGTGGAGGAACAAAGAAGGGGAATTCAGTGTAAAGAGGAGAAAACCAAAAGCAGATGCAGAAGTCCTCTCACTGCTTGTTTCACTTGTGGTCTGAACAGCAAGACCATCATTATCTCTGTACTGTCCCCTAAAATGACTTATTTTCTCAAAGGAGAAATGCATGGCAGTAGAGACACACTCTGGCCCCTTGCTTACCCTTTTCACCTGCAATATGTATTGATCTATTTAATTTATATTATGCTTCTTCTTGCTTGCTGTTGTTTAATCTCTGCAGCTGAAACTTGTGAGACTTAATTGTCCACGCCATTTGTGACCTGGGAGCAAGCACACAGCTGTGGACAAAGTGAAAGGCCAATGCTGCCCTTTCGCATGGCACTAGACTGAGCAAGCTGGGAAGGAAAACCTGCCTTTTTCTCAGCAATACGTGTAAGCCTACCAGTCTGGATGCCTCACAGCGCTGGGCTTTAAGTCAGAGAAATTCAGACATGGAAATATATATCACTGGTTAGAAAATTATACTCATATCCAGCATAAAGAATGAACATTTTTTCACTTTTATTTCTGTCTTTTTTATTTTTTCTCCTATAACTCAAAGAGAGTATCTTAAAATATGCACAAAATGTGTACAATTAGAAGAGAAGCTTGCATTTTGGAACAAAATTACCTGCTTGAATAAATTCTTGACAGACAGAAAAATTTCAAATTCTGCAACATATTCTGATTTATCTTGAGTATGACAAAAACAATTGTATGTAAAATGAAATTCATAGCATACACGTATTTCTATCATTTAGCCCCTCCAAAATGTCAATACTATGTGTTGAAAAAACCAGCAGAAATAATTTCTGAATTGAAATTCTGAATAATGGAATTGAAATTTTCATGGGCTACATTCACAAAAAGGAGAGTTATTTATAAGAGTCTTTAAAAGAAAACTGACAGGGGTTTGAATGACTGTAAATGCTTTTTCTGCCCAAAATACTGATTGCAGAAACAATACCTGTTTTAGTTTAAAGTATGTATTTATGTCATGTAGTTCCACATAATTTATTTAACTTAAGAGTGGAGGATAGCCGTATCAGCTGTCTTTGGTTTTGCTTCTTACAATCTTGACATATTTTGCTGCAAAGGATCCTTGCAGACTCTTTCTGCCTACCAGAACTCCTCAGTGATGTACACAATGTTCCTTTGGCTCTTCATCAGAGCTTGTGTTGACCTTTAACACGATTCTGTACATGAAGGGTGTTGCATTTGCCCTCATTGAAACTAAGATGGGTGATTGTCATCAGCCAATTTCTCAATCTTTCAGACATCCCCCTGAACAGTTGAACTGCCCTTCAGATTATTGGCTGTTCCCCCAACCCCATTCTTCCCATCACCAATTTGATATTAGCTGAAAACTTTTTGAAAGTGCACTCTGTCCTGCAATCTAGGTTGTCTATGAAAACATTTTACTGGTTTTGCCTCCAAGTCCCTTGATGGATGTCACTAGCTACTACAGATCTGACACATCTCTTTGAGCCCCAAATTCCAGTCTCTTTTCCACATGAATTTCTCATTTGACTATCAGGTCATATCCTGCCAATTTGTCTACAACGTTGCTAGCAGAAATCATGCCATCTTGCTAAAGCCAAGGTGGGCACTACCCCTTGTCCACAGCACCAGCCACGTCATCACAAAAAGCAATTAGTTTGGTCAGGCAGAATTTGCCACTGACAATTCTCTGCTGACTATTCCCAGTCAAATCTTTGTTTTTCGCATGCCTGAAGGAAGCTAGTTTCAGTTTTTATTGCTGAGTTAATACCCTGGTAATTAGATCCTCTTGGAAGATGCAGACAGAAGTTTGACAGATGGTTATCCTGCAACACAATTCCTTGCATTTCAGCAGCTGGGTCCCACTGGGGAAAATTCAGAACTATCTTAAAGAGTAATTTCCCTTCAAATTTATTTATAATACACTAAATTATTCTCAGCAATTACCATACACTCTTATCTGTTGAGAGTGTGCACTCTCCATGAGGTTTTACTGCAGAGGCAGACGAAGCAAGTTAGGAAACATAATTTAGTAGTCTATCCTGACTTGTATTTCTGAGGAAATAAGAAGTATAAGGTATTCAAATAGCTCACTATTGGAAGTTATCCAAATAAATCAGTAAGCAAGTCTCAGCCAAATGAAGAGATAAATTTCTGGATCTCTAGGCTATAAATTCAAACTATTCTTGGGGTAGGAGACATGCATTGCTGGATTACATTTCACATAATGTTTTAGTGTAGTGCTTTCTCAAGTCTTTCTCAAGGAGTATAGTAAGAACCAATCAACAGAAAAAGTGAGAAAAAAGCATGCTGTTATGGTATGTTAAGATAAAAATCAACTCAGAGATTTCTGAGAAATCCTATAGGATTTCTGAAATTCCTGAACTAAAATAAGATATTCTAATCCTGAGATTTAATTCTTCTGCTAAGTCAATGTAGCTGTTAAGAGTTCCCATTTATTCCTTTGTGCCTCCTTGCCTGACTCTGTGCATTTGGTATGTCATAAGTTGCTGAGTGACCTGTGGAGCTGGGCTGCCAATGTGCACTGGATATTCACACCCTGTGTGCTTTATTGCGGTGGTAAAACTGAGATGTTGCAAGATGTATCTGCCCAGCATTGGAGCTTTAACACTTCGTTTCCTTGGGGCATCAAATGAGTATGGATATAGAACTTGGAATCTTTCTCACTTGCCTTTTATCTATGGGTCTCTCAGTAAAGTCTCTTTAAAAGAGCAGGTGGGTAAAATATTTTAATTTCCTAACTTTACTTAAATATGTGGTGACATCACTGCACTACTTTCTTCATATCAAGGCAGGCTCAAAAGCAGGGAAAGCTTGCAGTAAACCAGTAATATATTCTAAGAGTCATATAATCACACAAGGACAGAAACTTTTTATGATATAAAAAGAGCTGAAGAAATTATCTAGCCCTACTCCCTATCCTTTAAATGCAAAGCAGGGCTAATGAGAACTAGGTTACTCAGTTAAGGGTTGACTATCTCTGTAGAGACACACACAGCCTCTCTGAGCAACCTCAAACTGATTGTCCACTGTCATGAAGAAAAAGTGTTCTTAATGTTAAATCAGAATTTCCTGTGTTCTGAATTGTGCTTGTTACTTCCTGTCCCTCCACCTGAGTTCTCCTGTTCCCCTTTTCTTCCCCCAGGACAAGCTATCTCATCAACCTCCATTCTCCCTGCTCCATCCTTTTCTATAGCCCTGACCATCTTGGGAACCCTGCACTGGACTCACTAGTATGCATCAGGACCTGTCCTGCCCTGCAAGTCCAAATCTGGACCCTGCATTCTCTGTGCAGTTTTGGTGGTGCTGAAAATTTGAGCCACATAGCAAAGCATCCCATGGAATGCATGAAACCACCACAAAATGTGTCTTTTACATGCAGCCCTTTATCAGGCAAAGCAGACAATCTTTGGGAAAGCATTTTCAGACCAATAAAGGTCTTTGTGGGCCCTTCTGTTATTTTTGAATGACAAAGACTTAGAACCAGAAGTTTTGTCCACTCAGGGTGGGAAGTACATGTGCTTCAACAAAAAGTTTTGTGTCACATCTCTGTAAGGTCAGCTTTAGTAAGGATTTTTCTTCTGTGTTAGAGCTCCTCCTTTTAACAGACCTCTGAGCTCAGCTGTTCAAAATGACAGGGCTGCAATACAACGCTGATGGTCAACAGACCATGAAGATACTTTGCTGGTCTGACTTTTAGTGTTCATAAAATGTAAGTTGACACTGAGAACTGACACCTCTCACTCAGTGTTCACAGCTGTAAGAAGCTGTATCCTTATATGCAGATTTAAAAATAGATATTTTGGTAGGCTTGCTGGCACTTGGGTGTCAACTTTTTCCCTTGATATAGATATTTTAGATGGATCTACTGCAAGCAAAGTTGTCTGTCCCGGAAAAGAAGGGTTTTCAGTTGTGGTGTTTTTGCTACAAAGCAAAAAATGAGTGGGCTGCATAAATTTTCTGCATGAGCTTTGAAAGTTAATTAACAGAGCATTTAGTTGATGGCAGAACATGTGTAGCTGTATTACACAGAGACTCAGAACACATAATTTTTCAATTAATACACATTAGGAGGTCTGGATTATATATTTGGCTTCCCAGGCTCCTAACTCAGCATTATGCATTCATTGAACCATTCACTTTGTTGCTTTTTAATTGAATATATCCACTCATCTCAACAGGGAGGAGACCTAAAGTTTACCTTTCTTTATGCACGAAGTAACAGAAGAATTGTTGAATCTGCTTTCTCATTTCAGTCAACAGTCAAGCTCCTTTAATACTAATAATCCAAAATTATTCAAAAATCTTCATTGTCCATTCATGTGTTATGTACCTATGTATGGGCAGTCCAGTGTCAATACATAGAGGAATAATAAATTTATTTTTATGTTGCACTTCTGTGTTCTCTGGATAAATCACAGAAACCCAGAATATGTCCAGAGTACTGATTGCTTCCCTTGATCTCAGTAGGCATAATTTCTTTAGCTGCTTGTAAACTGATCCAACCTTAGTAAAATCATTAATGAATTAGATATTTTCATGAGAGGCCTTATATTCTTTTAGTCTTGCAAATTTTTTAGCATGGATTTGTTTGAATGGAGATTTTGACTATTCTTGGACAAGTAAGGACACAGAAAGTAGACACTTATGGAGTGATGCTTTCTGTCAACATGCTAACACAGAAATACTGGACTGTTACTACGTTTAATTAATAACACTGGCTACTGTCTACTGTTCTAGATACTTAAAATGTCACTAAAAGTTACCTAATCTTTACTAAATATCTTCAAAAAAGTTTCTTGGAAATGTGTGCCAAGACAGGACTGATATGCAGTCACGGAGACTCCTACCATGGAGGTGTGCTGGCCATGGAGACATTTCGTGATGATGTGGTCAGGGTGAGCCTGGGTCTGGCACTTCAGATCAATATGCAAACCTCTCATGCTCATGCACTGACCCTCCCCAAAAAACATTAGTCAAAAAGCACCAAAGACTTTGGGTGCCATATCTGATCTGTGCCTTTTAATCTAGGAATGGCACAGAGTTTTATTTTTTTAAACATACATTTATTTTAAGAGTTAACTTTCTTGTTACATCACTTAATTTTCCTATGTGATGATGCATATAGCTTTGTTTTTTTACCATGTCCTCCTTTTCTGTGTATTTATCTGTCTATTTCTGCAGTATAATGACTCTAATATTTTTCATCTCCCCTATGTAAAGGATTTTATAAATTAATGAACCTTTAAAAACTAAAATGTAGTCTTGTTAGGTAGATCATATATTTTCCCCCTATAATTTAAACAAGTATTCACAACCTTCAGGAATAAGACTCAAAAGGAAAACATTTCTTTTTTACCCTACACATTCGATTTTGATGAATGGCTTATATTTTGCATGTTCTTCTATATTAACTGGGAATTATATAGTACACTCTCTTTAGAAAGTTTCTGCTGGAAGCATTAAATGTTTCCAGGATTTCCAAGATGATCTAGTGGCACTCTTAGATCTACAGAGTAGATTTATATGCAGCAGATATTTTTCTCCACTTTTAATCCAGTGTCTGCTCTGGCGAAACTGCTTCTGGAGAAACTGAAGGAATCTCTTTCTGGGAATGAAGTAGCAATATGACACTTCCATCATGTGTTGAAAGATGTAATTTATCTCTACAAGCATGGATTAGGTTTTAAGATTACAGACTTCATATCTATTTCCTCTGTCAGGTGGATACTGTTCATGCTCTAAAAATGAAGGTGTAAGAAAGGAATAAAATAAATGTATAATGAAAAATATGTACCTCTAAGACTGTATTGTTCGAAAGCATAGATTGAAATGCAGGAATTTAGGAGAGAAAGGAAGATAAAATCTTCAGACATGCGATTTTTTTTGTGGAAGCTGAAGAAAATATAGTTTATAACTGCCTAAAGATCTGACAGTTGCATTCTGTGATAGTGTTAAAAGAACAGCTCTGCATAAACATAAGATTTTCCAATCCTGATTTGCTTTATAAATCTGTAGACTGGTAGCAGCTTGAGGCATTCCAGAAATGTCAATATCATCCCAAATAAAGGTGTAACACTGTGGTCTACTTTTCTGTAAGCTCAAGGTTTTGACATTTCTGATCTTTGTTTTTGAGCTGCAGAACATCTAAGTCACAAGGCTGTAGATATTTTTACATTTTGTAACGTTGTTTGAGGCTAATGACACAAATGCCTTTGCGAAGGATCAGTGGTTTGAAGGATCAGCATTAGTAGTTTGGGACCAATGACTGAGTCACTGCCTTGCTTGAGATGGAGTGTGGCAACCCACATTTTCATCACAAGTCAGCAGGAGAAGCAGCATATTATGCAAATATTAGCACTTTAGCAGAGCTTTAGGCAAGGCCATGAGCAAAAAGCGAGGGAGAAGCACTGGTGCACACCAGGGGCTGTGCTCCACAGCGCTGCTCTCAGATCCCTCAAGTGTGCAGCAGCTGCTCTGGGGGGAAGCTGTGCTGGGGTCAGCCCCCTTGGCATCCTGGAGAGCAGGGCAGCTCATCCATCACGGCTGATGGAGCGTGCTGCAGGGTGCAGGACTGCATGGACCAGCCTGCCAGGACCAGGTGTGAGGGGCCATGCCAGCTCACAGCCACTGTCTGAGACAGCAGGACCAGGGGCTCAGGGAAATGAAAGTGTGAGCCTGAAGACAGTGTTTGTTCACACAGCTGCTTTCAGCTTTTGTGTAGCTGGCAAGGTAAATTTCACCACATTTGGTCAGGCTGCACCAAACCCAGTGCTCTGAGCCACCCTTGGTCATGAAAGGACATGGGACGGAGCAGAGCCTGGGTGGGTGGCTGAAGAAGGACTAAACTATATTAGTAAGCAGAATCAGGATCAATATCCTTGTTCAGTTGTCAAATCCACTTGCTAGATAAATTTAATCTGATCTAACTGTGCTTTACGGAAATGCCTCTGTATGTGAACTTGCAATGAACTTACCTGGACACTTAGGGTAAAAGAGCATAAAACAAGTACTCTGTGTTTAGGATTATATGCTCTTGAATTTAGGCATTCTTGCTTGAAATTATTCAAATCTCCGCCCACCCAGAGAATACAGAGAAAGCAAATAAACTTGCATACAATATCCTCTTTTGTGATGTTTTATGGAGAAATACCTGAGACGAGTCTTGTTTGTTTGTTTGTTTGTTTTTTGTATTTTGTTTTATTCTTCTAAGAAATCTGGGAATATTGGTAATAGCTGATAGGGTAAAAGAAAAATTGATTTCTTTGCCCAGAAGGTGCATCTTTGTATATGGGAGAAATTTTATAACAGTTTGTAGTTATTCTTATAAAAACAGTACTTTGAGAAGAACTAATGCAAATCCTGGCAGTGATTTTTCAGTTAAAATGTTAAGAAATAAGGCAGAGTTGTCTTTTTTATTTTACTTTTGGAGGTTCTGGGGGAATTTCATATGTTTGGGAGGTTTGTGGCAGTTTTTTTTTCCCCCAGTTACTCAGAATCAGTAAATCTAGTCTTTTTATTACAGTTTTAAGCCAGTAGGAACTTATTCTTTGGAAACAAAAAAATTCCCACAGTTTGGGAAATAAGGGATTTATAGTCATTTAAAGCTGATTTATATTTGTGTAGTTTATTATCCTTCCTGTACAGGCACCTTTGTAGTGGTATATAGTGTCCACACTAAGACAATAATCCCTTTCTTAACATGTCAGTAAAACAGGTCAGTTTTCTGAAACAGAAAAAATCTGAATAATTTCTTCAATTTGCATAAAATTATATTTAAAGCAGAAGTGTAACATTCAGTGGAGATATTAAAGTGCTCTAAACAAGTGCCTGAGTAGTACTGCAGGTACAGCTGGGCTGTCCAAGGGGCAGGTCAGTGCAAGCTGATTTTTCTTCCAGTTGGTGCTGGTGTCTCAGCTGCTCTGAGCAGAGAGGACAGGTGTTGAGGGTCTATATCACACCTCAGTTCCTCCCTTTTAAAGTTAGACTAGTGCAGTCTAACCCTCAAAGGAGTTTTCCAGATGCCATCACTATTTTGTAGGTCAAGAATAGAATATTTTCTGCCTGCAGGGTGAAAGAACATGTTTTTATTTTTGGCTTGGAACATTTATATTTTTTAAAAATAAAATTCAAGTTTCCACTAACAAGTATATGTTATGAGTAAATTGCCCAAGGAATGATTTTCTAGAACAGTTTGCAGTATAAGCAGCATGTAAAAATCCTATATCCAAACTAAAAAACTTGTAATCTGTTTTTTTGTTTGTGGGATGAAGGACAGTTATCTGTGACCTGTTGTGGGGAATCACATCTGGAATATGAAAACAGATGGCTTCAAATGAAAGAGCTGATTTGCATGATATGCAAATAAAAAGCATTTCTCCTTGCTGACTACATTCAGCAATAATTTACTGAATATTGGAATAAGCAAGAAATTACTGGAATAAGCAAGAAGTGCTACACTTGTTTTTGTTAAAAAAGAAATATTTATGTGAACTTTTCCTGTTTACATCAGCATGGGTACAGTTTAAATAATCTGTATTAAGTGTTGCACTTCAGGTCATATTTCCTTCTACTAAGGGCATGAGAGAGTGTGTTTACTTTCTAAATAATTGCAGTAATAATAAGGAAGGAAACAGAAGTTTGGGAAGATGAAAAGATAGTCCAAGAATCACACAGTAAATCATGGCAGAGCTAGGATAATGCTTAGGTTTTTAGGTTCTGGCTTGGTAATCATGTCTACTGTATGTGCTGCTTCTCAATAGCATGAACGGGCAGTAGTTTGTAAAAATGAATGCACTAGACATCCTGGTGTTATGAACTTAAACTAAATCCAAGGGACATTTAAATCTGCAAAACCAAGACTTTTAAAAGTTACCTCTAGTACAAATACTGACAGAGCAGCCAGTAGGTTTTTAGGTCTGTGAGCACAGAAAATCCGCTGAAAGGTCCCTGTCACTAAACCAGGTTATGCCTTTTGAGAGGAATTTCACAATAATTACTTTTCCTGCAGTATTTGCAGATGCAAGAAGTGGAACAGGGAACTTTGAAAACATATTTCCTTTACCATGCAGTTTTAAACACTAAAAACAAAGAAAGAACTCATAAGTTTTTCACGATGATTACTGAACATCCTGATGCCTGGTGTCAGGGCTACAGTGATGACAGATTTAGAGATCAGGAAATGAAACACACAGAATATTTTGTGGAGATATCAGGGGACTGCCTTTGTCAGCAGGAAAAAGGCAAGTCCCTCAGTACCACCAAGAGTTGTCTGTATTTACATTTGCTTCTTCAGGAACTGGCTCAGGGGTCTCAAGACACCTGGGAATTTTCTTGGTCATGCTGCATTCAAGGGTCTCAGACTCAGCCTTCGGACATCCTGCCTGCCCTATCTGCCATCTGTGTAGCACATACAGTTCTTCTTTTCTGGGAAACCTCCATACCCACGAGTTTGCTTTGCACTGGCCAAAGGGCAGTTCCTGGACACAGTGTCCTGGCTATTTCCATTCAGCTGTGCTGTACAGAAGTTACATCCCTCTGAAAATAAGTTCACCAGTCACACAGAGACTTAACAAACTTCTTTAATTTGAGAATCACCCATTAGGGTACAAATACAGCTAAGCACCTGGGAAAATACATCATGCCAGGGTTTGTTGCAGTCTTTTTGTAAAGGCAACAAACTCGTTTCTCAGTTTCACAGTAGAGTCAGAGGTAAAAACAACCACAGCAAGCAATATAAAGTAATCCTTAATTATTTCTTTCCTTTAACTGGATTTCCTAGGTGGCTAATGATTTTTATGTTTGAGACTAGCAAAGTGTCTGATTTGAAAGCTGTTAAAGTGGTTGAATTTCAGAAAGAAAGAAAATTTGCTCCCACCTTTGTGTTGTTCAGTCAGACTATTTGACTATCTTTCCTAGAGGAGACTTATACAAAACACCTCTTTTGAGAAAGAGGTTTTAGTGCTAGTGACACTTGTCTTGGTTGAAACACAAGATGATGTTTTCAATATATCATGGCTAAATTACATCTGACTAGTAATTTAAATGAATGTACTAAATTTGCATGCACACATTTTCCTAATATGCCTTTTAATTTTAATGATTAAAGTCTGGAAACTCTCCCTTTATTTTTCCCCATGTTTTCTGAGGTAGGTTATTTAACTGCTTGGCAAATGGTCTGCCTAATGCCACTTCACCTTGTTAATAATTTGTATGCAAAAATGAACTCTTGTCTGACTGATAGTTCCTCTGAGGCAGGAAAGAGAGCAGAGGAAACAGTTTTAGCTGAAAAAAATGTAAGCATCTTGTAAATATGTAGCTGAAGCACTTGTTCTAAACAGTGTGTCCACAGAGACTTATATTAATGATCCAAAATACCAGAGCAGGAGGAATGCTGCTGCTGTTTTGCAGCTTGCAGTACATCCAGAGATAGCTGTGGAAGAGAAAGGCAGGGTGGTGAGCAGGAGCAAAAGGTTGCTTGAGAGGAGAGGTGTATCAGAACTGGGAAGCACTGGACTTCTCAGTGGAAGTGAATTTAGGCTTCAAGTGGAGGTGGGTGTGCATACCTTCAGGCCAATTTCTCATAAGTGCCATGTCACTGCAGTCTCTGCTTCCCCCTTAAACAGTGCCCAGTTTGGGGAAAGGTTTTGTCTATATGCAGTTATTTTCCTTACACTCAGTCAGAGTGTCGGGTAAAACACACTGTTTTCTCCCCTTAATATTTCTTCCACTTATTAGGTATGTTGCTCAGTTTAAAAGAAGGAAATTCTTTTCCCCTTACTATTGCCACATAGCAGATTGAAATAAATGAGGGGAGGATAAGGCAGGATTATTTTAAAACGCCTTCACTGTACCTCTGACTTTTTTTGACTCCTTAGTTTACTTTTGGAAATCTATTAGAGAAGTAGTTCAGCTTGAGTTCACACCCTTCTTTCCCCCCTTGCAATGCTTGCTGTAGCTTCAGGGGCTTGGGTTTTGCCCCAGGCTGCCACAACAAGCCTGGATAAAACGTTCTGTATGGAACAGATTCTCCTGGCTGCTTCAGGCAGACTTCAGCCACAAGGTTTTTGGATGCAAGCAATGCCTAAGGCTTAGGCTATCAGCTCTTTTGTGTGTTTCATCTTCTCTTGCAGGACCTTCTTAGTCAGCAGAGAAGAAGAGACCGAGAAAGCTGCACAGAGGTTCTGCAGACAGCTTTATTTCTGCCAAGGGGTCTGGGCAGCAGTCCGAGTACATAACATATTAAAGGAGCTTTTATAGGGTTAGGGTGCCTTTGAAAATGAACCAATGGATTGTAAACTATCCAACTACTTAAAGATTTTAGTGAAAACTGACCAATTACTCGAGGAATTGAGAGACGACCAATTAAAGCACAAAGAGACAACACCACGGGGGTCTGCAGAAGCGGCTGAGATATTTCTAGCATTAGTCATTCTAAGGAAGCAATTTCTTATCTAAGGGATGATTTTCCAAGGAGGCCCTGTGAGGGTTTCTGCACCTTCCACAGCTTGCTGCTGCCATGCAGTCACATGCATGTAGTTTCAGTCATTTAAAGATTATTTGCTTCTGATAAAGATGTGATATGTGTCAGAAGAAGCGTCCACCAAGTATCTAAGGTGTCGTGGGAATTTATCAGAATACTTACAGGGTGTTCTTCCCCTGTTTTGCAATAAAGTTTTAGTTCAGTTCTTCCTGTCATGAGCCTGAGTTAAGCCATAATAGGGTACTTGTGCTACCTGTGAGCAATAATTCAGTGACTTGGTGTTAATTTTGGAAGAGATTCTTTGAAGCTGTGGGGCTTTAACCCTTGCCAGCAGAGCAGAACCATGCAGCCACTCACAATGGCAGCAGCAACTTTCCATGGAACTGCTGAAGTGAAAAGAAAAGAGCTAGTAAGCTGCAAGTACAGATGTACCTGTTGGCAAGGAGACTTGGGGGAGCATTAGCCCCAGGAGTAAAATATGCCTTTGTCTTTAGCATTTGTACCTTACCTTGGCACCAAATACAGCTAAAGAATGAGTGTCTGAGACTAGATAAAATCTTTTCCTGACACAAAGTATGATATAAAGAAGCTTCCGTTGATGTTACATTTAGGAATAAATTATTTTCTAATGGATTAAAATTTTATCTATATTTAATACTTTATAAGTATTTATTACACGCCTTAACATGTTTAGTAGTAATTTCTGTGAATATTTTGAAGGAATTCTGAAAGAAGGTGACTAAAACCTATGATGAATTTTGTAGATTTCTGATTACATACACACTAGTTTATATAAAATAACTGCAATACCTTGGACTTTTGAATTTTTCTTTCCCAATAGAATTTTTAAAACTGTATTCACTTGTCTGAAGCAGGAACTGCAAAAATCTTACTATGTTTTTTGACTTTTCCTATCCTTATTAGTGTATAGAATTTTTTAAATTCTGATATTTATATTTATTACCTTACAAAAAGACCTGTTTCTATTGATTTTATCTCTTGTCATTAGAGTTCAACTACCTTGTGTGATCTAAACTTTTTACAGATCATCAAGATGCATTTGTAGGACAGACTCTGCTCATTGTAAAACTTTGCCTTTATAAAATGCTTTGAATCAAAAGAACTAAAAATTTTAAGTTATCTGCTTTACTTATTAAATTATAATTTCACATTTCTAGCAAGAATTCCTATTTATATAACGTGAGTCTTGCAAGTCCCAAATTCTACAGAACTGTATTGGTTATTCACCAAAGACTATTTTTAGTAACTTCTTATTCAATTAGCAAATGTTAATTAACCGCTCTGGATTTGTTTTAAATCCATGAGTTTGTTGACCTAAAGTAAAAAGAAAACCATGAAAATGAGTTGAAATTGACTTTTGCTAAGGTAAAGAAGTGATGAAGCAAAATGATGCTATGGCTCTTCCTCTTCTGCTATAATGTAAGAAGGCAATCTAATTTAATGATTATTCTGTCCCTGTGCTAATGACTATTTAGCCCTTACAAATGACAGCCTACACTAATACCTGGAGCTGGCCCACAGCTTTAATACTAAATCCACTTTTAAAATTTTGTGCTAATTTCAATCAGAGTGGAAAATTGTGTACAATGTCATTATTTAGACTGACTACAGACATACACAAAAACCTTTGAAGTTTAATACCTTATAACTTTGAAGTGGAGAACTTTGGGAGATTGGATAATTTCATTTAATAGTTTCAACAGCAAGGTTTTAAGAAGGTTTTTAAATATAGAAGGTTAAGCAAAAAATCTACATGCACTGTGTTCCATCACCCTAAATTAACTTCTGCTAAAGAACTGAAACCTTGCAGCAGGACTCCAGCCAGCATCAGAGAACACAGTCGCATTGCAAATACTTCCACATGCATATAAGAAAAATTTTCACAACAAAATGCCACAATCATTTTGCTGGGGTTGTGAAAAAACAACTGTATTTTCTCAGCATGAACTGTTTCATTACAGCCTATCCCATGCTCTGCAGTGATGGCTTCTATGCACCTTTTAATCCACAGGGGTGACTGCCTTTCCACTGTTATCTGGCACTCTGACAGTACCTTCTGGGCTCCTTGAGGACTTTGAGGGCCACTTGTTCCCTTCTGGTACTGGATGAGTGGTGACAGTGATTAGCACTCTGGGTTAATTCTGTAAATTGTTGCCACTCAAAGCAGCAATAGCATAACAGCAATTAAACCACAACAAAAATGTGTACATGATGCTGGGCTTTTCTTTACACAATGAGCTAAAATCGATGCTAGATTTAATTTTTAAAAGTGCAGTTCTCAATCATTTGGCCCAAAGTTTAGCTGTCTTTCCAACAGGAGCAACAATCTTTATGAGTGTAGTGGGTCTAGTGCTGGCCAAACACCAGTGCACCCACTGGAATTATTTACTCATTTTCTGCTGTGAGAGAAGGGTCAGGAGGAAAGTAAAGCAGGCTCAAAACTTTTAAGAATATTAAGAAAATTTTATTAACAGAACTAAAATAAGAATACTAAGAAATCAAAATAAACCTTCGGAACACCTCTCCTCCTCCCACTCCTTTTTCTTTTCACACTGATGAAGTAAATAGACAAAATTTGGTATTTTCAGTCAGTTTACCACTCCTAAAATAATCTTTCTTCAGTTAACTGAGAATGTAATGTCATAGAGACTGTTCCACAAGAAAGAGTTATCTCATGGTTTTAATTTTCACAAATAGCAGCCGCCCGGAAATCTCCAATCATGAAGTTTGGTAATGTTCCAACTACCACCATGGGTCATCTCAGTGTGTTGGGATGCAATTTTAAGGATGAACTGTACAAAAGTTCTCTTCTTTCATCTCTGGGAACAGAGGTTTTCTTCTTCTGTTCCTGGGACAAGGTTTTTTCTCACTCTCTTTTCTCTGTTCAAGTTTCTCGTTGGATCACATCTACTGCAACATTTGCTTGCTCCAACACGGGTGTCTCTGCTCATAGCTGTGGTTAGAATGTTACATCCCCCGAAAGCATTCCATGAGTTACAGGGAATAAAGAAAAAAAATAATCTGATGTGTCAATTATATCTTCACCATAGCCTCACAGGATAATTCCAGCCCAAGACTAAGGCATCTTCTCATTCTCCTCCCATCTGGGATTTGACTCCTTCACTGATCTCAGTGTCTCCATGTTGTTTTCTTTCTATTAAAAGTCCTTACTGAGAATCACTTTGTAACTTATGGATTTCTTTTTAATTAAAATCAAGCTATGTTAAACCGCAACTATAGGGAATTGTGTATGTCTTTCCAAAAACTGAATATTTATATACATCTGCTGAAGATGAACCTGTTTTGATACAATAATTCTTCTAATTTCAGCAGTAATTACCCTACCCAAAGTAGGTTATCTTGTGTCATAAAGAAACCAAATATTTTTATGAAGCAGGTGACTGGTGTAATTGTAAAACCACTATGTTTCCTGCTAATTGGATGAAAAGGAAAATAAAGAACAACAACACTAATCCAGGGACTCTATATTCTACCAGCACTCCTTAAATGTTCTAGTGCCTTATTAGTGTTCTGGCTTTGTGCTGTCTTTGAATATACAGCTGAAATTGAGATAGTGCAATGTGATAATTTGCTCTGGGACTCCTTGCATTTCTGTCCACTATAAAAAAAGCCCAGTTTTAGTTAAGTTGCTTTCAATTAATTCAGGTTCTCCTTAAAAATGTGGTTTAGATGTGTTATAACCAACTGAAGTATCCTATAGATTTGAAAATATTGAAATGAAGGTCAAAGATTTTCCCCTTTCTTTTCCACTTGGCCAAATCTCTGTGGGAACCATATACTGGAATATGATACAGTTATGATACAAACAGTTCCTGGTGGTTTTTTTCTGTCTGTTTAAAGGATTTGGGGGTTGTTTCTTGTTTGTTTTGTGTTTTAAGTTCTAGAGACACTGAGATTATTTTATTCCTTGGTTTTCCTTTTGCTTTTTATGTGTTTAACCTGAGTTTCCTTGAAAACAAAATATTTTTCTTTGGGGTAGGATGAAGTCACTAAGAAACCCTTCAGTAACACAGATGGCTAAATGTTGTTATTTTAGGGACAAATGATGCAGATTTACTTACAAAAACTTTATCTAAGCAACTGAATGATTTTCATGTACTTAATAACATTCCAAAAGCTTTTCCCAAAATCCTACTTATGCTGTGTTCATATCAGGCTAATGTTAGGCAGAAAACGAGGTCTGGTATCAATAGAAGGAATCTGGAGTCTAAACTCAAGATAACAGACAGCTTTGTGAAAGACATTCATTGAGATACAGAGTTTATTGACCATGAAATAACAATGTTATCTGCTCCTAGGCAGCTCAGCGCTACTTCTATGTGTGAGGGTTTGGGTTTTTTATGAGGTGGGGGGGCGGTGGGGCAAGAAGTGAAGGATCTGAAATATTTGGTGCTGCCTTCACCTTTCCAAGCAGTGTGGCACTGAAGGCATGTTACAGGCTGTGTTTTACAACTAGAAAAAGAGAAAAATGTTTAGTGCTGTGCAACCTCACAAACATGTTTTATGTACACAGGTGACCTACTAACCTACACCAGTATTAACTTGTCTAGATAGACTAAGGGCCTATCTAAAATGTCTAAGGTGCTGAGTCATGGTGATAAATAACATAATTTTCCATTTGTCAAATGGTCCTTGGCTTTTTGCTTTTGACAGTATACTTCAGGTCTGGCCTTGGGAATCTCTGGAATGTTATGGCAAGTTTGCTGAGCAGCTCCTCTAAAATGCAGAGCTTTTGCAGCTCAGTGTTTGGTGCCATGCGGGAAGATTCAGTCTCATGCCACAACGGTATGAGCTGGGAATTAGGAGAAGTTTTGTGTGATCATGATACAGACTGGAGCATCTTTTAGCAGGTTTGAAAACTGAAACCCCACTAAGAAAATCTGCTACCTCGGACAATTTACTAAGTATAATCTTAAGAAAATTAACAATTTGGCAGATCCAAAGACTGATGGAAAAATACAATTTGGCAGTAGGTTAAAAAGGCATGAAACTAGAAAAAAATGTTTTTTTTAAAAATTCATTGCACAGTGATAGATAATGTTTACAGAGTTACTACAAGGTCTTGGCAGAAATGTTGATCAAATACAGATGTAACATTTTGGATTAGAACACAAGGTCTTGGCAGAAGTGTTGGCCAAATACAGATGTACCATTTTATACTAGAACACAGAATTTTATTGCCTAGCTGAAATTAAACCAACATTGATCAGAATGCTTTTTTTTCAGAGTTTGAAACTATTTGCCCATTTAATTAAAATAATACAAAGAAAGACAATATCTGGGCCACAATTATAACGTGGAGGTGCTCCATGAAGTAAATAATTTTAAATTCAACATATTTCATGGTATAGAAGAGAGAAACTTAATTTTCTTAGATGAGTTTATTGTAGGAATTGCAGAAACTCTATGTGAGTAGTGCATTAATTAATAAGCACTGCTGGGCTGATAAAAATGGCCTGTTAATGTGCCTTATTTCACAACATTTACAGGACTTATGTTTCTAGTTCTTTTTTGTTTTTGTGTGTGCATTACTTCACTGAGAGACTACACAGCACAGCCATTAAGTAGAATAAGTTGTCAGGCTTTTCTCTGTTTTCATACTGAATTGCCAGAATGAAATGTGACTTTCTGGAAATCAATATAATTTCCTCTTAACTTTTTTTTTTTTTCCATTTCTGCTTTCTTGTAAAGAAGCTTTGCAAAATCTCAAACTTCACAAATAGAAACTTTAACACTAAAATAGCATTATATAACTGAAGGTTGAAATTGGAAATTTCCATTATAAATAAATTTTGGTGAATTAATTGTTATGATCTCAGCATGCATTTCAAGTGTGGTCTGATTAAGTGTGTGGTATAACTTACCAGGAGAACTGAGTAGCTGAAGTTACCTAAAAATTCTAATATTAAAAGAATCTTAACAGTTACACTAAAATAAATCAAAGCATTTAAAATATGTTTGTGCAACTACTTTTGATTTTGATCCTACAGATTCACTGGCTTAATTGATGACTTTTAGGCATTTTAACTACAGAATGAGAATTATTTATGAAATGTTTAGACTTTTAAACAATTGCACTTAGTCTTTTTGGGACCTCCAGTTGGTTGTGGGTAAA
This sequence comes from Oenanthe melanoleuca, assembly GCF_029582105.1. Classification (NCBI taxonomy): domain Eukaryota; kingdom Metazoa; phylum Chordata; class Aves; order Passeriformes; family Muscicapidae; genus Oenanthe; species Oenanthe melanoleuca. Next base: position 25,058,383 of record NC_079362.1, read on the forward strand.
AAATTGTGAGGTATTAAAAACTGAGATAAGGCAGCTGACAATCTGAGGAGAGCTTTATAACATATAGCAATTTAATATATCAATACTATTTAAAAACTTGTAAAAAATTGGTGATTTTGATTAGCATTATAGGTGAAAAAACTTCTTAGTGGCCAAATACCAATATAAAAACCAGCAAAATTTGCAAGTGTTTTTATTTTAAAGATGAAACTTTAGAAGTCAGAATAACTGCCCTCCAAAGTTCTTGACCCCCTTCTTGGTAATGATACCATTTTTGTTTTGTCAGCAGCACCAGTGAGTGCAGCTGCTCTACTGTATGAAATAATTGTATTACATGACAGATAAAACAAGGAGTATGCATCATATTATAAATAATTTAATTCTACAAAGGAATTTTACATCTTAATCTGTTCGACCACCACTTTCACTTTGACCCTGAAATAGAATTATGTTGTTGTATTCTTTGCTATAATCTAATTTTTCACCCATAGGGAAATGTCAGGTCACATTTATAGTGATCTAGGGGCCTCTGAGCCATATTGGAAGGTCATTCTGTTTGAGCATTGTAAATGAACCTGTCCAGGAAAGTTTTGGTTAAGGACAACCAAGGACTCATTACACAGTTAATTTACCCAAATGCCAGTAAAAGCAATGCCAAGGTTGTTGCTGTCTGCTCTAAGAAATTTGCAGTGGTATCAAGCATCCAGTAATGAATCCATTACTGTGAAGTCTAGGAAGGAATTATATTTTAAAAAAATTTGTAGAAGATAATTATGTTATGGTGCAAATAACATCAAGCAAAATAAACTTGTGCTAAAATGAGAATAACATTTCAGTATTTTGAAAAATAAAGATTTATTTTTGCTTTCTAAGTGTTGTAAAGTCTTATTCTAAGTCTCTCTTCTAAGAGGCTTGGCTAACTTTCATAGCCTCCCTAGACTGCTATATTGTCATGATTAAGTTTTGTCAAAAGACTTTTTTTGCAGTAAAATGTGACTCCCTTTTATAGATATGATTGTGCATTTGTTATACACACCATCAGGGAACAGGACTACAATCTCAAAAGCAATTTCCACCTCTCTCATCTAGTCCTGATAGAAATCAGGAGAAATAAAAATGCAGCTCTGTGTGGTGCCTAAGTCACTAATTAATCTGTGCTCCTCCATAGGCAGAAAGAAGACAGGAATTAAATGTCATTGCAAATTTGTGAGGGACCAGTCAGTATATTATAGTTATATAAAGTAATTTTGGCTCTGACTATTATTTTGCCAAGATATTTTTCTGTTCTATACCACTGCAATATAGTTTTAATAAACTCATCTTCAAACTGAGATTTCCCAAGTTGGTGCAAAACCAGCAAGCTGCTGACTCCAATGCTAAACCAAATATTTTAAGCAACACACTCCAGTTTTTGACTCATAGTAATTATTTTTCCCACCCTCTCCCCATCTTCTTTCCTGATTTATATGATTTATACAGTATGTATATTATACATAGCAGGAGAGGAGAAAATTCTCCTTGGAAATAGAGCTGGTATAAATTAAAGAGTTGGAGGTATATACTGTGATACGAACACTGGTGAGAAGATCTTTAAGCAAGATCTCTCTGCATCATCACGGCCTATTTTGAACCATGAATAAAAATAACAAAATTGAGCTGAGATAATTTGAGCAATTGCGGTTGTCTTCTTCCAGTCAAAGAGTTATATGACTGGTTCTATCATGATATCATGGAATTTCTCATGGTGATGCACAAAAAAGCTCATATTTAGAGCTAAAAAGTCCATTTAGCTTTTGTGTCATTTAGAAAGGGATCAAAGTTTATTCTGATAATCTGAGACTCATGATGTCGGGAATGTAGAGAATGCATAGGAGAAAAAGGATTTTCCATTGAAGACATTATCTGTTTACCACTTTCTAGGAATTCCTGCATTCTGAACTGGAAATCCTAGAAGTCCCAAAGCAGTTAAATGCAATATATTTGATTTTCTCAACAACTCAATGCTGTGAAATTCATGGAAGAAATGGGATGATCTGATAGTTGGTAATGTTTAGTCAGCTTTTGTCACATCAGTTTGATTTCTTGATTCTCTTGAAGGCTGCTTTTCTGCTCCATTTCTCTGGAGAGTTGTAATGAGACACTTGCTAGTGTTGTAATCACCACAGGTTGCAAAAGCAATCTCTTTGCCAAACTAAGAACAAATCTTTGGCACAGCATTTTATCTTTGTGCTGTTTTCAGTGTCAGGCGTGTTGGTCATAGGTCTGGCACCAATGTTTTCCTGCTTAACTTCAGGGACATCCATACCTCTGTTATTACTGAAGTGGCACTTTGTGAAGCAAGGCTTTGCAGCACTCCATGATCCAAAGTCTCATCTGGGATCACACATGGATTTCAATTTTCACTAAAAAAGGAGGGGTTTTTTCTTTAGTGCAGTCTTTAATGTAGCAAAGTGTTGATTTCTGCCAAGAAATTGTGTAAAACCTAAAGCAGAGTCTGGGAACTTGAACATGATGAAATACAGGCTGACTAACTTCTCTCCTTAAATCAGAGATAGGTTTGTCTGAAGGAGAGGATTTTTCAGGGCAATCAAAACTAGATTGTTTTCCTGATCCTACTGCATGAGATAAAATGCTTATAAATAAGGTAGACAACCTGTATGAAGTCCAAGAGTGGAAAACTGCACTCAGCCAAGCTGAAGACATAATATTTTTACACTGCTAATATAAGGTATCTTTCTGAACTCATGAAGGGTAAATGATACCATGTGGTATGAATGTGCAAGTGAAAAAACAATCAGTTTTCTGCCCTCATATTGATTTCCTGCAGATTTCAGTGATAATTTTTGAAACAATATTTGAGCTCCTGTTTAGCAGCAGTGGGAGTGGCATTGTTTAAAAGAAACTCATCAGAAAGGAAGGAAGGATGGTAGGTAATTAATTGCTACCTGCACATCTCTGGGTATAAAGCCATCTGCTGCCAAGTGAAGTCATCCTCCACCTAGTGACCTCTAAGGACACTATAGGCTCCAGCATGTCCAAATATTCAAGAATTCTTCCTACTTCAAGGAGCAGACGGAAGCTGAAGTGTTTGCCTGAGGCAGAACTATCATGGAGGCAGGGAAATTGCTCTGTTGGTGTAACTGCTCCCAAATATCATGGCTGAAATGTGAGTTTGTGCTGTTTTGGGGGATTTGAGGTTATTTTTTTATGAAATACTACATTTGAGAAAAAAAGGAGAGAACAGTTAATTGTGCATTTAATGATTATACGAAGAATAAAGCATGGTTGTTGGCTAATTAAGTCCCTAATTACTACTCTGCTTCTGTAATGATTCTACAATTGAAACAAAAGTCCTCGTGCATTTAATGCATTTTATGCTTAACCAGGTATTGTGAGTCACTAGTCCAAAAGCAGCCAAGGAACTCTGCAGGTGTACAGAAGCCTTTCACAGCAAGCTGTAAAAATGGTTAATTCGTGGCAATTTCAGGAAGGTGGCAGGTAACATATGTGACCCATTATTTAGCAGAATAAATTGTCTCTTGGATCCAGTACCTTTGCAGTTCTGTCAGCCAGCTGCACTCCAAACAGTCTGTGCCTCTTAAGCTTTTTTCTTATTTAAATGCAATCACATTATGCACTCCTTGCCCATAGGTTTCCACCATAAATCAGACTGTGGCATTTCACATTTGCATACTAAAAATAAAATTATCTGAGTCCCAAGTTAACATCTGTTTATTAAAAATGATCTTGCAAGTATTGAATTACTAGGGCATTTGGTCTGATTTACTGTACTAACAATTCCATTTTTGCCTTGGTAAGGACCTCTGCTAGTAGTGCTGTAATCCATGGTGAAATAGTACCTAATCAGTATTTATGAACTGGGTTTTGAAAATCACTAAAGAGCAATGGTTTAAGAGTGGACTGGGGAAGAGGTTTTACCTTCTTAAAACACAAATATTACTGAGCTTTGGAGAGCTGTATGATGTTTGAGAATTGAAGAGCTTACATTTTTAAATTGCATTAAAATGTGTATTATAATTCTATCATTAGTTTAACTGGAATGTATGTCTTTTGGTCACTAATGCTATTGTTAAACCTTGTGATTATTGTTCAAATTAACTGCTGCACTTAAAAAGAAGCCAAACAGTGAGTACAGCATCTTCAAATTCTCTCAAATGAGAAAATATCCCCCCCTCATTTTTTTTGTTTCCTTTTAATTTTTTCTTTTTGCACTCAAATATTGTTGGGAAAGATTGCATTTTGGGAAGAAAATATAATTTTTGGCATTGGAAGAAGGCCTGTGAGGCTATCTCAGAGTGATGATTGCATAATATGCTTAGTGTTCTTACTATAAGATGGATTCTTTAGAATGTCCAGGTTCTAATACTGGCTCTTTTTAGAAAGCTGGCTTCAGGGAAAATTCAAAGTTATGCAAGGGAGCTTGATGTAGAGATTCCTGTGTTACTGGTGTCTCACTTATGGGCATAAACTGGACTTGCCTAGAAATTACTAGGATCATGTTGGATGACACTTCCTGTTCCTTCAATGTGGAGTGCAGATTGCTATTATCTTTTATTTACATAGCTACTGTATATATAATTAGAAGTTATAATTCTGCATTTCCTTCATCTAGTTCTCTAAGCAAGCATGTTTTTAAATCCTCCTGAATCTTCTGTCTTCTGGACTTGCATATTTTCTCTCCTCAGAAGGTTCTCTAGGGACTCTACGGCCAAGATTTGATATTGGAGTACAAGTTTTAAAAATATGTGTTCCAATAGCTGATGAAATTGTAAAAATGTGTTATTTCCATTACATTCTTTATTCTTGTTCATGTGAACCACATTGATTACTGGGTTTTTTTCATTGTATCAAGTATTTTTAAAATTGCTACTATATTTATGATGTAGCATAAATTTTTTTTATTCTTTTCTGCAAACAGTAGTGGCTTTTTCTTCCATCTCTATTTGTATTGTGTTTAAATGGGAAAACCTGTGTTTACCCTATTTTAAAATTCATCCTGTGTTGTTTCCTTTTTTATTTTTAATTAATTTGGTGTTTAAAAATTATTCTGTTGATCATTCTTAAGAAAACCTTTGTGAATTTTAGTGGGAAATAGTTGTTGTTAATAAATCAAATCAAGCCACAGTGTCAGTGATTGTGTCTCCCTTTTGCAGGATCCACAGTTCATCTTTCATCTTCCTTCAGGATCTTATTATGTTGAGCAGTAGACCTGCACAGATAAGTGTGGGACAAAAAACCGTATTGTTGAGCTAAAAGCACAAACCTGGAGAATATGAGCCATAATGAAAAATTGAGAAATGCATATAATTCATATTCTGATAGGAGGCAAGACACATTTCAATAGAAGAATAAAAAATTCAGCTTTGGTGAGCTAGAGAATTAGCCCCACAGAGCTGTCAGAGAGGAACTGAGAAGTAATTCTCAGGGGAACCTCACGGTACTAACTAGTTTCTACAGTAAGCTTGACTTTTAAATATACTATACTTTTAAATTATGGAGAAATAAATTTTTCTACTACTGGAAATAATTGGAAATATCAGTGGGGTATCTTTTAGTGAATGGTCTACTTAGAAGGAATGGACAGCATTGTCAGCTCTCTTCAGATCCATGTCAAATGTTGACCTGAAAGAAAAACCTCTAGGGAAATTTGACTGTGTTTGACTTAAAATCCTTGAGTCATTATATGAAGTTTTATCTTATCCTGGTAACATATACCTCTACCAAGAGCAATTATAAATTGGTAGAGACAGCAATTTTCAATGTTAAAAAGACATTAGCAGGAAATCAGGAATGATCCTAAGCAATCTGAGTTATAAATAATTAATTTCAAATTACGTGGTTTGGTGTCCCAGGTTAGATGTACTGTTAGATATTTAGTGTTATTAGATACTTATCCATTGTTAAATATTTATTTACTACTAGATGTTTATCTGTTGTTAGTTATTTATTATTGTTATATACTTATCTGTTTTCAAATACCTATTAATAATATATTTCAAATAGATAATTGACAAGATAAAGGCCTTGTCAGTCTCTAAAGGGGGGAAATGAAGCCTTGGGTTTTAGCTTTTATATTTTTCAGACTCTCTGCTGCTCGCTATGTAACTCTGAAACATGTTAGGTCTCAGTAAGTTCTCTTCACAGGGTACTTAGGCAAAACAATCCCTTCCCAGCTACAGAATCAAGGACACCAATTACCCAAAAAGTAAAAACCACAGTGAGGGAAAGGGGGAAAGCCAGGCAGCTGAGACTTCATGGCCTGGGGCTGTAGTTGGACAATTGACCTCAATATTTGGATGAAACAAAACTTTTAAAAGTGTAATACTCACGACCAGAATACATCTTGGATTTGACTTGGGTGTAGCCCCAGACAGTTTTCTGCACTGCCCAAGGGGCATCCTTTCAATAAATACCTATTTTATTCCTTTTGCTCTTTCTAGTCTCTGTTCCAGGTCAGCCTTTCCAGGAATCAAGTTCTGTAATATTATTTTTCAAGTAAGAATGGCATTCTCTGCTCCAAATAATCTGGTAAATTGGTAGTTTTTGTTAAATATAAAGCACAGCCAAACATGTATAACTTCTCTGAATCTGTCAGCACAGCTTTTTGTTAGAAATAGAATGGTATGAATGGGTCAAGGTACAACATGGTACATGTGCATACAAAATATCTGTGCAAGTGAACATAGAAGTTAATACACTTGGGTAATCCTTCTCCTGCATACATGAATAAACCCATTTCAAACCAAATATTTTTGCAACAATTCATCTAAAATACTGGGAATGTTGTTGCCAAACATCAAAAATACTGCTAGATTCCTCTACAAGTTTGTGAAGTTCAATGACAATAAAAAGAAAGATTTCTAGATCTTCCAAAGTCATTATGAATAAAAATGACTGGAAGTGGTCTTTGGACATAAGCTCTACAGTTAACTCTCATATAGGGAATTCTGCTTCTTTTCCAGGCTAAGTAGCAAGATGTTGAAAAATGCACAGAATGAGCAGGGAAGAGACTAAAATGCTGGAGGAAAAACCCTCACAAAATGTTTTTATTAGGTCAAAGAGGCTATTAATAAGGGTGAACGTGGTCTTAAACCACATTTTTTTTTTTGTTTATTTGAGTAATGACCTATCTAGTGTCATCTCTCCAAAACAAAGCTATCAGCCAACATTTGGGAACTGTAAGATCAGAAGTAATCACACAATCACAATGTGTTTGTATTGCTCACCCGAAAAACATGATCTGTTAGCTGCATCTGACGGAGACAATGAGTAAAGATCAGTTATTCTAAATTTAAGGAACTTCTTTTTTTCCTTTTCATTTTCTTTTCCCAGCTCTAAGAAGGTGATTAGTGTATTATATTCTAATGCTGTAATACAGAGACTTATTTCCAGGATTATTCATCACCTTAATATATGCATTAGACTGGGGAAATTAATAGCAAGACAACACTAAGAATGAATTTTAAAAATCCAGACTAATCCAGTATTTTCTGCCAAAATATCAGTGGTCTATTCATGGAACAGCCAGTAGAACAGTCTGTCTTCTGCAATTGTTTTCAGAGCAAGTTGTTGCGTCTCTTACAATAAAAAATTGGAGAATTATCTTTCCCAAGCTGGTGTGTGAGTGTTGGTAAACAGTCTTACCAACACAGTCATGTGTGTTGGTAAGAATGTACCAATTCAGCCATGGGAGTATGGAGTGAGACTACATGGACTCATTTATCTATAGTTTTGTGCTGCAGGCTCATGAAATTTGTGATTCCTACATGACCTTAGATTAATTCCTGGTGAGAAATTATGACCAGAAAACCAAGGAATATATCCGTTATCCCATCCAGTCTCTTATAATGTTTAATCCACTCAATTTATTACTACATTAGGCAATCATACAAATCATGTATTTTCTTCATCTGAAGAAATACGAAACACAGTAAAGGACACAGTCAGAGGAAACTCAGTGTGTAGTACACCAGTGGGCCATAATTTTGATAATACAGTGGTTGCTGGTGTAGAATTTTAATGTTGGAGGGTTTTTTGGCCAAGTGATTTACAGTCAATGATACACTGTATGTGTTTAAGTCAAAGAGCTTTGTAGAATAAAAAATTATTGTCAAACCCTTTGATAAAAAAATACCTTTGTGCTAATGATAGCAAGAATAATAATTTATTTTTTTCTATTGTCTTAATGAATTTAAAAATATGGATGTAATTTAAGAAATTAACATAGAGGTCATTAAAAATATTATTTTCTAGAAAAGGTCACTGGATGCAAAGAGAATAACAGAAAAAATATTTTTTAAACCTGGGCTTTGAATTTAAATTTGCAGAATATGATTGATTGAGACAAATGACACAATTTGTCAGGAAATTTTGCCACGAGGAATTAAGTACTGGAGAGACTAGTTCTTGAACACATCAGCAGTCTGAGGCTTCAAAATCTTTTCTGCCACTGGCCGACTAGGAGCAGCTAAGAGAATATTTTTACTTTCTACTGCATCAATGCCAATACCTGTTTCCTGCATTTGCACAGATTCATTGAATATCTTGTGTTGGAAGAGGTTTTATAGATTATCTACTTCCTACCTCCCTGTCATGGGCAGGGACACACTGCACTAGACTAGATTGCTCAATACCCCATACAAACAGGCCTAGAACATTTCCAGGGATGGGGCATTTTCTCTGGGCAACCTGTTCCACTACTTCACCAGCACTCACAAAGAAGAATTTCCTTCTTATACATCATCTAAACGTAAAATTTTTCAGTTTAAATGACTTTCCTTTGTCCTCTCCCTTGTCTAAAACCCCTTTCCACCACACTTGCAACCTCCTTAGGTACCAAAAGAAGAAAGTCTGTCTTCAGCTTTCTTGTAACCTCCTCGTGGAAGGGGCTGTGCAGTGTGTCTGGACTCCTTTTCTCTGAGCTGAACCACTCCAAATGTCTCAGCCTGTCTTCATGGAAGAGGTGACACCTCCTTTGTGAAGTCTGTGAAAGGGAGAGATTCTACTGTCAGCAGCAGAGGTGTATTTATATAGATGTGGATTGCATGAAAAGTGTTCAGATTCCTTCATTGCCACCTTTAAGATCATATTCCTTAGCATTTATAGTGAACTCAGTGTCTTTTTTCTCATGTTACAAACACTGGGTTGTTACACATCCTTGTGTTCTCTGAAAAGTATATAGCAAATGATGCCTTTTAATTTGTCTCCTTAGGATGGGACTGATTTAATCTGTTTTGCAAAGAAAAGATTTCTTCACCGTGATTCTTATTTAAACAAGAACAATTTTCAGGACAGGAAACCTTATACAAAGAAACCTTTTTCTGTAGAATAGAAACTGATGTGCATGAGTGTTGTCAGTGATAATCATAATTGTCAAGCTGCCATTTTGTGAGGGCCACCTTTCCAAGAGATGTTGTTGGTGCTGTTAGAAAGTTCCATCACTAACTTTTTACCAGTTTCAACATTCTGCACTGTGTTTTAACATTAAAATAAAAATATTTTTAAAATCTACCAAGTTTTTAATGTTCAAATGTTTTTCTGAATCGTTATTTAACCAGGATAAGAAAATAAAGGGAGATTGTCTCCTCAAAGTCTCTGACATGGGGTGCTAAACTGCTTAAACCATCTCTAGGGCATCTAATCAGAAGTTATGTGCAGCCCTCAGCAAGATGCTATGAGGGGAAATGTTAGAAAAATGAATTTTTATTGAAACAATTGATACTTGATTTGAGTTACTGTGGAAGGGGAAAATTAGAGTGAAATCACACCTTTTGTGGGCCCTTGTTTTAAGTGACAAATGTCTTGCCTTCAAAAGTACATAGAAATGTGTAGTCTCATTATGTTAAAAAGAAATATAGACCTCTACGTGATGTACCATTTTGAAGAGTACTTTTTGAAGGCTAATTTCAAATATATTTTGAGGTGTGAAATGCAATCTTTATCTTTTATACTGAAATAAATAGAAGGGATCCCACTAACTATTTGTATGCTAATGTACTGCATGTAAAAAATGATAAACCTCAAGGACCCCGCAGAACTTACCCTTTTCATGTCTTCTGACTGCACAGGGATAGCCAGCTTTCATTTCCCCTCCTTCCCTTTGAACTCGGGGAACTCTCTTGCCTTCTAGCCTGTAAGCAGATAGCTTGTCCCAGACGACAGAGTTGTACCTAAACTCTCCACAGGTTGTGTATTCACGAAGCAGGATTTTATTTTGTCCACTGCAGTCCTTAGGAATAGAGTGGAGAAAACAGCAGAGCAGCAGTCATGCACTGCAAGGACCTGAGCATTGCTCTGGGGAACCTGCAGTGCACAATGTCTGCAGACCAGACCATGTAAATCTCAGAGAGAAAGTCTGCATGGAGGCAATATGGAAATCAAAAGTAGAAAAGGCACAGAGTTCAACATGAGAATTAAAGCTGTCAAGAGCCCTTTAATGTGTGTACATAACAATTTACATCAGCCAAGGAAAATCTGGTGCTGGAAACAAAGAGAATGAGGCTGAGAAAAAAGCAAAATAGAAAAAAATTGTAATTAAACATACCAGCTGGTACCAACTCCCAGTCTAGGTCCCCTGAATACGCTCATAGAATCTTCAGTATCAGATATATACAAAAACTAAAAAAAAAATCCAGGAAACCACCTTGTTCACATAGTCTCTGTTTGGTGTGTTTATGTGCCTGATTTTCCTATACATTACCTCAATGATTGTAAATACAAACTTAGATCTGTTTCATATGTGCATAGAAAAGGCTGAGTACTGAATTCTGGTCTAACTGTGCATTTTCACTCAAGCTTGTGATATATTTGTGTTTCAGAACACTTGAGAATATGAGATAAAATTTCTTTGCAAAATATATGCTTTGAAAACTTGACTCCTTTCTCCCTGCTCCCTGTTCTCAACTATTCTCAAGTATTCTTGGGCTTTTTTCTTCTCATAAATTGTTTTCTCTCAGGGAGGTCTCTGTTTACTCAAGGATTTTCTACTTCTCACATTAAAATCAGCACCAAATTTCTTCTGGCTTTGCTGAAAACCTATACTTTGCCTTCCTTTAAATGAGTGCTTTAGAATGTCTTCCTTTAAATGAGTGCTTTAGAATATCTACTTTTAGAAATACACACATCTCACCTTTGAAAACAATTGACCATTATAATGTCAAAGAACAAACTTACCTTAGCATATAATTCTGTATTCAGCTCAGATGAAACTCCACCTGTATTTCATTCGGCTCTGTGCCCCCAGAATGAGGCACCTGGACCTGTTAGAACAGGTCCAGAGGATGACCATTAAGATGGAGAGAGGGCTGGAGCACCTTTCCTATGAAGACAGGCTGACACAGTTGGGGCTATTCAGCCTGGAGAACAGAAGGCTCCAGGGGGGACACAAGAAGGCTGGAGATGAGCTTTTGACAAGAGTGTAGTCATAACACATGTTGTTGTGATAGATTTAAACTGAAATGGAGTAGGGTTAGGTTAGATATTAGAAAGAAACTCCTTCCAGTGATGGTGGTGAGACACTCAACAGATTGCTCCATGGATGAATGATCCATCCCTGGAAGTGCACAAGACCAGACACGGCAGGGCTCTGAGCAACCTGACCTAATGGAAAGTATCCCATGGATATGGGATATAATATATAATATATAATGGAAGGGGGATGGGAATGAGATGATCTTCAAGGTCTCTTCCAACCTAAATCATTGTATGCTCCTTTTAGAATTTTTAGTGGGAGAGAATGCACCTTTGCTGCAGTTGAGTTCTTTCACACAGTAACTGGAAAAGGTTGTCCAAACTAATGTCAAAGCAAGTGTTAAATGCTATGGTTCAGTACCAGCATAACACAAGATTCTAGGAGGTTGGGCAATATAAGGGAGATGAATACAAAGAAAGACATCAAAAATATAAAAACGAATTTTGTTTTCACAAAAATTCACATGTTAAATTTCACTATGGATTCCCTGGTGTTTCTGGTAGAGTCAAGCTTTTTTTATAGTGAGAGAGAAGACTATCAGAAAATCAGAGCTGGATGGCTGAGGCTTTGCTCCTGATGTCTAATATGTAGCTGAAAACAGGGATTGTAGCTGGGTTTTGGAAGTTATTCACAAGAGGTGGCTTGAAACAGCCTGCTTCAAACACTCCTGTTTGCAATTTAGTCTTCTGGCTCCTAGCATGAAAGAGAGCATGAAGACTACATGAAAAGCAGTTGTTTGTCACATTTCATCTATATGGCATTTAGGAATGGCAGAATTGAGACTCTGGAGAGCTAAGGCAAATTTCTACACACAAACTAAATTGAAGTACCTGATCTGCTCTTAAAAAATATAAACGCTTTCTAAAGTTTTCCCACTTTTATCCTGGATGAAGCATCTATAGTCTAGTCTTCCTGACACTGTTGGATGGTTTGTATTGATAATATTCCACATATTTAAGATTATAAATTTTCTCCCTTCCTTTTTTTTTTGGACACCTTGCAAAATATTAGATACTTTGCCCCCTGTGAAGATGGTCAATAGCTCATTTTCCAGAGCAAGATTTTCCCAAAACTCTCTAGATTATTAAAAAGACAGTTAGAAACTTGAGAATATCACCAAATTAGGTTAAAAACCAGTGGACTTTAAGCTAAAGGTTGGTAATTTTATAGAATTTACTGGCTGATACAGACACTTGTAAGAGTTGAAAATTGAACGTTTTGATATTGGATGTCCCTTATAGTTGTACAACTCCCCAGAAATCTCACCAGAGACTAAATCTTGTTGTAAGCCTGAATTTAGGTGAGAGTATGGTGTAGAATTTTTAGTGCATTCATGTGCTGCTTTTTATCCAGAGGCTGACAACCTCCCTCTGTTAGCATTTAAAATGCATTTTCCTCTACTGTTTTAAAAGTTCCAAGAGTGAGAACTTTGTGTAGTGCTTATCTGTTGCTGAGATAATATTCTGCTGTCCTTTGTATTTTATAGTGCCTTTTATGCAATTCTGCTCACTTCAGTGACAAACTTGCACCTTAAAATTTCAAACTCTGAGATACCTGATATAGCAGTGTTGGGGCTCTGTTTCCTCAGTTATGTATGGGACTTAAACTGTCTCTTTTCTGGCGTTATGTTGAGTGTGACTAACCTTAAACAAATTATAGACATCTTCTTAGTCCTCTTTTTCTTCCCATGGTTTTTACACAGCATTACAAGAAAATATTTTGAGACATGTTAGATACTAATGTAAAGAGCTTCCTACATATAATAAAGTCTTTATCTCCTTGAACTTGCTTAGTTTATTGTCTACTAGCATGTTCATAACTTTTTCACCCCAGAATATATGTATCCCTCCAAAAGACTGAACACTGTGCAAAAAATAAGAACTATGTTTCTTAGTAGTTGCTATTACATATATAACCCTAATGATTTCAATTTTTTTCGAAGAGGGATTGTTTCTGACAATCTTGGTGACACTTATGTATTTACTCCTTTGAAAACTTAATCTTTGTTTCTGCTTTTGCAAAATTTATGTTGGCAGAATATTGTCTTTAGAGGAGATTGTTACTGTAAACATTTGAGATTCAAGCAATATTATTGGTATCTGGACTACTTGGAATGCATCAGAGACTCATTATCAATCTGTGTATAAGTGTCATTAACATGAATTCAAAGCACATGGTTTATTTACTTGTTGATTCCATCCTGGTTAATTGCACCAGGGAAAGAGGTATTTTGAGCAGGGGCAAAGTATTCAGCAACGAAATTTACTCTCTTGGTTTTCTTCTGTAAGTAACTGATTTACAAAATATAAAATAAAAAATGATAAAAATTAATCTTTTTTTTTTTCTGTCTCTAGCAGCCCAAAGATATTTTTGGTGTGCAAGTACCCGCAGAATGTCCCTCTAAATGAAAAAAAAAACAAACAAAAAAGTTATTTATTTTTAACATAAATTTCATTTATGAAGAAGCATAAAAGAAGAAAGTTTTGATCAGTTGTAGTACATGTGAAAGATTCAACAATGTTTAACTCTTGAGATTGAAAACCTGCTTAGTAAATTATTTCACGACCTGGAACAGATTCCATAAAAGTGCCAGTAGTTATTACCAACTGTGTATGGTGTGTTGTGTGTATGGGTACCTTTGCTAGACTTCAACACTAAATTTTAGAGATTCTTCTTCTGTTCTCACAAGAATGAAACATAAGTATGGATTCTTATGTACCATAACAGAAATCACATTGTATGTATGCAATATTAGTTAATTGGATAGTGTTTTAGTACTGAACCCTAAGCAAAGCATGTCCAAAACAAAAAGAAGAAAATAAATACTGAACCTATATTTATGTAAATGCATCCCAGCATTTCAGTAAATTAAATAATTCTTTGAAAAAGAAAAAGGATGTAATCTTCAACATAAAATATCTATGTTGAAATTGAAATGTGTATGTCCACATGTGTGAATCAAGTTTGTACAAGAAATTTGAGTTCTAGATTCTTGTATTTTGGGGTGTTTGACATTGTAAACTCAAAATCATTATATTGGTATTGAATATAAATGTTGTAGTGTAGTGCTGTGAGATTACTGCCTTTTGAATAGAATAATTCTCTCTGCAAAGGTAATAAAGTATCCTGCTCAAAAGTTATCTATAACAACACTTGCTATTTCTTTGCTTTCTTCCATTAAATATCTTCAAGAGAAGCAATAGAGACTTTCTTATATATTGACAGTGCTGGTAATATGAAGCTGACTCCAGCTGGCTAAACTAATTCCATATCAAAAGTATTTTTACCCTGCCTAAATCAGAAATTATAGTGTTCAGAGAAAATCAGCTCGTGACTGAGAGACCTTTCTGTCTCTCAATGTCTTCTTTTCTCTCTTAGAACTCGAGTTATTGTCTACATTAAATTTCTGTGGAATCATCCTAGCAGTCTGCATTAGGGTGTGCTGGAGCAGACCAGGCTGTGCAGTAACTTTCTCTGCCAGCCAAGGAACAAGGAGGGACTCTCAATTTGAACCCAAGGCTGATATGACACACATTGTTTCCCAAGGTTTATAAGTTGCAACCAGAGTTTAAAGTGTGTGAATTTCACATTCCTTTTGATATTGCTGATGTCTCTCTTAGTGTTTAGTAAATAATTTTTTTAAATTTACTTCAGTAATAATAAACTTATACCTGCATCAACCTTAATCTTGTCTCTGTGTGTTTGCATTGGGTGTAGTCTACAGTTGAAGAATTATTTATTAAACACTTCATTCCTTGTGTGGTGCAAAAATGATTCATAGCTGCTGTACATAAGATAATTTTGGGGAATATTTTATATTCTAACTCTTTTTTAAAACACAATACAGATTACAGTAAAAAAAATTATAAAAATTGTTTGTAAAATAAAAATTGTAAAAATTGCCTTAAAATAAAAAGAAAGATTATATTTCACTTGTGATGCAAGAAGATGCACAGGAGATGCTCTTTAATTTAGTCCCTAACTCACCCAATTGTGCATGAATATTCCAAGACTTTATACAATAGTAATATCATCTAAAAGCTTTGCAGTACCACGGTAGAACAGCACGAGATAAATTATCCTTATTGTTACTTTTGTCTTTCAAGTAGCCAACTGAACAATTCAACACAGATTTTTTTTTCTTCTGTCGTTGAAAAATAAATGGCAGCAATAGCAGCACATGTTCAATGCACCCCACTGTTTTTACTCCTTTCACATCCAAAGAGCTGGACCATGGAATCATGATCCTTGGCCCACTGCACTCCAGGACATCATGTTGTGTTATGTGCAGAAAGTATGGATAATATTCTCTGGTGAATAGGTAGTAATTCAGAGGCTTATTTTTCTTTTGACATACATATATGTCATGAAATATTAAAGAAACTCATGCTTAAAGGTGTTTCTGCACATTCAGTTAATTGTGTGGCAAAGCTAATCATAGTAGATAATTTTCAAATCAAGGGCAAATAGAATTTAATTTACAAACCATTAAAAGTTGCAATTGGAAACCCTGAAATTATTCTTCTTACTCTATTTATTCTACTTTTTCTATTGTGATGGTCTCAAGGGATCCATAGTTCTTGTTCTTGACATATGCCCATCAGAATATAGTTATTGTCTTCCCCAGAGAGCCTATAATCAGAGCAGCAGCAAAAGGAGGCAACAAATGGGGAGATAGGAAACTCACTGTATTAAGAAATTCGCTAGTATTTGGGTAATAAGCAACTGCAATTGTGGCAATTGATCAATCACCTTTCTTTCAAAGCCCTTTACTGTGTATATGGATGTGTTTTTAATGATAATGGTGTTTTTATGCAATATGAATTAAAAATAATAAGCTCTAAAGTGTCTGAAAATATTCTTATGTGGAACAAGGGTAGCAAGCAGGAGTGAGGTAAGAAAACAGTTTGCTCTGTGAAAAGATTTATGTTTACACCCTACTCCCTCGTTAGGAATAAACTTTAAGTGACTGGTTGTGCTGGTAGAGCTGATTTTCTGAATAATGTTTGATGTGAAATGATATGCTGGGTTTGTCCTGGAAACAGTGTTGATGCCACAAGGATGTTTTGTTACACATGCATTATGCTCAGCCCATAAACCAGGGGAAAAGCTGGCCAGGAGCCACTGCTCAGGCATGGCTGGACATTGGCTAATTGGTCATGAGGAATTGGTTTTCGTTTGCATGACTTGTCTTGTTTGACTTTCATTTCCTCCTCTTTGTTGTTGTTGGTGGTGTTTTTTTGTTGTTGCTGCCACTGTTGTTATTTTCCTTTTCACTGCAAATTTATATTTTTTTATTTTATTATTTTACTTTACTTCATTATTTCATTTCATTTCATTTCATTTCATTTCATTTCATTTCATTTCATTTCATTTCATTTCTTCTATTACTAAACTCTTTTTATCTCCCCCTGCAAGTTTTGTCACTTTCACCCTTTCAATTCTCTTATCCCTATCCTGATGGGTTGGGAGCAAGTAAGCAGGTGGAACTCTTGCCTAGAAATAGCAAGCATTTGTGTAATGTTTCTGGTTTGATTTGGATTTTTGTTCATTCTCAGGAGAAGTCAGAATAATAATCTATTTTAAGTCAGATTGTAATGACTCATTCATTGGTCTTATGGAAGTTTGAAAGCATTGGATGAAGCCCCAGGGTGAAAATGTCTAAAACAATGGTGTTTAGGCAGAAAGTTGATGCTCTATTTGGTTTTTGTATTTTGGTTTTTTTAAAATAATTATACTTCAATCAAATACAGAGAATGCCTGATGTTTTTTGTAATAGTCAGAGGTAATACTGAAGAAAGAAGTCTTAAAAAGTTTGTAGCTCAACTGCAATTTATGTCTTTGAGTGCAATGAAGCCATACACCAAGCTTTTTAAGTAATTATTTGTTTTATGTTATTCTCCCCTCTTTGCCACAGCTGCCTTTTCCATTCCAGTGCAGCTACTCCTCCAGAGTACAAAATCATAATGAATCTCTATATCATACAGAGTTTGGAGGACTTATTCATTTTTCCTGCAAAAGTTAAATAAAGTACAAAACTTTCAGCCCATCAATCCTTTAGCAAGCTGTCCAAGGTGACATTTCATTAGCAGATTTTGTCAGTGGATAAATCGTACAGCATGCACTGAAGAAAAGGTGGAAAACATCCAGTCCTTTTTCATTAGATCCATCTGAAGCTGAACCACTGGAGATTACACACAATAAAGCACATAAGACAGAAAAAAATGCTATTCTGTCTATAAACTGCATTAATCATTCATTTCCTTCTAAGTGCTTTGAGTCACTGCCCCTTCTCTGGTTAGGCCCAAAACTGGCAATTTAATTTTGAGCTGCATGACAGATACATTTCAAGGAAAATCACAGATGTAATGACTGCTGCCAAGCTTGATAAAGTCCTCATTCGTCAATTAAGGAGCTACCAATAAGGCAAGATGGATAGAGCAAAATGGGACCAATCACACCACACTATGAACAGAGCTGGGGTTGACAGGATTTTCCCCTCTTTCTCTTATGCATGTAAAAGCACATAAGACAAACACACATGCACAAGTACACCCCCTCACAGAGGTTCTTGTTGATTCTGGGAATAGAAGTAATTAGGGGGCTTTGATTCACTGGTATGAACTAATTACCTAAGAGACTGGAATTACATGGCTGCTACAACGATGGCAAGTGTCAAAAACCTGACCAGAGATAATAAATACCTGGGGAGTCACTCGTGTCCTGAAGTGTCAAAATTATTTTTTTTGTTAGTAAAATTTTTACAGGCTATCTTGAAAATCAGTGTTGCAATAAAAGTGAGCTATGGAAAGAAATAGCAGTGCAGCAAAATCTAATGAGTTGCTGGAAAATGTGCTACATAAACAAGTGAACCTCCAACAATGTAGAGTAGACACTGTGATAGTTTAAGGTCTTCTTAAATTAGTGATAAGCCAATTAGAGGGCACTGTCAGATTAAAATCGTGGATCCAACAGAGTGTTAAATCAGTGGATGTATTATATGTTGAAAAGTCAGTTTGCAGTGAAGGCTTGGATAAATAGAAAGACATCGATGCTGAGGACTTCCTAATCAGACATCACTGGAAAACTTTATTTTCAGATGTACCCTAGGATAAGAAAGCCTAGAAGAGCCTAGGTTAAGAAACTACACCCTTACACACCTTTATGCAAATTAGTCATTAAAATAATTTTTTAAAGTAATCTCATACCAAATTTTTCTATTATTATTCTATTTCTGGGCTCTCTGCGCCTGTTTGAAGCATCAAAACTTACTGATTTTGCTTGGCAGCTTTGGTGATAGCACTTTGTTTTACTGATTCCTGCACCTCCTTTGACTTTACTACCTTTCTACATTTCTAGTATTATAATCTATCAATCTTTATCACTTCCTACCCACTAAGAATGGTTTCTTTTGTTTCTTACGAGGTACAACCAGATATTCAGCAGTCATACATATTTTTCTTTCCAGGCATATTTTTCTTTTAGCCATAGTTTTCATTCTAAATTATATATACTAAACATTCTTATTTAGGCTAGTTGAAAGGGAAATGGTTAGATGCTACTGGCCCACAATGAAAAATTGTAAAATATTGCAGTTTGTGCTAGATTCAAAACAGATTTCTTGGATGGCTGATGACCTGAGTTTCTGATGTACTTAATTCCATCTCCAATGAGGGTTTTTTTCTGACATTCAAACTAAACAAAGTAAACAGAGCCATAACTCCTCATATTCTTGTATTCTATTAGTGTCTAGAGTTCCACCAAAGGAGCAACAGATTATAAATTTGAGCAGACTTATAACTTGAATATTCAAATGAAGAGTGTGAGACTACAGAAATAGTAGAAAGTCATCTTTATTCCCTCTTCTTCCACTTTTTAGCTTAAGAAACACAGTAATAGATAATGTACTCATGTCCTACATACTTGCTAACAAAGTCCTCCCTAATTTTGGTGTTTGAAAGAACTCTAGTCTCTCTTTGCAGACAAACTTTCACTTTGGAGCAAACTTGATCTTTATTTTCTTTAATACTTTACATAATATCTGAAATACCCAATGTTAACAAGTCCTTTCTACTAGAAGAGTTTTTTCTCTCAGTTTAATTTGATGATGACACAATTTTTTTACATCAGTCTGTTGATTTGTCACTTGTGGTTTTATAAATATGCATAAAAATTAATTTCAAAAAATGAACTGTAAAGGCATGAATTTAGTTTTTATATACTAATTAATTAATCAACATGTCTTGAAATTTGCAGCTGAAAGTAAAAATAGTGATTATGCTGTAAAGGGTTGCTTACAGAACATTTGTAGACCTGCAAGTGAAGACAGAAGACACCTAACAGTGGAATGAAATGGATTGCATTTAAAGATTCTTTTTTTACTCAGATTCCAACCTTTTCTATAGTTATAAATGTGCTGAATTTTTACTAAAATATTTCATATTATTTTTCTTATTTTGTTTACAGATTATGTTTTAAGGATATTGTTGGAACACTAAGAATATCTTGGCTTTCATGACGCTGTCATTGGGAAGATTACCTCATTTTTTTAATGTGTTTTTTTATGTCCAACAGTGCTCTTATGAAGATGATATGAATTATATCTGAAAAAAAGCAAGAAAGAGGCAGCTGGTGTAAACGGAAGATATTTGCTGGAATAAGGAAAACCTATGGTAATTGAGGAATAAAATTCTCTATCAAGCAGCATCTTATAGGTGATTCCCAAGGCATTCCTTTTAGAGGCCTAGGGTGATATTTTCGATGGCTTAATCAAGTTGTGTTGAAAAAATAATCCTGTCAAGTTCAAATTTTAGCCCAGGGAATCTCTGTCTCCGTTTGAACTGCTTTCTGAGAAATGTGAACACAGAAATTGTTTTGTGAGACACTCCCATCTTCCACAGAGCTTGAAGGTATACCAGCATTCTCTCCCTTATTTTATCCATATTTTCCATGTCTTGCACACAAGAAGGCACACGAAGCCTCCTTACAGCCACAGAATAGTCTCTGGCAGCTTTTCCTCATCTGCACTTTACCAGTGGGCCAGGAGGCTGCACAAGGATGGGAGAGCATAGTTCCTGCTGTGCTGCTCAGGTGGCAAAGGCAGTAATCCTCTCAGTCAGGAATGAAAAATGTTGATGTACTTCACCTCTGTAGAACAAATATATTCTCAGCAGACTATTTAGAAGTTTGAAAACCTAAATCAGACCGCATGTGATACTGAGGAAAAACAAGAGTTATCAGAAACTCAAGGTAGTTCTAACCCACAGGCTTCATTTAGAGCATTTGAAAGTACAGTGGAACCCACTGAGACAACATACCACTAATCTCCTAAAGAATTTATCCTTCAGCATGTGAAAAAGATGATAAGTACCTGTACAAAATCCAAAACAAGAAACAGAACTATTGTTTATACGGGTATGAATATGCCATGTGAGATAATACTGTACTTAACATTGTTTAATAAAAAGAAGTTGGTTTAGATTATGGTCTTGAGGAACTTGTTTTCTTTGGTAAAATCTAAATAATTTTCATGAAATAATAGCATTTAATTGTAATTTCAAGGAAGGTAAAAGCCTTCAAAATAATTTTAACAGCATTAATCAGTCAATAGGTGGAGTCACTAAACACGCAATGTTCCTCCAAAAATTAAAAATAATGTCCCTGTTTGCAAGTATTCTTCATAATGCCCTTATTTTTTATCCTTCATAGAATTATATTTGGATCATATATATTGTAGTGAAACCATGTTAACTATACAAATATATTATATTATATATTATATTATATTATATTATATTATATTATATTATATTATATTATATTATATTATATTATATTATATTATATTATATTATATTATATTATATTATATTATATTATATTATATTATATTATATTATATTATATTATATATGTTAATATAAAATCATGGACAAGATGCTTTATTTCAAGATAGTCTTTGTTGGTGTGTTCATGAAAAGTTTATTGTAATTATTTATGTATTATAAATACAAATAAACTATATTACAGATTTATCTCAGTATCTCTATTATAACCCATATTTTCTTAATGGACTAATATCTTTTATAGTTTTCTCCTAATGAATGTTACAGTCTTATTTCTACCTACTCAGATTTCAAGCATTTCAGCCTAAGGCTTTTGGCATTTGTTTACAACTGTCAATTGGGTTTCTTACCAGATTTGAGAAAATATACAAACCATTTCACTAACTTTTGCCCTTTGAGGTTTTTTCAGAAGAAATATGTCACTTTCACTGGTAGTTGGTAAAAGACTTTTTTATTCCAAATGAGTTTTAGCATTTATTGGATCATTTGGACTTCTGAAAGTTAATTACTAGGTACAAGAGGTTTGAATATGTTCACAGAAGTGAACAATAATTTTAAAAATGCTCTATCAAAACCTTGCCTTTTTAAGAATGTAGAAAGTGTGAATATGGAGAATTCTAATTTCCTTCTCCTACTGAGACCAGTGATGAGGTCAGTGAATTTTTCAGTAGGTATTATTTTGATCCTTGCTGAAGAACAAAGCTTTTAAACAGTGAAACAGAATATTAGAAGAGACCTTTGTTGAACTTATTTGATTTATTTTTTTTCTAGTTGGTTTGATGACCTGTAGTTGATATGTTCCAATTAGGTAAGGATGAAAGATCATGAAAGACTAACAGCAGGTCTCAAGTAGCATATAAAAAAGGTTGAATTAATTATTTTTCCAAAATAGCTCTAAATTTTTTTCATGAGAGCTGTATAAGATGAAACCTTTGGTTTAAAACATTTAAATATTTATCATACCTCAGGTAACTTCTTCGTGTCTGGAAATAAATTTTTTTTCCTGCAACCGTAAACTCAGCTGTTTGTCTTACAATATTTTACAAAACTGCCCAGTTAGCTGTGCTACATTCTCCCAGTTGCTCAGTGAAAACTTTACCTTCATTAGGTTTATATTGCAATTCCAATAGTCTGGTAGGAAACAGAGATTTGGGTTTACAGTATGATCAAAGGTGATAATGTACCATCTGTTCTGTGCTGTAATACTTACTTTGTTTAAGGAAATAAAATTGTGATGAGAATTCAGAGATCATATTGTGAATCACAGATTACATATAAACCATATACTCTGATTCTTCCTTTTTTTTTTTTTTTTTTTCCCAGATGTGTTTAGCTTCCATTTAGATCTTTCAGCTATCTATAAGATAATGGTAACGAAACATTTAAACAGAGGTTTGGTGGACCAAGTTCTACTATCTCAATGTTTACTTTGCTAAAGACTAGTATAAAGTGCTGGCTAGAAACAAAACAATCTTGGCAAATCTTAACATCCTTGTTTGGTTTCCAAGTTCTCACATATTTTTGCATTTAGAGCTTTGTAAGGTTAGGATGCATAAGTCTGTGGTCTTGACTGATAATTCAGTGACTACCATTGGTGCTTTAAGGCATAAAACTGACATCAACTCCAAAATGCACAGGGTAACTGAGAAAATATGCCCTACATGAAAGTAAATGACACATCTTTCTTTCCTCTGTAGGACAGTCAGACTTGACATTTGCAATAATACACAAGTTGCAAACAGATAGTTATTAAAAATTAATCTCTCTATTAAAATGCCTTTGTGACTAATGGGAAGAAATCTTTGGATACAGTGCTATAAATCTTACTGCTAGCACTAAACCTTTCTAGTTATGGGTTAGACTAATGAAATATGATAAAATTTATGTGCAAATCAGACCAATGTGATTTTTTTTAAAGTTCCATCTTTGGCATGAAACTAAGTAAGGAATCTCTGAAGGAATAAAAATTATCAAATAGGTGAAAATAATATACTACTCTTCTAAGTATTCTTATACTGAATAGCTGCAGGTGATCTGCATCTGCTGATTCAGAAAATAAAGAAATTAAAATGAAATCTAGCTGTCTGCAACTACTTACTATCAAGTTACTTAGCAGTGCAGTTCATTTGCAACTGCACTCCCTATGAGAACTTATTTTTTTAATTATTTTTAATGTTTCCCTTATTTTATGTTGTTGCAGCAGATGATTCAGTCCTGTTACTTTAAATAAGCAGGTATGTGACTGTAATTCAGAAAGATTTAAGAAAACTGACCACAAGGTCCTTGTTTCTATCTTGTCTATAATATATATATACAATCCAAAGTGTTTCTGATAGTATATGAATGGCAACAGTATTTTAGTTACTAGAATCTTTACATTTTAAAGGAAATGAGAATTTACAAGACAATTCTTTTTTCAGGTTTAAGTGAGTCAGATTTCTCTGATGATTTTCTGAAATTCATGAAACAAATTATTAATGGTTTCAATTATTTTCAGTCCTCATCTATTGTTTGACTCGAAAGTCTGTTTTTTAGCATCCTGTTTTTATCATCAGAAGGTGATGAAGATTAGGTAAGATCTCAGCTTCAGAGGATCCTTGAAAAATTTATATCGAGCATGGTCTCTGGTCCAGGAGTGCAATTTGTTAGGAATGATCTCTGTAGCTCACAGGTTCTGGGGACCATATTTATATATTTAGGTCAAAGTTCAGCCATATTTTTTTCTGAAAAAAATTTATTTCATTGACTGTGTTTTCGAAACTAATGATCCTTTACAGTCTCAAAGAATAAAATTCAGTGATTAAACCTACAATCTCTAAGGAAGTTTCCTGCATTTGAAGGACATTTCAGAGAGAAATAACTTCCTTACTAGAAGTCTGTGAAAAGTAGACTGATGACAAAACAAAATACCTAAAGGAGTTTATAGGAATGAGAACTTTGTCCCACTGAAAATCAATGAAATGAGTTTCTAATGATAATAACAGTTCAAAAATTCTAGTATTGCATTCAGAACGCTTAACTGTGAGTAGGTCTTTATCTCACAAGGAAAACAACAATTACACATTAAATGATTGGAATACTGGTAATGAGAAGGCTATTGGAATACATGCCTCAGAGAGAGAAGGGTTTTTATTAAAAGTCAGTAATTATATATTGAAATATTATCGGGGAAAAGTTTAAGGTAATTGGGAGCTAAATGAGAAGCTAAGCATCATTGAATCCATCAATGAAAGGGCTAGGGTCAATCCACCCAAAACCCTAAAGTAATTGGAAATTCACCCAAAAGTAATTGGTTGCTGACATGTCTAGATTCAATCAAAAGTCAATAATGAGCCAGAAATACTGGTCCCCATCATCTGTTCATCTGAAATGGTGTCAATTTTAGAGAACATATGAAATACAAGATTTAGTATGTGAAGGGACTACAAAGGAAGATAAATGTTCTTTTATCAAATGGGAACGATCTTTTGTTTCCTTCTGCATCACTAATTGAGACAGTAGGCATGTATGTTTTCAGTACCCTTCAGTATCTTTGGGTAATGAATATGCATTTAAGGTTTTAGCATGCTACATAACCTGATCTACTTTTGCAACAAGGTGACCTACTCAGTGGAGGATGGGAAGGCTGCACATATCTTTTACCTAGACTTTAAGAAAACCTTTGACCCTGTTTTCCAAAACATTCTCCTGTAAAAACTCGTAGGTCATGGTTTTAAGATATGCACTCTTCCCTGGGTAAAAAACTGGTTGGATGGCCCATCCCCCAGAGTGATGGGGAATGTAGAAACATCCAGTTGGTGTCTGGTCACTAGTGGGAATTCTACATCAGTTTTGAGTTCAGCCCTGTTTAATATCTTCAGTGACCTGGATGAGATGATCAAGTGCACCCTTAGTCATTTTGCAGGTGACGGCAAGTAGGGCAGCAATGTTGATCTGATGAAGGGTAAGAAGGCTCTGCAGAGAGACCTGCACAGGCAGGATCCAGGGATTAAGGCCAATTGGATGAGGTTCAACAAAGGTCGAGTTGCCAGATGCTGCCCTTTGGTCACAACAATCCCGTGCAACACTAACAGTGGGGCAGAGTGGCTGAAAAGAGGCCCAGTGGAAAAGGACCTGGGAATGATGGTTGGCATTCTGCTGATTGTGATCCTGCTGTGTGCACAGATGACCAAGAAGGCAAAAGACAGCCTGGTCTTCAGCAATAGTGTGGCCAGCAGGACCAGGACGGTGATTGTCTCTCTGTACTTTGCGCTGGTGAGGTCACACCTCAAGTCCTGTGTCCAGTTCTGGGCCCCTCACTACAAGCAGGACATTAAGCTGGTGAGGTGAGTCCAGAGAAGAGCAATGGAGATGGTGAAGGGTCTGGAACATAGGTCTTATGTGAAGTGGCTATGAAAGTTTGAGTTGTTTAGTCTGGAGAAAAGCACATGTAGGGGTGACCTTATCACTCTCTACAACTTCCTGAAAGGACTTTGAAACAAGGTGGGGCTCATCTTCTTCTCCCAGGTAACCAGTGATGGAGAGAACATGGCCTCAAGATGCACCAGGGATTATTATGTTTAGACATCAAGAAGAATTTCCTCATGTAAAGAGTTGTAAAGCTTTGGAACAGGCTGCCAGGGAAGTAGTAGAGTCATCATCCCTGGTAGTGTTCAAGAAATGACTGGACATGGCACTTGGACTTTTCAGAAGCACTACAAAAAAAGAAAACAACATATGCGAAAAACAACATAGAAATGCATTGCTAGCTGCAATGATGAAAGAACTCACATGTGAAGAACCACTCCAACCCATACTGTTATTGAAAATGTAGTTAGAAACTACAGCTTTCTAACTATTTAGCTCAGTAAAGAAAACTTCCCAAGTCTCTGACCTTTGTAGACTTCTGTTTACAATATTGCACACAATTGCATGACATCCACCTTTAGAAGAATTGACTTCCTATAGAAAGGTCATGTGTGCCAGGGATGCAATCATTTCTCAAGGAATTGAGCAGATAAACAGTCAAATTGTGGGACACTTTGTCAATTAAACAAGATCAAATATGGGAGTTGGATTATACATTTGCTGAATGACACTGATAGTGTAACATGGAAACTAGCATACAAAACCATTTCCAAATAGAATAAAGATCAGGAAAGAAGATATATGCTCAGAGAGAATCATAGACTAGATCTAGAGATTCTACAAGCCTGTTTCTTTGTTGTCATTTAATAGTTATTTGTTGCATCTGGTTGTTGCTTAGGGTGGAAACAAGTAAAAGAGCAGGAAGGGCCTTTGCAGGGGTTTTACAGAGATGTTTATTTCAGCCACAGGTGTGCAACTTCCAGCGTTCAGGGAACAAAGACCAAGGAGTTTGAGGGTTTAGGCTAAAGGACATGGGATGAGCAGGGCAGGAAGAACATCAGAAACCAATTATCAGGGGACATGGGGGTGATACAAGGGAGGGGTTAGGGCAGAGGGCCAACAGAGTGACCAAAAGGCTGACAGACAGGGAGAGGGCACGGGGTTGACCCAGGGAACAGAACAGGGTGGCATTCCCCAGCTGGGAATACCTTTGGTCTCCACAACTGCCCTTTTCTTTCTTAATTAAGAAGGTTTCTATTAAGGATTTTAAAATGAAATGGTTGAGGTAACTAAAGAACTCTGTTGCTTCAACCTCTCATCGCACGCTGAATCCATCTCAAAGAGCATCCAGATGCTGAAAAAACAAGTCCAGGAGATCCAAACCAAAGAAAAAATCACGGATGGACTAAACAATCTCCTTGGACAATGGGGATTAAGTGGGTGGGGACTTTCGTTAGTCAAAAGTATTTTATGAGTTTTTCTTTTTATCCTTATTGTGTTAATTATATATTCATGTCATTTGCATTTCTTTAAAAGAGCAGTTGGAGAAAGCCTTTTTAATTAATAAAGAAAGGGGAGTTGTGGAGCCTGATGGGCCAGTAAAAATTGAATTAGCTGGTCTCCCTTGGAGAGAGGGCTCTTAGGCATCCACCTTTGATATTATGAGAAAACATTCCTCCCATAATGCCTCCCTGCTCTATGCAAAATACTTGTAACCTGTTGGTTCTTCCCCCCTTGTTCCTCCCCTTTCAAGCCATGCATCCTCTGCCTTTTCCTTTTTTCCTCATCTGTCAGAAGGAAAACTATTAAGGAAAAGAGATGTTATCTGTGAAGTATAACCCATGTGCAGTTTCTGGTTCAGTGAGAATTTATATTTTTTTTTTAAATCATAAAAACATCAGGAATTTTGTATTCTTTATATACTTTCTGTGAACTCCTAATAAAAAAAATCACTGTTTCTGCAACCTGACACATTCAAAATTGCATAATATTTCTCAACTGCAGCAAATAAGTTCAGAGCATGGTAACAGAAATATGGGAATCTGACCCCCAGCCACTGAGCAAGTAAAGCAGGCCACAAAATGTCCTGCTTTGAACTGAATTAGTTATGCACAAGTGAAACAAACAAACAAACAAAAAATTTTAAAAGCCCCACCCAGCTGTGTTTTATTCTGCAAATACCAGGAAAGAAAGGAAAGAAAAGGAAAAGCTGAAAGAAACTGTGAAGGAAAACTACTTCCTGTAGTAAAAAAGAGGTAATTTGACCTCCTACCAATAGTGTTAGTTTTCACATTTTGCCAAATAATTATGACTACATTACACGGTTCAGGAGGGATTTTCTGCCCACATGTGGAACTGGAAGTTCTACAATATTGAATACACTAGACACTTTTCTGTGCTTCTTTGGACCACACTGGTCATGAGCTCCAACAGAACAAATTTTTGCACTGCCTTAAAATGAAAAGTTGTCTGTCATGTTTTGATGTGAGTTACAGCATGTCTGTGCAGCAAAATATTTTCTGTACAGTCATGAGAACCATCAAAAAAAGCGTAGTGATGTAGTTTCTTACCTGACAAAGTTCATGACTTTGATTCTTGATTACCATCCTAGTTAACGTTCTTGTTACTTCTGCTTCTGCTGCTACTGCACTTGTCTTGCTGCATCCGCCAGCAGAAATGACAGAGACATCGTCTCACAGATTTATTGTGGTCTCAGCTTTTACACAAAGGTGCATTTTAAAATGCTTGAGACTATGGGTGTAATTACATTGTGGATGGGATTAAATTAGAATCTTGTTGACTGTGAGAGACAATGGCAAGTTATCTGAACCAAGTCAATTAAGCGTGTCTTAGTATTCATTCAGAGGAAAGCGCTCGTATTTTAACATCAAATCTATGACTACAGACTGCTGCATAAAAATTATGATAGATGCTGATGAGGTTTTTATTTCTATTGCCTGCTTTTTCTTGTGTCTGCTTCTCCTGCTCTATTGTATGGTATCCTGACAGCCTTTTCATTCAAATTGATATTTCCATTTTATCAGTATTGAATTTAAGAATAAAGTTACTGTTTATTTCAGAAAATGGGAAATAGAGCAATTTTGTCATTAAAGGTAAAGAAAGAAAGAAAAGGCAGAGAAAAATACCAACTGACCCCACAGAAGGCTTTTTTTAACTTTTGAAAGCACATACATTGTTATCTGTGTACCAGCTTTTTTAAAAGTTAAAATGAAAGTTTTTGTTACCCTTTCCTTGCTTTAATAAGCTATAGCCTTCATAGTAATCAGACTTCTTTTGATAATAAATTACAGGGATAATTGCTATATATGATTTTAGGAGCTGCTTCTGTAAATAAAAAAATAAATATAAATATAAATATAAATATAAATATAAATATAAATATAAATATAAATATAAATATAAATATAAATATAAATATAAATATAAATATAAATATAAATATAAATATAAATAATTTTACTAATACAAAATAGAAGTGCATTTTGTAAAGGCAATGCTCTACCAAGAGTATATATTTCCTATTATATAAATTTGTGTTCAGAATAGATACTCTACAGTTAACATGTATTGTCCTAATTCATGAGCCTTGTTTTCAAAATTTTTCTATAAAATGGACTAGTCTTGAAATACATTTTATAAGCCTCTATGGAACAGATATTACTTATGACCCAACTCAAAATGCAACAAACACATCAAAGTGAAAAAAAAAAATAATAATGAGAATGCCTGGTGGCATTCTTAATTTGTTTTGTTTTATTTTGGTTTGGTTTGATTTGGTTTGGTTTGGTTTGGTTTGTTGGAATGCAACCTGAAACACCTACTTATGTGGTTTATTTTGTGACAAATCCTCACTTTTGAAATATCTAGACAATGTTTTTCTTTTTTCCTCTCTTTACCTCCAAGCATCACAACCTGCAGTACTAGGGAGCAGGGAAGCAGGACCAAATGGACACATTCTGTGAAGTAAATCTGTACATGACAGCAAGCCTGTTGCATCCCACGTGGCATTGTCCTGCTCCATATGTGTATGCAGTGATGAGTTTTACTCCATGGTGTGAGAGGTCTATAATTTATATTCTGATATAAGAATTATATTCTGAAAAATTTTGCATAAGAAAGAATAACATTGAGACACCAATCTGGAACATAATCAGCCTAAATAAGGGGGAGAGGAATGATTTTTATCTTGTGACTGGTTCCTGATCTGAATCATGGTACCCTCCACTGCCATCAAGGCACTGGGCCCTATGATGCAAATTAGTCAGATCTGAATAAGAAAAGAAAATCACATACATGAGTTCTACATGTTAAACTGCTGTCTTGTGAAAATTTGGTCCTTAGGACTAAAGAGTACCACTGAGTGAAAACCAGATCATTGCAGGAGCAGGAGGTGGCATTTGCAGCTTTGGGACAGACTTTAGGCCCATATTCATTATCTGCCTTCATGGTAATTTTTCAAATTTTCCTAATTACTAAGTTAATTGACACTAAAAATTAAAGAGGATTGTGAGACAAACTACTGGGTCTCACATTCAATCAACCCTTTTTAAATAGTGTAGTGTTAGTTAGATAACTAAATTCAGAGGGCTGTGATGAGCATCTTCTTCCCACCCCAGAACTACTTCATTAAACATATTAAATCTTTTGGTTTAAATCAACATTTTGCTTTTTCCATACTATATTATTAAACAATACACCAAATATATATACTTCATGACCCTCAGAGGTTTCTTAATTATAGTGTTTCAAGGGGGATTTTTTGTAAAATGTATGCAACTTAACAGTGCTTTAAGTGCTCTCTGATATTTTGACACCTTTTGTTTCATTTGTTCTCCCTTTTGATTTTTCTCGCCTCTGAAATTGAACACTTGTTTCTGTTATAGGTGAGCCAATTGCCACAAAGTGTTTTTTTCTAAGCTTCTTTCACTGACAGTTACTTTGTTTCCAATTAGAGGATTGGGCTAGCAACTAGATTTTTGTTAAAGCATCTGGATTTTCTGGTAACCAGTTCATAGAAAATTCTAAGCATATTTCAGTAAGGATTAGTCTAGAAAAGGTTAGCACTGAAGAACAGTATTGTCATATTGTATATCCACAACCAATTTGATTTTGCATACATGTGATTCCTGTGTTTGATTCTGTTTTGCTTATAATAAGCACTCATTCTTTTTGCAAACATTTGGTCTCCACTTGTCCTACCTCTGATTGTTTCATAAATGTTTTACATTTACAATCACAAAATGGTTTAGTTTGGTCTTTTTTTTTTTTTTTTTTTTTTTTTTTTTTTTTTCCAAAAATGGGAAGCCAAGAATTTTCAAACTGTTCTTAAATAAATACATTAATTAACCTTTGTTGAAGTACTATAGTTTTGTAGCAGGCTTACAGATGAACCTCAAATTTCCCCAAATATGGTTCATCAGTAGTTTAATTTTGGAAGTTTATTATGAAAGTAAAATGGTTAACTTTTGTTTGTCATGCTGCCTTTTTTTTTTTTTTTAATTATGCACTTGATTATCTCTAAGGGGAAAGGGTGTGTTTTAGTTAAATGGCAAAAAAAAAAAAAAAAAAAAAAAAAAAAAAGGGAGATATTGTTTTCATCTCTGTCTCCAAGACATCCAGTTGCCCAGTTGGTTCTAGACCAGTGAGTTCAAGTAGAGCAGGGCTTTGATACTCAAATCTGATTCATGTTAGTGGTTAGGTTACACTTAGACATGTGGCACTGTTTTTGGTGGCATAAATCAGAAATCATCACTGCAACTGGTTTGAGTCACCTGCCCTTCTAGACTTGAGCCTGGATTCATTTGGGGTGTGATCTGAGTTCTTCACAAACTTTATGCTTCCATCTGTATTATGCTGTATTCCATGGATATTATGCTGAAATCACATGCATTTATTGAAGAAGAATGATGTAATAGGAATGTATAGACACAACAATTTCTTCAGTTGCTTTGCTATCACTTCTTGGAATCATACAACCCAGAAGTGATATTCTTGTAAGCCATTTTCTTCCGTCAAGCTACTTGAAATGTGGTTTCAGAAATGCTGTTCTGTCCTCAGCTGGTCCTGTGATGATGGGATTTCTCTCCCTAGCTACAGCTTAGATATAAATGTTTAGATTGAATTTAAATGAAGAAGTCAGACAGACACCCTGGTGTTTCAGGGGTTCCTGTTACTGGGACCAAGTCTGCAAACTGATCTGTTTATCTAAATGAATACACAAATTTCTTGTGGCTTGTTGGACCTGAAACAAACCTAGCAGTAGATTGTGATGTGAGAATACATACTCAGTACCACAGCTTAAAAGATGGAGTGAGTGCAGTCAAGGAGAAAAAAAGCTTACATGAACTGTGGAATAATGTTTGGACTTCGCTCTTTAAGGAGAGTCATATTGTTATGCTTAGGCACATACAAATAAGGTCTTAAAATCAAAAAAGTATAAGATAAAAAAACAATTTTGATAACTCAGCTATAGTTTTAATAGGTGGGTAGACTGCTCTAATTCAAAGTGCTAGGATGCAAATGCTGAACATCATGAAGTAATCTGTATGTGTTTAATGAGTGCTAGGACTAGGACACTAAATTTTAATAATTTATGGAAAAGATTAAGATAAGCCACGAATGTTTTTCAAGTTAAAGTGTGATCATACTGGTAAGTACACACAACAATATATATGAGCAAGGAAGATATAAGATCATAGAACATTCATTAAAAAATTGTTTATATTCACATTTCCTGTGAATTCACAAGGAATGTGACCTTCAAAATTCAGTGCATTATATCTGTAAATATAGCACAGGAGCAAATAAAGCAATGAAGTCTTGTTACTAAAAGGTCGATAACATAAAATACTTAGTTAATTTATAGTGCCAAATATTGTTAGATGCTATTTCAAATTCTTATTACTGCATTTTACTGCATGTTTTTGATGACTTAATTGCTACCACATTTTTTTCTTTATCAGACTGTAAGAATTTTTTTCAGTATTCATGTCAGCAGACAAAACTATATTAACACTGTTGCATATTTTGTCATTAATTAACATAGTTAATACTGATTTATCATTTTTATTAGAATATCCTATACAAACATATAATTTCTTTGTTTCTATGTTGTATTTACATCCAGTCAACATTCAATTTTGCTTAGCAGTATACCAACACAGAATGCAGCACATTTCAGTGTGCATATAAAATTTCAGTGCATATAAACCAGAGAATCACTGCACAGGGATTGAGCCTAACATGTAGTCTGAATACCAGAATGTCCCAAGGAATGAAACTGTTTTCCATAAAAATATGGAATTACTACTTCATGTCTGTGGTTGTTTGAACTTGCTTGGAAGCCAGTTGTCCACCAAAGGCACTCTATCATTCCTTTCCTTACCAGGGCAGGTGAAAGAACATAAAGCAAAAAGCTTGTGGATCAAGTTAAAGACAAGATCACTCAACTGTTACTGTTTTGGGCAAAACAGGCTCAACTAAGAGAAATTAGTCAATTTCTTATCAAACAAATCAGAGTAGGTATTGAGAAGTAAACCCAACACTTAAAAACATGTTCAACCAATCCCCACGGCTTTTTCCTGGGCCTGACCTTATTCCAAATTTACTCTAGCTCCTCCATCCCATGCTGGGAAGGGATTTGGTGTGTGGTGCTGCTTTCCTGTGCCCAACATGGGGTCCTGTGTCCACAGGGCCTGCTGGCCAATCTTGATCCATAAGTTTCTGACTTGTACCAAGGCAAAGTTCTGTGCATTTCCAATAATAAGTTACAGAACTTTGATTTGAATCTTTGCTGAAAAACCATGTATGCCCTGGTATGTTTGGATATGTCTATTATGTTTGAATTGTGACTCTAAACTAAGATTTGGAATTGATTTAACAAAAAATATCTCTGAGACTAAAGCCCAGACTGATGTTCACAATGATGAAGTCTTTTAAAGATTTTGCTGTGAAAAGACAAATTCATGATTTTATGCATTCTTTTAACTCAAATACCGTGAATCTAAAAATTTGAGATTTTTATAAGCAGTGTAAACTGTGAAAAAAAAAAGAAAAAATATTTTCTTTGAAGCTTTGAGTTCTGTATTTAAAGGGTGTTTATTTTATTCTATACGTAAATTTCAGCAAAATAAGGCACAAAGTGTAGTCTCTCCTAATGTGCATGTAAAATATGGAATATGGAATTTTTTAAATTTTGTATGGACCACTAGACAGAAGCTGTGGGTAAATATGTTTACTGTCTGCAGCTTTCTGAAAACTGTTCTATAAGCAAATTTGATAGACTCAGCCAGAAAATACTTGAGTTAGAATGGTTTTGAAAAATTACTTCTTCTGAACAATAAGCAATTTCACTGTCTCATTTAGAGAACAGTCAGCAGCTTGTGTCCATTATGTAAAACAGTCAGAAACTTGGCTTCTTTACCAAACAGACTTTAAAATAACTTATTTAGCAAATGACATTTCATTTGCTCAGTTTGCAAAATCATTCACCATGTGCAATTTAAAGGTGTTTTTAAATATTCTGGTAGAAATAATATGAATTTTAAAAAATTTCCTAAAGGAACATGGTACCATATCTGCTGAATCCCCACAATATCTTTATTTGTTCCTTTATAAAGTGATGTTTTTGACTTATTTTTTCTTTTGTTCTAGTCTTTGGGTTGTATCAACTATCAATTTCCCCAGTGATTTTAATTTCTACTGTCTATCTATGTACATTATATCAGACATTACATACATATTTGCATATCAATATTACTTTCTTCTGCTGAATGCAGAGATGTAAAAATGTTGCATACATTTGGCTTCTTCCATCCTTTAATCAAATTCTTCTGTCTTTATGTATTGCTACTCAGCAGCAAGGCAGAGTGACATTTTAAATAGTATTACATCATGACAAGGTCAAGGCAGATATGCAGCTTTATCAGAGACAGAAGATATGGGTAGGTTAGATAGAAGGGCAGAGACAGATAGAAGGGCTGGGGACATAAACACAGATAGCATTAGGATCTGTAAGAGTTAAGGGATGTTCCCTTTTACTTGCACAAACCATGTGAATCTGTGCTGGCAGGGCTGCTCCTACAGCTACAGATATCCAACAGAAGTCTGATCCCATCCCTTACCACACTAGCTCAGAAATGTTGATGGAGAACCTTCATTGGCAAAGATGTGTCAGTTGCTTTCTGTTGGTAGCTGCAGGCTGGGGCTTCTTGGAGCACATCTGCAGAGAGAAACACAAAGGCATTTGTCAGAGATGCTTGCTTTGGTGACACGCTTCTCCACTAGGTATTCAGCTGACTGACATGATTCTCTTCTCTCCAAGGGGTTTCCAGTGGTGGATCTTTACATTTCTTCATCCAGTTGATTTATCTGGCTTAAAAAAAAGTAGGATTTTAGAGTTGTTAAACAAATAAACCGGAGAAATACCAAGCTACACTAAGATTTGTAGTCGTTTGAAGGTCAGAGACACAAACCTTTCTTCATTTAATGAAACAAAGACCATAACAGGACCCCCTGGCTCACTAGGTAGCTCACCCCCTGAATGAACAGAAGCAGCCACAGTCACAGGGAGCATGGTGGAAGGTGACTGCTCAGAAAACATATGGTAGAGGTATAAAAATAGGCAAGCAAGTCTGTAAACTGCAGTGGGGAGAGGTGGTTGAAGGAGCACCATTCTGGTGGGACAGAATGAGTGGGAGGATTTTCTGAAGCAAGCCGTGAAGAGGTTATACTGGTCTGAAAGCAAACTTGTGGGAGAAATGAACCTCACACAAACACCTTTAGAAAGATTTCAGGTCAGAAATTTCAATTTAATAGAAAGATAACAGTAAATGTCATGATAGACAGAGGAACTGGTTTAAACACATAAAGTCAGAGTACAGCCTGGCATCCTGCTGTCAGGGTGGTGATCACAGTCCTCTCAAATGGTGGTTGCAGTCCTGTTGAGGTGATGGTTGCTGTAGAAGGTGGTGGTCCTGTGGTAGATCCGGTCCTCCTCTGGATCCATCCAGTGGTGGTGTGCCAGGGACTGAAATATTATAGTTTATGACTTAAACATCTTCATGAAAAGCTTTTAAAACTGTATTACAAAAGCTGCAGAGAAGCTCGCCACAACCTGAATAGGCCTCCTGACTGAGGCCTTACAGGATTCGCTGAGGAAGATAAGATAAAGTAACAACTCAGGGTTGGGGACAGTCACAAAGCAAAAGCCCAGTACCTTCAGGGAGGAGACCACAACCCCTATCAGCTGCTAAACTCACACAGACCCTGGCACCAAAGGGTGGGGACAGAGGTTTTGGGTGTGCTGGAAAAGCCTCTGGTCAGAGGCTCAGTGGCCGCCCATCCTCTGTGCAGAGATCGGCTGTGGGCCCCTTCACCCCGGGAAAAGCTTATCCACAGCACAGGGGGTCTCATGGCCCATCAGAGGGCCCCAAAGGGGTCCCCAGACCCTGTGCCAGAGCCCCAAGGATGATGCACCAGAGCCTCAGTGTTGCAAGGGACAGGATCACACTGGCACTGCAAGGGAGGCACCTGGGCGCTCCCAGCTGCCCAAAGCCACCATTCATTAATCCACTGAATTCCAGACTCTGGCAGTGGCAGCGGAGACGGGAGACCCTCAGCACCCAGCAGAGCGAGGGAGGGGAGCAACGAGACGTCCTTGGGGCCCTGGGATGGGGGATGTGCTTCCAGCTAACCCTGCCACTGTCCCCCTGCCCGCACCCCCCGCACACCTCCTTCTCTAGCTCTTTCTTCTTGCTTTTCTCTTTCCTTCTCCTTGCCTCTTTTACTATTAACAACACGAAGCCTCGTTTGGTTTTAATCTCATTTTTGGCTTTATTTTGAAAGTGAGATGTTACATAGTGATTCATGTCATTATGGAAATCAATATAAGCAAGAATACTGAATTCAAAGTAAAGCACGGACATGAGACACAGGAAAATATAATGATTTCATTACATTTGTTAAATCACTTTGCTGTTGGTTGGTTTGGTTTTATGAATTTTTTGCTTTGCCACTATAATCACGAATTTTATCCACTTTTTTTGTATAAGGAAAACGCATGTGCTAACATGGGCAGGCTTGTCACTCCTGTTGCCTGCTTGCTAGGAGTGTGACCTAAAAACTTGTTCGAGCCTTGTCCAAACCTTGTGGAGGCTTGTAGCCACTGCTGCATGGGCTCTAGCCAACATATTCGGGCTTGCTCAGGCTTGTAGCCAGCACAGGGGCATGTCACAGCCCACCAAGGAACTTCCTGTAAAAGGGGCAGTGACCAGGGGTAGGATGGACGTGTTGGCAGTCCCTACACCCCCAGAGCTGCTTGCCTGTTCCTTATCAAGGAATTAATAAATTGCCTTATTGATTGACCTACCCGATTGTGGTGAGTAATTTATAACATGAACCTTCAAAGTTCTTCCCCTTTTATACACAGAGACCTAATTTTCTTTGCTCTTCTGGGTTTAAACCAGATAGCAACACGGTGATGACCCAAGTACCCAGCTTTAGCTGCTCAGGCTCAGTGCCTTTCCCAGGGGCAGGGAAATTTATACAGGAATGAGACAATCCTGTGAGTCATAGGACATTTTTTGAAGTTCTTGGTCATTGCAGCTGCCTGCTCAGCTTGTGCCTTTCAGCTCCTTATGGCCCAAGAGATGACCCCCCTCAGAATGGGTGGGACTGCACTGCTGCTTCCCTGGAGAGATTTACCAGGGCTGAGTCGTTGATGTGAAGAAAAAAATCAAAGAAATCTTACCCTGCTCAGCAGAGTTTACCTCTTTTGCTTTACCTCATTTAGCACCCAGCTTGTAGCCTGAGGTATTGGGTGTGCAGTGGGCAGCCACTGTGAGCCACCCATCACTAAGAGTTTATCAGAAATTAAGTGGAGGGCAGCAGAACACACAGTTTGGGTTAAACACATCTAGTGTTAAATTTCTCCTGTAACTACTACGGAGGTACCAGTACTCAAATACTCTGAAACGAAAACTCCCTTGGTCCTCCTGGTCATGGATTAAACTCATGTCTGCAACACTTTTTTAATGCTTTCCCACCCAGGGTTTTATCTGTACATCATTAACTGAATTCTTGCTTTTTGAAAAAGTCCGAAAGTGCTCTCATAGTAACAAATGATTTGATTATTGCAAAAGGAGAAAAATAAATATTTTTATTTGGATGAAAAATATTCTTAAATTATGTTTCAATCATATATTATTTTCTGTAGGTTCTGTTTTTCCAACTATGAAGGAAAGTTCTTTGCAGCAATTCTTGTGAAGCTACACAATTTGGAGCTTAAAGATCTGATTTGTTAGTCTGTCTTGTTTATTCTTAGAGTCTTCTGATTTTAAAATAATTGCTAATATGCTACTGCTGTGATGTGAAGGAGCTTGACCTTGGATGTTAAAACTTCCACTCTTGTCAAAAATTATACAGACCATCCATGGAGAACCCTAAACTGAGCTTAAACCTTCTTGCACATTCTACTTTCACTCCTGAATTTTTATTGATTGCAGGGAAGCTGTTGCTAATTATGGGCATGTCTGTAATTTTCCCATCTGTCCATTGAAGGGGAAACTCTCTACTGAAGTGATTTAGGTGATATCTAACTTACAGATGGTGGTTTCTGATATTACAGCCAGAATTCTTTGCCAATAGAAAGCCTTTCCTTTCTGAGCTACAGCAGCATTGTTCAGACACCATGCTGACTTGTGACTGAACAGCTCTGCAGAAGGGAGACTGAGAGTCTCATGGAAAGGGTTCCTTAATAAGAACTACCTGAAGCTTTCTGTATATGCATTGGTGATCTTTCCGTGCATGACAGGAGAGTTTGTATGCAACTGATGTTACTTCAGTTGTTGGACATACTTAATTTCTGCTCCCTCAGTCTCTGGTGGGAGTCTTCTGACAGTATTTCTTATAGCAAGAGCAATTTTCTTCATCAAAAACTGGTATTTCTCTCAGACTCCCTATGATACCTCTTCCTTCTCACCTGTAAGAATTGTCAGCAATCTTATACACTTAGTTTTTCCATAAGTCTCCATTCTTTCAATTTTTCTTTACAAGCTGCACTTAGCATTTCTCATACCAGCTGCAAAACTCCTATTAGCTTTCATCACTTCAGATTCATTTTTCTTCCACTCAGATTGACTTTCTAGGTATTTTATGTGATTATCTAGCCTTGTGCTTTTATTAAGGGAATGGTCTCTCATAGTTCAAATACTGAGTGAGGCTACCTGGACTGTTTCCACCTCTGTCAAGAAATTTCTTTGCAATCTTTTGTGCCACAGTGTCCTAGCATTAAGGTGAGGAAACATTTTTCTCATTTCCAGGCATTAGGTGAAGTATACTTCACAATGACTGTTGAGACTACTAGATAATTGTGAAGGGCTATTATTCGTCATTTCACTTAACTTTCAAAATCCACTAGGCTTTTAACAACCATTTACTGAAAAAGATAATAATATTAAGATTACTTGACCTGTTATAAGACACTCTTTTCAATGCTTTCATTTTGCAGTACTTCAGATATTTTGATTAAAATATGCAGTTTGGTACCCTAGACTAAATAATAGCTTAAAAACTCCTTCAAAATTCAAAACCTGCTGGAAAAGCAGTTTATAAATTCTTAGAACACAGTTAGGGAGACTATCTTGTGTTGTTCAGTATTGCTAGCACAACTGTTACTGTTGCTACAAGACACAAAATCTTCTGTGGGAATACAACTTTCCAAATTTTTAATTTCTCAGGTTTAAATGGATTGATTTTATAGCCTCAATATGTTCTTTTAACATAGTTCTTTTGTGAAAGCAAAAATGAAGGCTCAAACTTAGCAAAATATTGTCTTTTCTTTTCCAAATGCATTAAGACGAAAAAATCAGTAAGTCCTTGTCAGTAAAATTGCTTCTAAGCTGTGTAATGAAGAATAATACAGAACACATATGAAAGGGCACACAGTGGGCAATAACTCTGAGCATACACATTGTTTTAACAGATGTTTTCTATTAGGAAGGCTACTTAGCATTTCTTGTAATGTATTCTTTCATTCTTCCAACAAGCAGGAAGTATTTTTGATTCAGTACTGCTTTAATATTTGATTACCAAATTAGTTATGGAAAAAAATCTTATTAGAAATAAAAATTCTTTAATGTGAATAGAAGATTTCTAAAGTGGTATCTGTTAGTACCTAAAAATAGTGGAGCAGAGCAATCTCTTTACAATATATAATACTTCTACACCTAGGTGTGAAAGTGTTTATAAGAAAGAATTGTTAATGTTGTTTAAGGACATTGAGTTTGAAAGGTGTAAACTGATTTGCAAAAGTTTTTCTGTCCTTAGGCTAACAGATTTTTTTAAACACTTATCCATTCTGCTGTTTTCTAGATCTTAGTAGTGGATCCATTTAGTTTTTCTTTTTGTTAAAGGCTGAGGAAGATTGAAGTAATTTAATCAATAAAGAACATTTGTTAGTTTTACTAAAACATGTCAACAATAAAAGAGAATTCTGCTACTGCTTATTTTCTAAAGAAGATGGTGACAGCATTGCCTGATAGCAGGTATATGTTTAGCTTCAACTCTTCTCTCCTCCATGTTAAAAGTAATCAAATTCAGCCAGCTGATGAAAACGAAGATGAAAACAAATGATAAGAGAACAACCTCTGCATAAATAATTTAAAAATAACTAGTTGCTGACAGATGTGGTTAATGCTGATTAAGCAAGAAAGGTTCAATGTGTATCTAGAAACTGAAAAATAAAAACTGGTAATACCACCCAGAGGGGCTAGAATGATGATAGGAGGATGAATTGTCCCTGGCCTTGCTGAAGCTGGCCACTGAGTCTCTTGTACAGTCATATACCTAAGAATAGGCTTCATGTTTGATGCAAGAGGTTCTAATCCATCTGCTAAATGCCATTATAGTAGTAGTGGTAGTAGCAGCAGTAGTAACAGAGCAGAACAGTAGTATAGTAGTAGTTACAGAACAGTCTTAACCATGGAGGTGGACATTACTTGGGAAAAACTGTTAGGATCAGGAAGAGGAGAGATGGTAACATAAGCCTGTAAAAGGAATCATCTATGTCAAAAATGGATATATAATAGAAAATTCATCTTAATTTCTATGCTTCCTTGTAGTATATAACTTCCTTTTTCAGAAGAATATATAAATAATACATATGATTAAAGAAAAGAACATAATTACTGTTTTAGTCTACAGAAAACAATTCTTGTCACAACATTTCTCCAGCCCTTTTTGAAGAGGAACAATTCTCATTCTTCAGAGTGACAGACTGACTAATTTTCTCTTTTTAACTGAACTTTCAGAACACTATTATTCTAAATGTCTCTCCAAGTTCTCAGGTTCTGACTAAGAAAGAAAGACTGAAAAACTAATTGGTGGTTCACCAACCAGTCATGAAGCCATAAATAGGAATTTTATTCTTTGGACTGATAAATAGTTCTTAGACCTAATGAAAATATAGTGAGTGATCCTCACAGATGAAATAATTCTTCAGCTTCTTCAAATTCCTTTGTGCATGACACTGGATCCATGGAAAACCTTGAGGTATACATGGAAACCATTCCTGAAAAATTAACCAATTCAATTCAATCCAATCCAAGTGATTCATTTGCAAAAGCATTACGGCCTTCGGCCAGGAGACATTAAAAACCCAAAAATGTAATCCTCTTAATTGCTTTCAAAACTAGCCTAACATGGCATAGAAATAAAACTTTTCATTAAATCAGGCCTAGCATAGAAGCACTCCTGTTTCCTATCAGGTCCATATTCAAACAAAGTTGTCAGTAATATGAATGCTGAGAATTGAGAAGAAAAAATATAAAAGAAAAAAAAATTAAAAAAGAACTTTCCATTTCTTTACAGGTTATTACACTTTTTGCTTTGCATAATTTTAGCACCATAGAAGATAGATACTCAGAGTCAACATGACTTTCTCCTGTCCCATTCTACTCTCCTCAGATTTCACATGTTATTTTATTGTGACATGTAGAATATCCTGGGGCCATGTAAGACCTGCTTGGCAAATATTCTTCGTAAGCTTTAATAGTATTGGCTATTCAGGCTGCTCACGAAATAGAAGATCCAACACAAATGGTAAGGATTTTATTCTGAGCAAATCTTGATGATTTACCCAAGTAAAGATGACCATAACAGTCACACAACAAAGGGTCTGATTAGGGTCTACGTTTGCACATCATGTCTATGTAATGATGTTTTCTGCCCCAACAAGGACCATTTCTGGTGATGTGACAGTTAGATGCTAAGAGAAAATGTGTGATACCAACAGTTGTGCTTGATGAGTTCAAACTGTCAGCATACTGTCAAATGCCATCACCAACTGCAGTCTCTTGAGTGCAGGTGTTAAATCTTTCAATGTTCAATTAATTGTCTGTGTTACATTCAGTCATCCAATGTTTCTCAGGTGCTACAAGTGCTGCTGCAGGTGATAGACTAGTTGGGGTGATATGTCATGCATGCAGTATTGTTTATTTCCAATACCAAGTAAGAGCTATTAAAAAAAAAAAATTATCTACTGTACTATACTAACAGGGAGAGAAGCAAAGGAGTCATGAACCAGGTTGTGAACAAATGCTGAAAAGGAAAATCATCACTGGAAACATGTGCATGCTTGTGTATAAATCTGTATCTACCATTTCATTTTTGCTCATGGAAAAGGTGAATAAAAACACAGCAAGAGAATGAAACTTTCTACAATGGGTCTGCTCTTGAATAATTCTTGCACATTAAGATTATGATTGCTAAAGAAGAATTGCTGGTAAGATAGAGAACACTATCTGCCTCGTACCACAAGGAGATTTGAATGCTGGCACTCTGAGCTGCACCTTGTCAAATATCTCTCACTATAAAATTCTAAGCTTCTTCGCAGAAGTCATGTAAGTGCAAATATCAGGTCTTGTTTTATTAATCAGACAGCAAATAAACAAAAAACTCCTCAAAAATCTCATTTTGAGTGATATATTCTGTCCTCCAGAGTAACTATTACATTTGTAGTTTCAAAGGAAAACCTTGAATTCATTATAATAACTTAGTTTTAGATCTTATGAAACATTAATAAGGAATTAAAAAGTGTATTGGCCTTCTTTTCATGGTGCAGAATCATAAGATCACATAATGTAACTCAGTGAACTGTAGAATATATATGAGCTAGTCCCATGAAATGGGGAATGTAAGCTTGTATTGAGAAGGG
Organism: Oenanthe melanoleuca; assembly: GCF_029582105.1. Lineage (NCBI taxonomy): Eukaryota > Metazoa > Chordata > Aves > Passeriformes > Muscicapidae > Oenanthe > Oenanthe melanoleuca. The sequence goes on from NC_079362.1 coordinate 25,101,299, forward strand.
ACCAAGGAGAGCTATCAGAGAGAGCTCACTCAAGAAATGAATAGAAAATCTAATACTGGCAATATTGACTCTATTAACAGTCTTTCTTATGACACTGTAAATCTGCAGAACAATGAGGTGACAAGAAACCAACAGCATGGATTTGTCAAGATAAATCCCATGTAAACAAACTGATTTCTTCTCTTACAGAATAGATGACTTAACTCATAAGAGAAAAATATTTGATAAGATATATATATAATTTACTCAAGTAAAAATTTTGTCTAACAGGGAAATGCATGATCTGTATGCAATTGATGTAAAATTGATGGACTGTGTGAAAAACTAAAGTCAAGAAAGCTATCAGTGAATTATCATCAACCTAAAAAGAAGAAATGGTGATCTTTAATCTTTTCAATTTGCACATTTCCTTTATTTCCTTAAAAGGCAGCTATATCAGAAGCAGAAGAGAATTGCAAAGGCTTTGGGTGCCATTTACAGAAAAATTTAATATTAAGTGAAGAAATGCTTCAAATATCTGTTTGCAAAATAAAGTACAAAGTGTTTCTGTATGACAAAAACTGTCACCTTCATTACAAGGTGGAGGAAAGTAGGAAGGCAGCAACAGTTACAGTGTAAAAAGTACAAGTTAAAAAGTTAACAAGTTAACAAGTTAACGAGTTAAAAGGTGATGAAAGATGTGGTCCCTAAATAGGAAAGGAAAGTTTCAGGAAAGGAAAGTTTCAGGAAAGGACAGGAAAGTTTCAGGAAAGGAAAGTTTCAGGAAAGTTTCAGGAAAGTTTCAGGAAAGGAAAGTTTCAGGAAAGGAAAGATTCAGGAAAGGAAAGTTTCAGGAAAGTTTCAGGAAAGGAAAGTTTCAGGAAAGGAAAGATTCAGGAAAGTTTCAGGAAAGGAAAGTTTCAGGAAAGGAAAGATTCAGGAAAGGAAAGTTTCAGGAAAGTTTCAGGAAAGGAAAGTTTCAGGAAAGGAAAGTTTCAGGAAAGGAAAGTTTCAGGAAAGTTTCAGGACAGTTTCAGGAAAGTTTCAGGAAAGAAAGGAAAGGAAAGGAAAGGAAAGGAAAGGAAAGGAAAGGAAAGGAAAGGAAAGGAAAGGAAAGGAAAGGAAAGGAAAGGAAAGGAAAGGAAAGGAAAGGAAAGGAAAGGAAAGGAAAGGAAAGGAAAGGAAAGGAAAGGAAAGGAAAGGAAAGGAAAGGAAAGGAAAGGAAAGGAAAGGAAAGGAAAGGAAAGGAAAGGAAAGGAAAGGAAAGGAAAGGAAAGGAAAGGAAAGGAAAGGTGTTTGTGCGCAGATCATCTGGAAGGAAAAACAGTACTAAAATAACAATTTAAGAGACTGCAATTTTACAAGAGAAGCAAACAGTTCTAGGAATAGGAAAGAGTCTCCTCTCAGCCTCGTGCTATACAACTGTAAGCCAAATTACAGAGATAACAACTTTTAGCAGATGATGTTTTACATTTTGTTGAAGTGTCTTTTAAAACAATAACATAATTCAAAACATCACTGTAGAAATGTGAAGAGAAAAATGTACTCAAAAAAAAAAAAACCAAGAAAGGCAAATTAGCAGGTTTTCAAAGCAATTGAACTTTACCTAACCATAGCCTGCTGAAGGCAGTGGATGGTAAGTAATTTTCTTCTGGACACAGCACTCAAGGTGTGGCCTCACCAGTGCTGAGTACAGGGGAACAATGACCTCCCTGCTCCTGCTGGCCACACTATTCCTGATCCAGGCCAGGGGCCACTGCCCTTCTTGGCCACCAGGGCACAGGGCTGGCTCATGTTCAGTCAGCTGTCTGTCAGTGCCCCCAGGTCCCTTTCTGCCTGGGCACTGTCCAGCCACACCGACCCCAGCCAGTAACACTGCAGGGCATTACTGTGGCCAAAATGCAGAACCTGGCCCCAGACCTTCTTAAAGCTCATATTGATTGATTTGAACCATCTCTCCATCCTGTCCAGTTCTCTCTGCAGAGCCTTTTTACCCTTCAGTGGATTGACACTCCTCTCCCAGCTTGGTGCCACCTTTGCTAATGGTGGACTTGATCCCATTATCCAGATCATCAATAACGATGTTAAACAGGGCTGGGCCCATCACTGATCCCTGGGGACACCATCAGTGACTGGCCACCAGCTGTATGCATGTACTTTTATTCACACATTTTCACAGCTTCAGTTCTAGCGTTGCTAGGTCAGAAGATTCCCTTGGGTGCTTTTTAGTCTCAGAGATATTAATTCAAAATCTGTCCATTTATTAGTAACAACTACAGAATGCACCTGGGCAGAAAAGCTCACATCAGCTCTTAATGATATAAGCATTCACGAGGCAAATTAGCAGTGTGGGTGCTCTTCCTCTGTAAATTATGCTTGCATGCAAACAACTATCACTCAGTTAGCTCTTCTTCTTACATGTTGATTTCTGCTTTTTAACGAGACTTAGGAAGGTCATTCTTGCAGGGTTTGTTTGGTATTTTCTTTGTCTTTGGGTTTTTTCCCCTTCTTTCATCTAGTTATTTTTCAAAGTCTCTAGTATACAGAAGTTTGGGGATGCCCATTTTTAACTTTAATTCTAACAAAAATTTAAGATAGGGAACTGCCTGCATCTTTCTCTGGTCACAGAACACTGCAGCAGATCCCAGTTTCAGCAATAACAAAAGTAGATGTAATACAGTTTGGGAGTTTAATTCAAGCACATTTTTGTACTTCTGACAGAAGTTATTTTTTTTCTGAAACGTATTGTATGACCTAAAATCTACCGTGAATATGTCATTCAATAAAATATCTGTATAGATGCAAAAAAGTTATGTAGGAAATGTCAACACAAAAAAAACCAAAAATACCAAAAAAACAAAAAAAAAAAAACACCAAAAACCAAACCAAACCAAACCAAAACAAAACAAAACCACCAAAAAAACCCCCACCAACCAAACAAATAAACAAAAAAAAGAAAAAAAAAGGAAAAAAAAGTGGCATGTATGAGTACCTACTTACTCTGTACCTAGACCTAAAAAAAAGCTTTCCAAAAGCTTTCCTAAACTATGATTTTTGTATATTGACCCCTCTTGAGCTTTTCCATGGAAGCTTAATCATATCCTTACCAAGTTTGTATATAAGATGAAATGGTAGCTAGGTGATCCACTGAAAAATTTGTCAATAAAAAATGTACTTTAACTTTTCTACTTTTCTTTAGTACTAAAACCTGCAGCAATCTAATGTCTTCTAATCAAATTCTAGGCAGAAATTTCTGCTGTGGACACTGCAGTTTGGTCTAGGTTTTCCTAGATAGATGCCCTTATTGTTAGTTTTTCTATCAGGCCGTGGGGTATCTGGTTACAAAGCAGAGCTCACAAAAGATCTAGCATTCAATTTCAGTAAAATATGTGTAGCATATTTAAAACCCATTTTTTCTGATGTTCCGCTCAGATTTTTCTTTCAGATGTTCCAAATTCTAAACCACATATTTTTAGGAAATAACTTGATTTGGGAAAAAGGTTGCTTTGTCATCTCATTCTATACTAGAATAAACATTGCACCCATAAGTTTTTATCTGAAGGAAACTCTCTTCTCTGGTTGTTTGTCTTCTGAGACTGCAAATGTGTTGATAGGTTAATAGCATTGCTTATAAAGAAATACTGTCTTGTAACATGTTTTGCATGTTATTGTGACTTTTTAAAGTGAAGATTAACAGAGCTGAATTCTAAATTGCATATGGACAAGATGATTTGGAGTAATTCCTTTATCTTCTTCCAATTTCAGAATTTTATTTTCCTCCACTGCAGCTAAAAACAGACACAGAGGATTAATGATCTTCACACTTGAATTAATGTGTGAAGGTTTGATTCACACTTGATTTAGATAAACAAAAATTTTTTAAAAAGTGTTTATTTTATCTTAATGAAAAAATAAAAAATAACCCAAAACAAAATGGTGAAACTGTTGCATTTTGTCTGACCATTCCAATATGTTATTTCACTGTGTTTGGAGACAGAGAAATATAGGGTGCAGGGAAGAAGAGTGAAGTCTACAGACACTTATTATTACCTATATACTGCCCTAGCTATATGTGGGCTCTTCAATTAGAATTTACAGATGCCATGGGCAAAGTCTGCAGGATCCAGTTTCTGGTGTTCTTTTTTGCAGCTTTGTCTTTGATGCCAAATAAATGCCTACCTAGGACAATGAAAGAGCTCATAAATAGTGTAAAGAGGGAAAAAATAAATTTTCTTAGAAAAATTCTGCCTGTCAGAGTGTGATCTTTATCAGCAGATGTAGGGTTACTATTCTGCAGGCAAGTATTACTTGTTGCTGGGAAACAGACTTTGGTGACACAATAGGTGACAAGTATTAGTGTGTGGTTTGGTAGGATGAAGAATATGTCTTGATTTACTGATCAAGGAGATTTGCCTTTTTGCATTGTGTCTGTGTCTCACAACAATAGATAAGCCACAGTTTGTTTTGTTTGGAGGTTGCACCACCACAGAGCCACCGGACTCAAACTGTTCCTGAAATAACTTCCTTCCCTTTATACTAAAGTGGCTGCAAGTGATTGATTTCTGTGTTAGGTGGGAGACCTAATTTCTAGTGCCTTTAGTCTACAAATACTAAAAAACCCATAAAATATAAGATATTGATTAATGCAGTTTAGATTAACAAAGACGATATAAGTCATGGGTTTTTAACCTTGCCACTTTCTCCCTTCCTCTTCTCCGTGTTCCAGGTTGAATCACCAGATATAGGAAGATTGCAAGCCATTGGAAATTATGTCTCTTAACCTCCAGAGTGTGTTTGCTTTGAATATATTTTTAATTTCTGCAAAGCTTAAGAATGCACATTCAGATTTCATGAGCAATATTTTCCTGTGTGTGAACTCCTTCTGACTATAAATAGTAGGGTATTGCAGTGGGTTTTTTCCAGGCTGGTATTTTTCCAGTGCAAAAGGATCAACTCCCATCTAGGATTTAAAAATATAAATAAAAAAAGGAGGAGAAAAATCATAAAAACTCCTCATTTTCCCTGAGAATGACTTCTAGTTTTTTTCCTTTTTTCCTTTTTATTTTTCTTTCCTTTTTTTTTCTTTTTCTTTTAAAAATCTAAACCTCATGAAAGCATAGGATTCTGATGCCATGGGTTTTCATGCTGAAGCACACTGTATTATCAGTGAAGAACTGCATTATCAGTATCATTAAATGATAAGGAGGCAAGTTCTATAACAGATCTGAAGTTTCTATGCTACTGTTTCAGAAAAGGTTTTAATAAATAATGAATGAGTGCAAAAAGTTTGTTTTCTACATGAGAATTTTTCTGCTGGATATTGCCTACATCTTGGCTTGACATTGCCAAAGACATATGAAATTCAAGTTAATTAAGACCTAATATGAAAATGTATTCTGAGATCTCTATGCATTTCAATTGTTGTATTTGGAGTTTTAAAATAAAGTTTCAATTTGCACCCATTTCCATTTTGTAGAAAAGGAGAAAAGATACAGAGTAGGAGAATGGAGTGTCAAAGTTTAATTTTCAAATGCTTTTAAATTTGTTTCATAAAACCAAACCGGTGATAAACCACACTGAATGCCTTTTCTGTTGAACAGCTGCACATTTCAGGATAGAGAACTAATATGCAAATTAGACAAATAGTCTGGGTCCCAGATTGCTGGGACTTCTCACCATCTAAAAGGGGTTTGAAAGGGAGAACACCTTGAGTAAACAAACTGTACCTACAATAAGAAACTACTTAAAACTAGTTCAGTTTTAAGTAGCTTCTTTTCTTAATTACTTAAAACTGTATGATTTTTAAGTACTAAAGAAATTTGTCACAGCTTACAACAACATCATGAAATGTAACTGCATCTTCCAGTATAGAATTCCCTGTTTATTCCAGGTACAGAACCTGCTTTACCTAAGACATAATCTACCTATGTAATTTTTAAGTTCAATTCTTGTCATGCATTTGATGCAAATGCATATAGGAAAAAGAATTGGGATAGTGTCTCAAACAAAAGTGCTGAAGATTAACTAGGAAAAGATGAAGGAGAGCTCCAAAAAAGTGGTGCTGCATTTGATCCATATTTGTCTGAGACACTTTAGTGGGCCAGATAATTCATTTCCCACATCTCAATGGTAGCTGAGGATAGCACAAAGTTCGCAGAAGAATTTGAATTGCTTACTGTCATTTTCACTTTATGGCTTTTAGCTTTGGTTAAAGATTTCCCAACTACATGATGTCTATGCATAAAGCAATTTAATTCAGTCAGGATGCATTATGACCAGTTGCCTTTCTGCTGAAGGTTCTTCTGGTGATGAGGGATTGACAATTCCTATCTCTTAACTCAGTGACTCTCATGTTGTGCAAGTAATCTTTTCTGATATACCATCTATGATATAATGTCTCCTAATTTTTTTCTATTTTGACTCCTGACAAAAGCAAATATTTCTCTGAAAGATGAGAAACCATGAGATCTCACAGTATCTTAGGAATAGTGAAAATTTTGTGTCAACAGGATAAAATAATCCCATATTATCCAGTGTAATTGACATGCTGTTTCGTGTTGTCAGCAGCCATTAAACTTGAAAGCCTTGTATGCAAAACTCAAAAAATAATGTAGGCAATAAAGATACACTCTTCAAGGCCTTAGATATGTTAAAACATTTTCTTAACCTAGTTACCTAGATAAGGTGCATCACAGCTCTTATACTCATCTGAGTCAGCAGAAGGAAACCCCAGTCTTGTGTTTTGATTACTGGAAAATTCAAAACTGTAGTATTTGATGGTCTCAGAAACACTCATGAGCTTGCCTTTGTAATGTATTTGTGAATCACGGAAACTTGATCTCTAAAGTGTGGGTATGAAACTGGTGCACAGACTGATGAGACGACCTCCTGCTGTTGCACAGTGAATCTGAAGCAGTTTTAGGAAGAGATGAAGAGTTTCCCTGCTCTGATCAGACATCTGGCAAGCACTGTGGGGTAAGAGCATGTCTTGAAGTAGGTATGACCAGCACAGCAACCTGATCAAGTAATTTCTTGGAGCTTCTCCTGGTCCCACCCTGCTGCAGCTCTGTAGAGTCTATCTCCACTCTTATACTATTTTCCTGTCTTGCTCCTGTAGCTCGTTCTGTAAATGTTTTGCACTCCCAGGTGGGTTAGAGCAGTGGTGTCCTTCATATAATGGAGCTCAGGAGCAGTGACACAGCCCTGGGAATTGCATAAACTCCAAGCATACCAGTGACAAACACCACAAACCAAGGCTTCTCATGGCAGTATGTTTATTTATCAGGTACTCCTGTGAGCTCTGGAAGTGTCCTGAGCACTACCACAGTAACACATCCGTGTCACAGCCACACCATGTGTCCAAACTCTTTCCAGCCCACACATCTTGGCACTCCTGAAATGCTGTTATGTTTAATCCATGGTTTCCTTAGACTATACAGCATTCCTGAAGCTAAGCAGCAAGTACCTTTCCCAAGTCTCCATAGATGCAAAGGAAATTGCAAAAACCTGCTATGACATCTTGCATAAGAAGAAGAAAAATACACATATGTGGGATTTATGGTAAATTCAGCTAAAGCTTGCTGACTGTAGGCTGCAGTTCAGCCAATGCCTTGAGAGCTGCTGGAGCTCTTAACCATTCCTGCTAGGACAGCTGATGGAAGGCACAGAAAAGCAATCAGGCAAAATAGGCTCTGAAACTCACAAAGCAGGTGTGGACCTCATGATTCAGATTACTTACTGTTGTAAACAGCATGATAGAATTGAAGTGCTTTGCAACTGTAAGATATCCAGCTTTATAATGTACAATTTTTCTCCCTTGTTTTTAATGAATACAATTCCTTCATGAGTCAGTAGATAATGTTTTCCTTGTGAGCTTAACATTTGCATTTAAATGTAAAAAAAAATAGCTTGTTTTTGTATGGATTTCGGCAACCATGTTACAGAATATGATGATAGTACTTTAGAGACTGATGCATATTTGCTTCCACATTTGTACCTACAGCCACACTTCTATATGTGGACACTGCACTCAAAAAAAAAAAAAAAAAAAAAAAAATACACTTTGGCTGGGCACTTCTATTTGGCTGAATTATGACTTAGGTGAGTGAATGACACTTTTACTGAAGTAAGTGTTTATTTCCTAATCCATAACCAAGGATGATCTTCTTCCATCCAGATTAAATTGCCCATACTGAATCTAATAGTTGAATGTTCTTCCTTTGTAGCTGAACCCACAGATTTATGTGATGGTTTCTTTTCAAAATGATCATATCATAAATCTTAATCTTATACAATGTTGAAGTCTTTAAAGTAATATAAATGCTATTCTTATAAATACTGTCTCTGTTTGGCCTTGTGCAACAAATGTCCTGTGTTATGTTAACTATTTCTAGAAATATCTGTTTGATCTCCACCACTGCATTTTTGCATTTTAGGTTTAATTTTTCATTACCTTTCTTCTACCTTTTACTTTAGCCTTGAACTGGGAAAAGGTCTACACAGCAGCTTTTTCAGCTAGTAATTAATAGAATCAGCTGGAGATATCCATCAAATAAAAAAAAATATTACTGCTGTTTCTTAGAATATCATCAGACCTAGTGTTTGAACTACAGCCTTCTGCTCCAGCTGAAAGGAAATGTAAAACTGAGGTTCATGTTGCAGGTAATTTTTCCCATTTCAGGTAGCACATATCTCTGCCATGTTTAAGATCTTCTTATACACATAAAATTATTTGTTGTATCTGTATCTGAACTTTGTTCCTCTGAGAGGTTTAAGAGCAATTGTTCTTGTATTCTTAGCTATCAGTATTGCCCATGAGAGATATTATCATCCTTCCAAGGGTCCTTCTTCATCTAATTGAACTCCCTTTATGTATTTTAGCAATTAAAATGAGTGATTAGGGTCTTTCACTGTTTAATTTATACTCTATTCAAACATTACTTAGGCAATGCTATAATTTGGTTAAATTTGCTTGAGCATAACGAAAATTCCCCAGTTTTCCCTTGAAAATTTGAGTCTTCCATGTAGTAGTCTCTTCACACACTTTCTATGCAGTGATTTGCAAAGAGCTGGAAGAGTTATGCACCTCTACATGCACCTATTACACTAGTAATGAGTGAAACTTTAAATGGAAAGTCCAACTGAAAAAAAAGAAATTCCAGGTAGCAGGTCTTTACTTACACTATTCAGGTCTTGCAGGTGTACAATTTAAAGTTAAATCTTGGGACAATTATCTTCGCTGTACTACTAACTTTGAGTATTTCAGCTCCTGCTGCTCACCACAGCCTTTCAAAACTTCTTAGTAACAACAACAGAACTTAGTAAGAAAGATAATCTTTACTAGCAGCACTGCTCCTGTAAAGCACTATTGATTCAGCCAGTCTCTGCAATGTGAAGAGCACCACACATGTTCTTAGAAGATAACTAAATGCACAAGGTTTATGTATTAAGTATCCACACTCATACATGTATGCCTCTTCTGTGCCCATTTAGAAAGGGACTGAAGAGATAGATATGAAACAATCTCTTCATTACTTTTGTTCTCCACAAAAGGCATTTTTTTGTTCCAGCATATGTGTATTTTTGCATGAAAAATCACAGTATCTGAGACAATTCCTTGTCTCCTTCAAGTTGCACTGCTGTAATGGTGTCTCAGATTTTTCAAAGGATTTCTAGAAATGATAAACCAGGGATCTGGGTGTCAAAGCCAATTTCAAAAAAAGAGACTAGAAATTAAGTGAACTTATTCTTAATTATCTAAAGAGTGGATGTAAACTAAAATGATTGCATATTTTGTGTATGAACTGTTCATTCTGCATCCATTTTAAAGACATCTGTGAGAAAAGTAATCCTTAGACTTGCAAGACCAAATATAACATATTTCCCAGGATATCTTCATTGAAAATATGGATTGGTCACAGTAAGTAGGGATGTAGAAGAGCATCTGTTCTGTACAGGAGGGCACAGTGTGGTGTGAGGTGGAAAGATGTTGCTGGTTTCTTCTCTGTATGACTGTGCTAATAGATTTTCATTACTTATGGAACTTAATGATCACAACCTGCTAAGTACATCTTCTGCACTTTTAGCAAGGGGCTGTCTCTGGTTTAAAGCCAATGGATTTTTGTTTTGTGCTTATGTGTTGAGCTCCAGTCTTTGTTCTCTCTGGGGGACTTGCTTGTCTTAGAGTGGCTATAGAGAGACAGAGACTCATGCATGCACACTCACGCATACATGTGTATGCTGGCAAGGACAGTTGGATAAGTTAATTACCTTTAAAGTATTACAGGGAGCAGAGGGCCAAAATAATTACAAAGATAAAATATATAAACAGCAATTTTTACAATTAGGCAAAGGTAAAGGCAAGAAATTTTCAGAAAAACTAAATCTTTTTACATGGGACTAACTCAAGTCACATTATCTGCGAGGTTTATCCTGGGAGATAGCACTGCACAAGAAATAACACAGAGGATATCAGTTAAAATTGGCCTGAGCCAGGAAAATACTTTAAGCAAGTTTAAGCAGCTTGAACAGGTGACAATCTGCATGTTTCATGCTGAGACAATGAAACTTAGATATAAGCATTTTCCCTGTTTATGAGCTCCTTCAGACATGAAACTCTGGTACCATAATGGAAAACTCTAATTTATATATATTTATAAACCTCTTACACATCTGAATTATTTTTACCAGAGATTTTTACTCCCTAAGGGCTTGGATTCTGGGAAGTATGGTTCAACTCCCACCTAACACTGCAGTCAAGGCCCTCAGCTGGTGCAAAGCTCTGTAATTTACTTCATTACATTGAGGCAAAGCATCCAGGGATGCTTTGACCTACACAGATAAGTATCCCAGCTGTCATTTGATCAAGCTATTTTTGTCAAGTAAAGTGTTTTTGAAACTAAGTTTATTTTTATTTAGTGCATTTATGTGGCTATATTTGTCATGGGTGATCAGATGATTTATATTAGTAACAATCCTAACTTGCTGAAAATATACTTTGCTGCACTGAACATGACAGTCACAGCCTGTAGCTATCTCTTTGTAGACCTGATCACATTTTATTTGTGCTGAATTTCTCATAGGGCATGCTGTTACAAAAGAATCATTTAATATGTGTTTTTATTTTTTTTTAATTGCTATTATTATTTTAAAATTTTAAAAGTTCCTACACTGAAGAACAGTGAGTTTATCTTCATCTTGTAAATACTTTGTCGAGTTAGCACATTTCAAATATCTTCTTTTTTTAATAGATTATTTTCTCTGGTATTATTGATTTTGAAAAATCAATTGTGCCTAAAGTTATAGAGGGATCTTTAACATTGTTTGAAACATGCACAATATTTGTGGAAGAAGAGGACAAAATAAAGAAACACAACAGTGATGAATTCATAAGAATTTATGTTGAAAAGAGATTACATTTAACTGAATATTGTTTTCCCTTGATGATCTTTTTCTCACTGCCAATTCTGTTGTATTTCATTCTCAAAAAGTTTTACCCAGAATCACAAATTTTGCTAAATAGGTTAAAGATTGGATTTAATCTGGTATTCACTATAAACATGAGACTATTCCTATCAAATACAAGTGATGAAGAATGAACATAAAATCCTCTGTGATGCCAGCTCAACACATCAAAGCAATAACTCTTTTGTGTAAAAAATCAGATCCTCCTAAGACAAATGATAAATAGAGCCATGTGAAAAGCACTTATCAAACATTTTGACATTTTAGTAGAAGTTTCCTTTTCAGTGTTTTTTATGAGGAATGAGAAAAAAAACTAACTACAGCATGTAATTTTGTATCACTTTATTACATTGTTTGGAAGGGCAGGGAAGTTAAAATTTCATCTCTCTTACAGATTTCAATTTTAGTCCAAAACTTGGCTCTAAAGGACTGTTAAAAACAAAACAAAATAAAAAGCTTAGACCTTTTTTTTTTTTTTTACAAATTTTCATATAAAAATTCTTGGCAATATTTCAGTATTTCTAATGAAAATTTGTAGAGAACAGGAACAGAAATAGAAAATTCAATGGGGAGATTAATTACTTCTGCTTTCTTTGAATGAAGGCTTCTCTTGCCAGAATTTGCTAGTCATCATGGCAGGGATGTTTTTGCATAATTTTCCCTTATTTTGTAATCTGTGATTCATTAAATAATCTAAGGTCATGTTGAACTAGACTTAAAATTTTGTTGCAAAGGCATTTGAACAGAGGTTTTTGGACTTGCTGAATTTGAAATGTAGAGATCAAAACCAATAGCAAAATATTTTTTTCTGTGCTGCAATTTGGACGCAAATTTTCTGGTAAAGTTCTGGCTTCTAAAATACTGGAAATTCTCTGTTACCTACCCCCCCCCCTCCCCCCGCTTTAAGGAATAGAAATCTCCAAAATAAATCCTAGAAATATTATCTAGAAAAGCTGGATGGAGCTGACAGCTTATTCAGTTTATTTTTTTTCAATTTAGATATAATTCAGCTTCATATGGAGTTGTGTGAACAATTCCTAATTGAAGTATGAAATTTGCCAGCTTAAGACTGCTTTTATAGACTCTAGAAGAAACGTTGTAATCATTCAATATTTTCATGGGTCGATTATCTCAGAACTTCCAAGCAGATGATTTGTTATTGATTCAGTTGTTGATGTTTTCTTGCGTCCTTCCATAAACCCATGAATATGATCTAATTAAGGAAACACAACATTAGGACAACTATCTTCCCTCTTCCAATTTAAACTGTTTTCCTTATCCTTGTGCTACCCTCCATGTGGTAAAGACTCCCTCCTTATCTTTGTGGTAGGCCCTCTTTAAATACTGTAGGGCTACTATAGGACCTCCCTGTGCCTTCTTTTCTCTAAGCCTCCTCAAATGGAAGGTGCTCCAGCGCACTGATCATCCTCATGACCCTCACTCAGACTTGCTTGAGCGGGTCCATGTCTTTCATCTGTTGGAGACCCCAGAGCTGGGTGCAGGGTTCCAGGTGGGGTCTCACAGAGCAGAGCAGAGGGGCAGAATCTTCTCCCTCCCCTGCAGCCCACACTGCTTTGGATGCAGCCCAGGACATGTTTGGATTTCTGGGCTGGGAGTGTCACTCTGGCACAACAGAATCTGTCATCCTGTTGGAAGATATGATAGACCATGGAAAACAAGAAATCACTTTCCTAAGGGACCTGAACATCATCTCCACTTCAAATTTGTGAATTCATAGTATTTTTTTTTCCTATTAATTCTTTTACTAATTGAGAAAGAAAACAGGTAACAACATCCATTGTGAAAAGTGCATTTCTGAATTGTTTAAGTCTTAGTGAAGGATGCAAAGTATGAATACTTCCATTTGGTTTATAAGAATCAGTTTCCACGAGAAACTACCAAATAAACAAATTTTGTTTCAAAAATGGTGAGTCAATACATCTAATATCCTATTTTCATTCCTGTAAGCCAGCAAAACTTCACTAGCTTATTTTTGCCAGTCTTAATATTGGACTCAAATACTTTTCCAAATGCAGTACTACTATTATCTGTTGTTCCATATGCTCATCTCCATTGTTCTTTCTATGTTCTGGGTATATAGCTTCAGAAAGCAAGGAACTGTACTCTTGTGAAATATTTTTTGATTCAATATAATAATAATAATAATGGGAAGAAGATGTAATTTTCTGTGTGCATCCAGACTGATACACTAAGTTCAGTCTGGTAACATGTTTCCTATGCACAACAGCACTCAAACCAATGAACAAATACAAACAACAAATAATTTCTCAAAAATTCTTGCATAAAAATGTTTCCTTATGTGTGGTAGCACTTAAGTTAGGGGGTTTGTATCACTTAAATATATAGGAAATATTAAATTCTGTTTTTCCACCCCCAGGAAGATTAAAAATAAATATAAGCTCAGAAATTATCGCTGCCTTCATAAGGATATATTATCATGAAATGACACGTTTCCTGCTTTGACAACTATAAAACTGTTTTCCACTAAATTGCAGATATTTAAAACTTATTTAAATTGTAATGAGTAGATCTATTTGGAACAATCTGAAAGAAATACTGAGTGCCCAGTAGGTCATTTAATGAAATGACAAAAATGACAAAAATGTTTCTTCAACAATATGCACTCTCTGCTGTGGTAGAAACTTCATGCTGCAGTATTATTTACTATGACTTCAGAATGGTTGAGGGGTGCTTTCCTCTCTCTTTTTGTCTTTGTTGAAGGTTGTGTTGTTAGAACATCTAGAAGAGTTACAAACTGCATGATTTTTAGGTGATAAATACGATTTAAATAACTGCACTTGCTATTTGATGTATCATGTGTACTTTCATATTTTTATATTAAATTCCAAGAGTACAGCAGAGCTGCACTCTATTTTTCATGTGTTTATATCATTTCACTGTATATATGCACCAAGCTTCGACCAGAGCAAAACAAAATGCCTGTCTAATGTAACAGAGAGTTACACACTATCCCTAAGCACTCTTCCATAGGACCTAAAATTTTCATCCTCTGCTCTTCCTTGCTCAGGTGGTATCCATAAGATCCTCAGCTCCAGGTTGTATTAAACTCTGTGCACTTAAACTCTTATTAACAAAACTAAGCACTGACTTAGAAACTTTGCTCCTACTTAAGGTGTGAGTCCCACTGGAATTTTCAGGCCTACTGGAATTACATAATTTACATTCATATATGACCATTACATTTCAATAGATTTTTCTGAGAAAGGAATATTCCCCCACCACCACCCCCCCGGTTAATTTTATTTATAGCAAGCTATTAAGAGAAAGGGGACTTCGCTATTCCTTAGAGTTAATTAGAAAAAGGAAAAAAAGTCAGCAAAATGCCTTAAGGAAATTATAAATAAAAGTTTCCATAGCTCCCAAAGCTTAGTGGTGATTGCATTGCTGAATATATGTTTTGACTTCTCCCAACAACAACTGTAGTATTAAATCATTTACACTGAAAATTTTGCTTTAGACTACTTGTTCTGTCTCACTGACGATAGAATAATCAATACCTCTAGGATTTTCAAGTCTTAGTTTTTTTAAATTACTAGGGGAAAAAAAAAAATAAAGAGAGAGAGAAATAGAAAGACAGAAGGAAATGGCAGAATGAGAGAGGCACATGAATCCTGATCCTTTCTAGGAAAAGAAAGACATTGGCAGAAAGTCCATGATTGTAGGTACACTAAATAAAGCTCTTGTTCAATAAAGATTTTGAAAAATTTAGTAGTTCTGAGCTGACATGTAAACCCTAGCAATGTTAAGTTTCAGAATCTATTACAGACTGCCTGATTAATGTTAAGTATAGCCCCATAATACTGATTTTATAATTCAGTATATTTTTATCGAGTTGTCACCGTCTAGCATAGCATTCACTGCTAGAAGATGTCAGTAAATGTCTTTTGTTACTTTATCACTTTTGTGTTCGCTGGAAAAATCCGTAAAACCAACAGGGTTTAGTTGGGTAAATATAGCTATACCTGTATCACCTCTATATATACATGTGCATCTCATAAATATATAAACACATTGTGGCTTGGAAATCCTAGGAAACTTGCGGGAAATGGCACAAAAAGCCAGCAAGATACCAAAGTTTTCTCAGATAAAGAGTTATATGAGAATGCTTAGAGAGCTCTCTTTCCTTGCACACACCCACTTGTTGTATTACTACTTAATTTAAACCACAGTACCAAAAATGAGGATAACAAACAGCAGGGAAGAGGTCAGTGAAGTAGGAACATGTAGTGAGATGACACCATATATGCATTTATTTATATTAGGAAATATGGAAAAATTCTCTATCTTGGCTCCCCATCTTGGCTTTCTTCTACTAAGCTATGGTTACCTTCAGACACTGCAGAAGATACAATGTTAAGAAAAGTTTGGAAGAAAAAAAGAAACCAGATGACTGGAGGTTGACCAGTGTGGTGCCCACCCACAAGAAGGGATGGAAGGAGGATGCAGGGAACTACTGGCCTCTCAGTCCAACCTCAGTGCCCACAAAGTTTATTGAGCACACATAATTTCAAGAGTCACCATATGGCACATGCAGAACAACTAAGGGGTCAAGCCCAGCCAGCACTGGTTCAGGAAAGGCACCAAGGCATCCTCCTTAGTGGATGAGGGAAAGGCTGTGGATGTTGTCCACCTGGACATCAGCAGAGCCACTGACACCATTTCCCAGGGAAAAGCTGCAGCCCATGGCTTGGACAGGAGCACTCTGTGCTGGGTAAAGAACTGGCTGGATGGCCGGGCCCAGAGAGTGGTGAATGGTGCTGCATCCAGATGGGGATCAGTCACCAGTGGTGTTCCCCATGGATAAGTTCTGGAGTCAGTCAGTTTAATATCTTCACTGATGATCTGGATGATGGGGTCAAGTGCACCCTCAGCAAATTAGGCAGGACTGATGGCTGAGACCACTGACATGAAGTTCAAAAAGGGGTAGTGCCAAGTTCTGCACTTGGGTCACAACAATTCCATTAAGTGCTAAAAGCTGGGGGAAAGTGGCTGGAAAGTCTCCCTGCAGAAAAGAACCTGGGAGTCCTGGTCAACAGTGCCTGAATATTAGCTAGGAGTGTGACCTGGAGGCCAAGAGGGCCAGTGGCATCCAGATTTTGTATCAACAATACTGTGGCCAGCTAACTTTTCCCTTGTACTTGGTTCTGGTGAGATTTCTGCTTCAGTCCTGTGCCCAGTTTTGGGCCCCTCAGTTTAAGAAAAACATTGGGGTTCTGGACTGTGTCTGGAGAATCACAACGAAGCTGATGAAGGGTCTAGAACACACAGCCAATAAGGAGCTGTCAAGGGAGCTGGGGCTGTTTAGTCTGGTGAAAAGAGGACTTAGGAGGAAGCTTAACACTCTCTGCAGCTACCTGAAAGGAGGCTGTAGCCAGGCAGGGGGGGGCCTCTTATCTCAGGTAGCTGGGACAGTGGCAGAACAAGGGCACACAGCTTTAAATAGTGCCACAAAGGATTCAGACTGGATGTCAGAAGGAATTTTTTCACAGAAGGGATGTTAAACTTTGGAATGGACTAACCAGTGAGGCAGTGGAGCCAACACACCTAGAGGTTTTCAAGAAATGACTGGTTGCAGCACTTAGTGTCTTGGTCCACTTGACAATTGTCAAGTAAAAGGCTAGACTGAATCATCTTGCATCTCTTTTCCAAACTAGAAGATTTTGTGATTCTGTGACTCACTCCATTATTTTGTTACTCTTTGATGTGAAGCTGAACAGTAGCATCCTTTTACCCACTCTGGATCATAGGTGCAGTGTTTTCTTTCCCTCAATTTTCACACACCTTCACTGCACTTCAAAGCTGTTGACTGTGAATGCATCTTCCAGGTCATTTGGCACTTTTGGATGTAGGCTGTCTACTCCTATGGACTGGTATGTGTCAAACTCATGCAAGTCTGCTCTGACTGAATTTAAATCCATGTCTAATTGTTCCCTTCCTTGAACTTAGCTCCTAAATGCAGAATCATGGGACACCTTTCTTGTTGAAGTCTGAAACTTGGGGTATGTTAAAAGGGAAATACCATGTGGAGAACTACAGGACCATCACCAGAATATGCAAGAGCACGATGAGGAAGATCACTTGACTTTGGATCTGTTAAGGGATATCAAGAACAATAAGAAAGGCTTCTATGAGTACATCATCAGCAAAATGAAAATGGGCATCTCTGCTGAATCAGATGTGTGTTCTGAAGACAGAGACACATGAAGGTGGAATAACTGAATTACTGCTTTCTTTGCATCAGTGTCTACTGCTGAGGTCAGACTTCAGAGATTCCAGACCTTAACGGTAAAAGAGAAAGGCTGAAAGAAGAAAGAGTTGGTTTAGAGATTGGCTAGGAAGACTTAATACCAATGAATACATGGTCACTGACAGGATACACCAGAGGTGCATAGGGAGCTGGCAGACATTGCTTAGCCACTCTCCATCATCTTTAAGAATCAGGGAGAATAGGAAAGGTGCACAAACACTGAAGAAAAGCCAGTGCTAATCTCATCTTCAAAAAGTCTAAGAGAACATGAGAAAGTACTGGCTAGTCAGCCTCATCTCTGTTGCCGGAAAGGGATAATTCTGGAGGTCATCCCCAAGCCTGTAAAAGAAAAGGTTTTTGGGAATAGTCAGTGTGGCAAGTCATGCTTGACCAATCTGACAGTTTTCCACTACCACTTGGCAGAAGGGGTTAACAAAGAAAGAGTGGTGCTTGTTGCCTACCTTGACTTCAGCAAGGCTTTTGGCACTGTTTCCACAACTTCACAGGTGAGATTAGGAAATGTGAGTTAGATGAATGGACATTGAGGTGGATCAAAACTTGGCTAAGAGGGTCGTGATCAGCAGAGTACAATCCATTTGGAGTGTAGAAACAGAAGCTCGTTTTATCCTTGACCTGTGCCACGAGACTTAGAAATACTGTCCAGGCATGCAGAGATGGTATGAGGAAAGTTAAAGCTCGAGTGAAGCTAAATCCTTTCCGTTTCACCACTCATATGCTGCCATTTTGTGTTAGAGCTCTGTCATGAGTTCCCACCAACCAAACCACTCTCCTGAGATGCCTGTTTTCCTTTCCGCAGTCTTGTGCATTTATTTCTCCATCTTTGAAATATATTTTTTAGTATTAAACTACTTTGTGGTTTAAATTTCCTTTGCATTTATACTGTTGTCATGCATTGATTTTAAAATTATTTTTCAGTGGGAGCCCAGCATCCTGGAGACAAAGATTTTATCTTCATTTTCATTCTGCTTTGGAGATGGGGCATGATCTAGTGTTCCAAAGAGTTAACTGTGAGACTTCTTGTCTTCTGGCTTGAGAACAACTTTTAATAAAATTACATACATTGCTAGGCCATGAGCGTTGTTTTTGAAGAGTGGCTGTCTTTGTTCTTCATCATCAGGGTTGTAAAAAATTGCTTCTGAGATAGAAATTTATTTTTTACAGATTGAACATGTACAAAGAATGAACTTACCTAGGATAGAGCAGGTTCTCATATTCAAAAATTCTTGAGATTTAATTAATTTTTGTTTGATTTTCATTATTAAACTCCTTTTTTTATGGTGGCTACTCTGTGAACAAGAGGTGTAATCTGCATGAACAAAGAGGCCTTGTGCTGTCTGAGGAAAAGAAAATAACCAAGCATGTAAAGACAATTTTTCCCATTCTTCTCTCTTTGCTCAATCATTTTTTCTGACAGTACTTGCTGTTCTTACCAAAAGCCAAGTATTTTAACTGAAAGACCCTGAGCTGTAAAAAATCAGGGATTAGGCTGAAGAACCATCTGTAGTTTAGCACTGCTAGTAAAATTTCAAAAACATGGAAGAGAGCAGCGGCTCCATAAATGACAGGCTTCTCCAGAAAGGTAAGTGACTGCTCCTAGTTGTTTCCATGTTAAGGGTTAAGATTAGCAGGAATTATAGATCTTTTTTTTATTATTTTATTAGTTTGCTTGGGGAATAAACAATTTTTTCTATATTTTCATTTTTATTCGATTTTCTTACTGCTACTGATCCTATGGTAAATAATAAAAAAATAAATTGATGCAAAATACTTTGCACTTACAGAGAATACTTCTAATCTAAGCACTGCCTTTTTTCTCCCCACTCTTGTTCTTTCTTTCTGATCTTTCTACCTGTCTAGCATATGACACAAAAAGACACTATGAACATGTGAAGGCCAGATTTTAAAAGGAAATATTTATTTGCAAAATCGTGGTGGTATTCATTCGTTTTGTGAATTATCTCTGCTTAAAAGTGTGCATCTTACTTACTTAAGGGTGTCTTTCAGTAGAGTGG
The DNA here is from genome assembly GCF_029582105.1 of Oenanthe melanoleuca. Classification (NCBI taxonomy): domain Eukaryota; kingdom Metazoa; phylum Chordata; class Aves; order Passeriformes; family Muscicapidae; genus Oenanthe; species Oenanthe melanoleuca. The sequence continues at coordinate 25,121,063 of NC_079362.1, forward strand.
TGTTTTGGCTCCTGGCTTTTCACACAGGAACCTGTGAATCACAATAGATTTATTATCTAATAGTCTCAGGTCACTATTTAAGTGTTGTTTCTGCATTGTTGTGACACCAGTAGACACACCTGTGCAGCATATTAGGAATGGTAGTCAAGGAAGATATGATCTGCCTCTCCAGTTATGGCTCTTCCTCTCTTATCTGTTGTAACCATCCTGAAAAGATAAAAGGATATATTGTTAGTGGACTCATTTTTGATTGCTAATTATTTCTTGTTAACTTTTTATGAATGAATGAAATTAGATTATTTGGATATAAGGTCCACAGGTGAAAATAAAAAGGAGAGTTTTGGGTTATTAAATAGACTACCCAGACTAAAATATCCACCAATCTGAATAAATGCAAGAAAAGGTGCTTCTACCTAGGCCAGATTTTTTCTCATTGTTTTTTAAGGAAGACATCAGAAAGCAGCACCCACAGAGATTTCTATCTACCCCCAGGAAAACATACTTTTGGTCAGTTCATTTTTTTTACATTCAGATTAAATACAGGGTCACTCAATTCTAGACCTGCTTTTCATGGTTCACTGTGTCTCAAATTTGGTAGCATATTAAAAATACCAGTAATAGTATCTGATGTTATTATTCATCTCAGTGAATTCTAAAGACATTAAGATTTTATTTTTCTCATACTCTTTGAATACTATTAGGTGACGAATGTTTTTTAAGAGGTGATTGGCGTGTTCCACATTTAACACATTCAGGACCATTCATGAATTACGTGAATTTGTATAATGCAATGGAAATAATCTATCAGAACTTTTAAAACTATATCAAATTCTCCAGATTTTCTTGAGAACAGCAACTTCTACTTCGTAAATACTGTGAGTTTCACTAACATATTGCATGATGACTCTTTCAAGAAACTGCACCCTTCATCAGATTGTAGTTAGCAGTTTGTGCCAGGCCTGCTCAGGTAAACCAAGGTCAGATCCTAAAGAATTTTTTGCAAATTTAATCATACTTCGCTTGTCTTTGCCTTTCTCTACTCTTTTGATGTTAGAATTTTTTAATTGTAATATCTTCCTTTTATTTTTCTGAAACTGGGTATGGTGTCAGAACCATGTACATTTGAAGACTACAGAGTATATTTTTTAGTTATATATATTTTCTTAATCCTAACTCAGCTACCTAAAACAGACTCACTGTATCTCACAGATCACTATATCAGTGCAGCTGCTGACCTGGCAGTCTCTTTTATCCTACAGTGCAGTATCTCTGTTGTGTGAGTATTTTCTTTTCTACATCATCTTTGACACTTCAGTTGAAGTCTTTCACAGAAAATGGTGATAAAACCTTGAGTGAACCAAGTTTATCTGTCTACTGCTGCACTTAGTATTAGCTGATCACTTGAGACATCAAAGCATTTGCCCCATTTTTGCAAGTGAGATACTCCGTAGTGTCATTTGTATTCACCTCGGGCAGATGCTGAGCCTCTGTTCATTTCATCAAAGAACTATTTATGAGGCTGTAAAAAAGATTAGTTTCTCCGAATAGTCTCCAAATTAAACTTTTAAAACTTTAATGTTGGCAAACAAGAATAATTACAGTTATAAACCATTAAACATTTAGAGGAAATTTATAGTATTGCAGGAGAAAATTTGCAGCTGTTAAACGCAATAAATTTCCTCTGAAGAGCATTTCCACAGAAACATTTCTCTCTGAGAATTAAAAATTGTAGTGCTTTATTAACACCACCAAAATTCACAGATGACGTATTTACAAATTAATAAATAGGAAGATTCATATTTTTATAAAATGCTGTCAAAAATATATAAAACATAGTTACATATTTGTTTGTTTGTTTGTTTTTACATCAGCAAGTATGACTCTCTGAATCCACTTGTTATATTTGACCACAAATACAATGTGATCTCTAAAAGGCAGGCAATAGTTCACCATTATCTTCCACAAATTAATCCATGCCTTCAGAGCAGTTAACATCTATGAGGTTTAGTGAGTCCTTAGGCAATCCTTTTCAGGATCCAATTCAGACAGTTCATATTTTTCTGTTACCATTCCTGTGATTTAGCATTATGTAGAATAACCTCACTTTGATGCTCCAAATTTTTTCAATCATAAAGAAAATTTTATCAAACTCTACCTCTGCTCAGCTTCTTGATAACACTCTGTTTTCTAGAAATATCATCAAATTAAATTAATTTATTAGAGACAAAGTCCAATACCCGTGGAAGGAAGTAGAAGGATTCACATTAATATATCTGGGCTTCAATTCATTTTTATTTTTACTTTAATAATGGTATGCATAACCCTTTTGGAAATATTGGAACTCTTGTCTTTTCAAACAAAATAGGATAAAATATACATCCTTTCAACACTTTATGCCTGAAAAGAAGCAGTAGTATTTCAGATTCCTTAGCTAATTTTCAGTTTGACCAAGTTACATAATTAATATTCATTCAGCAATCATTCATATACTTACAATTGTTCAAAGGGGACAGTAAAACATCTCACTGAAATAGAATAAATCAGAAATATTTAACTAAACAGGTAAATTAGACTGTAAATATTATGATGGGAGACTGTACTTTTTATGACTGTATGTTTGCACATCACAATAGGATGTGGCCATGATCTCACAGTGTAAGAAATTATGTGGTGGTATTTTGCAGTAAATAATCATATAAATAAATATAGCTACATAATTTATTGTGCAGACTTTGTGACAAATTCTGTTGCATGTTTACATTATGACAGGCAACACTATCTAGCACAAAAATCTCATATTCACCTTAAGAAGGCAATGCTTTTTTTTTGCAATCCTCTCTTAATGAAGGTCATGGGATTATTAAATTATTATTTAATTATTGCATTTTTATTGATAAAAATACTGATTTGGACAGCATTTGCTAGTCATTTAATCTGTGTTAAATAAATAAATAAATAAATAAATAAATAAATAAATAAATAAATAAATAAATAATTTTGACTGGAGAATCAGACTCCTAGGTTTAGATGTACTTTTTTCAAAGGTACTAGCCACTACACAGCATTCTTGCTGAGACAATTCAGATGTTATATGTCTCAGCCCAAGTTCTCAAAAGAGCATAAATGAAGACAACACAATGGTTTCCTGCAAATGGGGGGACACTATTGTGAGAGACCTACAGATGAAAAATACCTCATAGACTGTTAAGATCACTGAAGGATTTTTCCCACTGTAGCAAAAAGTGAAAGAAGCAAATGCTCATCTGCACCTCTGAAGCCACAGAATATGCCTCCTGGATTCTGGAAAACTGGACTGTTAAGTGACTTAATGGGAACTTGAGATAGCACTGGTAATCTTATCCAAATAGCTCTAGGGTGAAGCCAATAAGGCTGGAGGACAAGTATGCATCCACAAGGAAAGCCAGCTCAGGAGATGTGCTGAATGCTGGCTCTGGATGGGTCCAGAGGGCAGAGGCCACAGCCTCCAGAATAAAGATGGGAGGTCCATCCACTTCAAAAAAGAGAAGGACAGACCATGGGACTAATTGATTTGGAAGCAAAGAACCATTTAACCAGTAGATTAAGAGAATGTGTAGCCAAGGTGCACAAATTACTTGGTTTGCTAAAATTTATAAGTGTTGAGAAGTTTTGAACTACCTCAGGACCCCCACCACTGAGAAGCCTGGGTGAAATTAACCAACAGAACACCATCTGGACCCACAGAGTCTGAATTTCTACTTAATGTCTGTCTCTCACTCCCTTTCTTACTTTACTTTTCTATTTCCTTCTATCTCTGTCTACCTTGCTTTTACTGTTAAATAAAATCCATACTATTGACTTCAGCATATGATCTTATTACACCTTAATTCTGGGAGGGACATCTCTCTCTGGTAATCAGATTTTAACAGCTGTGCTATCTGTCAGCAAAATGGAGTGAACATAATGTATTTTTACATACATGTGATCACAGCTCAAAGAGTAAGTGAAGCACCCATAAGACCTTTGTAACACCTCATTTTTTATTCTGTCCCACTTTAATTGCTTATATGCATTTCACATATTTGCTAACTTTTATAATAGTTCCTTAAATAAAATTGGTCTTTTTAAAACACAGTGAAAAATGTTTTAAAATTACTTTCCTATTCAAATGTGGCGAGTTTTTCTGAGGAAGGAGATAAGAGAAGGTGACTTGTCCCACACAATTTATTCATTTACACCAGCTGACAGAGCAAATGAATCAGAAATTGCTGCCTGGCAGCATTAATAAGTGTTCAGATTGATCAAAAGGTCTGGACAGGTGAAACCATTCCAGCAACATATTGATAATTATTGAGTATAGTCAGGACTTCAGGCATCATTTCTACTAGCTGATTGTGATTCTGGCTGCACATTACACAGGCAATCAAAACTAGGTAGACCAGATAAATACTGTTCTATCTAAATAAATAGAATATAGATATTTTATATAACAGGCATATGTATCTCACTGTCTTAGATTTACCCACACAGATAACCAAGAATGCAATATTGTGATATTTTCTACCAGTCACCAGGAAGAAATCTCAGTTTTATGCATCCAGATATAAAGGAATACGTATTAAGCATACTGCTGATGGATGTATCCTTTGTAGAGGATGAAGATGAAAAATGAAAAAAAAAAGCCAGCCAAAAATAAACCAGAACAACAGAGGAAACAACCCAAGTGAAAACAGTAAGGGAAAGACCTTCAAATAACCCCAGCAGTTTAGGTTTTCATTCTGGAAAAAACAAAATGAGAAGATAAGTGGAAAAGAGAATATTGCTTTTAACATTGTTAATGACAATTTTTATAGGGTTTATATGTACAGAAGTAGCATTACACAATATTAATTTTATGTATTATAATACGATTAGCTAAGGGAAATACAGTGATGGATGACACTAGATTACCACAATTTCTGTGCTGCAAATTGTAAGGCTGAGATGCTTTCAAGAAGTGCCATAGCCTCAACTGATGCCATGATTCCTGAGCAATGATCACAACAGCTTACAAATATATATTGATCAGTAAATTACTAAAATGAAGCTTTGAAATCAGGAAGTAGGGCAGCTCAATGTATCTAACAAATGCCTAATCTGCTGGGAGCTGCAGATATTCCTGACTGTGAGGGCAGGACTATGAGAGACCATTTCATGCTGAAATTATAAAAAGATAAAATTAAAATTATAAAAGATAAAATTAATATCTCCATAAAAATCACTCCTCTTCTTCCTCTTTCAAGCAATGAAAAAAAGCCTGTTTCAGAATGAAAATTGTGGTTAAAGTTTCTTTGTGCAGTAGACACATGAAACTGCTGACTGGCTGCTTGAGCTAAGCCAGAGGTAATAATTATGGTTTTTATGTTTATTTGACAGAAGGTCTCCCAAGAAATCTATACGTGATAAGGCTGAGATAGTTTCTTTCATTAGTTTGATAGTCATCAGCAAAGTGTAATAAACCTAATTTCTTGTATGTCCTAGGGATGGTTATAGACTTTACCACATGACAAGAAAATGGCTGTTTCCTTATCTATGCATGACTATTTTTCCTGCTTTTAAAGAAATTCATGTATGGGAGAGTCATATATTATATATTGGCTTCCGTAATTATGGGGGAGTGAGGTGAGGATGTAAGTCTAATTGAAGTGCTCTTTAATAAAATTACTGTTAATTTTAAAAATAATTTTTCTAATTAAGAAAACAGGCATATTATCTGAAGGGCTATATTTGGCATATTCTGACATCTTCTTTCCCTTCCTAAGTTGGTGAGGCTTTCTTTTCTAGTCTAAATGTTAGGATAGGGAAAACTGTCAAAGAAAAACAAGAATTGAAAGCTTTCTAGACTGATGCCATCTTACTTTCTCAATAATGACTGTTGCTGAACACTACATAATTAATCACATTGTTAAAAATATTAATCATGCCTGAAGTTCTTTCAATAATAGGAAGACAATTTATGCACTACAGTTCTGGGACACTGGATAGTGCTGAGATAGTCGCAGCATGATAGTACTAACTACCTTTAGCAAAAAGATGCTGAGTATTTATTGCTGGGCCTCCTATTAGGGAAGCAAAACTAATAAAAAAGAATGCAACATAATTAGCTATTGAAGATCAAGTTTCAAGCATGAATTTAGTTTATAATGACATACCAGGTGTCAAGCATTGGTAAATTACATAGGCTAATATTCTTAGCAGATATAGGAAAACATGAATATTAATAGATTAAGCTTCATTTTAATTTATTGGGTGTTAACAAGATAGCAACTACTTCTATGGAGAAATCTAAAAACGTTGGTAGATCATATCAGGATAATGGTTTTCATCCCAAGAATCCTCCACACCTCAAAAATGCAGGTCTTTGTGTTACCATTTCATGAAAAGTGAATTGTAGAAGTGTATGTCAGGTGTAAAGGAGTATCCATAAGCAATCCTTAAGCACCCTGTGAAGCACAGTCATCCCTGCCAGAAAACCCAGCAGCTGCACAGCAGATCATGTGCAATGGCAAAGAATGATAGAAATGGAAGATGAAAATATTACTTTTTCTTGATGACTGTCTTCATGAGATGAAAAGTCTAACCTTCAATCAGAAAGAAAGAAATTATTTGAAACTAAAATATTTTCCTCACTTCTTACCCTGTGCTTGTGTCTAGGACATCTTGACAGGCAGGTAAAATAAAATCTTCCAATTTCATCAAGTTTCTCACACCAACATTAAGAGTTTTAGCAATTGTTTCACAGCAATGATGTAGCCAGGAACTCATGGCTCAGGGTTCAGTAGTTTCGTGGGCAAGTTTTGAGGGGTGATATTGTTTCTCAGTAATAGTAGAGAGAAATTTCATCCACCTTTTTTTTTTTTTTCTTCATACCTGTGCTTTATGAAAGTAGACACACATAGTCAAAATCTTTCAGTTTTTATAATAATAATAAGCACGTGCTCACATCACTGCCATTAAACACAGAAACTGAATTACATTTTCCAAAACAAGAGTCCTCACATGAAGGAAATTGAAGGAAAAACTTTTTTTTCCTGTACAGTTAGAGGAATAAACAAAGCAAGAAAACCAAGTTAATTTTGCCAGATCTGCATGGTCTTATACTGATCTTCCTGTATTAATCCTGCAAAGCTGCCTGAAGAGGCCAGGACCAGATTTAGTGTCTCTGGGCAAAGCCAACCTCTTCTCTGTGAACGTCTCAACATGACCAGGTGAAGCTAGTGGTTCAAAAGTAAAACCAAATCTTGGGCAGCAGTAAGTCCAGGGCAAGGAGCAGGGCAAGAGAAGAGAAAAATGGAAGATAATGGCAAGTGGAAGAAGAAAGAGCAGGGGCAACTGTGTGAGATGAATAATGAAGATGTTGATTAGAAAATTTTGAATAAATATTTTGTTTCTGTCTCTGTGAAAGGAAATTTTTGACCAGACATTTTTCAAATTTTCATGAAGTACAGCAGTGCCTCTCCAGTTTGGCAAGACTGCACCAGTTCTAGGTCACAACTGTTCCCCAAGGCATTGGTCTTCACCTGCACTTAGTTACTCGGGTCTGAAAGGCTGATTTTTTCCCTCAGACCACTTAGGAATTAGGTTCATGAGGAGATGCTAGCAAAAAGCATTAAACAGTGCACAGTAAGCTGTGGTGTTCATATGAAATAAATGGAGGACACAGCAGATGAAATTGTTCACCTATCCATGAAAGGTAAGAAATGTCTGTGGTTTTATGACATCGATGTCAATTAAATATCAATTGATAGTTAAAAGACCATTTAATGAGACTTAATAGGAAAGATGGTGTGTAATCTAGTTTAAGTACAATTACATTTTTCACACATAAAAATTCTAGAGAATATTTAGACTTTTAATTGGATTTTTAGAAGCTGGCTATATAAAGTTAATAATTGTGACAACTAATAGAATATCTAAGTAAATGTCAGTATTTTTATTAATTGATATTTAATTTTCTGTAGGCTGCCTTGGCAAATGTTAATTAAGTAACAGAAAATTCCTTACAAATTTTAACATATTAATAACCTTAAACTATGCCTTTATTGCTCACATAATTGTAAGTTAACTACACAGCTACATACCTTCTCTCTGTCCTTTACACAGATTTCAGGAGGATGAGGTTTCTTATGGGTCAATAAACTTACTTACTTATTAGCTATGCAAAGGAAAAGTGAAGGCTCATCCTATGTAATTGTGTGGTGTAGAACATATTAATGTCTGAGGAACTCCTACCTCCAGCCAAAGGAATTAAAACCAAGCACAGTGTATATTTTTCATGATTTCCAGAGTATATATGGTACAAGGTCATTAACCAGGGCTGGGAATCAGAAAAAGTAAGTAAGTTAGAATACTTACATTCTTGATAATAAAAACCTTGCAGTTGTTTTTGATGAGCAAACAGTACAATTAACTGGTTGCAGCATTTTTAATTTAAATCACTCAGTAAAAGAGAAGAAAATTCAGGTCAGCATGACCAAATGCTTTGCCTTTTGTCAAAACAGAGCACATATTTATTACTTCAGAAATTAGTATTTCTGGGAAACTTTTTACCTCAGTCCAGAGGGTACTTCCAACCTCCTGACAGAGCAACGTCTTCACAGGCAAAGTTCAATACCAGCCAAAAATGCCATCATGTCCAAAACTCCTTTTCCTCCTTATGGCCAGATATTTTTAAGATCCTTATGGAGATGCTTAGGATTCCACATCTAAGAGGCAACTAGGGTCGTGAACTTCTGGTGCTGTGCATCGACTAGATGTTTTCAGACTTACCAAGTTATGGCTTATTCATTTTAAGTTGTCTTACTTGCAAAGAGGAGAGCTTTACAAACATTAATTTATATCTGAGTCTGAGTCTACACATAATTTTCTTTAATAAAAGGATGGGATGTAGGCAAGGAGCTATCAAAAATGTAGACATAATTTTTGTAAGCAATTTTTTTTTTGAACTTTCACTGAGTGAAAGCCATGGCCAGTCATATCTCAATGATTTGCATGAACAATTTCAGCACCTGTGGTTTGATCCTCATTTTCCAGAGATTCTGTGCCAGAGTAAGATGAGGATATTCTATGAACAATAGGCAGCCTATAGAGAAAGTAGGTGATCTCTTAGCTACTCTCTGTTGGGTATGTACACACTTTTCTCATAAATACTTGAAAATATTGAAAGAAACTTTGTCATAGGAGTGAAAACATTGCTGTCTTGTTTGGGAATTCAGCAGAAGGAGTATAATTTGTCTGAAAAGAGCAGACTGCCAGAAAAATCCCTTGGGTGCAGTTATTCTAATCCATACACCATCCCTTCTCAAAGTGGCTATTCACATATCTTGTAACTTTTCCCCAATAAATCACTTCTCCTTTCATTTCTAGATAAAATAATTTTCTTCCACTCAGAAAGAATTAATATTAAATGCATCCTCATATTATCCTTTTTTTTTTAATCTGTGCCATAGTAATTGAATTGCTATTGATTACATGTAGAAAACTTTATTGAACCAGGTTTCTTCTGCCTTTTTATCAAGAGGGCACTTTGGAATTCAAGTCTGAATTCTTGCAGTCAAGACATACTGTCCAAAGTTGGGGAAAAGTTGTCTCTAGGGATATGGATGCAGCTTAAATCTGTTCTGCTGTCTTCTAACTGTATCCCAATTGTCATTGATGAAAGGTGATTTAATGTGTGACAAGGCAGGATTTGTGTGATAACATTATCTTATTACTGAATTTTGTTTCAACTTCAAGCCTACTTTATTTATAATTGTTCTGTTATATATTGTCATGTGACTTTTTGTAATCTGAATAATTTTGGCTAGTCAACTTTCTTATAATCCAGATTAATGATGGTAAACACTGTTTCTTGATCTGTGTAATTTATTCTTGTGTTTAATGGACTGTGTTTTTTTATGTGTCAACACATATATTAGAAATAATACACGGTAAACTTCCACTACCACTGAGATCTTCACATCCTTTATATCAATGTAAAAACATTGATGGACAGTGAAAAGATAACTCATACTCATACTTTTATTTGGCACAAATCTTTTAGGGCAAATGTGATTTTTGCAGGGACTGCAGCTTTAAACAGGTTAAGATTTATTTTCTGTCACATGAATATACGTTATAGCCATTTAACTCAGTAGTGCTAAAAGCTCTCTTGCATCTCTATTTTTAATAATTTTCTTGTGTAACCAATATGAAAAACTGAAACTAAAATACGTTTTGGTGATACATTCTTAAGGACATATTTTGAATAATACTCAGCTTATGGGATAATCACTACATTGCTTCAGGATAAAATTTCAAATTATCTATTTGTATAAAAAATTGTATTGAAATTTTTATGTTTTATTAAAATTAATATAGTCCTCAATAAACTAGACTATAGGAGTTTCATTTTCAGATAAAGTAGTTCCAGATGTGCAAATTCAATATTTAGTCTTTTTTTAGCTCTGACCTCCAGATAATTTCTAGCAAGAAATTTTAATTGTTCATTTAGGTAAATTTTACAGAAGATAATCTTGAGGACAATGAAATCATAGGCAAAATGCATAGAATATTTATCCATATATAATTTATCTTTACACCATAAGAGTTTAAATATATCTGCAGGGTTAATCTGGTTGAGTACAAATCAGTTCTGAGTAAAAAAACTGTTCTTAAATTTGAAAAAGCAGGCATGCATATCTTTTGTTTTGACTCTGCCTGGCTTCTTAAGGACATGGTATCTTGAGCTCAGGTACTTTGATTTTTTTTCTAGTCATAGCAGAAATATAACTGAAATAACTGGTGAATTATTTTGTAAGAAGCTTTTTCAAGACCATCTCCATGTGACATTTTTTCTCCCTAAATCCTCCATTCCATGCTGGTGAGAGACTGGAATCCAACTGTACACGTGGTGAGCATTTACTGCTCTGAAATACTCATCTTGCAGAGCCCAAAACTGGGAAGACTCTCAACATAATGCAGTTGCCTCCTGTGCCAATTTGCATTGCCAATGGTTTGGCTCTACTTTCAAACACATATAAAAATATATATTTAATTATCATGAAGAAAGGCCCTTTGTGTATATCCATTTAAGTTGCATAAAGTAGAATATTGCATCAAGCATATTGCTCTTCCCTGGAATAACAAGCTAATCTTCTTCATGATCCTGTATACCTTCTGAAACTTGAAGATATTTTTCTTTTCTATGCTGACAGAACCAATTAGTTTGTTATAAACCTGTTTCACTCCCATGTGGTTAGCCAGAACAGCCGTTCGGAAGATCTCGCGCTGTTACGAGGAGTTAGGGCCCCTCTTTCTCCATGACGTTCCAAGTTGCCAACCCCTAAGGAAGTGACGTGGGCACACCGTGGATATTTAAGCGGGTGCTCACGGGAAATAAACGCACTTCACCGTTCACCACATTGGTGTGACGTGTGTTTGTCCGATGATAGTGTGAGTTCGTCGTGGTCTCACTCTGTACCAGGTCGCACTTGCCTTAACCCACAGGCAACATAGTGGTGCCGAAACCCGGTCTGCTCCCTGGCACACGGGTTCGAGCGGCGGGCGACGGGTAGCACGCTGGAGGAGGAGACGACCAGAGCAGTGGGTCTGACTTCGGTGGGGAGGACGCTCCCAGTACCACCGGGATGGAGAGTCTCGGGAAGGTAATTTCAGAAATTCATGCGCAGTGGGGAATTCCCTGTAAAGTATGTGATTTTACTACTGCGTTTAGGCGGTTGTTGATGCTAAATGTTATTGATCGCCCTGTCGACATTCTGCATTCAGAGTGTTGGGACAGGTGCACGGCTGCTCTCGCCGAGGACGTTATTGTGTCCGGCTCGAGCAAGTGCCTCAAGAGCTGGGGCAAAGTTAAAACTGCTCTGCAGAAAGCTCTAGAAGAGCAGGAAACTTGGAAAGCAGCCCAGCAATGTTTAAGAGCCGTTACGAAACTGGGCGTGGGAGCCGCGACTCAAACCGCTGCGGCTGACAGTTTCGCAATCGCGGATTCGCGGTCGGACACTAACAACCTTTCGCCGTCGCGATCCCTCTCTCCAACCCCGACCCCCGCACCAAGTACTAACCCAGACCCACTTCCCCAGCGCGATAGATCCCCATTCCCTGATGATGGCGCTAATGAAATAAAAATAAGACCACCACCCTATGCCCCACAAAATGGCGCCGAAGGGGAGCGGGAGGGGCGGGAACAACGGCCGATTCCCGCCACAGACATGCGCAGCCCAGACCACGGGGAGGGGGGTGTGGCTTCTAACTGGGAGGGGGGACCAGAGCCCAATCAGACAGCGGGCTCTGAAACTTTTCCTTTTATGGCCAAGAAAACCCTAGAAAAGGGGCGGAGCATGGCGGGTGCGGTCACCACCCACCAAAAATCCAGGGGGCGGAGTCCAAGAAAAAGGCACAGTCTGCCGGAAACCCCCGACCATTCCACTTCCTCTCCATCGGACAGTGAGGTCGAGGCAGGCCTGAGGCCTAGCCGGGACAAGTGGCACAGACAGTCTGTATACAGACAACAATGCCTTTCCTGTGCTAAGCCCAGCTCTGATTCGGATTCCGATTCGGGCTCCGACTCGGATGCAAATTTTGTGCCGGCAAATTTTACTCAATCTGTGAATCGAACCCCATGGCATGCAACCAAAAAGGGCTCCACGAAATCTATGCCTCTGACAGATTGGAAAAAAGTCCAATCAGCGCTCGCTGACTTACCCGAAACAGCAGCGCGAATTTTCCCGGTGCGGAGACTTGAAAACAATTTGCCTACATACTCTCCGGTGAATCCTAAGGATGTGCAGGCCATCGCAAAAGCGATTGCTGAAAAGGGAATCAATTCTGCAATGGTTTCCACCTTGATCGACGGTCTCTTTGGCAACGATGACATGCTCCCTTTTGACATGAAACAAACTTGTCGCATGATTTTTGATGGGGCAGGCATGATTGTGTTTAAACAAGAATGGGAAGATAATTTGGAGAAAATCCTTGCCAAAGTGACCGGAGACCAACACCCCAGCATGGACCGTCCGGCTGTCAGACATCTTTACAAGCGATCGGTCCGCCAAAACCTCCCAAGTCATCACGGTAGGAACGTATTGGTGTCCAAGCAACAACCCTGGAAAAGAATACTGCACCTACCCAGGTTATTGGTTCTGTGGCTATTGGGGGTGCGAGACCATAGTAACTGGTAATCAGTGGAAGCCTCCCAAACAAGACGAGTTCCTAAAGGTAACAGGTTGGCCCAGTAACCTACCAAGGTAGACACCCTGGGAATTGCACACACCTTACTATCGCAGTTCTAAAAACACATGATCCATCTTGGGCGGTGGGAAGATTGTGGTCAGTGTACCGGCGTGAAGATTCATCCATAATACGCAACCCGGACAGAGGCACTGTCATTCAGATCATTAGGTCCCCATCACATAAACGCCACATTGCAATAGGGCCAAATGAATTGGCAATCTCTCAAAAAGACAAACCACCTATGCCAACTTTTCCGCTTGCAAATAAACCACTTGCAGCTGCTACGCCACCTGTAAAAGCCTTGCCCACACCTGAAGTTCCTTCACAAACCCTTTACACCCGGATGCTACACGCCGCATTTTTATCCCTTAACATCTCACGACCCAACCTTACAAAGTCCTGTTGGCTCTGTTATGATTCCCGACCACCTTTCTATGAAGGAATTGGCTCAAACAAAACCTTCCAGTACTCCCAAAGCGCAAGTCCCAAGCAGTGCAAGTGGGATGCTCCTAGCAGAGGAATCACCCTGGGAATCATTTCAGGCCACGGAACTTGTATAGGAAATACAAGCATCAAAACCCAAAACAAAGAGCTGTGTGGCTTATCTATCCATTTAAACCAGCGTGAAAAGTGGGCCATTCCAGCAACAGGCCACATCTGGGCGTGTCACACTACCGGACTTACCCCTTGTGCATCTATAAGACATTTTGATGAATTTAATGATCTGTGTGTTCAAGTTATTGTCATCCCCAGGATCTTGTACCACACAGATGATGAAGTAATGCTGCATTTTGAGACAGAGCCACTCCGAGTGAAACGAGAATTAGCCAACCACAGTCAGCCTGGCTGTACTGCTGACCCTTGGAGGAACAGGAGCAGCCACAGGCATTACGTCTCTGGCCACGCAGAAACAAGGCCTACAACAACTACAACGAGCTATAGATGAGGACCTCCTGGAAATTTACAAAACCATCCTAAAGCTGGAGGAATCTCTGTTCTCCTTGTCGGAGATGGTCCTCCAAAACAGGCGAGGCCTGGAACTCTTGCTAATGCATCAAGGAGGACTATGTGCTGCTCTAAATGAAGAATGCTGCACGTATGTAAACCACTCAGGACTAATTCGCAGATCCATGGCAGAACTTAAAAACAGACTGGAGCGTCGTAGTTATGAGCTCCAACAACAAAACTGGTTCAGTTCCCTTTTTACCCAGCACCCATGGATTGCCCCTATAATTTCTACTCTGTTGGGACCCGTTGTTGTTCTAATGTTCGCACTCGTGTTTGGACCTTGTTTGCTTAATAGAATTACACAGTTTGTTAAAGCTCGTTTAGGTACCATTGACATCATGCTCTTGCAGCAAAGACAGTTAACTTAGACAGTTGTTAAGCCAGTTCGTTTACTAACAAGTTCATCTGCATGTTATTAACCAGTTGTTTACCCAGTTTCAAATGTTATGTTCAAATTTAATTGTTCATGGAGAGGGGGGAGATGTGGTTAGCCAGAACAGCCGTTCGGAAGATCTCGCGCTGTTACGAGGAGTTAGGGCCCCTCCTTCTCCATGACATTCCAAGTTGCCAACCCCTAAGGAAGTGACGTGGGCACACCGTGGATATTTAAGCGGGTGCTCACGGGAAATAAACGCACTTCACCGTTCATCATATTGGTGTGACGTGTGTTTGTCCGACGATAGTGTGAGTTCGTCGTGGTCTCACTCTGTACCAGGTCGCACTTGCCTTACCCACAGGCAACACTCCCAGCTACTTACCAGTATGCTAGCTGAGTATGTTTTATGAGTATGTAGTATGATCTTGATTTTTTTAAGAAAAAAAACAAACTTCAGTGATTGTAGAGATCTAGAATGCAATAGGTAGGTACTGATCACCGTGCTCAGTAGCAGAGTTTAGGTTCCCTCTGCTGAGGCAGTGCATGTAAGAAAGTTCTCACTGAAGTGGTTAATCCTTCACTAACCTGAAGTGAATGAGACAACATAAACATCACTACAGTCAGATGGGTATTTTTGCCCTAAATGGATGTTTCTTTTTTTTAAAAGCTGGTTAAATAAGAAAATTCAGAAACTCAGACTTAGCTATTGTAGGGTTTCTTGTTTACAGTTGTATTTCAAATGTGCAGTTTAAACTGAAGATAAGAGTTCTGCAGTTTTGCTATAACTCTATAAAAAAGGTAAACTGCTGAAGATAAGTCATGGAAGTAAAAGAGTATTTCAGTGACAATTCACAGTCAACTATGACATAAAGTAAGAAAAAGAAATTGAGATTAGTTGCTGCAATCTGCAATTTTTTAACTTGGAAAATGAAGGCATTTTAAAGGTTGTGCTAAATAGGTCTATATTATGTGGAAAATGGGAAAAATATATAAAACAATCTCAGACAAAAGAAGGTCTAAACAAAATTTGAGCAAACCTATTATTAAGTAAAATAAATAGGTTTAGTTTTTTTTTCTATCAGAACAACAGGAAGCATAAGCCAAAAATTAGAAAACTGGGTAAGAAAAGTTGTTGCTGATGGTAATAAAGTGATATTTATCCTGTTGATTTTTTGGAACTCATACTAGACCTTCTAGGGCAAAATTAGAGCATAAATATTGCTAATAAGAAAGTTTAAACATTTCATGAAGACCAGAGTAGTGAATACATTCTTCCTCCTTGCAAACTTACCCAAATTCATCAGTTGCCCACTGAGACAAATAGAAAAGCATGACTTCTACTTGTGGACTCTGGATTATGACCTGAATGAAATAAAATATGCAGCTCAATAAAATGACAGGCCGTTCCTTTACCTGCCCCATTCTCGTGGTTTCTCTGCCCCTCGGAGAGAAACTCCCAGATAAGAGAAGTGCAACCAGCTGCCCTCCTCCCCTGAGCTTGGCCACTATTTTGTTTTTCTTAAGTACCCAGCCATTAGTGTTTCCAAGCAGCTCATGGGAAAAAATTCCCTAAGCACAAAGGAGCAAAAAGAAAGAAACTTAACCTCCAACACTCATTTAAAGTTCAGGAATAAGTGAGTTGCAAAATATGAAATGCAGATTGATTTTGCAGAATTTTTGGAAGCAAAGTACCTTTTTTCCAGCCTTAATGACAGTGAGCTAAAGATTACTCCATTTCAGAAAACAACATCTTCACACCTATTTAGGTAAAGAGAGATTTATTGAAAAAGTCACAATATCTGTTCTACCCTTGAAACCCAAATGATTGCACACTCACTGCCCTCCTTTATATGTGTGAGCTGAGCTTTTTCTTTAAACCACCATAATATCACCTGAAATACAAAAATCTACTGGTCAAACTTTACTGTATTACCTCCATGCTTTAAACAAGAATCTTCAAGGTATTCTTTCTTCTTTAATTTTCCTTTCTGTTCCAACTATGCTATAATTTTCTTTGCCTCTCTCTCCTATACTCTTTTTGTGGGGAGTTGTTTTTCTCAACAGATAGTTAAGGTAAGTGTCTGTGCATTGGGTAGTATAACTGTAGTCAGAAACTGGAATCTGCTCTTGCTTATAGTTTATGCTGTGAAAATGATATAGGAATTACTGGAAAATAGACCTTGCATTCCAGTTGGACCTAGCAGAACTGTTTTCCAGCCCAAGGCCTTTCTGCCCTTAAGCCCCCCTCCTATACTAGAAATTTTGGCTGGTCTCAAGGAGATGGCACAGCCACATGATAGCGGTGGGGTGTGGTGATTTTGGTGGCACATGCATTGCAGGACAGTTTTCCTTCATTTGCATCCCAAGGAGGATGTCAGTGAATACGTTAATGGGGCCTAATGGGTGCCTCACTTACTTATGGTCAGAATTTATGGTTGACAAAAGTGGTAGAATCAACACTTTGATCCTCCTACAGAGTCCTTAGGTGGTAGTCAAGGCCCTCTGACCTTTTCCAGGGGGTTTTTGCAGGCCCTTATCTCCTTAGGGACCCAGACTTTGAGCAATGGCTGATTTTCACGGCGTGGGGAGTGTGGCAGCCACAGAGACATGGTGCTACAGAGATAGACATGGTGCTACAGAGACAGACATGGTGCTACAGAGACAGACATGGTGCTACAGAGACATGGTGCTTTGTCCACTTCACTGGAGCAACCCCAGTGCATGAGGCCCCTGCCTCACTCCAGGAGCTTAGGCACTCAGATCTCAGGCCTTGCTTGAGGCTGGTGTGGAATAAGAGGCCCAGCTCATGTTCTTCTCAACCAGTCTCATCAGTTCTTCACCATCTTTAAGTTGTACTGTACAATTCTGATCATTTATAGCTATTGTACAGCAAAAGGAGACAGTTATTCCTGTACTTCTGTGCCTGGCTAATGTTTCGTTTTATTAGAAAATTATTGCTGCAATTGCAACTTGGAAGTGTCTTTTCCACCATTTTTCCATCTACAGGGAAACCAGCTGCACCTCGTTTTACTACCATTTACAATATTTAATTCATTTTTATGTTCTTGGTGGTAGGAAGGTAGACCACGATTTCCAGTAAGCACAACACTCTGTGAATGACATCAGTGATAGCTTAGACTAGTTGTTTCAATTGTTAACATCTGTTAACATCTGCATCTAAGTTGCACTTTGAACTGATTTTTTCAGTGGATAATTCCTTTAATTTTTCTCAAGGCTGTCAGATGTATTGACATGGTCTTGCAAAGGACTCTTGACTTAAGAAATTTTCTATCTTGTTTTTCCATATTTATTTTCGTCCTCCCACAAATAAGCTGACTGACATATGTTTAGACATATATAATCTTTCCATCAAAGAAAGATTACTTGACACCAACTCAGAATTGTGTTTGCCCTTCCTCTCTTCTTTCAGCAAAATGGTACCATCTGGCACTATATTCCAGTCCCTGAAAGACTGGGAAAGGATGGGAATTTTCAGGGAGAAGAGAGAAAGGATTAGTAGCTGAAAGAAAATCCAGAATAGTATTGTTATCTCTTTGTCCAAAAAGAAACTTTATTATGTCAGTCACACAAAATCACTGGCTTAGAAAGCTCTCTTTTCCTCTCTCATTCCCTAAAGAAAAGATACATTTAGAAAGTATTCTATTCTTGGCTCTGCTACACAAAGAGATAGAACAAAAGTCAACAGGACTCAAACCAAAATACTTTATTGAATAATAAAAGGACAAAACAGTATATTTTTATCTATTCCAGAAATTTCTTCATAATGGCTTTCTGGACCTCAGTGCTCTAATACTCTATAAGGTTACTAATGGCTTTCTAATTTCATAATCTGCAATGCTAGAGTTTTAAATCTATTTACTTCAATTTCATGACGTGTCAGGAGCAAAAGGATGTATTTAATGGTATCATGTTACATGTTTCTATTAGATTAGAGGGTGCTCAAATGTCTTCATCAGGAATTCACATTCCAAGTTCTCAACAAGGGAAAGGAAAGAAAGGAAAGATTACTTTATTATTAATTTCAATTTTTAAATTAAAAAAGCCAGATCACTCCTGAATATTCGAATTGCAATGTATCTGGCATTGTTTTCTGTCAGAATTCTTCTTTCAGGAGGCTGCAGCTTGCCATGAGGGTGCAGGTGTTCACTGTAAATTTACAATATACTCAGAGATTTTTCAACTAATCTGGATGTCCTAGCAGAAGGTTCAAATCTGTTATTGCACCCTCCAGGAGAAAGCAAGTTGAAATAACACATTTCTGTTGTGATTGCAAGGGCCAGTTCAGGTTCTAGCATTCTAGTAAATCAATTTCTCTCAGAACAAGAGGACACAAATCAGTCAGATCCAAACCTTGGCTGGGACTCTGCATTTTTTTGACCTTTGTTCAAATTAGATTGACGCTATTCTGAAGCACACCATAAACCTTTAGAAGTTAAGAAGTTCAAAGGCTTCTTTGAACCTATTTATGTTTCAGTTTAATGATTCATATGTCATTTCTTTGTTGCCAAGCATCATGTAATAAATCTTGCTTGTGCTCTGTAGTAGTATTTCACATAGTGCTTAAACCATTAAAATACCTGATACATATCTCTTGTACTAAAGTCATTCAGGAGAATGAATCTTAGTTGTAAACTATAAAGTATTGGTTTTGTCCTTGTGAGTTCAAAAAAATACAGACTCTTGCACCCCAAGCACTACATGACATAGCAGCAGTGTCCATAATCATCTCTAGTTTTACAGGATTACAGCTGTATCTTAAATTGTTGTCTTTTCAGAAATAAGACTTAATGAAATGCTAGCCAAGAGAATATACTGTAGCTGCAGTAAATAAAAAATAGAGATTTGCCTAAAAATAGTATCAGTTTATTCATACTTTCAATATACTGAATAATTCCTGCTGAAAGCTAGAGAAAACATTACAGTAAATTTTAATAGCAGTCTTTTCTGCACCGTCATTAAAATTGCATCTAACATTCCTAATTTTATTATTTCCTGTTTTAGTATGCTGACTTTATGACTTTAGTTCATTTATTTATTTGTGATGGGGAAAAAAAATCCATGTTTAATTAAAGAAGCCTAAAAGGGAAAATAATGCTCTCAGGAGCCTAAGTGAGATTTATCTCTGGTGTGCTCTAATTTGAGGTTTTTTTGCACTTATGTAACATCAGTTTTTAAACAGCATAAATTGGTACAGTTGTATTGAAACTGGTGGACCTATGCTGGGTAAAACAGCTTTCAACATAGTTTATCTGGTTTGTTTGATCTGGGCATGGAGTGCAGCACAGGACAGTGATTTCTGGACCTCCCCAGGTGTCTCCCAGAGGAAGATTTTCTTTGTAAGGGCTTTCTACTTACACACTTTTCTCGGGCTGCTCAGTTGAATTTGACAGTCTGGAACCCAAAGGCTCTCTCAGAGGTCTTTTGGGAACATCTATTGTTAACTGCACTGCTCCTTCTTTTAGGAGCCAGGAAAGTGTGTTTTTCTTCTTCATCTTTTTGGTACTTTTTAATAATACTCTTTCCCCACCCCCCGCCTCTATTGTGTTTTGTTGTAAAGGTTATTTGTACTTTCAGATCTCTTTTCTAACTGTAAATGGAAAATAAGGCCCATGCAAAGGAATAGTCTTGAGATGAAGTCTGCTCACTGTATTTGTCTGCCATGGCTTTACATATGTGAACGTGGCCTATATGATATTGCAATGAAAACTCTTAATGGGGAGCATTAGTAAAGTAAAATAAAGTAATGCCTCTCCCATGTTTTGGCACAAATCAGGACTAATCTGCTGGGGTAATGAAGGCTGGTAGATCACAGGCACTGACATTAGCAAGCCTTTTATGCCTTTAATGTCAGAGTGACTGTGATGCTGCTTCATTTAAAGATATTACTGTAGAAGGAGACAGAATTTTCCAGACTGTTACTTTAAAAAACCGCTCATAATTCAGATGTTTACATTGAAATTATCTCTAACATCTGATCCTGCTTTCTTTCCAGAGTAACAGTTTCCTGGAAAGAAAACATTCAACTCATTTCTAGTGGACATTTTATGCTTTATACAGATAAGACCTGAAATTAAAATCTGATCTGTGCCATTTATTTCTGTCATTACAACTTTTTTCAAGCAGTCACTAAAGTGTCAAAAACTTCTTGATGTCATTTCAAATAAATATCCTGGGCAAAGCAAGAATAACCAGGTAAGGAGAGCATCCACACACTGTGTTAAGTCTTGCTCTGAAGGTCAAGAATGCTGCAGTGACCGACTTTTGTTTTGTTTTACATAGAAGAATAAAGAGAAAACATAAATGAGTGTGACAAATAATTCTTGTGCATGTATTATGTTTAATTCCTTCCTCCTCTTCTGCATGCCTTAAACAGCCAAGTTCAAAACATTCAAGCTTTTACTGGGAGACCTCTTCCTTAGACAGGCTAAATCTTAAAAAATGTAAAGCACTGTTTATTTTCTCACATTTTACACTGTAAAATGTACAAGAATGACAGTGTGGCATTTGTTGTACTAGAGAGAATTACTGCACAAGATAGTTAAAAGAAAAGTGCTAGAGAAAATTTGATGTTTGCTTGTCATAGCTGTCTTTTTCTGCCTCCATCTCACTAACATAAGAGTGTTACATTTTAATTATCAGTGCGATTATCAGGTATCTCCTCAAAGAATACTTTGAAGAAGTCTGAGAACTTTTAAATAATCTAGCTTTATTATCTCTCTCCTTTTTTTAAGGTAGTTTGGGTCGAGATCCTTTTGACACATCTACATATAAGCACTGCTGCTGCTGATCATTCATTGTTACTTTACAGCTTCCTAGCTCAATTACAAGGGTATTCTTAGGTGGTCTTGTGAGTTTTTCTAATAAATTCTCCATTTAAAATTAAGGGCAACTGTGTTAAATCACTCTTGAAATGATTTACCATTTTTTAATGCTCTTTTCCATATATTGAATGGCCTCCAATGATTAATGCATGAAGGCAAATAGTCAAGAGAGATTGATGCAGGTTTAGGAAAAGTGCAGGCAAAACAAGTAACTTATGAGTGATGATTCCACCTTTTTCCCCAAAGAAATAGATATAGTTTCAAATGGTTCAACAAGCTGCATTTGGAGTTACACATTAAAGCTGTTTACAGCTAGGCAATCTAATCATGAATATTGCATTTCCTTGCTCTACCAGTGTGATTGACTATCACTCTAAAAGGGGCCAAAGCATGAGTGGAAGAGTGCCTCACTGTAGCAATAAATGAAGAACAAACAAGCTGTGGTGAGATGAATTCAAGGACTTTGTTTTGGATGCTAAACTCATCTGCCATAGCTGAGAAATTTCCTCTTTATTACATCCCAGTGAATGAGCAAGCAGCTCTGCCCTATGCACCTTACATTCCAAGATTCTCTGAACATTTTATTCTGATTTTACTAGCAAACACTAAAGGTTGAAAAAATAATGTTATTAATTAATCACGTTTTCAAATGTTGCTCTAAAGAAAACTCCTTTTTAATCTTCTTTTAAAATTATTTTATTCACTGAACAGCTTTTTATTTTAATTCCTTATTCAGAATTTGAGGACCACCATTATAAAATTAATGTGTTTTTTAATAGAGGCACTGATAAAAAAATTTCAGTCCAAATACAGTTTTCCCTCAAATTCATAGGAAAATCTGTATTATAGGGTTTTCATGCTATTAAGCCTTTGTGTTTCTTCTGATAAATTTAACTGGTTATAAGTATTATACTTCTATTACTTTCCAAAAATACACTGAATTTCTTCACTGAATTAACATCTAACATGTGGGATTTTTCACAAAATATTTTTTATTCTGCAAAAGAGAGACTTCAGTGAAAACAGAATTCACCCTCCATGACACAACTTTATTGCACCAACCTAAGAGAGTTAACTAGAGCTGAGATTGGAGACAACCTGAGATGCAGTGCTTGTGATTGGGAGAGTTTGCAGCCCTGAGGAATATGGATCAGGTAAGGAGTGAGGCTAGGCCCCTAACTTCCAGACTTCCTTATCTTCAGGGAAAGAGCCAGTGGAATTCCCTGGAAGACTGCCCTCAGGGACACAGGAGTAGAACAGAGCTGGCAGATGTTAAGGAAGTCTTCCATAGAGCACAACAACAACAATCCCCCAGAGTGAGAAATCAGCCAGGGAATAAAAGATTCTATTGCATATTTCAGTTTTAGTAGATTTTGCTGAATTATGTTGTTATAGTCATCCAATAAAAGAAGAAAAATACCAAGTCATGTAATATTGCTATAATCTGATTAAACACTAGAGAATTTCTTTAAGAATATTTTCATTAGGCAAGTGTAAATACACTTTGAAAACTTGATTGCCTTTGTCTGTATTTTAATATTAATTATTTTAAAACAATAAGTTTTTAAAAGCCAAGAAGAAACCATTGCTATAGCAATGATATATATTTTTGACACTACATGACCATTTGCACATTATTTTTAACATTTTTTTCATTATGTTCTACATTTTTGTCTAAATCATTTTGAGAATTTTTTTTGTACAATACTTCTATGGCCAGATGAGAGTGATACACAATCCATTTCATGTGGGATGAGGGGAGAAAAAATATGGCTGATTTAACTTTAATTAGGTTAAGAATGAATCACTGACCAGTTCAAGTCTGATGTGCCCTATAGATAACCAGGGCCAGTTTTATCTGTAACAATTTTCCAGTTCAGTACATTATTTAACCAAGCCAGGGCAGGGGAATCAGAAAGCATTTTCATGCATCACTTCACCCAGACTCTTCTGCTGTCAAGCAGTGTTGAAAATTACAAGGAATTGTGATAAAATGAAAAGAAATCTGAGGAATAGTGGTGCTTACTTGCCTTTCACTTGGGGGTTCATCTGATGCTCAGTATCAATGCAGAGAGAGCAAATGCTTCAAAGTCAACAAAATCTATTCCAGATTACATTGTGTCACATCATGAGAAGCTGCAAAAGTTCCTTTATGTAGTCTCATGTGAGCTACAGGAAAAGAAGATTTCTACTCATTTTGAGAGTGGAAAGTATCCTTGTTAAAAACAACTTTTAACAAAAAACAAAATTAACTCACTCAGATTGTCTGCCTCTTATAATGACTGGAATTTCTACCAGTTGCTACAATTCACTGGTCTTCAGTAGCTGCTGCTATTCAAGGCTTAAATATCCTAGGTAAGTTCAGCATCTTCATATATGTCTGGTTAAGGAAGAGAAAATTTTTAGTGTCATTTCCACTACTGTTGAGCAAACCTTGGCTGCCAAGTTTACGTGAGAAACACTGCTGAAACTGTCCTTATGGATATAAGGGCTGGAAACTGACTAGGATCTAACATGGATATCCATATAGAATGCACTAACTCATGAGCTGTTTT
Source organism: Oenanthe melanoleuca (assembly GCF_029582105.1). NCBI lineage: Eukaryota > Metazoa > Chordata > Aves > Passeriformes > Muscicapidae > Oenanthe > Oenanthe melanoleuca. Next base: position 25,145,092 of record NC_079362.1, read on the forward strand.
TCTTTTTTAAAGTCCATAAACTGCTACTTTTTCTGCAATAGAGTATTCTCAAATTACCTGCATATCTTTTTTATGCACTGGTTCCTAGACTGGTAAAAGACAAGGTCAATGCATTTTTAGTCCTGAGGCTCACTTAGCAATTCATTGAAATGTTTAACTGTGTTGCTTACTAGATATCAATTCCTGTTAAAAGAATAATCAGTTGTTTTCTTTCCTGTTCTCAAATGGCTACATTGAAGCTGAAATGCCCCATCTTGAAAGTAGCCTTAACATACCTGAAATGCAGACTTGTGCAGGGGCTGGTGGCTGTGATAGAGACCAGCTGCTCAAAATTCTGGACTGATTTTGGATTCCTGAAGGCACATCCATTAAAAAAAAAAAAAATATATACATACATATATATATATATATATATATATATAGAGAGAGAGAGAGAGAGAGAGAGAGAGAGAGAGAGAGAGAGAGAGAGAGAGCAGCAAGTGGTAGTATTAAAGTAGTATTAAAGTATTAAATAATATTAAAAGTAAAATAGTATTATTTTAAAAGATGTAATAATAATCTGGGTCTTGTATTTAGTTTTTGTTTGTTTTTTTTAAAATGACATTTTATATCTTAGTCCTATGGCTATAAGAAAATGAATGTTAACATTCGTTTTAATGAGGAGGAACCTTCAGTCAGCTCGGACAGATGCATGAGTTTGATGCTTAATGGCAGATATTTGGGGCAATCCAGTTTACCATGGGAAGAAGAAATGAACAGCATAGAAGTTTTTATATAGTAGTAATATTTGTTGTTAGGCTTATACCAAATATTTAGACCTATTAAATAGTCAGTGACATCTGTATTATCTGGAGGTAATACAGCATTATTTGATAAAGTCTGAATACTGTAGCCTTATCATCATGCAGGCAGATAAACTGCACAAGCACAAAGGCTGCCTGGGAATAAGAAGTCCTTCTTTTTCTCCATCTGATTTGTAAATCCACCAGAACAAAATTATATGAACATGTAACACATAAGTAAAGTAAAGTAAATAAGGTAACATATGTGGAAATGTAACATCTTAGCTTTTCTTGAAAAGCAGCCCGAACCTCAGTCAGTGAAGAAAAAAGTTCACTTCACCTGTAATATGGGCTATTAAGATATTCTGCCATATAGTACTTTGATGTAGTCATGTCAGATGCAGAACAAACTCTGTTAACATTCTGTTCAGTTATTTCTTCAAAGTTTTAAATTTAATTTTTTCCTTTTTTACTAAAGGAAAACCTTTCATCATTTACATCTGCTTTGTACAGAAGAAAAAAACCAAAACAAAACAAAAAATCCCAGCCTAATCAAACAAAACAAAAACCAAACAACAAATGCACCAACAAAAAAAAAATCAGCCCTAATTGTACTGTACACCATTGACCGCCTATCAATGCTGGTGTACAAGCTGTGAGACTGGGTGGATGACAATCTTATTGTTGGTCTGGGCAAAAAACATACAGACAGATCAGTGTCATTCTGTAGCTGCTAATTCACCTAGAATTCACACTACTATCACACACTACCAGCTTAAGACAGAGTCAGAGAAGGCACACTAAATAGTGATCTGACTTTGTAATAGTACCTGCAGTGTAAAAATACATGAGTGTGAATGGCTACTTAACTACTCTCTTCCTCCCTGTTCTCTCTTCATGACAGTGTCACCAATTACTGCTAATTACTGTTGTGTTTCTAGGTTTGGCAGCACTGGAATGGAAAAAAGGTCACTCAAAATTTAACACATTACTGGAACTTGAGGGTATCCCTAATGCTCACGAGGGTCTGACTAAGACAGACTTAATTTCTCCATAGTAGCCTCATATGGTGGATTACTTTGAGTTTGTGATCAAAGCAGCACAGTGATCTGACTTCTGCTGAGCAGAATTTGCACAGCAACAAGGCAGTCACACTGACCCTCCAGCAAGGTGCTGGGAAGGGGCACATCCTGGACAGCTGACCCAGACTATTCAAACAGATATCCACACTTTATGGCATCATGCTCATCAGGGAGGGGAGGGTTTAGGTTGGGTAGGTATTGCTTGGGGACTGGCTGTGCATAAGTAGCTTGTGAAATTGTTATTTTTCTTTTTGGGGTTGGGGTTTTTTCTTCTTCTTTCCTTTGAAGGTTAATATTTTTTCATCTTGGCCACTTTCAAAAGGGAGCTTTCTCTGTTCTACTCTGTTATCTCCCTTGTGCTGCTAAGTATGGGGTAGGAATGACCAGCTGTGTGGTGCTTAACTTTTGGCAGGTGTTCAGTCACCACACAGGATGAGTACAAATTGTTTGCTCTGGAATTAAGAGAGTCAAGACAAATTTTTGCACAACACTTTTAAACTTTTCTTTCAGTCTTAGAGAATATGAGAGAGAAAATGTGCACTAGAAACTCCCCAAGCACAACAGGAATTTGCAAACGATAGTTTCTCTTGAAAATGGACTCTTTCCTCCCTCTGTGTTCACTAGTCATAGGCAGTAGTAGTTATAAGAAAAACAGTATTAAACTTCAAGATTTTTACTAATGCATTATTTCTTAGAGAAGTTTCTGGTTTTATATTATACGAAGCTACATAGAAAGTTTTAAATAATCTTTAGCACTCTCTATAAACTGAGCATCCCATTCAGACCTTCATTTTCTACAATGTCCATAAATATGGTAATTTTAGCATTTCCCACTTATTTCCTTTCCAGAAATGATCCTCTCAGAGGACCTGCCTCTTCTGGCATTTTCCTTAATTTTATAGAGATAAGTAGCAACCTGGAAGTGCCTTCCTGAGCCTCTTGTGACTAGAATTCATAATATTGATTGCCAAAAATTACTGGCTGCAAGCAGTTTTATCTAACAAAGCTGCTCTGTGGCTTTCTCAAGATGATATAAGTCGCAGCTAAGAGCTCAAGCATGTAAAGAGGAAGAAGCCCAAAGTCTAATTAATATTTTAAAAGCAAGATGTCAGGCTCTGCTAAAGAGTTTTTTAGCATCCATATTTTTTTTTTCTTAAATCACATTTTCCTCAGAAGAATGTATTTTGGGGCCTAACTGAGCAACTTTCAATTAGTCAGGGCTTTAGTGTTTCACTGCAAAGTGGTTAGAACTACAGAGCTATTATGTAAGCCTCAGGTCTAAAAAGGGGAAAAATGCCATTAATTCTTAAATATCTGATCACATAGAATTATGTGCTTTCTGCCTTTTTAAGAGAACTCAGAGGCAGGGAAAAAAAACCCTAAATGGATAAAGAAAGAAAATATAATTGGTGGAAAACCTGCTACTGGATACAGAAAATAGAGAACTGCCTAATAAGCATATGTAAATGAAAATCCACGTTTTATAATCTTGTGAAGTCTATGGTAAAATTAAAAGAACTTTTTGCAGGTACATGTCAACAATAACAGATTTGCACTCACAAGTTACTGAAATTTTAGCTTTGTATTGTGGGGCAGGAAATTACAGAGCAGAGATCTTAAATGAGATATCCAGCTTTCTGTACAAGGTCAGAAATCCAGTTTGAAGATAAAGCAAAGCTGGTGTTCAGTCCTAGCCTTCAGAGACAAACTTAACTCTTCTACTAAAAATTGTGGGGAAAAAAGTATCTATATATTTATTAGAAAAATTTAAACCCTCAAATACCTCTTGTGAGGATGTCTAAGAGGTCTCATCTCTCTGTGTCCAGTCTCCCCAGGCTCTTTGCCCCTCAGGACTGCCTCCCAGAGGAGTCTTTAAATCAGACTCCTAAGCAGGCAGAATTCTTACCTCTGGAGGTCAAAGGTTCAGCTGCTATCCCTCCTTACTTTATAATCACCTGTGGTCACATCACCCACCAGCCCTTCTCTATTTACAGACAACTGGTGCTTTCCCTAGCTGGATCTCTCACCAGTTGTGGCAGGAAGCTATCTTCCACACACCCCAGGAACCTTACTCTCCATTGTGTTTGATTTCCATCAGACATCTAGTAAGTTGACATCCCCCCTGAGAACAAGGCTAAGAATCATGAGACTCCTCCCAGGTACTTATAAAATACATCTACTGTTTCACTTTGATTGGGTGGTCTATAACAGGTTCCTCCAATCTCGTCTCTAAAAGCCTGGTTTTATCCCTTTCCCCTTTCAGACCTAGTTTAAAGCTCTTTCAAGTACTGCTAACACTTGTGCAAAGGTTCTTTTCCCTTTAGGAAAGGTGAGCAGCCCGTTTCTTTTCAGCCAGTTTGGTGTAGACTAACCCATGACCAAAAACCCCAAAATTCTGCCAACAAAACAGGTTTCAGAGCCAGGTGTTGGTCAGCTAGGTCTTTCTGTTTCTTCCAATATTCCCTGCAGTTGGAAGGATAGAGGAAAACAGTTTGAGTTCCTCATCCCTCAATAAATCAACATTCATCCAACACCTTTGCAAGGCTTGCAGAACAAGTCTGAAATGAACACGCACAGTCCTTCTCTCTTTTAAAAACTAGTATTGTTATGAATAATAAATGATTATTATGATAGTAATGAAGTTCTCCCAGATAAAATCACATTGCTTTCTTAGTTTTTATTTTTGAAAACAGAAAGCTACTCATATTTTCACATTTTTTAAAAGCAGTGTGTATAAAATAATGTAGGTAGTTCGAGAGGTAAAGAATCCAAAGCAAAAACAAAGGCCATAACTACTCTCTCAGAAATAAAATGAGTTTTTATTTAGCTGTTTCTAAATTGTTCACTTTTAGGCACAGATGCAATATGGAAAATGTCATGAGAAAGGTGACTATTTTGAGGGACTTGGAAATAACAATTGACAGTGGAAATTATTTTGCATAGCAGCCACTCTCTGTGGCAGTTTTAACCTCAAAAATATTTCCTTGATGTAAAAGTGAAAAGACTGAAAGTGAGTTGAGACTTCTAAGCTGTGTAAAGCTGAAATAGGAGATACATCATATAGTACTTATCATTAGTTTTAATATCACACTCTTAGAAAAGGTCATTCTATTAAGAGACACTTATTATAGTTGCAAAATATGATTCATAGCTGTAAAAATGCAATAGAATTACAAAATGTCATGACAGAAATGTTCATGATTTATTGCTACAGAGCTGTTGTCCATTTGAAGCACTTTGGTAAGTGGTAGAGAGAATTTGTGGTTAAGCACTAGACTAGGAAAGGGGTAACATGGGGTGAGCCATGTAAGATCTTGGACAAGGCATAGCCACTTTTTATTGATTGCTCTTTTCTAGATTACATGAATTGATTATGTGCATAATCTCCACAGATGTTGTAACCAGATGCTATAGGAGTAGAGTGAGTTAATACAGTTAATATATCCACTACAAGATGAGACTGTTGGGAAAAGGATATTAAGCAGGTTTTCTGGTTGATTCAGAGCAGAAATCCCCCAAAAGTCCCAGTAGCTATTTTTCCTCATAGAGTACTTGCCATTACAGTGACACAGCTATTATAATAAATATCTTAGCATTGAGGGTGTGCAGTATTCTCCCAAGGTAACAAAAGAATATTAAATACCATAGCTTTTCTTCTATTTGTCATACTCTGAGTAATTGCTGGGTAACTTTGGAACATTTCTCTAATGTGATGGAGGCAATTAGTGCTGATATTTTTTTTTTTTCAGAGGGTTTTATTTTCTTTTATTAGATAAAGCTACTTCTTTCCTGGATATTTACAAGCAGTAGACCATTAGCAGTATAGAGGACTCATCATCCATTTGATCACCTATGAGTCAAGTCCTTATCTCATGTAAATAGGCTGATTTTTTCCTTCTGAAGGATCTGGCCCTACCTCTTAAATGATAAAGTTATTTCCTTCTGGATTGCAGTAAATGTGCTCAGTAGATCTTTTATACCACTGCTGTAGAATAGAAGCTATGGCTGGTGGCATACATGTTGGTATACAGAGCTCCATGAGAAATATTTATTTTTCTTATGACCTAACAAGGCACTACATTAAATCCTTGCAATAAAGAAATTTTTAAACCAAAATACCAAACAGTCCTCTTGGAGTCTAGCCATGACAGTTTCATATTCACAAAATTAGCAAAGTTTGAAAGAAGGTGGTAAATTATTAAGAAAAAATGATAAGCTGACTGACCCCATTTTAGCTAGATGTCAATGGCTGTGCTTATTTCTTCCTAAACTTCAATTCCAGTCAAACAGATTCTGAGGTGTATGCACATATATTTGCTGATGAAAGTTCCTTCATTCTAGTATTGAAAAAAGTTTATCATCTCCCCTATATTTTTGAACCAAGCTGATGGATTTAAAGTTGCAATTCATGCCCAAAGATATTTCTATTAGTCAAGTCATACTGCAGAGTAGTTCCTGGGCATGACTTTGCTTTGTACACTGATTCAAACTTGTTGGATCAGACAGAAAAATAATTCAGCACAAAGCCGTGGAATTGAACAGAAATCCAGGTATGCAGCTCTGTGCTTCCCCCAGTGCATCTAGAGAGCAGCAATGGACTGGGATTTTCTTCAGGGAGATCGACTATGTGTGTTTGATCCAATGTTTTGGGGTAGACCTCGTGCTCTCTGCTGACAGTGATGGAGAGAATCCAAGGTACCGTGCTGGGAGCAGGAGAAGCCTGCAGAAAGATCCAGGAGTAGTTTTGTCAAATGCCAGAGCTGTCTAGGCATGAGGACACATTTCTGGGGATGCAGGCAGCAGCAGAGATACCCGCTGTGCAACAATTTCTAGCAAACCCTTTTTAGACATGTCCTAGGCTGCTGCTATGAAATATGTGTTGAATCCCTCAAGGAGTCCTTGGGGGCTGAGTGCTGGAGGTGGAGCCGTGAAGACTTCAGGGCTCTGCTTGTGACAAGTGCCTGCTTACCCCACTAAAGCTGCTCAGAGTTTCTGCTTCACCAAGCACTGTGATGGCAGTGAGAAAATGCCGAGGAAACCAGCATTTTCTCACCATGGGAAGGTGACAATAGTTTGTATCTTTTGTTCATTCTAACAGAAGTCTTTATGCTGCTCAATACAGAAAAGTATTTTCCCTCCCCTCCCTGAATAGCAGAAATCACTGCAGGTGGTTAGAGACAGGTGTTGCTCCCAAAATCATCCCCACTTCTGCCAATATCATTCTTTGCTTTTGCCACAGGGTCCCATAAAAAGCCCTAAAGAGTCTTGGAGGTCTTTGTGTGGTGCCATATGCCAGCTGAATCCAATGGGCCTTAGTTTCTGAATTTGTCAGTCTCAAAAGAGATGCAGATGCACCAGTTATCATCTTTTCGGACTATAAAGCAACATTTCCTTTCCCCAGTCAGTGGTCTGTTGTAATGTTGTAGCAATGGCAAAGCCATTAACAAGTTGAAACAGTCACATGTTGGTTTCCACTACTGGCCCAGATTTACTGTAGAATTTAGTTTTGCTGATCCTGTCTCTGACCAGTCTGTCTTGCCTAGTTTGGTTTCTTCTCTCCTTTAAAATAACCTTATTATCATCTATTATCATCTGGAATAAAATTACTATTATCATCTGTAATAAAATTTACATTGTTTCCCCTTTCCAAAGCCAAGCCAAGCAGCAAAGTTTTGCTCGGTCTTCAAAAAATAGTGATGGCATTAAGAGCCCCTGGAACTTCTATTTGTTACTTTACCAGACCAAGGAACAATACCTTAATACCCTCTTTTTTCTGCAAACATGTAAGAAATTAAGTAGCTATATTTGGTGCTTCATAGGCAATGAAGAGGATAAAATATTTGTTTGTTTAGTTGATCATCTTGCTATGCAAACAGACATGAGAAACTTGCAAAAATATACATAATATATCTTCTAAAATAAAATGAAAAGGCATAGGAAATGCTGAATAGTTATTGTGTCTTTCACTTATTTACCTTTGTAGAATATTTTATGTGATAAGCTGATTGTGGCGTTGAACCAAGAATTTTTTTAAATTACATAATTAGTTCCCAATAAGGTAAGTAGTATATTATCTCTATAGCTGATCTAATTAGTAGACTTTCTGTTTGCAGTTGTAAGAGTAAACCTTAATAGTGTAGGTTTGTTTAATAGAATACTTTTTAAATCTCTACAAAATTCAAGTCACAAAAACTTAGCTTAGTCTTCTAACACCTATCACCTAGTTTTGAAACAATATATACAGCACAATAACCATGAAGAGGATAGTCTAAAACCTGTGAGGTTTTATTTCTAGCAATTACATTTTATACCACATTCTTAATGGTTTCAAAATACTGTTATGATCAGGAAGGGACTGAGGTATTGTAGCACAAGACAGATGTGTGAGGCAATATTAAAGCAAGCAAACACATTTTTATGTGATTAATTTGTATTCCTTCATTTTAGAAATTTCTCTAATTATTTTTCTAAGAATACTATGGTTTTGAAAGAAAGAACTATCTCCATACTAGAAAGTGGCAACAAGAAAAAATTACTTAGTTGAGAAGCAGTCCACAAAGCCCAATATTTAAACATTTAAAAAAAAAAATTCAAGGCAGATTTTCAGAAAAGGAGTTGGCTCTGAGGACCAGAATTTCTGGATTTCTCCTGGAAATTTTGTGTTTAAGTAATCATATTTGTAGCATTTTGACTTCAGGTCAAAATAAAGCACAGAATTGCTTTGTCATTAGCATTTGTCCTTTGCACTCTAAAGCACACCTCAGATAAAGCATCATGAGACTATGACTTAGTCACTATTTCTTTCCATCTCACGCTGCAAGTAGATGTGATAGACTGACCTTGCAAAACTTCTATCTGAATTTTGGTCTCTTTGCTAGAAAATTTCTGATCACGAGTTTTGATTCTAATTTTTATTTTGGTCACCATCGTGAAGTAGGATTGAAAGATTTGAGAATGGGTCTGACAAATTCTTTGTTGCAGTGTGCCTTGACATTTGGAGGCAGAATCTGCTTTCAGCCAATATCTATTTGCTACATATCTTCCCAATAGAATAACTGCATAGAATATGATTGTCACTGTATATTGCATGTAGTCTTCTTCCAACTAACTCAAGTTATTCCTTATCATTATAATAGATTTCTTTGGTACAAAAATAACCAAAAAAAAGTCTTTTCTAGAACAAACATATGTCAGGTTTTAATGCTACATAAGGTAGCTGTTTTATAACTGTACTGAATACAAGAGATTCCTCAAGGTGATTCAGATGTTTTATGTGGTGCCTATGTGTCAAAGTCACTTTGTCCAGTCATCATTTTGTGGTGAACTCAATAGATTAAGCAAGAGCTGAAAGCTGAACTGTTCTGTCAAATCTGCCCAGAAGTCACTCACTGCAGCAGTTTGTCCCCAACACCTGTAGCAGTTCAACCTCCTGAAGCAGGTGAGCCCCATGATCCATCTTGCTCTCTCCAGTGGTGTGGGGGAGAGTATGGGAAGGCTAAAAGGACAAAAATTTGTGAGTTGATGGCAATTTAAAGCAGTCAGCTAGCAGGTGTTTAGCTATTTCCAGGAAAACAAGGCTTCATCACACATATTGGTCATTTGAGAAGACAAATCTGTGAATTCCAGCGTCCCCTCTCCCTCTTCTTTCCCATCTCTTTAGTTCTGAGCATTGACATCATGTAGTATGGAACACCCATTTAGTTCTCAGTCATCTGTGTCAGGTGTGTTGCCTTCCAATCAGCACCTCCAGCTGCTCACTGGAAGGGCAGCATGAGACACAGAGTAGACTCTAATGTTGTGCAAATGGTGCTCAGCAGCAGCAGGAACGTGGGTCTGTAATCAACACTGTTTTGGTCTGAAATCTAGCATTCCATGAACTGCCATGAGACAGCTCTATCCTAACAATTCTTGAACAGTGAACGGTTTTTATTGGTTTTATTTTTTGTAATAAGTTTCTAAATTGTTAAACCAATATTTAAGTTTTCCCTTGACTTATACAATATGCTGTGTTGATTTGGCACACCCTAATTTTTTGGTAGCAGATGGTGCCACAGAGGTGGCTCCTGTGAGAGGCTGCAGGAAAATTCCACCACATCTGACAGAGCCGATCTCTGATAGCTCTGAAGATGGACATGTTGCTGTCCAGTTAGAGAGGTTAGTAACACCTCTGTGATGACATATTTAAGAAGAAAACCAAAGCAGCAGGGTCAGTTTTTTCCAGAGGTAGCGAAGCGCCGCCGCAGGGCCATCGCCAGCGTGGCACTGGTGACGCGCCACCACGGCCACCACCACTCGGGGTGGCCCACAGTGAGCCTTGCCTGCTTGGCTGCCCCCAGCAGCCATGCTGCAGGCCAAGAGGGCAGGGCAGGGCAGTGGCTGCCCCTTCCCCTGCCCCAATGAAGAGAGGCATTAAACAGCACCAGCACCGCGGTGCCACCGCTGCCCACGGCCCCGGGGCCACCTGGCCGGCAATAGGAACACGGTGAGCGACTCCCTGACGTGGAACCCAGGGGAGATCAACCTCTCAGCACCCTGGGGTCCTGCAAGAATCTCTGAATCAGTGGAACTTGCTGGCAGTGGTACCTACAAACAGCAGTTTTCCTTCCAGTCAGAGAAGAGGAGGAAGGGAGGACATGCGAGGGGAAACAACACGGTGACACCAAGGACAGTGGCAAAGGAAGAGGGGAGGAGCTGCTCCAAGCATTGGAGCCAAGATTCCTCTGCAGGCCTCTGTGGTGAGGAGTATGACAAAACAAATTGTCCTCCTGTAATGCATGGAGTCCACAGGGGGTGCAGAGATCCACTGGCAGGCTGTGGGAAAAGTGCTCACGTTGGAGCAGGTGGATGCCAGGGAAAGGTGTGGTCTGGTGGGAGACCCGAGCAGAGAGAGGGCCCTGCTTCCAGAGACAGAGAGAGCCCTGGCTTCCAAACTAGAGCCTATCCTTAAAAGACTGCACCTGTGGACCAGTGACCATGCCACAATGGTTTTGGGAAGACTGTTTGGCTGTGGGAGGAACCCCATGGCATAGCAGAGAAAAGTCTTCTGTCTCTGAGCGAACAGAAGAAGATCTTGAGTGACAAACTGACCAAAACCCTCATGCCCTGTGTTCCTGAACTGTCCGTGAGAAGGAAGGAGAGGCTGGAGGGGAAACGAGGTATTTTAAAGACTTTTATTTGCTTCTTATTATCCTCCTCTGACTTTAATAACTAATTTACTTTATACCTTTAGATTTGAACCTATTTTACCCTTAGAGAATTTTCTCCCAATCCTTATCTTAACTCATGCTCACTTCAATAATTTTTTTTTTTTTCCCACTCCTCTGCCCAACTATAGCAGACTTTTGTGGGTGCTTGGCAATTGGCCAATATCAAACCATGACAGATTTCTATCATCTAAAGAGGACTATAAGTTAGTAAATTCAGGACCTCACATAGTTCATTGTGCCAATACAGACCTGTGTTTTCTGTATTTAAGTTTCACTTTTGTAAAAACCTGAGGCAAATTAGTAAATAAAATATCTCATAGACAATATAACATGAAAAAGAAATCAACAAAATCCATGAAAATAGACCTATTCTACTTTTATTAGTGGCTCAAAAATATTTATTTTAATTTATTTTAGTGAAACATTCAAGTGAATTAAATTATCCTATTATTTGGCATAAAGTTAGAAGAAATATTTTCAGGGTGGGACATGAGATAAGCTAGGATAAATTGTTGGAAATGGCCTCTGTTTTTTTCTTCCAAATAGACAGAGTGATGAGGTACATTTCATCCCTTCCTCTATCAGGTAATTTGCAACTGGTCATCTTGAGAAAGTGACTGTGCAGGCAGAGTCATATATAATTTATGTCACCAATTACCTAATGTTTAATAGATGTAAAAGGCTGCTAGAGGAAATGTTGGTACATTCACTATTCCTACTGAGGGAACCTAATGAGTTTCTACTGGACAAGCAGACATCAGCCATGGTGGTATTCATCAGATCAGTTCCAGGAAGTCCCTGGAAAGTCTGACCTTTGAATTTTCTCTGTTGCTTTTTTGACTTCGTTGATTTTCTTGGAGCCCCATAATCAATGTTGTTTCAGTATTAAAAAATATTGTCAATACTATTAGTCAGGAGCTTCACGAGGTTTTTTGGTTTCTATGACAAATATCCCAGCTCTAACCAACGTGCTGCTGAGTAAAGTAGCAAGTGAAGCTGAGCCAAGCCCCCAGACCCAAACCTTATAGAACTGATCACAGCACAGCTTATACTCCCAGACCAGGTGCTGTGAAAAAGGAAGCACACCAAATCACTGAGTTTTAATCACTGTGCCATACTTAGCCTACAGAGAAGATGGCTGAAATTAAGAATGTGAAGTACAAAACAGCTGTATCTTTTACATCAAGTAGAAGGGACATCTCGGGCTTAGCTTAGGTGCTGGATCCTCCTTTTGACTCACACAATCCAGCAGGATTGGCAATGACAGGTAAATACTATGTTCTGACTCCCCTCAGAATTAATAATAAAGTCAGTCTCAAAGGGAATTTGTTCCTGCCCTCTCTCACACTCAGTTCTTCCACAGTGCATATGGTAGTTACCTAAATGCTTTTGCAAAGGAATTTCCAGCTGTTCACCCTGGAAGGGATAGTCAAGCCCTTGGGATAGGGTAGATAAAAATCTAAAGTGTCCCTGTTATACATAGTCCATCAAATGCATAAAGAATTTGAAACAGTGTTGATCAGGTAACTTTTCCTTTTTAAAAACCTTCTAGAGAGGGCAGAATCAAGGTTGATTATGCACACACAGGGTTTCCTACCCACCACAGCATTATACAGACTGCATCAGCACAGAAATTGGCTAATCCACAAAGCATGGAGCAGACAGACAAATGTGCTGGCAGGCCATCACTGCAGAGTGCTTATCACTCCTGGTACAGCAGCTCAGGGAGCTTCTGCTGTCCACACGCAAGGCAGTTGGGAGTGGGCATGGGCTCTTTGCACCAGGCTTAACCTCAGTACTGCTGAGAGGATCTCTTTGTACCATGTGGTGTTTTCCTTGGGTATTCCAGACTCTTTGTATCCTTGATATCCTTTTCTGTTGGATGTTTTCTCTGACCTACTGTAACATTTCACCTCTAAGCTACAACTTCTTTAAAGAAGCCTGTGACTGACTTACTGATCAGGATATTTTTCATTACAAAATACAGGATTCAATCTCAAGTCACATATCCTGTCTGAGGCACTTTTTCATGCACCCATGGGATGCAGTTTCTACGGCTGATGGCTCAAAGACAGTGACCTTCTCATTATTTCCCTCCTGCTATAGGTTTAGTGCCAAGGGCTTGTGTCCTACTGCCTGTGAGCTGTGGTTGCAAGTCATCTTTAATGCCTTGATGTAATGATGATGATTCTTACCACATCTCTACTGCATTGCTCTTCTCCCTGTGGTTTGCTAAGGGTGTGTGCTATAACTTATGGATCTCACATATGAACATCCTCTGGTTTTGTTAACAAGTAAGTAATATCAGCAACTTAACTAATAGCACTTATAATATTATACCTTGAAAGTGGAGCATTGTCTTCAAATGTAGTATGGTTTCCAAAATTTTATGAAAAATAGCATTTTGATTAATAAGTAATTCCAGTAGATTAAAATTCATTTAAAGCTGGTACTCTATTTCAGGGATAATTTTATAGAATTCTAGGATAGTTCATCTTGGAAAAGAGCTCCAAGGTATAAATTCAACCTTTGGCTGAACACCATCATATCAACTAAACCATAGCAGTAAGTATCACATTGAGGCTTTTTGAGCACCTCCAGGGATGGAGAATATCACCCAGCCCCCAGTCCTTCAGTGTCTAAGTGGCACAGCACATCACAAACTATTCCCTCCTGTGTTACAGAAGGTCTGTGCTGCTCCCTGTCCCTGTGTACCAGCTCAGGGGACTGGTTGCCCCATGTGCAACTGGTCTTCCTCATGAAGACTGAGACAAAGAAGGCATTAACCACCTCAGCCTTTTCCTCATCCTTGGTGTAAGGGCTTCCTGCCCTCTGAACACTTATGTAGATTTTCATTACCCATTTTTTAAAATTAAGTTTCCAGACTCTTGATTACAGAAAATTCCCAGCAATGTCTCATGCTGAGTGTCCAAACAGCTGACACAAGTATTTCTTATTTGTCAAAACTCCCCAACATTCTCAGTGCTCACATTGTAACCTGTGATGGTGCAAAACAGTGTCATTTCATCTAGCATATTTTAAAGCTGCAGTACAATTATAAGAATGGATCTTATCTGTTACCCTGAGGAAAATCTGGGTTTTAGCTGCTGTCAAAATATCTTTTAGAAAATCTTTAATGGTACTTGGGTCTTGATAATAGTCTTTGTAAATCATAGAGGTGTTATCATTAGCACAACACTGGAAAACCACTCAGAACCACTCTGTTTGGTATTTATTATGCATCATAATTAACTATTTAGTTAAAGAGGTTTTTTGTTTTTTTTTCTTCAATCAGGAAGAAAAAAATCATAATGGTTGTCACTGAAAGCCAGGAAATAAACTCTCCTACACATTTCACTAGGTTAGATAGTTGATATTACTTTATTATCTACACTGGAAAGATGGGGCTTTCCCCTCAAAGCATGCATGCCTGTAATCTAACAGATTGGATATATTTCTGAAACTAATACAAATCCATCATTTTCCTGAATACATGCTCATATGTTAATTATTTCAGTGGGCTTGTTTAGATATGGTTCCAGGTCTTCTGATAAATCTTTTCTCCTTGAAAGTATCTCAAATATGTGGTCAGGTCATAATGTACTTGTCTCATCATTCTTTGCTCTGACACACAATCCTTGTTTTCAAAACTAAGCTATCAGCCAGTACTCATTAATCACTGATGTAAGTAAACAAGGAAGCATTAGCTGACACAAGGCTTATTAGTCACAGATGTAGGGAGTTAGCACAAGGCCACATTAATCTCTGACATTTGTACCAAGTACTGAAAGGTACAAAACTAAGAATTAACCATGAATATAGGGATCTACACCATGTGTTAAAGTTAAAAGAATTTTCCATCTTCTCACACGGCAGCATAGACTTTTTCTTAAAGGAATGTAAATAGCTTCGTAACAGAAGTGTTCCATTTTAATCTTTAAATGCCTGAATATTTCCTCCTTCTTTTTCAGTTCTCATTTGTACAATAAATTAGGAATTGTGTATAAAATTTGATTTTCTCTTCCAGATATTTCTATTATATTTGTGCTCCTGCTGCTATATATTGTGCATGGGAGCAATAAACAGCCATACTTGAGCATTAGCTATTCATTTGAAAAAGTGGGTGTTTCAATTCACATAAATTTGCATCCTTAAGTGATATCTATGCATCTGTCATTGAGGTAATTTTTTATTCAGGTACAGCATAGTGTAAAAAACAAAAAATTTCAAGAGGACTGTAATACTGTGGAAGTGCCCTTTGTGTCTTCTGGTTTAATAAAACAGATTGAAGTTTGCAAAATTTTGTCTTAGCTGATAAAAAGACAGCAATTGGTAATCTATGTCTTTTAATATTGTCTAGTACTGCTGTGTTGTGCTAAAAATCAAAATTACCCAGCACTGAACCTCAGAAATATCTACTTCTTATTAACCCATTTCTAAGGAAGGACAAGTTCTATCATCATCAAAACATTTAATACCTTTTCTTTCAGAGGAGATGTACAGCTTTCTACATCTTCAGAAAACAAAGCTGGCTGTAAAGTTCTTCATGGCCAGTTCTTTTTAATCTTCAAAAGAGCAATGCTTTTTTTACTTTTGTGCATACTAAAGACCTAAACTTAGGACTTTTCAGTCCATGAAATATTTTTTCTAAGAATTATGAGAGCTCTATTACTTGATCTGCTCTGATTTGACATGATTTGGAGAACTATTTAAATCTTCCCACTGAAATAAAGGAAAAGCCAAAAAGGGAACATCTTACTCTACCTCTGCTCTCAGATTGTCTGCCCTGCTGATGCAAACATGAATAAGAAAAGCCTGTATCAGACATATACTCAAAATGAGGATGCCAGTGGACTGAAGCTTGATTGGGCACAGGCATTTGCATTGGATTGTGGCCAAACTGATTGCTGAGTTGTGGATGGCTGGAGATGCAGACCCCATCAAACTCAGGCATCAGGTGATGATTCACGGCTTTGGACAAGCTGCCCTCATGCATGTGCCTATACGAATCTTATTTTAAAAAAACAACTGTTATGTCTTCCAGCTGTATAAAAGGAGGTGTCACAACCACACATCACAGATCTGTAGAAGGTAATGCACCCCAAGTACTGCTATCAAATTTTTATCCCATTAAAAGGTAGAGCAGCAGGAATTTCTAGTCTAAGGAAAGTGTCCACTGACACAGAGATTTAGATGTTTATTGTTACTTTATTTGCATCTTGCCAAAAAAAAAAAAAAAAAAAAAAAAAAAAAAGAAATTGACCTACACAAGAAATAATAAAGAAAAAGGAAAGATTTCAGAAAAAGAGTGATCATATTTTTTATAAGGTAACTGGTATTTTTACTGACTGAGAACAAGTAACCATCATCCATCCACTCTGTGAAAAATGATGTGTAATGGAGATCACAATTCCATCTCTAATTCCATCTCTAATTTTCCAGGAGGAAAACAACGCCACAAGAGAAAGTAAAGGATGTGTGTTTCTCTCCTCTTGTAACAGAAATAC
Organism: Oenanthe melanoleuca; assembly: GCF_029582105.1. Classification (NCBI taxonomy): domain Eukaryota; kingdom Metazoa; phylum Chordata; class Aves; order Passeriformes; family Muscicapidae; genus Oenanthe; species Oenanthe melanoleuca. The sequence goes on from NC_079362.1 coordinate 25,161,669, forward strand.
AGTTTTAAAGACAAACAAATGCAAAATCTTGCCCAAATAATGGAAAACAAATCATAAAAAAAAAAAAAAAAATTCCAAAGAGAAAGGGCATCAGATCTTTCTTTATATGTTCTTTTCACTATTTGAGTACTCTCTAATTCACAAATATATCATATTTACTATTTGTTTGTGTCCAGGTCTTCCAAGGCATTCAAGAGTCAAAGCTGTGCTTTGGATTTCAAGGGAAATTGGACTCCCATACAAATACCAAAACACCTTAGAGAACATAAGACATGAGGAAAGATTTTGATACTGTCCTTTTTTCAATTGCATTATAATTTTGCCAATAAAGGCTTGATATGACACTTGTATTTTTAACTTAATGCAGTTTACAGCACCACTGATGAATATCACTTTACTTGAAATGCATGGATTCCCATGGTTGCAAACACATACAAATTATGGTTTTATGTAGCTCAAAGGCAAGTTGTTTTTCTCTTGAAATAATGTTTTCCTCATAGATAACCTCATTCTCTTTGTATGTAATACAGAATATATTTACCTTCCAGAAATTCCAAGATTACAGAAGAAAATATGACTATCTAAGTTTTTCTTTAATCAGTGAAATTAGAAAAGCAGAACCTAAATGGAAGTAATTTTAAGCAGTTACTCTTTCTGGTTTCCACAGCATTAATTTAGGTGAGTCAAAGCACTACTAAGTACAGAAGATAATTAGTGCATTGCAAGCCTAATTTTAATTCATGTTGCCATCTGTAATGCATTTGATTTAGGTTCGAGTTTAAATTATGCATTGTAACAACACCTGACCAAACATCATCTGATCTGCTCAGGACAAACTCATAGGAATTCATAAGTAATGTCCTGGATGGAGATATAGCTTTTCTGACTACAGTACAGAATATTCTAGCTGTTATATGAAATAAAGGATGCTCGGTGAAAATAAACAGCTCAAACATGAGCTTAAGTGTACTAGCACAAAATGCCTGTGTACTTTTCTGTACTGGCACAAAATGCCAGTCTGCATGAGCCTTTTTCTTCTGTAAGACTGGTGGTACAGTTTGATTGCTTCAGTTTCCCCAAAAAGGGCCACAGAGCTCTGTGACAATAAAAAAAGGTACTCAGTGATCTTCTGGTGAATCTTTCCCCCCAGAGAACCACATATCCTCCCCCTTTTAGATTATTTCTTACAGGCAATATGGTTTGTCCTAAGATGAGAACATCAAGTGGGAATTGCAGGAGGAACTGTTTGCCTACACAAATAACATGTTGATTTCAGAAATGGAGGAGTTGTGATGATTTTAAATTACTTTGGCACACAGAGGTCCACAAAAAGGTTTAAAATGCTGCTCGAGACTGGGCCAGCTGGGTAAACTGATCTCCCAAGGTTGCAGGCATCTTCCAGGTACATATTCCCCCTGGCAGGGACACCTGAAGGGTTGTGTCCAGCCTGAAGACAGTGAACAAATTCTTTTGGATAGGTAATTAAAAATACTAAGGTCTGGTTATATTTGGGGATAAAATCCTAAAATAGCTCCAGAGGAGCTTTTTTCTTCTGTAACTGTTCATTCTGCAAGGCCAAAGACAGTAAACATGTACATTTCTAGATGAACCTGTTTATATGAGAGCCCTTTAGACCTGCTTATATTATATTGCATTTGCAATATTTAGACAGCGTATTAGCAATAAATCTAATCATAATAATCCATTTAATTAGTGTCATATTTCTCACAGCTTACTGAGAATCTTCTCTCTACTACTCTGTTACAAGATTTCAGTGACATGGTTGACAAACCCTTTACAGCAAGCAAAAAATGTCCAGACCCCTTCCACATATCAGTCCTCAGTACAACTGATGGTCATGTAACCAGTGTGGCTGAGTTTTCTTGACTCTTCCAACTCCTTGAAATATGCAGGAACTCCTTCTTCCACACCTCAGCCTATCCTACTCTTTGGCTTGAGTGCTTTCTCTTCAGCCTTGGTGTGGATAATTTTGACTGCCTCTTAAATGTCAAAGTGGCTTTAGACAATGATGCTTTCAGGCTTTGCTATGTGGAAAGTCATTCTGAGCAAATGCATTATTTTTCAAGTTTTGAGGAAAGCAGAGAAAGAAATAACTCATAAGCATACAAAAATGGAGGTGGTTTCTTTGAGTGTTTCAGTATGGGCAGCACTGTGATCTTGTCAAGTGGCTGAAGAATGCTCACACTTTATCTTCCCCTGTGTTCCTTCTGAAGCAAACAAGACTAAAAGAAATGTGAATTCTACTAGCTTTTGCACATAACAGCCTGTGCCAGTCAGACCTACTTGAGAAATAAATAAATTTTAAATGCAAAGACTCAAATGACTTTAAACATTTCCAATAAGAGAATTTCTTAACTTTAAGTATATTTGAAGCTATATTTCTAAATATTCAGGATTCAGCATAAATCAGTGTCTTTTTTAGCATGAGCTGATGTAGAATTGTAATTATATTTCATTGTACAGCAAAGGTTTTACTGTCAAACTTGATAAATCTGATACATGGTACAATTTCCCTTTTTCTTTGAAGAACCTGATAATTAGTGAGGGTAAGATATTAATGAAGCGTTGGAGTTTCCAAAAAATAGCATAGATTAACAATTGATATTTTAAAAAAGTCCACAGTGTGGCACCATCATGAACATAATTCATAAAGTTATCAGTACTTATGCCTTAAGGTATCCTTCTTATTCTGTGTGGAACCATAACTAGATACTGAGGCTGCATAAGCTGAGATGGGCTGAGAATTCATTCCTTTTTGTTTGGAGTGTATAATGACAGATTGCTTTTCCTTAAGAACTTTTTGGCAATAAAACTTAGGTAAAGCTTTTCTTCCTTCAGTTTTTCCTTGAATATTTTCTGAAGATGCCCTAACTGTAGCACTCCAATACAAAGCAAAACTTCCCAGGAAAAACATTCACATTAAGAGTGAAGGGTATGTAGGTAAAAATAACCTACAAGGAAAGACTGAAGGTGAGTACATAATGGCAAAATGAGTCAATAAAGTCATTACTGCCTTGCTGCTCCACCTGGAAATGAAGGTATACTGAATTAATTGTCTTGTATATTGAATTGCAAGTCTTGTGAGAAAATACAACCATTTTAGTTATTGAGATAAGAAAGTCTAGACTATTTGAACACTATTTAGAAGATAGATATCACTGTCCTAGAGCTTGTCTAACTTTCTGGTATAATGACTCATACTGCTGTCTGAAAATTGAACCTCATTAAAATAAATGCATATCAGTAAAAAACACTCTAGAAAAACAGAGTCATTGAATTTCTCTCCCAGGAACACATATTCTGTGAGAGAAGTTACTATGTTTTCCTTAACTCTTTTAAATGGTAGCAGAATAGGTATCTTTAAGGCAAGACTTCAAAATGATCTTAGGGACTTTGCAGAAAGAAATGAGATAACAATGGAGGAACAGCTGCTGGATTTCTTTGGAAAAGCTTTGGCCCATTAAAAGAGAAACTCTATAATTTACACATTGTGATTTGCTTCAGAGATGTTCTTTGAAAACATCAGAAAGGAACTTTAATCCTCTGAAGCTGTACAGTAGAAAAGATGTGAATGAGTTTTGGTCTGATTATGCCATCATTGTAGTTATTGTCAGCAAAAAAGGTGATTAGTCAAGACATTGAAAGAGTTTGGCCTGAGCCTAGAACTCCATCGGATCATTACTCTCTGTCAATGGCAAAAACCTGCTTGCACTATGATTGTTTAAACCCCCACAAAATCAGACATTATGGATCCTGCCAGTGAGCTAAAAATAAATTTCTTTTCCTGAAGAACAAAATTACAAAACTTTAACTTTTTATCAAGATGAGCAGTATTAATGGTTATGTTGTAGAACACTACTAAGCTTATTAAATGTCTCAAAACAAATAAATTCACTAAACCTCTTAAAAAATTAAAGTTGTGAATCAAAGCATTAAAAATCACTTAAATACTTGCACAAATGAACAAATAAACAAAAAATTAAAAAAAAAAAAAAGAGAAGGAAAAGCAATAAGACAAGTAAAGTCTCTGTCAATGTTTTTGGATGAATATGTCACACAATCATTGCAGTAATAAGACTGAGATCTTGACAGTTACCTACAGTGCTGTGATTCCCACTGCATCTTAGCAGCTTGTAAGTGATTGTGGCATTTCTTGAGGGGTCAGTTGGATACACAACCTCAGAATTGCCAACAGAGATAACAGCTAAGTTTCAAAGTTAAAAAAAAATCATAATTACTGCCCTTTTCAAAAACACAAATAGCCTCTCCAGTCCAGAAATTATTCAGTGTTATTTTCCATGCAGGCTTAGGTGCTAAGCCTTTACTCTCTTTAAAGAGACATGCTAATCTACAACTTTTTTTGCTGGTTTTGGCTTATTTCTTGTGCCAGACCATTGAAGATGACAAATTCTTTTGAATAATTTTAGTTAACTTTATATATAATTATGGATAGTTTCCTTTAGAAAAGTTGATACATTAAGTGAAGCCTGAACATACTGTTGATTAGTTACTGAGCAGGTGTATTTTCAAATGCCTGCAGTTTAGGTAAACATGAATAGAAATATCATTGACAGGATTAGTGTATCTCTCTCTTATATTTCTCAGAATTGTGTATCTGTTTGTTAAAAGAATAAAGCCAAAACAAATTAAGCAGAGGGAACAGAGATATTTCATGCCCCTTGTCTCTTAGACTATGAATTAGTGGAAATTGTTTTAATGGAAAATTACTTTGGGCATAATTACCTTAGTACTCTACACAGTTCATATATATAATTTAAACATTCTCTCTTACATTCCATAAGTGGTATTTTCTTAAAATTGGGCTGATTTTGGCTCTTAAAGTACCTGAATTTACTTACAGAAGGAAGTACCTTAATTTAATCACAGAAGGAAGTACTAGCATTTATTCACAGAGGGACTTGAATATTTGATTATATGAAATTGGTGACTGTCATGGTGCTTTTTAAGCAGAATTATTATATTTCAGTCCAAGTTGGTCCACTAGGAACTTACTTACACTGAAATTAATAATGTAAAAATGTTCAAACTGTATAAAAATGTATAAGGTATAAAATAATGTATTTACATGTCTTTATCACAACCTATTGCAATTGTTATTGTCAACACTAAAAGAGGTATTCCTGGCAATTCAGTGTCTGGATATATCTAGAATACTATGCCAGTAAGTTTTTTTATATTCACAGTAAAAATGACAGCATAATTAAACTGCTCTCATATTCTTTGTTGACTCAAACTTTGAAGTGCTAGTAGGTACAAGTCTCCTTGTCAGACTGTAAATTTAATTTTTACTTTTCAACTCAGTGTTTTACTCCTTCTCCCAAGGTTAAATTGATAGGGCAGCAGTGACAACCCAGTTCTCCCTGTGGGTGTTTTGCCTTCACAGCAGCTGTAATATCAGAAGGTTTGGTACCTGCAGCAGGATGCAAATAACTTCACCCCAAGTCAGAAGAAGCTGTATCAGTAGGTAAGGAATGGATTCATGCATCATCATGCTTCAGTACGGGTAGTAAGGGTTCACAGGCTCATATAGAGCTCCAGGTGCAATGTTTTTCCTGTGGCCCCTTCCTTCTGCTTTGATGCACTTGCATAGGGAGCCCTCTTTGCAGGTTTCCTGCATGGGTCAGGGAGAGCAGACACCTTTGGGCTCTGAACCTTACCATGCCATCCAGGACTCCCTCAGGAGCTCAGCACTGGGAGTGGGCTTCTGGCCCTCAGTCTGCTGTTTCACACCCACACAGGGCTGATTTTTGGAGAAGAAAAGCAATCCTTTAGTTAGCACTTCTCTAAATGGAAGGAAAGGAGCATGAGTACCTGTCCCTTTTCCAGGAATAGCAGCAGAGGGAGGAGTCTAGCTGGGGATAGGATATCTCATAAGCATTAAGACTCAACTTAGATTGCATGTTGATTTCATAAATACACATTTAGGTTTGGAGACTTAGAGATATGTTGGTTCTGTGTTCTCTCTTTGAGAGACTATGACACCATAACAAATAGAGAAATAAGTTTTTGATTTAAGTTTTTACACTTTGAACAAGCCAGAGTTGTACACTTCCTGTTATCTGCCTATAATTTCTTCTCAAGTTTACAATGAAAACTGTGACTAGGGGAGGTTAAGAAGGGTGTTCTGAGTATAAATGAGTAAGAGTTACAGAGCAGATGAAAATGTTTCTTTCATCCTGGTCCCACTGATACTGCTTATTGGGTACTACTGACTTAGCTATGCTTAACTCTTCTCTGATGCCAGAACCACTGCAGAAGAAAAGAAAATGCTTAAAATGCATTCAGAAGACAGTTGGGACTCTACACCCTCTTGTTCTCACTTATTTCTGTGTGGGTTCAGACACATAACTGGCAAAAGAAATTATCACTGCTGTGCACTAGACATATTCAGACCAGTTTACCCCTCTTCACACCCATTTTTATCAACTAATAAGCCCAGGAAAATCTGGCTATTGCAGATTCGAGATTTTTTTTTTTCTTTCTTTTTCCAGACTACTACTGATGTGCAGTGACTTTTTATGCAGTAACTTTATAGGTTGATGTAGGCATCAAATACCAGGACTTTGGCTTGGCAGATGAGTAAATCACATGCATTCAACAAACTACTAAATACTGTTACAGACTAACAAATCTGCTTAAAATTGCTTTGGACTATAATGAACTATGATAAATTATTCATTTCTGGACATTTTGGTCTATTACTCAGCATGGTGCAAGTGCAATTGTCTTAGTGCAAGGATGCATGTAGCAGGTCACTGATATAAGCAGATTAATGTTTCTCTCAAGGACAGCTACATCCTCTTGTAAATCGGTAGAAATGAAGCAAATTCAGTTTTAATTACAGACAGCCTCAAACTGTTACATGAGAGGGTAAGAGGAGAAGAGAGATCATTTTCTGATGTACAAGTCCCCTCTTAGGCTGGTTTCAGCACTTAAGGGGCTTGTAACTTTAGCCTTGCAAAAGACCCTCTTTCCCTTCTTGTCCAAAAATCAATATGTGTTACTGCTAATAAATTAGATTCTTCCTGTTTGGAGTGGAGACTGACTATTTTCTAAATAAATTTTCCTAACCACCTACCAGTCATTAGTGTCAGGAATCAAATTTATATTTTGCATTAATCTAACGACTAACGACTGTTTTAAAATGCACTTTTCTCTCTTTCACAACACCTTTCCCAAACAGTCTCACTCAGTAAGCAAATTTATTACATATCCAGAATCATTGCTGGGGATTTAGGAGTCTGAATTTTCTTGCATATTTTACTATTTCACCACTTGCCGTTGTTATATATGGTAACATTGTGGGAACAGATGTAGAAGTAAAATCATGAGGCTCAGAAAAACCCATAAACCCTGCTGATCAATACTAGCAGTGCAGTAGCCTTCCATATTTAAGACAGGAAGGTGTAGTTATTTCTTCAAAGCAAATCTTGTGTCTAAAATAACTCCATCATGAGATTTTTCTCTCATGAATTGTACCCATTCTGTGGAGCTAAAAAAATATGCCTCTAACTCAATAAAATCTTCTATGGAGCTCAGCTGAACATAACGCATTCTAATGCAATTACCCATGCTTAATTTATTAGAGTGATCATCCTAATGGTTCAGAGCATTTATCCTTTAATATGTAAGAGCATTTACATATCATTAACATGCAAAGAATTTCTTTAGAGTGCTTTGTGATAACTAAAAGAAACCAAATGGCCATGCCAAGGAATCCAGACTCAATCCTTTATTTGTGCAATCTCAGCAGAGGTAATAATATTATAAGTAAAAATGTTATACTAGATGTATTTTTTTAATATGGACAATGTTATTTCCTTATTATGCAGATTTCCTTATTATAAAGATATAGTTAAGTTAGGTTAAAGATTTCAAGAGTTTTTACTGAAAAGCCTACAGGAATTATATTAGACATGAGTAAAAATATATATTGCTACCGTTTGATACAGAATTCAGGTCTGTGTACTATGAAAGTCACTTTTGGCAATGACTCTCTTTGTGGGAATCCCTACATACCTATGCAAACAATTTCCTCTCTTGATTTCTGTGCAGAATGATGACATTACGGATGTGCAGTAGGTATCTTCAACTCCTTGCTCAGAAAGAGCATTTCAATTCAGTAGAAAGTTAAAAGGAACGTAAGATACACTAAAATTTTTTTCAAAAATACTTTTTTAAATTTTGCAGGTATCTGGAGTAAATTTGAGTATAAAATCTAAAAATAACAATATTCAAATTCCTTCTTCTGTGGAGCCAAAGAGTGGCAAATGCAGATGCTTGACCAAACGACAGAAGTCCTTACAAGGGTCTGCATGATGCAGGGTGAGCTGATGGGGGTGAGTCAAGTGCTCATGTCAGTTCCCAGTGTTATTCTGCAAGGCATCCAGGACCTGCAGGGCACCATGGTGAAGCTTCAAAGATGCTGGAAAAGGTATGGATACAGGCTGCTTCATGATTTTCACACTGAAGTGATAATCATGTATTGATCACAGCTCTTATTCTGTTGCATGCGCAGCAGAACAGGACTTCTGTTAGAATAGAAGTACAAAACTACAATCCTGTAAGAAGAGGGGAAAGTTTTGCTCCTATGAAAATATCAGAAATAGAGTTTTCTAATGTACCTCAGTGTGTTTTGGTGGATGGGAAATACTTTATGTGAATTTTATGGAAAATTAAAAATGAGAAGTGAAACACAATAAACACCTTTGTGGTTTCTTGTGAGGGTTACTGCAATCACATTCCTTTTTGCTCTTTCTGGAACAGCTTGTTTGCTGTCTTGTAACTCTGTGTGACTTTTACACTGAATGCAATATTTGCCTCTGGGAGTAAAACATTTCTTTTTTTAAATGAATCTTTCAATGTTTTGATTCCAAAGGATTTTTCCTTCTACCACTGACTAAAAAAGGAGTAAAGAAAACTAGAACTAGGGTTCATCAAGAAAAACTGTGATATTTGTTTTCTTGATTATCTGACACATAATGTGACACTGCACTTTAGCTTTTGATATGGCAAATAGCATTTGGATTTAGATATAATATGTCAGCAAGGCATATAAAAAATAGATAATGAGCAACAACATTTCTTAGAAACTTTTTCTTCATCATTATGAGGCTTGAAAGGAGCCCACTATGAAACAGAGCAAATTAATTTTACTCCTAAACTTCTATCTGATGAAACTTTATGCTTATAGTGCACTTCAAGCCTCTTGTAGCCAGTCCAGAATCCTTAGGAAATGGCATCTGTATGGTCAAACAGATAGAATGAAGTTTCCTGAAAACAGTTTCTGTCAATATTTTCTTTGCTCCCCTCATGATTCCTGAGATTTTCTTGGATGGAAGAGGTGCTGATATCCAGTTAATTTCTTTCATATGGACATATTAATGTAATCAACAGTAAATTCAAGTAAAACTTATTTTTTGTTTTCCTGACCACTACTGGTAAGTGCAAATTGCCTGTGGAATCTGTTCTAGTTTTCCAAATTGAGAAATTCAGATCTAAGAGAAGCAGTGAATAGCCTTTCTTCCTGCATCAAAATAGGCCCTGTAGTTCAAAGTCTAATCTGCAGAGATTCAAGCTTTAAAATTATATTTTCTTAATATTTATAAATGTATAGATATGCGTATTGGACAAAAAGGAAATAGAAAAGGAAGAGAGATCTAAAATTTTGAAAATCCTATTTGCTGCAGAAAGCTTTGAAAACTTGCTTACTAATCAGCAAAAGGGTGAAAGTAAACGTAGAAGACAGAAATAATCTGACAGCTGATGAAGAATTTGAATTTACTCTTTATACAGAAGAAGCTGTGTATGAACAAGAGCAACAATGCTATGGTAGCTGGAAAACCTGCTCTCTGTGACTCCAGCTTAATGGAACATCAATGGATATTGTCAACATGTCATTCATAAATTATTAGATCTGAAAGATTCCACAGTGACTGCTGCCAATCCAGTGAGATCAAATCTTGTGTGATAAGGTAAAGTTAAATGGGGATCATGCATGGCTTACCATGAATGCTAATATTTCCCTGAACTTTGACATATGCAGATATTGCAAATATTTATGTATGGTTTTCAAGAAAAAAGGTTTTATGTGCTGTAGATTAATTAATTAATGGAGCCCTCCAGAATATATAGGCTCTGAAGTAAGATTTAACATGTTTACTAAGCATATATCAACAGCTACCCTTAAATAACAGAGGTGGAATAAAATTTAACAAACTCCAGGCCAAGGCTTGGAGTAATAATTTATTCTCCCTTTGTGCTGAGGAGTCCACATAAGCTACTTGATAATAAGGGCATCTTGGCTGTTGAAGCTTTATTATATTCCTGCCTACATCTTTGTTGCTACTCAAGAATTGTCTTCTGTATTGCTCTCAAGAAACATAATACTATTATGTACATTTAATAGCTATACTTATCTAGATCTCTCTTCCTAAATTGTCAATGCTGTCTTCTTACAGTCAAATTTTTAACTGCATAAAAATGCAGAATAAAGCTAGCCTAAATTAATTGTAATTTAATAACCTAATGGAAATGAGTCTTAAAAATTATGTTGAGCTCTTAAACCTTTGATTGTTTTCAAGAGGTGAAAGCTGTTATATAGGTCAGTGGTTATCATAAAAAACAACACACTGAAACACACTGGTTAAATTTAAAGCAGGAGCAGACAAGAAGAGAATATCTAGTCTGCAGATATGAAATCCCTATTTGGAAAGTATGGCTATTTGGAAAGTATGGCTAAAGTGCTGCACGTTTTGCCAAAGTAGTCACTATAATATTGATAATCATTGCTTTCTTCAATACTCAGTCAGAGTTATGCTGCAAGGCTGCACAATACATTCTGCAAAAACAATGTCTTGCATATTTTTACACTTTATAAGAGTCTAGTCCAAATAATTTGCTGTAATAATTGGGAAAAAATCCAAGTGCTGTACTAATCTGACTTCTTTTGCTGTAGTTTTTAATAAATCAAGAGAAACAAGTACAAGTTATACTTCTGCCTTATATTGCCCAAAATCAGGGGTAGCACAGTGCTGTTTGTGACAGATTTTACAAGTTGTTCTACCTTTAGAAAAAACGTGTACTTTTGTCTGAATTTTAGTAAAAATCCAGAGATATTTCACAGGAAATAATAACAGAAGAATAATGACAGTCACATGATTTAGAGAGATTTAGGAAAGAAATTGAAGCTATGTAAAATCTTGATTTATGCCAAGGCTGTCATTGTTTTGTTCAATATCCGTGTATTGTTATGCATGTTCCCTTCTGAAAATATTTCCAGGCTACTGTTTTCTCTCTTGCCTTTTGATGGTTAATTCTCATTAGAAACTCTCTCCAATGCTGCTGCTAAATCCAATATTAGTTTTCTTCTTCAGCCTCAGGGCTTTTTTTCTTTGCTTTTTATTATTTTATTTCCTCTTTTCTCCTTGATAATGCGTCTTTAGAGTCCACTGCTACATAATGAATAATGTAAGCAGAATGTGGCAAGATTATCATATATTCATTGGTATAATAAAAATAACGTTTCCTGAAGCTATCAGGAATTTGCTTTACCCTCAGACTAGTGAAATATCTTTGTCAATATTTAATCTTTATTGACTCATAGCTTGATTACAATGCATAATGCTGACCACATCAATCTTCCCATAAAGCCTGGATTTGGCTTCTGACAAAACTCTATTGATACATTTGATTCATCCTCATTTTGGATCACTAAAAAAACTGCTGAGATTTTCACTCTCTATAAATTTGTCTATATTTTTACCCTTAAAGGGCATATAGCACCATCAGATTAACTGCTACATCTTGCTGTCCTTTTTTGTTTCAAATGCAAAAATGAAACAAAGAAATAACATAAAAAACTGTGAGTAAATTGCATCTTCTCTTTGAACCATTTCTCTTTCTCTATAGAAACCAAAAGAAAACCAAAGCCTTTTGTTTCCTTTTCTGGCCTTAAAAAATTCTCCCCAGCAAAACATCTTGTCTTGTGCTTAACTTTGTGATACTATGAAGTCCCCTTCTGAAGAGGTGTATATTTAGGTGTTGAAAGATTTGGTTAAGCTTTGTCCAGCTTTACCTGCTGGTTAGTAGTCTGATGTATTATAAAGTAATATATTAGATTGCTGTCTTGTTCTTAAGATGAAAATATACATTCCAAGTAATATACATGCATTTTTCAATTTTAGTCAAATATTGTGTTCACTTTGGGAGTTTGATACCTAAAGTCAGTTAATTTGTATGACAAATACCAGATGTTCACATGAACACACAGTTCATCAGAATATCTTCGTTCCAAGGTTTGGACCAGATAGTTATTAGACATAGGTGTAGACGGGGATTGTCTAAAAAATCTAAAATATGCAAGTATTAATATATGCAGAACTGATTTATTTGGATGGCAAGTCAAAAAGTCAACAAAGTAAAACTAACAGAAGATAAATGTCTTGCTGCCACATGACATACTTGAACAAATATCTCAGGCTTAAAAAAAAAAGATTTAAATGTGTCTTATCTATTTACATTTACAGAGACAACATTCAAATCCATGATAACTTCTGGCTGTCAACAAATGCCCACACCCACAGGTGTCTGCATGCAAGATTTTGGTGCAGCAGATGTGTGCAGAAATCTGGTAGAATAAAGAAAATCTGGTATATCTAACACAGCTGAGTAGTCATAAATGGACAAACATCTGGTCTGCTATTTTCTACACAACTTTGCTTAGAAAATAGAAAAGCAGGTTAGAGTCTCTAGTATGCTTTCTATTCATGGCAACATAATTTTGTTGCAGGGTTGAGAAACTTACTGCAGTATACAAGATGAAATAGTATAAATAAATCTTAAGGATCCAATAATAGATTTTTGAAAATGAACATGGAGTAAAACTCTTGTTGCTCATTAATTGTGTACTGCTTGATATTTGTGTTTAGGTAGTCTGTTTCTAGAAGTCAGCTCTCCTTCCTCTGACATCCCCTACCAGCTCATAGACTCAGATGTAATTATATATGTCAACTGAAAATTGAACAAGATATTTGTCCCAAAACATTTATGGGACAATTTGTCTACATCAGCTTGGGCTGACCAGCTTTGAGTTGAATTAGCTCAGAGGCTGCCCTTCATTTTTGCATTTAAGTAGCATTTTTGCAACTTAATTTTTGAGCCACCTGGGAGCTGTGATTGCATTTGCCTCAGGAGATTTCTAGTCAGCTTTGCATATTTGATTGAGAGTCTGAAGTTCAGTGATATGTAACAACGATTTTACACTTTTGCACTGCAATGCTTCTTTTACTTACGTAAATAGAGACAATATTAAAAAGCCATCTTGTGCAGTCAGTCATTAATGATACTTTCTTGTTTACTGGCTCAATTCCTGGTTTAGACATCAACACTTCATAATTTGACAGAAAACAATGACTGTGAGGAGCTCTGACACATTAATAATTTTTTTGCCATGGTTTATTGTAGGAATGCTCAGAGACTCTGCCAATACAAAAATTCAAGGTGAATCCTGCACATGGCTACCTGATGAATTTATTGAATTGTTAGAAAAACCTACTTCTGTACTTCATTGTCCACAATGTGTTTGCTTATGACTAATTGTGTCTAAGTCTGTGAGAATACAGAAATCTGCAGAGCAAGCACAACAGAAAACAAAGAGCAGTACATAAAATCTATGGCTATAGTAGCAAAAGTTTAGATGTAAAGATGATGGCAAATTCTTGCCAGCTGTTAATCCAAATAAATAAATAATTGCATAATCTTAATGTCTTCAGAACAGGTTTTGGGATCGCAAGTGCAAAGCAAAGCTCTTCTCCATCAGCAGTATGTAGTATGGGCCCCTTTCTGCATTCTGTAAGTCTCCACTTCTTTCATCATGACAACCAATGACCTCAAGATGTGTCTGAAGCTGTGCTGAAATACACATACACCAAACGTGACAAAGTCCTCACTTGCCTTCTTTAGAATCTAAGACACACTGGTCACCTCAGGATCTCTGACTGCAAAAGATTTTGTGTCTCACAAAGGGATCTTGTGATTCATAGTGAAGCTGCCTAAACAAATACACAGCAGTATGCCTGTGACCTGGGAAGGGTAGAGGGATGTGGTTTGTTTGTGTGGGGAAGTGATCAGGAAAACCAAGACACAGATGAAATAGGACAAGACAAGGGGGGAAAAGAATAACAAGGAGAGATTCTGTGAGTAAACAGAAAATAAAGTCCAAGGAGAATATATCCCCACTGGTGAGCAGGGAGGATTATTGACAACACATATGGAGAAGTCTGAGGTACTCAATGAGTTCTTCACCTCATTTTACTGGCAGTAAGGCTTTGTCCATCTCTGAGCATCCCAAATCTCCAGTGAAAGGTTGGAGGAGCAAAATCTCTCCCAATGTAAGTGAAGAGAAAGTTCAAGACCACTTGATGACATGGTATATTCACAATCTATGTGGCCTGATGGAATACATCCCAGGGTCCTGAGGTAACTGGTTGATGTTGCTGGTAGCCCACTTTTTATCACATTCAAAAGGCATGGCAGCTGGGGGAAATCCCAGATAACTAGAAAAGAGAAAGGTCACTTCTATTTTAAAAAAGGTGGAAAGGAATATGCACAGGATCACACACAATCACAGAATTAATTTGGTTCAAAAATACTTCTGAAAGTATAAAGTCCAAACACCACCAGGTCAACCAGACCACTTAGCTATTACAGTAAGCAGCTAATTATTCCCACAGTATGACATAAAACATATAGATGAATATAAATACATATTGATTAGGCTCTTGTATCATCACTTCTGGGTAAAGAGTCAACCAGTGTGATAAGCCTTTCCTCCTAGTGAAGAGCTTCCAAAAAGAGCAGAACAGGGTAGATCACATGAGGGGCAACTTATAGCTGGTCACAGACAACATTTTCATTATCACTGGTTTCTGTGAGAGAAAATATCTTCCTTTTCTTACTAAAATATATTAATCCAGGTGTAGAGTAGCAGAAGTCTCCATGGGAAACAAGCAACACAGCTTTAAAAAATGGGGAAGACAGGTAGGGTTTTTAATGTAGAATTTATATCATTTGAAAAAACAAGTGACTTTATACCATGTGAAATAGAGTGAAATCCTGTTCCTGCTCAAGTGAATGGAAAATTTACCTGCTGTCCAGAGTTACGTTTTCCCTCAAAATTTATTTCGTGTTTCCTGACCATACTGTGAACTATACATATATATATATATGTATATATATAGATGGAATTTTAATATAACACACAAAATCAACCTAAAAAGCCAACTAAATACTTATTTTAAAGAATACCTTTGAGGTTGAGGCTGAAAATTCACTGCAGTTCTCATACAGGCATTTATAGATTTTCCTCAAGCTCAATCTTTTGTGTCAGCAACACGGTGACAAGCAGCAGTGAAAATAGGAGGGAATATTTATGGTGGCTTTTTCTACCTTCTTCTTATAACATGACTGCTCTCTGACCTTCAGAAACACAGCCACTTGGCACTCTTGTTTGTTGAAGCAACAAAATGCCTCATACTCCAGGCAGGAAAGATAAATTTTGAAATCTTAACTATTTGGGAATATACAGAAAGATTGTGAAAATTGTTATTTAACTTAATTTCATTCTTTGTTTTATAAATAAATTAATCAGATAGGTGCATATTTGCCCTATTTTAATTTATACAATTAACATTGTAATAACTAAATACTATTTTTAAAAGAAAATATGATCTCTAAATTAGGGGTTGCTACTTATCAGCACACTGCAGTGGCCAGCCTGCGTGTAAGGAGTTATTTATGCTAATGTCATCCTGATTGCAGATGAGTTTTTTTATTCTTATAGATCATCCATTTAAAATATTTGAATATACATTGATTCACTGTAATGTTCTAAACTTGTGTTTCAATTTTGTAAGCACACTTGGCAACAGGAGTGAACATTTCTTTTCAGCCAGAAGGAATAGCTGCATACACAGAGTGTATGCACCTACTCCTGCAATATGTAGGTGTCTGGGAAAGTCCACGTTTTGGGGGCAGATGATCTGGTGACAATATAATCTGGACCTGAAAAAGTGTGAGAAGTTATGCAGGGGATAGGGTTTTTATGGGTAACTGCTGAAGTTGGGGAGGGAAGGCCAAAGATGTCCAGTTTCAACATAGAATCTGCTGAATCACCTACTCATGGCACAAGCTAAGCCTGAGGGTGACGTAGGATATGGGTGAATGCTCAAGACCTGGAAGCAGAACATACTCTTGAAATTACTGATAATTGCTTGGTGTTAGGAGCTTCTGACCTTAAGGAGTTATCCAAAGACTACAGATCCCAAAAGTGATGCTTTCCAAGGAAAAGCAGGAGGAATTCATTATAGTCTCTCCATACATGAAATGGGTGTGATGTTACTCCAGTGAAATGAAATGGATAGGCTAGGCTAGGCTAGGCTAGGCTAGGCCTAGGACAGGACAGGACAGGACGGAATAGAATAGAATAGAATAGAATAGAATAGAATAGAATAGAATAGAATAGAATAGAATAGAATAGAATAGAATAGAATAGAATAGAATAGAATAGAATAGAATAGAATAGAATAGAATAGAATAGAATAGAATAGAATAGAATAGAATACTTTAGTTGGAACCTACAACAATCATCCTGTACAACCGCCTGACCACTTCACAGGACTGACCTAAATTTAAAGCAGGTTTTTAAGAACATTGTCCAAATACCTTGGCCATTGACAGGCTTGGGATATCAAACACCTTTCAAAGAAGCCTTTTCCAGTATTTGACCACTGTCATGGTAAAGAAGTGTTTACTAATGTCCAGTCTGAACTTACACTGGTGCAAATTTTAGCCACTCCCATGATTTATCATTGGGTCCCAGGGAGAGGAGCTCAGTATCTCCCTCTCCAGGTCCTTCCCCTGGGAGGCTGCAGAGAGAGATGAGGTTCTTCATCAGTCTCTTTTCTTCCTAACAAAACAAAAGGCAGCATCCTCAGCTGCTCCTCACAAAACATGTCATAGATCTTGGTGTGGACAGAAAGCAGCTCAAGTAAAACATTCTTGGAAGAATTGAATACTGTAGAGCAAGAGACAGGTCTCATTAATTCTTCAGACTTAGGTACTAATTGAACATTAAAAGCAAATACCTGAGGTGAGAGTTCTATGCTGAGGGGAGATCTTTCTTGCAGATTTCATTCTCTGTTCTGCAAAGAAGTCGGAAGTAGCTTGTGTAGAGATAAATATGACCATCTTTGCTTGGTTGAGACCAGCAGGCATATAACTGTACCCATCAAAGCAGCTGAGCCAGCTTGAAAGTTACCTGAATGCAGAAAAATAGATGAAATTATTAGTTTCTTTCAGCAACATAAAAAATGAGAACAAAGTAAAAAGGATTATGATAGAAACATGACAAAGTATCTAATATACCAGGATGCAGATTTAGACTTTCTCAATTTGGTTGGAAGAAGTCAATTACTGAAGTAAAAGTGGAAGATAATAGTTAAAACATCAGACAAGTGTTACATTTAATATCCTTGCTCTGTGTCACATTTGAGACTGGACTGAACAAGTGCTGCAGCAGATACTGTTTCTGTTGCTATGGAAAATGAAAGTACTGTGCTGAATTTAAAGTGAGAAACACTAGGTGGTAATAACATTGTTCTTCAATTTTCCAACGTGCATAAAAAATACAAGGAATTAGTCTACTTCTGGATATTTATATATACTTGTTAAAAGCTATCATACAGTATTAATGCAGAAGACATGGGTCAGTTCTGGCTTCATAATGTTAGAAAGGAAAGACATTACTTGGGGAAAAAATATTTCTAGAAATTCATTTCCTATATTTCATATTTTGCATGGAAAGAAAAGAGATGCACACACAGCCAGAAAATACAACTTTTTAAATTATCAAAGCAGGGAAGGGAGAGAAATATGAAGAGAACTCCTCCAGTGACATAATATTAAGAGTTTCTTTCAAAGAAATGAAAAACAAACATACACTCACAGAAAGAAAAAAAAGGAAAAATAAAAAAAAAAATTAAAAAAAAAAAAAAGAGAAGGAAAAAAAGAGAAAAAAATGGAGGAAAAATAAAAGAACAGGATGGGCCTAGAATTTATACATGAAAATCTACAGACAACACATTGTACACAGAAAAATATATATATAATTTGTGTCTCTTGAACAGAACTTATTGTTTATATACTGAAACGTTTGATCAGGTAGTGGCCACATGGAATTTTCTGTCAAGAGGAAGTATGGAAGCAAGACTCATTTAGTTACAAGATAATTCAATAGTGTGAACTTCAGTCAGCTCTAATTTCTGTGACATGTATAAAGGACACTGACTAGGATTACAATATATTTTTATAAGGGAGGAAAAAAGTTTTAGGGATATTTGATTATAGTTCCATTTGACTTGCCTTCAGTCAAGTAAAGGCACCATTCTATCTAAAAGGGGTTGCAAAAGTATCATAAAAGTAGCATTATTCATATATTCCCTATCTTGCACATATCTTACATCCCTCTTGATGCAAAAAATACCTGAAAAGAAAAGGAAAATCTGGTCATTCAAAAGAGGAATAGCAAAGACTTTTTGGTTCCATTGATTGATTTTGGTTCTCTTTCAAATAAAGAAAAAGAGATGGCAATAAATCTAAGGAAGTAAAACTTACTTCTGAAGCTATAATACACAGCTGGTTTTTAATTGCTCAGTTGTCTGTGGAAGAAGGATCTGTTGACACTTACCAAAAGTGTGTTGAGGGAAATTTCAGTGCAGGTTTTACAGGCTGGGTTAGAGCTCATAATAGACACAGTTTGCATCATCTGACAACAAATCTGGGTAGGAAGGCTTAAATGCCCAATTTGCCCAATGGGTTAATAGCATGTATGCAGAAGATGCATGTAGAAAAATGGATATTAGTTAGCATTAATCAGAATCAGAACTGTAGTAGTCAGTAGCTACAAATACATAGATAACTTGAAAATATTTACTCACTTATGCTTCCTTACAATGAGTTAAAAATATCCTAACTTGGGAGTGGTCTCACCCACCTTTTTTTTCTCTCCAGAAAGAAAATGTCACCAACAAGCTCACACTATACAATTTCACTTCCACAGTGAAACTGAAGAGTCTACATTTCTTTGAATCTAGAATTATTTCAGTATTGGATGACTCTACTTTCAATCCAGAGACATTATGAAACCTCCTAATGTACAGTTAATATATATCACTGTTGAGTTAGTAGAAAGATTCACAGATTCATGTTAATGTTGTACTTTAAACAATATATATGATTAAAAGAGTGGATATAAACAAGTACATCAATATATATTTCCTAATATTTTCAAAGTAGGGATTCAATTTCTTACACTTTTCTGTAATGTTTATACATTTTACAGACATTGAAAGATTTCCTTTACAAAATTAAAGTCATTAAAATTCTACAAGAGAACACCTGCTTAAAAAGCATTTTAATTCATCCTGTCTGATGCCCTCATTTTATTTATTGGTAGCTCAGGCTCCTATATTTGCCAAAGCAAAAATTTCACTGTATACCTTGGTCTCTTAACAAGGTTGTATTTGTGTATATTTATTGCAAAAGTGAAAAAAGTGCAAAATAAAATATTCTTATAATATTTATAAGAATCCAGTATAAGGAAAAATCTATGAAGGCTTGAAAGACAAATAACAACCATTTTCTATTATTACCTTAATACTCCATTTTGATAATCTGGGGGGTTTTTGGTCAGAATTCTCTTACTGTTTTTTTTTTTTTTTTTTCCTGTTTTTTGTTTATGTTTGGTTTTTTGGTTGGTTGGTTGGTTGGTTTTGTGAATTTTTTTGTTTTGTTTTGTTTTTATTTTTTTCCTCTTTTTTCCATAGATTCAGGTTGCATTTCTTGGAATCTTCTTCTAACTTTTAAAATTATAAGGAAAAAAGCCCCTTTTTAACTAATCAACATTGGTGAAATGTAGCAGCACAGAATTGCCAGAAGAAATTTATATATAATTCACAGAACTGAAATATATTTGAGAAATCTCAGTCTCAACAGACACTAAAAAAAAAGAAAGAGAAACTAATTTCAGTGAGTATATTACTCAGAATTATCTATTACTAGAATTATCTATTTTTGGTATTTCTAATATTTTTCATCTTTCATTGTGATTTAACTATATCGTGTTTCTGATAATTTTGAGGAGAATTGTGGAAGGAATGACAACTAGTACAGTCTTGTGCTCAAGGTGGAAATTCTGTTTACACTAACATTTTCAGTCTCACCAAACAAATTCTTCACAATCATAGTGACAGAGTGATAAATAGTAAGCTGTCATTTTGTATGTGCACTAAATCCCTATTTGATACTCAAATGAAAGTATGACTTAATGGAGAGACATTAACAAAGCAACCACTAAATATTCACTGTGAGACATTATTTAGCTGAGGTTTTCCCTTAGATATGATGAACTGGAACACTTCAGTCTTTAGTGACCCTCAAACTAACATAATAATCTGAGTAGCAGTACTAATTCTTCAGTGAGCGTTGTATTTATGCCAGTGGTTCATCTTAGGAATTGGCATCTAAAGGTATTTCAGCTGAGAAAGATAAAATTTTGCCCTCCAATCTCCTCTCCTCTCTCATGTTTTAGACTGCACATATCACAGGTTCCTTTTGCTCCTTTGAAAACTACATTAATCTGTGAGCTCAGTTCTGTGCCTTGTGTACCAGTGTGTGCCCACGAGACGGTGTAGTACATCACACCTGGCAATTATCAAACTGGTGTGATTTACAGGCAGGGCTGCTTTAAAAACAGTCTTATTGCCAAAAGCATGAAGAAAGAACATCAGGTAGAGATTACAGTGTGATGCAACTGGAAGAGTGTCACATGTTCATCTATAAATATAATACACACACACATACACATTCCCTTTTCTACATTGTGAGGGGATGTTGAAAGAATCTGCTAGGATGGATAAAAGTTTATACAAGATTCCTATGGTTTTGTAAAACCATTTAGAATCATAGAATCATAGGAGATCTCAAGATGGAAAGGACTCATAAGGATCATCAAGATAAACTCCCCATTTCCTGCAGGACTACTTGAAAGAAAGTCTCATAACTAAGAGCACTGTACAGACATTTCTTGGACTCTGAAGGCCTTGGTGCCATGATCACTTTCCTGGTAAGCCTGTTCTTGTGACCATGCTCTCAGTGAAGAGCCTTTTCCTAATCTCCAATCTGAATTCACCCTGATGCAGCTTCATTGTATTTTCTTCTGTCCTAGTGTTCGTCACCAGACAGAGGAGACCAGTGCCTCCCACCACAAGCAATTTGTGCAAAGTTTTCCCTCTTCTTCATTCTCAGCCCCAGAGTTTCCAGCAACCTTTTTCCTGGATGAAGACAGAATTAACAGGAGTTGTAACATCACTGACAGTCACATGAGTCTTCATCAATTATTTCAAGAGGAAAAACTCAAAAATTTTTTGCTCTGTACCAGAGGAAGATACAGTGCCAATTTACAGAAACATCTCCAGTTCAGCTTGTTTGTTCTAGGAAAAATGTTGGGGTAAACTGGGTGGTTTCCACTGCCACACATCACCTGAAGCTGTAGCTCACGGAACTTTTATTTTCATCCTCATGTATCAAATAATAATGTGTATATGCATTTGTCTACACAGATGAGGACCTTTCTCTCCTTTCTATCCATTTACAGCATCTTTTTATTGCTCCACAAAACCTGAATGATCTTTAAAAACAACTACTCTTTTCTTGTTCAAGACAATTCTCATAAGTTATTACTGTCATATGCATCAGTGTTTTCCTCATGGACTACATGCTCATTAGCTTTCTCCTATTTCCTCCCCTCTGACCTGACTGACAGAAATGAAAAGTGGTTATTACACATCCCACAGCTACTATTAGAGGAGACACAGGAAGTACAAGTGATATTTAATAGCTTTCTTAAAAGTTTTATATTAGCCTCTATGGAAGGAATGCTTGGTCAATCAATCAAGCCTCTCTGTAGCCACAAATTACCTGTCAGCTCTCTCAAAACACTACCAGTATTTTAACAATGTTCTTTTGCCTTTTTTTAGAAATGCTTTTGATAAGATTCTAATTGATATAGTTACAAAAGCAGGTTGAGTAAATAAAAATGAATTTAACGGTTATATTTACTTGTACATTCTCAGACAGATTGAAGTGTTCTGTTCTCCAAGACACCTCATTTTAGAAAAACTCAATTTCTTTGTCTGCCGAATTGTATAACAGCTTACACACTCTCATTGTACAGTTTCCATTATGAGACAGAATTTGCTGAAGCAGATATCTAGAAAGCACTGCCAGCTAACAAATCTTTAAAGTCACATTTTCCTCCAGAGAAATTCACTGAGTCATCATAACACACAAATGTTTGATTTTTTCCTAAATCCAAGAGCTATTGTAAAACACTAAAATTACAAATTCATTTCAATGAGACTGAATGGGACTGAGTTATTTGAGAACAGGAACAGTTTAGATGGCAAGGATGGAGAAGAACTAGACAGTAGAAAGTGAGAGGAAAATCCTTAAACTAGAACAGAAGAAAGTAAAAAAAAACCAAACAAACAAACACACAAACTGAAAAAATCTGCCAATTTGAAAGCAAAATCAGAAGTTGGATTAAAATGATATATTTTTCAATCCTCTGGAGTAGAAAAAAAAAAATTTTAGTGTAGCTTAGAAATAATTCTGCATCACTACTGAAAATATGTAAAAATGATAATTGCTTTAAAGTTGCAAGCAAAATCTTAGTAGGAAAATACCTGGAAATTGGTATGTTAAATCTGTATCTCAGTTAAATATGATTATTATATTATGGAATTTCTCTCTTACACACACCAAAAATTTGTAAGAAGCTGAAAACTACCACACACTTTAAAGTAAATATGTTTCTTCTCATGGGAATGTTTAATTTCTATTCCAGATATTACTAATGGAGAAATCAAGAAGTAATGCACACATTTAGCAAATAAGAGCATTTCTCTTTTATTCTTTTATAACCTTTTTCTCCTAACCAGCTTTCTCAATCAGGAATCTGCTGGCCTGCAAAATCCAGACCTCTGCTTCATGACTATGCAGCCTTGCATTTTTCTCATTTATTCTAATGGCCAAAAAGGACAAATTTATTTGTCCAGAAGGTCACACAAAACTTATTTCAAGGACTGGAGCTTTCCTCTTGAATATGGAATAAGAAATGGTACTCTTCCTATTTTATTTAGATATGCAAAGGCTATCTGTCCCAGGTGACCTGACACAGACCTAGCCAACACCATCCATAATGAAAATCAATGGCACCAAGTCACTAAACAATTACTCCATCTTCTTTAAAAATGCACAAGTCTTCAAAAAAACAAGGATTCAGAGACTGATTAATTTGCCGTTTGCTTTGGAGATTGCACAAGTTGCATTATTTAAGATGTTGCCTTTACTCTGTGTTCTCAAAGGATGGACCAAGATCAAACTCTTATAGAGTGTTGTGTTTCCTAAACAAAAAAGTGGTGGCTAGATGACTAAATGATAAGAAATAGAGATCTGAGCCATGATTGTGGAAGTTTCGTAAATACCTGTTTGATAAACATTTTTCTTTTGAACACAAAACCCCCAATTATCTAGCTTTTCAAAAGTTAGATACAAAGCATTTTTTATTCCAAATCTGAGATGATATTAAAGAAGACATTTTAGATAGGGTAATCTAAATGTCAACCCAGAAGAATACCAACAAAAATAAATAGAAATTGCAACCCATTTTGACTAGAACCAAGTTCTAAAGAACTCTTTTTAAAGAGGATATTTTCAAGTGTTTTAAACAGTGAGAATTTATGTAAAAAAATTGATAAACCCTGTCTAAGATAGAGAGGGCTAGAGCATAGATAGAAGTGTAGAGAGAAGTGTATTAAATAGTTTTCATGGAAGAAGGATATGCTGCTACCTTCTGCAAGCAGCAACATGATTTTGAGAATGTTAATGACCAAGGTTTGCCCCAGCTGGAAGGAATGGTCCCAGCAGGGAATGGAGGAGGCCTTCTGTCTCATTTAGAGTCCTGGCTGTTTACTTCTTGCCCATCTAATTTCTTTTCTATTTTCTTAAAGTATCATGTAAACCACTGTGAATCTACTCTTCATACTGAGGGTTTTTTTTTAACAGGGGACCATGTGCTTTAAACAGCAGCTTCCTTTCCTGTATGCTTGACTTTTGATATCTGTTCTCTAAATTTGCACAAACCATAAAAGGCAGATGCTAGCATAAATAGTAAATACTTATGCATACACATATATGAATATGTCTTACATATATGATCTATGCATATACACTACAATGTCTATGTTGTTATTCATTCTCTTTTTTTTCCACTTGTGACCTGATTCCTGCAATATCTGAGAGATTTATTTCAGATTTGTTATTATGGAAACAGGAATTGATCCTAGAATATTGTTGGTTGCAATTATTTAATTAGGCTACAGACTGGTGTATGATTACAATGAAATGTCATGTAGACTGTGTAGCCACAAGTCAAGATAACTTGTCATCATGATATGGCATTATGAGAGCCACCAAAACAACCAGAGCCCTGATGCTGGGATATATTTAGACATCTAAAAGTATTGATCATGCAGCATGCAACCCTTTTATGAAATCAATGAGAACTGCTTGATTATCAAGGCTTTTGTAAAATCAAGTTGTCAATTCGGAGACATTGATGCAGAAATAAAGATTTAGAAATCAAAGTTTAGACATATTTTTTAAAAAAATTGACACTAGGAGACAAGCATGACAATATTAAAGGACATGCAAATCAAATCAAATTGACAAGAATGCGTTTTTTGACATAGATTTTAATGACTGACTCCAAAGTGGAAGGAAAATCCAAGAATGTAGTTTCTGTCCTAAATCAATTGGTCTGTGGCTCATACTATTAATATACATCCTTGATATGACACTGAATGCAGTTTTCAAAATAAGAGCATTTCTTATTTGCTTTCAGAAAGCCATAGTAGCTGATTTTTTTGTTTGTTTGTTTCTTTGGTGTCAGTTTGAGCAAATGCTCTTGATACTTTCCTCAGTTAAAATTATCATTGTCAAAAATCAAGGACCTTTACTTCTTTTAAACTCTGTTAAATAATTCATGCTGCAAAAGGAACTCTAAGTCCTTGCTCAGAATAAAAAATAAATTGTCCTTAGGTATCTGCATTTTGTCAAGTTGATGCTTCCAGACAGCTGTCTAAACTAAACAAGAGCTGTGAAGGAACTGTAGTGACATAGCACTTTGTAATGGTAGTGTAAAAGCCTCAAGTACAATGATATTGCAGGACTAATCCTAATGGATTGCAGAACCAAAGCTATAAATCTTATGAGGAGTGGCTGAGGGAACTGGTGATGTTTAGCCTGGAGAAAAGGAGGATCAGGAGGGACAGCTTGACTTGCTACAGCTACCTAAAAGGAGGTTGTTGAGAGCTAGGAACTGCTCTCTTCTCTCTGGTAACAAACAACAGGATGAGAGGAAATTACAAGTTGCCTTGGTGAAGGTTTAGATTGCATATGAGGAAAATCTTCTGCATTACAATGGTTATCAAGCACTGGAACAGGCTGCTCAGGGAAGCAGTTGTGACACCATCTTTGGAGGTATTTCAAGGAAGTTCAGATGTGGCACTTAGAGACAAGGATTAGTGATGGACTTGGCACAGCTGGGCTGGTTTAACTTGATTCCCTAAAACATCTTGTCCAGCCTAAATGATCCTGTGATTATGAATCTATTTATTGTGTGCATAATCAAATGGGATTTCATGTTGCTATGTGCACACATATTTGATTCAGAGAAATGCCTGTAACTTGTAAACTGTAAGAGATTTTTTAATAGCAAGATACTTACTAGCTGGTTTTGCTCATAGGGACAGTAAGAAGGAAATCAGGATTGATCCTCTGGTTTGTTAGGCCTACACAAATACAACAAATTTCTGCATAGATTCCTCTAGATATCAGAACTCAAGGAAGAGTGGAAGAGAAATACAGTGTGCATCTCAGCTAGCTAGACTAGGGAGAGAAAGAAGTTTTTCCTTTAAGACACATGATGGGACTTATATAACAGGGACTTTGTTATGGCCTTTATCGTTTTTCACCCTCAGTGTGGATTTCTGTTTGGGGCTCTAGCCTTGATTTGCACTGTCCCAGCTATTCTACACAGGGTCTAAGCTTGCAAGAAAAGAGAAAAAAAAAAAGGTTCAACTTTAAAAGCTGACTTGTCCCACGTGATTACTCTCACGTTTTGATGGAGAAATTATTTAAAAATTTGAGTATCTTTCAGTTTTCCTGAAATACTAACACGAGTCAATACTACTGAGGGTATATGCTGAAATTTCAGCGTGTGTTCATACCGTGGCTTTTGTTAGTAACTGGATCAAATAATTTACACTAAGTTTAAAATGTTATTATGAAGTAAACCTAACTCTGTAACTCTACATTACAGAGAAAAATCACTATAAAAGTATATAATTCCTTTATTAATAAATGGCTTTACTATCATCAGGAAAGAAGAAATAATTGAAAATAAAATTAATTAGAAGTTGCAAGCATATCAAACCACTGTAAAAATTAGCAAAATAGTGTGTCACAGAGCCTCCAAAAGTTCTATTTTAATGGAAGATTGATTAAAAATTAGAAAGCACTAAAATGAATTGCCATTTCTAAGAAATCTATACAGTTCAATCTAAATATACTTTTATATCAAGAATCTCAAAGCTTGTATTTCTCTTTACATAATTACAATCTAGACAAAAAATTTTCATTACAATATAATGGACCTGTCATGAATGCACAACAACATCACAGTCCTGTGTTTCAGCAATTCAGGATAATGTATTTAGTTATTTTTGTCAGCAAGTGGTGCTTTTGAAATTACTTTTCTTTAGTGGAAACATCTGAAAAATAAATTTTTCAATATGCTTTTTCATCTCCTCTTTTTTTTTTTTTTTTTTTTTTTTTTTAATTCTCAGGGCTTTATGGTTTTTTAAGGAAAAAGACTAAACTTTTAAGACTAATTCACATTTTGGGGTGGTGATCTGAAACCAGACTAATTGAGAGTATTCAAAATAGGGTGGTCTTTGCAAAGGTGCTCTAAAACTGCTAGACAATTGATTTTTTATTTTTTTTTTCTCACAGTGGATAAAACATATAGATATACAATTTTTTGAGTAACTGACATGATGGGGAAGGAATAACTGATACTATTCAATGAAGGTGTGTTAATGAAACCCAGGCCTTAAAAAAAAGGATACTATTTCTGAGTGCCAGATAAATTTACTTGTGCATAACAAAGAAGACTCCTAATACAATTGGGTAAAACTGAGGTGAAATTACAAATTCCAAGCTGTAGATCTTTGCCCTGCTTCTTTATAGATCCTTGATGACACTATTTCCTAGAAATACAATTTTTTGTAAATATTCTCATGTCATCACAAAACCTCTCTCAATGACTTTTGAGCAGTTTTGGGAATCTGGAGGGGTCCCAGCTGACAGAAAGCTGGCGAACATTGTCCCAGTTTTCAAGAAGGGCAGGAAGGAGGACCCTGTAAACTAAAGATCTCTCAGTCCCTTTTCAGTGCCTGGTAAAGTTATGGAGAAGATTATTCTGGGAACTACTGGAAAACATCTGAGGGGAAAAACAGCCACTAGTCACAGCTAGAATGGCTTCATGAGAGGAAAGTCCTGCTTACCAAACCTGCTTTCCTTTCCTGACAGGATAAACTACCTAGATGATCAAGGGAAGCCAGTCGATGCAATCTTTTTGGATTTCAGTAAAGCTTTTGATACTGTGTCCTTCTGGATGATGGATCATGGATGAGTAACTGGCTCATGGGCCAGGCACAAAGGATTACAGGTGCCATCAGGCTGATGATCTGTCACTAGGGGGGTTCCACAGGGCTCCATCCTCAGCCCTATGCTCTTCAACAGCTTCATAAAAGGCCTGGACACAGGACTGGAAGGGATACTCAGCAAGTTCACAGATGATATGAAACCACAAGGACCTGTTTACTCCTCAAAAACAGGGAAGCCAGGCAGAAAGACCTTGACAAATAAGAGGACTGGGCAATCATCATCCATAGGAAGTTCAACAAGGGAGAGTGCTCGATTCTGCAACTGGAATTCTGCACCAGGGGTAACCCTGGATGTACAGACAGAGTGGGGAATTTGATGCTGGAAAGAAGTGATATGAAAAGGGACCTGGGGGTCTTGGTCTACCAAAAGTTGAATAGGAGTCAGCAGGGAGGGCCAGGAGTGTCCTGGGAGCATCAGGCACAGCATCACAGCCGGGCAAGGGAGGGGATTGTCCTGCTCTGCTCTGAGCTGGGGCAGCCTCACCTCCAGTGCTGGGGCAGCTCTGGGTGCCACAACACAAAAAGACACTGAGCTGTCAGAGAGTGTCCAAAGGAGCCGAGAGGGTGTGAAGGGTTTGGAGGGGAAGCCGTGTGAGGAGTGAGCAGTGAAAGCACTGCCCAGTCTGGAGTCTGTTCAGCCCAGACAAGAGGAGACTGAGGGGAGATCTTGTTGCAGTCTGCAACTTGTGGAGGGAACGGGGGGCAGGTACTGATGGCTCTGGAGAGCAGTGACAGCACCCAAGGGAACAGCAGGAAGCTGATTTGGGAGAGGTTTAGGCTGGATATTAGACAAAGGTTCTTCACCCAGAGGGTGTTGGGGCACTGGAATAGGCTCCCCAGGGAGGAGGTCACAGCACCAGCCTGACAGAGCTCAAGAAGTGCTCAGATAAAGCTCCCAGGCACGTAGTGTGGGCTGGTCTGTGCAGGGGCAAGAGCTGGACTTTGTGGATCCTTTGGGACCCTTCCAACTCAGCTTATTCTGCAATACTGTGACAGAAAGTTTTGTACTTGTTCTTCGTGTTTCTCTGTTGCCCCTCTGCTTAAAACAGTTTTCTTGCAACTATGATGTTTATACCCACAAACATATTTTCCATTTACAAAGAGTGACTAGCAACAGATGCAACAGTCCATCATACTATGACCTAGTCAGTTTTCCATAACCAGCCCTTTGCAAATATAAATATAGACAGACATCTTTTTAAGAGAACCTTACATTGCACTTTCTTTTTGTAAATCATGTCAACATACTTCTCAATGCTAAGCCTGCATGGTTCTCTAAAATAAAAGTAATAAATCAATATTGTGAGAGAAAGTACAATTATCATCAATTTTAATCTTCTGTAGCAAGTCATTGCATTGTTGAATTTCTTTCTGGTTTTGAAATAGAAGGGTTGGTGGGAGTCAACAGTTGTTATGACACAGGCCTGAAGGAGTCTTTACACCCCAGACTATATTTAGTAGGTGGATCCTTTTCATATAGGGCTGTAAATCTGTCATTTATTTCCTATTATTCTGTGGTAGTGCCATCAGTCACTGACATGATAAAGTAATCTAGGGTTAGGAAGAGTGTTGGTTTGCATTCACTGGCTTTTTCTTTCTCCCATGGAAGCTGCTGCCCATGAGGGGAGCCTGAGGGGAAAGCAAGTCAGCAACCTGCTGAACTCTTTGTTTCTGTGACCAGAGTGGTCCAGAAATGTACAAAGCAGCCCTTTATCTTCCCCTAGAGTAGTGTTGCAGGAAGCAAAGAAAGCTGTCCCTCTGTTGACCCCTAACTGCTCAAAATGAAGTGAGCTAGAGGCAGCAGCAGTGTATGCAGCGTGTACAAGCTGTATCTCAGGAGCCCACCAACAAAAAAAGAAGCAGCAGCAGAATTGCTCCTTACCTTGAGGAAACAATGCCTGCCTGGGCTACTGAGGAGCTCACTCAGTTTCTTCTCAGCCCTTCATCCTAGGCTGAGCCAGAAGTCTCAAGATAGCCTACAAGAAATTCCCTAATAGATATTATGGCATGTCATGATAGCTAAATTTCACGATAGTTCTGCAAATAAATGAGGTGTTTTAGGTGTGTGAGTTGGTATGAAAAAGACTGGCTCTCACTGTACTGCTTACAGTAGCAATAAAAGTCTGATTCCTTATGTGTAAGGGTTCCAAAAATTGGTTTAAGATCCAGGTTTTCACCTCCATTTCATCAGTCTTTAGCCATTAAAAAAAAAAAAATCCAAAATATCTCCTAAAATGACAACCTGCCTGCCCCTGACTGTGAAGCTTCTGAAATCATGCTGAGCATCTCATTAGAGGTCTTTCAATTATGGTTGGCTTTCTGCCTGAAATTTACTTTTGAAGGTTGATTGATAGCTTCAAGGAACCACTTTTTTCTTTTACACTGATAAATGACAGCTTCTGAAAAGATAACTTTACAAACAGTCTATGCTTATAGCAGGCAAAAGTGTCTTTCTTGCTGTTCAGGTTTGATATCTAGAGGAGTATTTACAGCCAGAGGATGAAGAAAGGAGCATGTAGCAGAAAGTAGTTTCAGTAGAGCCATTTTAATGAGTATTAAAATGTGTCTTTTCAACCATTTTTACTATTTTGGCCCTAAGCTTCATCAAAGGCAAGATGAAAATGCAACAGATGTGTTCCAAAATAAAAACAAACAAAAACAAAAAACTCCAAACAAGCAAACCTATAACCCCCCAAACCCATAAGCTAATTCACAGCAATAATTTTTTGCTATAAAGTTATAACAAAAGCTGCACTCGCCCTTGCCACAGGAAGCAGCAGGTGGGTGTTGAGCAGAGAAGGGCATTTATCAGCTCATTCTGGCAAACACCAAAGTGGTGCAGGGCATCTGCACTACTCTTGTGTCTGTTGATTTCACTGGTGCCTCTCAAAAGAAAAAGGCAAACATTGATTCAGACTGCAATCTTGCCCATATTTCTAACACTCCTGTTTTACAGAAGGACAAAACTTCTTCATTTCAAAATTGCTTCATCCTCCTCCTTCAGATTATTGCCTAAACATGTCTTGATATGAACACTATCTCATGCACAGTGGCAAACCATAACTGACTACTGTCACTATCCCTCTTAGTAAAAAAGAAATTGCTATAGAGATGGCTGTCTAGTAAAATATTGAACAAATGCATCTGACAGGAGATTATGGAGAAAATATTAACAGGTGGATGTTTTTTTCCTTTGCTCATGCACAGGAATAATATTGATTTCTTGTAAAATGGATAAAGAGTCTTGAAAATTAAGATAGATTTAATAGCAAAAGAAAAGGAAAAGGGAAACAGGAAAAGGAAAAGGGAAACAGGAAAAGGAAAAGGAAAAGGAAAAGGAAAAGGAAAAGGAAAAGGAAAAGGAAAAGGAAAAGGAAAAGGAAAAGGAAAAGGAAAAGGAAAAGGAAAAGGAAAAGGAAAAGGAAAAGGAAAAGGAAAAGGAAAAGGAAAAAAAAGGAAAAGGAAAAGGAAAAGGAAAATAAAGGAAAGAAAAATTAGATATTTAATGGTAGTTCTATGTTACTATATTATTGGTGCTAGACATTGTGAAGTTTGTGTAATATCAAAGAAGAAGTAAGGAACTGCATTTTTAAATTTTATTTTAACAGCACCATTCCCACTACATACTACAATTTAAATCACATGCATGAAATGCAAAGAGAATTTGAACTTAGTGTTGCAGATACTATGGCTGTATTGATCTTTACAGTGAAACTGGTTCATTGTCAGTAAAATATTGAAAATAATGTAAATCTCAAGATAAGTTGTACTGTACAGATCAGTGAATTGAAGCTGAGATATCTACATGAAATGCTAATTATATTTTAGGTATTTTTGACCAAAATAAACTATTTTTTGCAAAAATATGTACAAAATACTTCTGAACACTCTAAATATTTATTAGATATAATAGGATTTTGACAATGCAAGCTGTACGATTTTATCTCTGACAAGATATGGTTTTTATTCTTCCCCTTCCACAAATAAAAATATCCTTTTTCAAGAGAATTAAAATAAGCTATTTTGATTGTAACTGAGCATTTAAAAGGATATACTTTAAAGTTTACAGACAGTACAAATCATAAACTGATTTAAGGACCAAAGAGTTCATTTCACGCATTTTCTCTCAACCCATCTTTTCAGTAATTTCAAAAGAAGCTTATGAGGAGACTTTGGTATTCTGTTTTGTATATTTAAAATTATGTTTTTACTATGAAGTAGTATATTTGAATGTTAAAATGCTTTCACGGAAGATTAATGGCACAGAAAATATGCTTCTTCCTTTGATATTGGGAAAATTTATTCTATAAAATCTGATTACTATTCTTTTGGAATGCTCTTGATGTTTTTTTTTGGTTTTTTTTTGTTTCTTGGTTTGTTGTTTTTTTTAATAGCTTTTTATAATAATCTGTAAGACTTTGTTAGGAAGAAAAACTCACCCCATCAGATATTCTGTGCAGAATGCAAACCATCCTTCTGATAAATCAGCTCTCTTCTCAAAGTGACAATTTTTACTTTCAGTCTCAGGTGGTACTGCAGCTCAATAAATTAGGGGAACAGAAGAAAAAGCAGAAAAATACCTCAGAATGCAAACTGTAAAGGAAAAAAAAAAAAGGAAGTTGTATATAAAGCTATATATTCTCTATGTTGCCTAAGGATGAAGAGATTTATTCTAGAATTTAGCTACTTCTATTTTTTGTCTATGTTTTTGCTTCTGTAAGTCCCCATCAACTATTGTGGTGACTTTAATGAAACTGGTTGGAATTAAATAATGCCATAGAAATCTCTTCTCCTGCCCAGCTCAGACCAGCCCAGCCTGTAAGCAGTCTTTGTTTGCAGCAGATGTTTCTGCTTTAAACTTAAGGCAGATAGAACTACAGGTAATTGTTTTAATTACTGCTCTGGGTGCAAACATCCCTGCAGAACAGCATAGAAATGTTGCCAGCTGATGTCTCAAACACATTATTCAATTTTGTGGCAACATCACAGCAGGAATTTCGGACTGCAAACAACCAAACAGGTTTATAAAGGCATGATGTTTGAATGAGTGTGTGTTTGAGGGATTCATCTGACCACTGTGCAATGAGGGGCAGTGAGAGCTGCCACATGAATTCAGTCCATGTGGCTCACCAAGCACAGGGGCACTGCCCACACTCTTTGATTGAGCAACTCAGACATTGAGAGTGACAGAAAACAGCATCATGGTCTGGCATGATCTGTGTTTTTGCCACTGCCTCTGCTAATCAGTCAGGGTCAAAACAACTCCTGAATGTTTTTTAATACCAATAAATCTATTTGGTCCTCATTGTTTTTATAATCTCTAAGGGCACAGATGAATTTCTTTTTTTTTTTTTTTTTTTTTTTTCACATAAGGAGCAGAGATTTGCCTCTATTCATTTTATTAAGAAAGACAGAAGAACTAAGCTTTCTGTTTAACAAAGAGCACAGACTTATTTCGGTAGGATGCCTTTAAAAATGATTATTTTTCTGGATTAGGTCTATATTTTAGTTTTCAGGAAGTGAGAGGAAACACAATCCAGTAGCCAGAGAACACAATGAAAAAAATACTGTGTTAAATGATTAGGTTAATTTTTCATCACCTGCTTTTAAAATTCTTAGTACTGAGTTACCACCAATAAGTATATTCTGAAAATATCCCTTATTCTTTTCCTTTTCTCTTTTGGTCTCCAGTAGATAACAAATCCTTTTGGTTATTAGCAAATTCTTGGACATCAATGAACACAGATGGAAGCAGAAGGATTCTTCTTATGAAACATATCAGCATCTGAATGATATACAAAATGCAGGTAAGTTTTTGCATAGTGAAGGATCCATGATTTGGCTTAAGATTTTATTCTATTCTTTCATGTCATGTCTTTAACAAGGTATTTTTCTTTACCCCAGTCTTCTCTCACTGCCTTGTAGTACAGTGAAAAATCTTCATTAAGTTGTACTGCAGATGCAAAAATACCTTTAAAGGGTCTTGAAAGAGCAGTTCCTCTTAACAGCAGTAATGTTCCTGAAAAAGACAAAGATGAATAGGTTAGAGAAAGATACCAGCCTGGAAGTATGACCTACAGTCTGTTCTCATTCTGTATTTCATCATGATTGTACAACAACAAAAACAACAATGTTATTTTAAAACAGCAATGTTATTTTATCTTTCATAAAAGAGTACCATATAGTAATTCTGTGCTAATTATTTATCATTACTTTTTTAATTATTCTATAAAAGGAAGTGGATTTTCCTGTCTTTTGTTTTTCAGAGGATTGTTTAGTAGAGAGGATCTGACTGAGAACAGCACTAATTAGGCACAGTTGTAATCTAATTTTTATGAAGCCAAGGGATTGGATACATTTAAATGCAACTAAAAATTAATGTGACTTTAGGTAAGTTTAGGGATGTGATAATTCATACCATTGGAGTTAGATACATATTTAGTATTTTCCTGAGTTAAGACTTACAGGTCAAAAAAATTTTTATCATTATTTTTCAATGCACTAACACTTTTTACTGGTTTACTCTTTTTAAAGAGCTTGCTTGATATTTCCTTCACATCTGTGAATAATCCAAGCAGCAGGACACAAACAAAGCACTGTCTTGGCTGTGCTCTCTGTTGCTCATGGGAGAACTGCAGGTGGAAGTAGCTACAGACTTTTGTATCTGACACACAGAGGGCAAATATTTCTTGCCAGAGTAGCCCAAGGGCTGAGCAGGTAATGATATACTTAGAACACTATCTTTTGCTCATTATTTCAATAGTGTTAATTTTAATATTTACACATGACAACATGTAGAATATAACATTAACCTTTTATTTAGAGTTTTGACAGTAAAATATGATGACATCACTTGCATATCCAATTCCATGCAGTTAAAAAGAACTGAAGTTTTATGAGGGACAGAACAGACTGTGCCAGGTAAGGCAATACTTATGTTTAAGAAATTGAAAGGAATACTGAATTTTACCAAATCAGTTTCATAAAAGACCAAGCCTAACCTAATATCTTGGATTCAGTTCTCAAGTTCAGCAGGTTATCACAGATGTAAGTCATGTGTAAAAATGTTTACAATATACCTATAGTAAACTACAGATAATAAAAACTCTATTACTGTTTCACGAGTACTGAGATAGCATTGTTTCATTGTAACTTTACAGAATTAGAAAATAAACACATTTTTCTGGAGTTGATAGAAAGTTTATCTTCAGCTGCTTTGACATGAGAAGTTTAAGCACCAGACTAAGCAATCTGGCACTGCAACGCTCTATAAGAACACACACAGCAGAAAGGCAAGAAAATGCCCTTCCACAGCTGACACAGTATTTCAAGTGTGTTTTGAAAGACACATTTCACTGAATAAACTTCACATTTTATTAAGATTAGCCTATTAAATTTCTTTTGTTTTTTTTTGCGGCGGGGGGGGAAGGAGGTACAAGTAAGCACATATGTATGTCTGCTTTTAGAGAAAGACTGTCATGTCATTGATTGAACACAATAAATCCAATTGCACAAGGTAAAGGAGATGGAAAACAGTCCTGTTGCCATAAAAGTATCCATCTTGGTAAGCAGATAGATACTGAATTTCTCTGAGGGTTTTTCTGGAAAATGCAGATAACTTCCTATACGAATACACATTCTGACTAAAAAAAGTTTTCACAAGAGTATAACCTGGCTGAAACAAGTTCCCCCATTCAGATAAATTCACAATTGGCTTCTCATATTACAAGACGTTTCTTAAAAAGAAAACACTTATACCCAGAAGGAGATACCTTTTAAAATAAATAGAGGAGGTTTGTTGCTCCAAAATTTCACCTTATTATGCCTGAGCAGGGGATAAAGTATTTATCATCTTCACAAAGCAGTGGTATGTTTTAGAGAAATTGGGGAACCAAACAGCGAAATTGTAGAATACAACCGAAGAGCGTGGCATAGCTAATTGAAGGTGCATTTTGGAAGAAATAATGCCATGGCATTATTTCTTCCAGTACATACCATCAATTAACTTTCTGTTTCTGACGACTCTTTCACTCACTTATCGACATCCTTGTTCTTTCTTTTTGTTGAAAGGTGAAATGTCCTTTTGAAAATCAGACTTCAGCAGTGAGTCGGAAGCAATTGGTTTCCTTTTAACCAAAGGAAAAAAGGTATAGTGCACAGAGAAATTATCAAGGCAATTGAGCCTGCTTGTTGCACATAGAGAATTAACATTGTTAGGTGAAGCTGTGAAGATAAAAACTCTAGTCCTGAGAAGTTTTTATAGTGAAATGATTTTCTTATCAGTGAGGTTAATGAAGATGTCAGCAAATGGGATGAGATTTTGCCAAATAGAATTGCTTTCACCTCCAACCCAACTTGGAAAAGGTGTTAATCAGTACATTTATCTTATCAGCAGCTGAGAAGATGGCTTTGAAACTGGCCATTTATTTTTTTTCATTAGGAAAAGCTGAAAAGATAATTTTTCTCAAAATCCATATTATGAATGCAATTCTTTGTTCTCATTCTGCTTCAAGTGCATACTTTTTGCAAAGATATGACAAAAATGAATGTGTGGGAAGTGGAAGGGTAGGTTAAAGGATTATTTCCAAATGTGGCTGAAATTTTCTTGCAGTTTTCAAGACATTCTTGAACAGTTTGTTTCATTTAAAGTTATGACAATACTAGAGAAATCTTTGCATGTATAGCCATACATGAAACAGCAAATTCTCTTTTATTAAATATATAATACGACTACTTTAAATTATAATGATAGCATGACTTCATCAAGATTTGCAGAATCATGCATGCCAGCCAGTATATTCGTTAATAAGCAAGAAAAATGAAATTTTAATTGACCCTGTGTGATTGTGTGATTGTGTGATTCTGTTATCTTTGTGAAAGGCCTTTGTAATGCAGTCCTTTCTTCTAAGTGTTTAGGAATTACTTTGCATTCCAGAATACTGGAATATTTTGAGTTTGTGTTGTGTGATAATTTCAGATTACTTTGCTGCAGAAATGATATTGTGATTTATGTCTGGCCATGTTTTGCATATCTTACTTTGTTCTGTGAATGTTCCTTGAAGATGTGAATTCATGAATGTAAATCAAATCCTGCTGCTGTTGAAGGAGATATTACAATTAAGTCATAGATAAGAAGTATGATATTTGTTTTATTTATGTTAACACAGGGTTCTCTCTTTTAAAACTAACACACACATGAATAAAGTATCACTTCAAAAATGTTTGCTTTGCTCTAAATAAAATACAGGAAGAAAAAAGTAGATAACAGTTTGAAGGTATTAGTGTGAGGGCAAACAAATCAGGGTTAAAATTCTAAATCTGCCACTAATTGTCTGGTCCTGAATAAGTGAGAAAAATATTTTTGAAGTATTTTAAGTGGCTGGCCGTGGAGTGGGAAGAGGTTTCTGCTTGAAAGAGGATGTAAAGGAAGACTCAGTAAAAAATTTGGGGAGATTTTCAGAGAAATCTCTTTAATAATGCAGGTTGAACCTCTGACATTATTACCTGCCTCTGTTCCTTCTCCGACTAATGAATATAATGACAGATCTCATCCAGACAGAAATCTTGGACAAAATTAACAAAAAAATTCATTCATGACTGTCAATTACTGAGATAGGTTGATCTAAGCAAAAAGAGATTACTCTCAAAATTTATTTTAAAAAATAAAAATTAAGACTCCTAATTTAAAAAACAGTCATCTTGGCAAACAGTGAAGTCATGTTTTGTCCCATTGGAACTACAAAAATTTCCAATTGTAAAGATTAATCTGGAGATGGAGCAGAGGAATAACAAGAGTCAGAGAAATGAAACAGAATTGCTATTCATTACTAATGGCTCCTCAGAGAAAAAGATGGTAATTTAATCTTATTTCTTCTTGCACAGCATAACAATTACTTCTATGAGAATATCTGTTTTTCCATTTTGTGCAGAATTGATTCTAAGTTGCCACAAAAGTGATTTGGTAAATCATACAGAAAGAAACTCCAATTTATTAAAAGAATGTTTGCCTTTAAGGACTTTGGAGCTCTGAGGCTCTAATCTCAATCTACATCTTCAGCACGATGGGCTGACCTGGCTGAATGCCAGTTGCCCACCAATGCTACTCCATATTTCCCCCTCATTACCTGGACAAGGAAGGGAAAATCGACCAAAAGTCTCATGGGTTGGAATAAGCACAGGGAAAGATCACTGAGCAATTACCATCATGGGCAACACAGACTCGACTTGGGAAAATCTACTTATTTATTAACAATAAAATCAAAGTAGGATAATGAGAAGTAAAAATAAACTTTAAAACACCTTTACCCCAGCCTCCCTCCTTTTAGGCTTAACTTCACTTCTCATTTTCTCTACCTGAACTCCAGCAGCACAGGGATATGGAGGATGGGGGCTGCAGTCAGTTCATCACATGCTATTTCTGCTGCTCCCTCCTCCTTCTCACATTGTTCCCCTGTCCCAGTGTGGGGTCCCTCCCATGGAAGACAGTCCTTCTCAAACTTCTCCAGTGTGAGACACTCTCACGGGCTCCAGTTCTTCAGAAGCTGCTCCAGAGTGGGTCCCTTTTATGGGGTGCAGTCCTGCAGGAACAGATCACTTTAGCCTGGATCCCCTGCTGGGTCACAAGTCCTGCCAGCAAACCTGCTCCAGCCTGCTCCAGCATGGGGGCTTCCATGGGCTGCAGATGTATCACAAACCTCCAAGGGCTGCAGGGGCACAGCTGCCTCACCCTGCTCTGCACCCCCTTAAAACCAGGGCACCCAGCACACCACCTGCTGCCCCTGCTGCACCCAGCGCTCTGCAGCGCTGCTCCTCTCACATTCCTTCTCACCCCTCTCTTCCCTAGATGCAATTGTTTCTGTGCTATTACCTTTTCTCCCCATCTTTAATACATTATTCCAGAGGTCCTGCCCCTGCTGTTGATGGGCAGTTGCTTGGCCAGTTCTGGGTGTGTTTTGGAGCCTGCTGTCATCATCTCCACTGGGTATGGCAGAAGCCTCTAGCAGCTTCTCACAAAAACCACCTCTCTTGTAGCCTCCACCCATACCAAAATGTTGCAATGAAAATTAGTAAAATCAATTACTACTGTGGTCGTTTTCACTTTTTGGAAGACTGAAGTTAGCTTCTGAACAAAATTAATTACTAAATTTTGTTTATAACATGTCATTGCATTCATTTGACTAAAACAGCCCTTGACTATAAGTTTGTTTTGATGGCTTTGAAAATCAGATCTTTGAGCAGGCTTACTGGAAAAATGTAATACCATATTCTGTGTAACAACATGCTCATAGATGATATATATTGCTCTGATACTGTTTCTATCATGCTTGGAAAATTTACTCTCATTCAGAATGGTACTTAAAAGTTTCTAGAAAATTTTTGGATGCAAAGAAGAGCCCATAGAATATTTACATCAAGATTTCCTAATTATAAAATATGCCTGTCCATTTTCTTTCGTGTCTGTCTTTTGATATGGGTTCATTGAAAATGAAGCATCATTTTCTTTTCTCTGCCCCCAAAGTAAGATGTACTTGGTAGCTTCTTTGGTTAAACTAAAAAGCAGCAAACCTGATGTCTTTTGATGCAGGTGCTTTTGTGACTAGAAGTTTGTGAGACATATTTATTTAATTTTAGATTTATTTTATATCTTCATTATATGAAGGTGAAAGCATAAATATGATTCAAAGGCATGAGCGAAAATGCATACACTAACTGAATTTTCAGACCACTTTAATTTCCAAAGAGAAGGAATGACAGAGATTGAAGATCAGAAAAAGATGCACAGAGAAAGAGGAATGACGTTAGTTTGTCACATTAAAAAAAAAAATAATAAAAAATAAATAAATAAAAAAAATATATATATACACACAAAAGTAATAATGTACCTTTAAAGTGACAGCAAACATAATAACCTTTAAAGTTAAGGGACAAGCTTAAGTTTTTGAAATTAATTAGTAGCCGATGCAGGAGTGATCAAGATAAGACTGACAGCCTGTCAGGGTTTGACTTGGGTTTGCCAATTTTAATATATTTAGTTTCTTTTAGAGCTAGGATTTAGGAGCAAAAACAAGGCAGGCTTAAAACTTAAAAGGCTATAAGAAGAAATTTATTAATAACACACAAAAAAAAGAAATTCAGAGTAAGATTTCCAGATTATTCCCTCCTCCCCCTTCCCTCATCTTACACATTTCTTAACAGCAACATACACTTCAGACAGTCATCTACTTAAATAATCATTCCAGTTCACTCTGGAGAGAAAAGTTCCTTTTTTTGGTTTAGGCTTAGGGGGTGTCTTCACTTTCACTGCATCCGCCCGGAGGAAAAAAACTGCAAATTATGACTTCCTCCCATCCCCACAGTCCCTCCAGAGCTGTGCTATGGGTTATGCTGCACACTTGGGATATTACTTTTAAAGGCAGGTTGCTGAAAGACAAAATTCTCTTTATCTCTTTTTCTATTAAATGTCTCTGTCCATATTTCCAGTCCCAAAACAGAAAGCCCCATTCCCTTGAAGCAAAAAATCTTCTCAAGCACTTTAACCTCCCGAAGTATATTTGACAGTTTAAAGGAATTTCAGTGTAGTCACAGTCCCCTCATAGCCCACCAAAAAAAAGGTTTTCAGCTACTTATCAGTGTCATCTTTTCAATCTCTTCCCATCTGGAAACTTAATCT
Source organism: Oenanthe melanoleuca (assembly GCF_029582105.1). Taxonomy (NCBI): domain Eukaryota; kingdom Metazoa; phylum Chordata; class Aves; order Passeriformes; family Muscicapidae; genus Oenanthe; species Oenanthe melanoleuca. The sequence goes on from NC_079362.1 coordinate 25,202,289, forward strand.
TCATTTTGCTGACTTCAGTAGACTTCTAGCTTTATTCCTCTCATTTAGGGGAGCTCACGACATCTAGAATTTTATCCAGGCATTAAAAGAGTTAAAAATTGCATCCAAAAAAGTGAAGGATCTAGGTCAAGCCATGCTGGAAGAAATGTGGCCGCAAGGACCACGTGGAAAAAGCCGGACTTCTTTTCGTGTGGTCAATGGGGGCCTCTCCTCTCAGAACTGAGGGAAGGGAGAGCCTCGGTGACTCCCCTATTCCCCGCTCGGCCATGCCTCGTGGAGAGGGAATCCGGGCCGAGCCGGGGCTGAGCCGAGCTGAGCCGGGGCCAAGCCGAGCAGAGCACAGCCAGGGCTGAGCGGGGCCGAGCCGGGCTGATCCCAGAGCCGGGCCGAGCCGGGCTGAGCAGGGGCCAGGACCCCAGCCTGAGCCCACCTCACCTCCGTGGCGGCCAGAAGCCAAAAGAGAGCGAGTTAGCTTCACCAATGTGGTTTATGGAAGCAAAACAACCCCTCCATTGGATACCCGGGACACCAACCACCAAACACGCCCGACTGGTCCCTGCAGCCCACAGGGGAAGCTCCCAGAGAGGGAACAGCTCTCCTGTTTCCGGGCCCTGAGCGCTTCCCTCAGGCAGCTCTCCCCTCCATGTGAAACCAGCACACTGCCTTATGTTAATCTGGTTGCTATTTTTAGGGTATTATTTCATAATTTTTATGAGAAATTAAATGAGCTGACACTGAAATCATAACTGAACTGCACAACACACTGGAAAAGAAGCTATAGTACACAAAGCAGATTTTCACAGTAGATATCATGGAAAAAGTTGTCTGCTGGGCCGTCAGCTCACCTTGAAAATATTTGTAGACCATCTATGCAACATTTTCATTACTTTCAGCGGTAACTAAGCTGTGATAGGCCCTGAAAGTTCTCAGAAAGGCTTTTGTGTATTTCTTTACCTAAACACTTAATTTCATGACCTCTACAGTCTTACTGGTCCTGTAATACTCTGGAGACAAGAGAGGCAAAAAGGACAAAAACTGAAACAATGCAGGATTTAAAGGAAAAATCACCATTTCTTGGTTCTGCAAATGACTCTGAAGCACAACATTTAAGGTACACATGAGTCTCTTTATCTGAACCAGAACAGGACAAGAATGCCCAAAGTTTGATTCAGGATGTTGCTACTAATCTCATTCCCTCTCTCCTCTGCCTAAATGCTGCCTCGATTCCTTTGTTCTTACTGCTGTACCAAGTCCTTCCACCTGAAAATAAAAAGGCCAATAACGAGTCACACTAAATTCAGTGTTCTCTCTGATGATTACCATATAAGAATAGGAGGAAAAAACCCCTCAATCTCAGACTCAGTTTAGTTTCTGTGATTAGGATCTCAAGTGTGAGGTTATTACCCTCCGGTGCTCTAGACACCAACTTCATCGGGTTATCTTAAATGAGCAAAGCAGCTAATAGTTACTAAAAAGATTATTTATTACAAAGCACATCAGTCACAAAAGGCAAACAGAAAAGCAATGGCAGAAGCAATGGCAAAAGCAATTGGCAAATGGCAAGAGCAAATGGCTAAAAGCACCAACTCTCCCCAATACAAACTCTTTTATAGGATTTTCCTGCAAGCTCAGGCCACCACTTCCTAACCTATTAGAATTCTAGTTTCTTAACACGCTAGGTTACATATAGACTATGAATACTACCTATCTTGTTCGATCTGAAAAATATAAGCAATATTCTTACTGTAGCTCTATTATGTCTAACTCCTATCTACAACTGTGGGCCTGAGCCTCTACTGAAAACATCAGCATGTTTTTCAACCTTAACTAGAACTCGCACTTCCACTCCGGCATCTAAACCTTTTACTTCCTAAAAGCATTAGAGCTCACCCTAAAACTTACTAATTTACTTCTACTTAAATGTCTACTTTAAGTGTGAGTGGCTTAATGTCCTTCAATGCATCCAAAGGCTTTAATTCAATCCCTGCACTCTGATTTCTCTCTGAAGAATTCAGAGAGACCCCGACTCATGACTCCAACACTTGAGACAGAGGTGTATGGTTATGCTTAACAGCTCCTGAAGTATTTTTCTTCTTTGATTTTTTTCAATGGCTTTAAGAACACCTGCAAAATTCTGGCAAGCATCAAATTTCATAGTGAAATTTTACAGCTTGTCTACTTAGAATGTGAAGTAATGCTATCTTTTGTGGATTAAATCTTCAGTTAGATGGTTACAGTTTATACCCAGTATTTCTTATATTATAGGAAGAAGTAGATAATGTGTCTCTGTTTATTCTTCACTGTGTTTGTGATTTTAAAGATGTTTAAAATAACCTTCTTCCTACACACATAACCAAAACTGAAATAGCAAGGTTACATCATTCCATGTCTGGAATCTGTTCCATATAAATAACTATATTTGACTTTCTCTGTGTGCTTTGGAAATAGATACCAGAACTGACCCTATCTTAGAGATATAGGTACAGTATTTGGTTAGATTCTTTTAAAATATTTAGTATCCTATTTTCTATAACTGCTACTAATTTTTTTTTCAAAAAGCTATATGTCATTTCTCTAAGACTCCAATCCTATGTATAATAGTCAGTTGCTAACCCTTCACCACCCAAGAAAGGTGGGGCTGTGTTTTGCTCTATGTAAGTGACATCATTCATCTCTGATCGGAATGTCATTAGCTGCTTGCTGCCTAATTGTTTGGGGACAATCTTCCTTCAGCTGTTCACAGTTAGCTCATGTGCTTACCTCCCTAAAGAGCTCAGAAAAATTTGTCAGTGCTCTTTATTCTTCCTTTAATCTTGATATGCAAATCTTAAGCATATTTTAATTCTGAAAAATACCACTTTAAATAATTTCTTTAAATTTATAGCATTCACCACTTACTACTGGTAGCAAACTTCTTTAAATTAGAACAACTCAACAGAAGTGAACTGCCTAGGCACCCAGGAACTACTCTGCCGATGATTTGTTTTTCTAGTAGAGTTAATTGACCTTTATCTTGTAAGAGATGGATTCTTGATCTCTTTGAAAATCAGACCCTAAATAATTCCATTTTAAATGCTTAAAGATTAAAATTAAGGCATGCAGAATTAAATTAATGTAGAAAACGTTGCATAATTATGTGTCTGAGATATCAAAGCAGATCAGTAACAGAGTCAATAACAAAGCACTGGCCTCCTGAAGCTCTGGCTTCTGGGAGCACTGGCGTCACAGGGTAGTTGCCAACACTTCTGACTCACTCAACCTTCCACTCGCTGGACAAAGCAGCCGACAAAGCAAGTCCTTCAATTAGTCAGAGAAATCCCCTTACTCCAAAGTATGTAGTCATGACAACCCCACCTTGTGAAATCTTCATGGTTATCATCATTACTACAAGTTCATACCACCGAAGGAATGGAAAGGCAGAATTTTCTGCTTGCCTGGCACAGGACTGGAAGAGGACATGTGACCATTAGGCCCAAACTCTGCTCCAGGACTGCAGAACAGGGGAAAAACCATTATGACTAGCATGGGCTGTGAGTGCCTTTAGAGTCTGGCTAAAATATTACAAACATTCAGAGAAAAAGGGAACATTTGCTGCCTTGGCCTGATCATGAAGTAGTTTGCATGAGTACAGAGAGATACAAGAAAAATTCTGATTCTGTAAGCGCATTATGAAAAAAATACTGAAAATTTTTATGAAAACTTTTTTATTGAAAGAATAATAGAATTAAACCATTTTTACAAAAAAATTTAGGTGGCTTATCTTTTATTTACATAATTTTAAATTGAGCAGAATAGAACAATGAAAGCAGAATGCTGTAGAAGCACAAAGTGTTATAATGGGCATTATGCAGTAGAATTAGAGGAATGGAATTGTTCTAGCAGTGCAATGATTTGATTCCTTAACACCACTAGAGTGCTATATAATCAGATTTGGGATACTTTCACCCAAATTCTACTCTAATTTTTTGTACTGCTGAGGTCAAAAAAATCTACCTGGTGTATTCTGGAGCAGAATCAGACTCAGTGCTTTTCTACTCCATCTTCATTACAGCAATGCTTTGACAGTCCATATTAGTTTGACTTCAGTGAATAATAACTGCTGAAAGACTTACAACACTTAAAATTAAAGTCTCCTTTATGTTATATACAACTCAGGTGGAGAAGTGTTTGTGAAGTTTTCTTTCTCAGTGTCATCAGGGACTGCAAAACATGAGACACAATGTCCATGGAAGGATATTAACAAATTATATTAATATATTATTAACAAATATATTAATACAACTAGTCCCAAAATGGATGCTAAAAACCTCTAGTTGTGACCATTCTCCAAGAAGAATATAAACAATATAGCATATCTTGAGTCTGATGATCTGGACAGTTTTTTTCAACCCTCCAGAGGTAACTATAAGGATGATGTATGAAATCAGTCTTTCTGAAGTTAAATTTAGGGAACATCTGCTGATCTCCTCACAACTATGGATCTAGTGATCTTATGAAAGTAAATCAGGTTGGTCAGATCGCCATTCACAAACATTTCCTTCCTCATATGCCCAGAAATACTTCAAAGGGCATTTGTACCATGATTTTTGCAGGAATTGAAGTAATGTGACTACTACAGAATTCTCTATTTGTTCACCTTTGCATTCTCAAACATGATGCACTATTTGGCTTTCTGTGCTGACTGGAGACTTTCTCCAACCTCTATGATTCCTCATAGAGACTTTTGACAAGCTCTTCCAAAACTTTGTGTCCATCTTGTCTGGTCTCAAGGACCTGTAAAAGTAGATATTTCTCTAGACATGCATTATTCAAATCTTCCTACTTAGAGTAATTTATTTCCTTCTTAATAGCCCTCTAGGTGCAAATGTTTGTGAGACACTCAGAAAGACTCAAAGAACCAAAATTTTGGTTTTCTCGCTCTTATCTGCATTTACTGTCACTTTTTTTTTTGCACTGCAGTTGTGACAGAAGTTCTGTGTTTAGTCGAAAGGTTCTCCTGATCAACATCACTCACTTTCATGAGGATAAGATGGGCTGTTGTGCTTGCAAGAAACTGTCCTCCTTGATCTGACAGCTGTCTTGAGCTCTTTTACACCAAAAAAATTCTGCTTGCTTCAAGTCCTGGGTCTGTACTCTGCTAATCTTGCTCCTCAGGATTTTGAAGTCATGTTTCGTAGCCGCTGTGGTGCCATTGCGCCATTAGCTTATGAGGACTATTCCATTCCTCAGTAGCAGATCCAAAAACATGTCAGTCCAGCCAGGCCATCTCATGTTATTTATTGCTAAGCAGCTGTTATGATCCAGAAAACACAGAAAAGCAAAGAAAGTTAAAAGTCTGTGTATGAAACGGAGAGAACGAAGAAGATTCAAAATATACCCAAAAATAAGATTAAAACCAAACGAGGTTAGATGCTGGTGCCAAAAAAATTTATCCATTTGATTTAATAGTAAAAGAGGCAAGGAGAAGGAAAGAGGAGGAAGAAAGAGCTAGAGAAGGAGGTGTGCGGGGGGTGCGGGCAGGGGGACAGTGGCAGGGTTAGCTGGAAGCACATCACCCATCCCAGGGCCCCAAGGACGTCTCGTTGCTCCCCTCCCTCGCTCTGCTGGGTGCTGAGGGTCTCCCGTCTCTGCTGCCACTGCCAGAGTCTGGAATTCAGTGGATTAATGAATGGTGGCTTTGGGCAGCTGGGAGCGCCCAGGTGCCTCCCTTGCAGTGCCAGTGTGATCCTGTCCCTTGCAACACTGAGGCTCTGGTGCATCATCCTTGGGGCTCTGGCACAGGGTCTGGGGACCCCTTTGGGGGCCTCTGATGGGCCATGAGACCCCCTGTGCTGTGGATAAGCTTTTCCCGGGGTGAAGGGGCCCACAGCCGATCTCTGCACAGAGGATGGGCGGCCACTGAGCCTCTGACCAGGCTTTTCCAGCACACCCAAAACCTCTGTCCCCACCCTTTGGTGCGAGGGTCTGTGTGAAGCTGGCAGCTGACTGCCCCGGGGCTGCAGTCTCTGCCCTGAAGGTGTTGAGGTTGTGCTTTGTGACTGCCCATTCTGAGTTATTACTTTATCTTCATCAGCGAAATGTATAGGTCCATCTCTGCAGCTTTTGTAATATATTCTGCTATAATAGGCAAAAGACTTCCATGAGAATGTTTAAGTCATAAACTATAATAATTGTCTCTGACAGCACCTCTCCCCAGCGCACTCCTCGAGCTCCTGGACTGCTTGTGGTCTGTGTTTCCAAGAGATTTCAGGAACATGAAATTTTCCCGTGAGATCCTGTCTTCATCAAATACCAAAAAGGAGATCTAGTCCAATTCTGCACTGTAATTACTCTGTGATGCTTATCAGTCAAAGTTTGCAAATTGTACCATAAAAATCAGCAATTTAGATTATCAAGTGGAGTTCATTTGTCAAGGGAACATGAGTGTGTCATGACACCCTTGCTAACATATTCATGAAGCAATTGAAGTTTATAATTGCCTCAAATATAAGTAAGTAACAGTCTATATTTGAACAGTGACACAAGCCCTTTTGTAGAGAGATATGATGGCCCCCTTGCTGCAGAATTCAGCATGACCAATTGTCATAAATATGTCAATATGTAATAACACTGACTGGAAAACACTAGTCATGCTTGCTTCCATCACACTGGGGATGACTGGGAAGAACAGTTCCACTGTCACTATTCCATGCTATTTTTCAGTGAAGTTGGTAATATACTGTTCTGTACTCATTGCAAAAATTGCCTGTCTCTTACACTCCTGCTTTATTTGCATCAGCAGTATGAACTCTTGCACTTTTCTAATCAAATATTTTAGTGTCTTCTATATATATGCTGCCACCAAGATCTTAAGCCATGAAGAAAAATTTTGCATTGCCTTTGTTTTAAAATGTAAGTATTTGAGTATGCAAGAGAATAACTAGTGTAAACAGCTGTTGGATATTTTTATTAATCTGTGTACTCCATGCCAACAAAAATGCTATGAGACTCTATCTAAACCCATCTCATAAATTGGACATAAATGTCCTCTGGGCCAGAATACCAGCAAGAGAAATGGTGCAGCACTGTAATTATATTGCCATGTTTTATTTTCTTCATTTAAAAGTTTCATATTTAAGTAGAAAAAAAAAAAAAAAAGCAGGTAAAGGCAAGTTAAATTTTATTTGGTCCTTCTTTCTATTCACCTCTGCATTCACATTTTTAATTGCCCTTTAGTTTCAGATGTTCTTTAAAAGTAATTTTACTATTTACAAAACTAAACAAAGATCAGTAAAAATATTTCTTTCAAGCTTCTTAGACTACTTGGTTAATAGTAATTGGCTTCAGAATATCATGAGAATTGTTAATAGTGTTGCATTCTTATGAATTGTGTCTTGAACACTCTTCTTGTGAGGTTAGAGGTTGAGATCAAGATTGTAGCTCTCTTACAATCTTCCATGCAGATTACAGTTCATTTCATTTGGGAAACCAGGTTTGCACTGATGGGAGTGATCCACAGTGGTGCCTCTTGAGTATCAGAAAAAAGATTTGGTCAGATGGCCTTCCAGTAAAGGCCCAAAAAAGTAGAAAATGGTAAGTGTGGAACTGAGACACTAGGCTAAACACGTCTATATGCCAAATTCTCCTACACATCTCACATATAAGAGTTCCACATTTCTTTGGGCAGGTCTACTCAGATGTGTCTCATTGTCAAAATATTACTGTCTCCAAACTCTTAATCAGTTTTTGTCATCTAGGAAAAATAGTGTTGCTAATGGAGGGGAAATACTGTCTTGCTGAAAATCCATTTTGCTCTCCCTAGTTGTCAAGTACTATAATCTGACTTTCTCCCTACGATGATGCAAGTGGAGACCTCACTGCCAGTGTCACTGCTGTGCAATCTGATAGAGAACTATTTTAAGTGTTTTGTAGGCTGGTTAAGTTCTTTGCATCCAAAGAAAGAATAAATGGAATTCTGCTGAGGTTAATTTTTTTTTTTTTTTTTTTTTTTTTTGTTATTTTTTTTACACAAGGTGGAATATCTTTAATTTCTTTTTGTGCATAGACATATAGATCCTTCATTTGCCAATAACATTTCCTGCAAAATATGCATCTCACAAATATAAGCTCAGTTATCACTCAAGACTCTACTATCAATACAAGGAAAATCTTCACAGCTTTTAAATAAGTCTTCTACAGGGATTCTAAGTCCTCCCTGTCCCTGTGGCCTTAAGCTTCTTTTTCCTCCAGTCTTGAATTTGGGACACAGTAAAGGAAGTTGCACATTACTACTGAGAAAACTATATTGTATTTACCTGTGAAAAAAATCTGTTGGGTTTTAGATGGTTCTGGTTGAACATTTGGGCCATGAAATTTTAAAGAAGAAATTATATGGATGTCTTACTGGTAATTGTCAGAGCCATTTTACAGCATAAACTTCTGACACCTCCACTGGCTAATATCTGAATGCGTATGTCTCTGCAAAGACATAAAATGAGGAGTTTATTTTCTTTTTACAGGCACCAAAAATACATTTGCTCTCTTTTTTTCTTTGGAAATATGCAGCAATTCCAAATGGCACCTAACTCCAGCCATTGCCAGTAGAAGTCCCTAATTCATTGGCTGAAACTTCTGCAAGTTTAGTCTTTAATTTGGAGGTGTGTCAGTACTTCACATTCTGAACTGCATACATTTGTAGCAGGATAAATTAGCCAATGCCAGAGCAAAGGTAAATTTAGTACTTACTGTGACTGAGTCAGAATTCCACTTTTACTGAATCACATCATGGTCTATAGTCAGCAAACCTACACACTCTTTACTGGAAATTTTAATTTTCAACCCTGTAATATAGCACTGCTGCAGTCAGCAGCGGGCTATAACATTTGCAGCAAATTTGGAAGGCCTAAGAAAGGGCACTTCCTGGGCTCACTCAGCTGATCTGCCTGCAGCATTGTTTTCGTTTGGTTTAGCTGTGACAGAAAACTTGTCAGTGGACTTGGTGTCCATGGCTGGTTTATTTTACTTTTGTCTGTCTTTGGGTGCTATAACCATATTTTTACACAGAGAGAAGCAACAAAGGGTGGATCTGTGAAGAATTATATATTTATAAACCTAATTTTAACCACATAGTTCAGAAAAAAATCCTGATGACACTTGAATTAGACTGTTATAATTTCACTTGGCTACTTCCATAAATATATACAAATATATATTTTTATATATATACAAATATATATATAAATAATATATATATTATAATTATATATATATTTATATATATACAAATATATACATTCTCTTTGAACTTGACACAACAGTTGCAGCAAACACAGAAAGTTGACCAGGCATGTTACTTTTCATTCTGTTATTTTATTTACAAAACCATGTAAATCGTTGCAAAAGAGATTCTAATTCAGATAATAAGGACATTTTTGTTCAAAGCACATTGAAGAAAACAAAAGTGATAGAAAAAATATCTCAAATATATAATTGTAAAATGATGTTTTATTCTGGAGTGGTGCAAAGATCAACTGCTGTGAAATGGCACTACATTGCATCTTTGTCTGAGTCTTTATGAAAATTACTCAAAGTAAATCTTTTCATCTCAAAACTTCCCCACAGCTGGAAGCCAAATTAGGCTGAAGGACAGTTTGTCTCTTATTGTGATCTTATTAGCAAAATCACCTTTATCATTTTAATCTACATAACAGTTTCTACTCTACTTTAAGCAAGTTATTATTTATGAATGGGGTATGCATAATTTTATGTAATTTATTGAGCTATTCTTTTGCTTATTTTCTTAATGGGGAGCCCATGTGTTTGAACAAACAGGAAAAAATATCTTTAGTGAAATATATTGAGATTTTTCTCAGGTTGCAAAAGCAAGACCTGCACATCTCCACACAGAGTAATAAGTGTTTAGCTCTGACCTTACACTAGTTTGAAATTTCCCAACACTGCCAAGGATTAGAAAAATGTCTCCTTAAAAATAAATAAATAAATAAATAAATAAATAAATAATTTAAAAAATAAAAGCTGGAAACAAAGCCGTTCTTTAATTATTCAAGGAATCCTCCTGCCTCATAGGCAGAAAAAAAGGATCAACCAAATATAGTGGACCTCACATTTGCCAAAGAATTTAATCTTATAATGTCTGTACAAAGGTTTCTCTTTCACTAATACATAGTGGTAAGAACATCTTTTAAACACCTATTCTTCTCCTCTTCTCTATGAAAAGGTAACTTTGAAACAAGAAATTGTGAAAGGAGCTGTCTATTCTAAAGGAAAGAGCTAGAAAACTCTTTCATTATTTATTGAAGACTTTTAAAGGTGATGATACTTTCATAATAAGGCATCCATTTTCAAAGATTCTCCAATCCTACACAAGAAGAACTGAGAACTCTGTAGTCTCATATCAAGCAGCAATATCTTTTCTAACAGCATTTGGATCTTCAGTGTCTACATGAACTAGAGGATAGTAATTACCATAGTCCAGCAATTCCTAAGTGTTGCTTTTAAAAAACTTTTGCTTAAAAAGTTTGGTACAAAACTACTTACATTTAAATATCTGTAAAGAAAACAATTTTTTACACATTACATGCATTAGGATTTTCAAGAAGGTCGCACAAAACTCAATGGTCTTTAGGGTTTTATGCATTATCTTAATATAAATATATCTATGCTTATGAGTTTGCTTTCTTTTTACCAGAAAGTATTTGGTACTATGCAAATATTTTGTGGGTGGAAAATTACTAAACTAAGAGCTATGGAAAAATAGGTTAGAACAAATTTCAGAATAAGATAGTTCTCTTCTCCAGCAACTTTGAGAGGTCAGTGAGGGTAGATATTTATAATTTAGATCTGTTCCAGTTATTTATGGTATTTCATGTTCCTTAAACCATCTGACAGGTTCTTGTCTGTTGTTACCTCTGAGAAACATTCTGAGAAGCAGCAGCTTCTTCCGTACCTTACACAACATCTGGTACCTGAACTGCAGCCTCAAGTGGATTGAAGCCAACTTGAATAGCAGGTTCCAGCTGAGAGGCTCCTAACCTCTCTGAAACAGTGCGTGTGTGGAGGTGTGGGGATAGAAGTATCTTCTTTAATGAAGTGTGTATTTGCATTTTGCTGATGCTGAGAGAAGGAAGCTGCAGTGGACGTGCAAAATGTCTGTCCACTGCATCTTGTTTGGATATGCCAGAACTGCTGTAAGGAACTTAACAACTCCTAGTCTATTTAAAAATCCACTCAACTTGTGACAGAGGAAATCAAGGATGTACAGTGCAAAATTTAGTTGATATTCAAGAAGACTTCTAGAAGTGTGGAATTATATTGGGTTATGAATGCTTTTCTTAGGCACATTTGTTCAAAAATCCATGTTATTCAGAAGTTGTGCTTCATATGCTTGTTATGGGCCTCACTTTAACATTTTCTTTTAAAATATAACTTCTTACAGACATAATTTAAATGTTTATTGGTCTAGAACAGTAAGAGTTAACCTCTGGACATCAGCTTTATGACAGCAAATAAATATTTATAATGGAAATAATGAAGATTCATCCATCAGACAAATGAATGCACAGGAAGAAGATTTGTTTTGAAATCACAGACAGGGATAAGCTATCTAGCAAAAAAGGCACCAAATATCTCCTCCTTTCAGACTGCTTCTAAAATATTTATAAATTTAAGTATGCTATAAAATTTTATTTACAACAAATGCAGCTTAAAACCTGTTTTCAGCATGTATGTCACTGCAATAAACTAAGTTGTTCACAAATTTCAGAAAGCAGAGGAAGTATAGAGAAGTGTCAGCATGACAGAGGTTTTTCCCCAAAAAAAGTGTTATTATGTGAAGCCTGTGTTTATTTATGAAACTTCCAAAAGCAGAAGGGCAATAAAAAATAAAGAGGTTTTTTAAAAAATGTTTAAAATTATAGGGCCTTATCACATTTCATAACTAGATTTTCTTTTGCTTCCTCTTTCTCAAACAGTACAATCAAGATTAAAAACTAGAAAGAGTAGGTCGAAGAAAGAGATGAAGAAAATTAAATTAACAAGAATATCTGATACACACTTTACCAAATACTCGTGTAGTTCTGCTAGTTATTAAGCCAGGCCTTATAAAGTACTCGACTATCTCTCCTGCATTGTACTCCATAATAAAGATATTTTATTTGTTTGGCTTAAATGTTTAATAAAACAAGAAAAGCATGGACATTATATAATTTAATGTAGCCTCTTTTATAGGCCTAAATATAACAACATTAAGAAAAACTGATTTCTGTTAATCCTGCTAAAGAAGTTTAATTTTTGCTTCACTTCAGAACATGAACTATAAAGTTTATACTATACTATATATTCAACAAAATTTAATAAACTCAAAATATCCTGCATACTGCCATATTGAAACCTGGGTAGCTCTGCTAGACTAAAAGTGTTGTGATAGAAGAAGCTGAGTAAAGTATTGCAGAATTCTAAGTTTCAAACCAAACTTTCATGCATGATACAGTTAACAATGACAATGCTAACTAATCATTCACTGCAGGGCAGCTTCTGTGAAGTTCATATTTTTGTAACTGGTGGAGCCAAAGCTGTTAACTAAACTATTTGTGTTTAGTAATTTAACTGCTTGATGGCTTAGATATCAGAATAAATTTTATCTCTATTTTAATATTGAAGGGAGGAAAATATCTCAATATGTTCACATACTAAATGTGCCTAAATAAATTTATGATGTCATACTAAAATGATCAGATTTATGGGCAATAATTTATGGGTGTCCATTTGACATAAGTTTGTAGGAAAAATCAATATACTAGTAATTCTTTAAACTCAATTCCAGATCTGGAGCAGAGGCAAGGCCTAAAGCAGATTAGACTCAGAGTCTAAAATAAACATCCCTTATAAAATATTTCACATTATTAGTCTTCCACAATTTGTTAACCTCCACATTCTGATCCATTGATATCAATGAGCAGAGTTCTGAGGAATATTCAGCAGGAAAAGCTGATGAAGAACAAAGTCTAGGCTCTGCCATTTTTCCAGTATATAAGAGTCTCAGAGCTAAATGTGGTAGAATAAATCATTAAAAATACCTGATAAAATCTTTCATTATGGTGAATATGAATGAGGAGATCATGAAGGTTTATTTGGCTGAGGAATGCTAGCGGTTTATTTGTGAAATAAAAAGAGGTAAAGCTGATAGTGGGGCACAGTTTTGGTCTTTAAGAACTAAGATTCTATTAAGTTCTGATTGTATTGAAATTCCCTTTCACCCTAAGCCACTTTTCATATCAGTTTTTAATTTCTCTAAAGTTCTTCTTGCAAGAACATCTGCAACCTCTTTGTTGTGCCAGCATTTAATTTTACTTTTAAATGCAGAAGAATATAGTTTTAGATCTTTGAATGACCATCTGTCATGGTAAATTCTCAGAATTCATAGAACCATATAATATTCTGAGTTGGAAGAGACGCACAAGCATTGTCAAGTCCAAATCCTGGCCTTTACAATTTTCTGTTTTTAAGCACATGATTCATCCTGTCTATGCCCTTGGCACAGCACAATCTGTTTTCCAGGCTTCTGTCTATCTAACATTAGCTAGTTATTGTTTACCTTCGGACAATAACTGATTAGGTGGTGTAAAAGAATTTCCACTGCAAAGCTAGATCTGCTAGTTTGGTAGGCATTTTCTAGGTTATAATATTGCAAAAGCAACAAGAGATAATTTTTTTCCACATTTATATATTAACACTCTATTTTAAAAATCCCCCATCTTCTGCCATAGAAATTTATAGTCAGAGAGGACTTATTATTCTTTTGAAAAAATAGTGAGCAAAGAGTCTTTCATGCAAGTCATTGTTTTAGCTCAGAGCTAAGCTGAGTTGGACATGGCTAAAGGAAGTTGCATGTCAGGTGAGTACTCCTGAATATCTTGCCATGTTCTGACACGAAAAAAGTCTATTCACTGTGATAGCCGAAGTATTTTCCTTATCCTATCTAGCCAAAGTGTCACTGTGAGAGATGCATCACCATTTTTTTGTGTTATTTACAAGCAAGTGAAGTGGTTTGAACCACAGTGTAATGGATATTCTGTGTGCCTATGTGTGGAACCATGCTCTGGCTTCCACAAGACAGATGCAGTCATTAGAAATAATTCAAGATCAAGGGGGTCCATCCCCCAGCAAAGAGATATCAGTTGTAAAGCAAGAAGCTTTTAACCCATGTTCTGGGAGGTGAGCAAAACGTTTCCTCATCCTCCTGGCTCCCCAGGTGCCTCTGCACAATAGGTCTGAGCTTTTGTCTGTGGAAGACCAGCCTAAGGACGAACTGGATGACGGTCCAGTCACACCAAAGGCACAACCACAGTCGGTGACGTCAATCCGTGATATTACAGTTGCTTACAGGAAGAAAATGGGGCTTAGTTGTAGATTTCCTTCTGAAGGGAACAGAGGGCCGGATATGCCAAGAGGGCCCAACCCATAGGAAGGTCTGCTGCCTCCCTGTGTTAAGGACCTCACCAGGAGACTTCCAAAACTAGTGTGGCCCATGGGCTACTGCCTGTTTCTGATCTGCAGTGTAGGGGCAAGGAAGTGGAAACACATAGTCTGGGGGCAACCAAAAGAATTTCAGAGCCTTTGTACATCTGGTATGGAAATCTTGGGCACAAGTTATTTTCTGCTGTATACTTCTAGTTGAAAGCAGCAGTATCAAAAGAAACAGATGGGCTGAGTCTATCAATATATGTCTTCACAGCTGGTGTGACCACCAAAATTTTGGTGTTTTGACAATGATATGGCCTATGGAGGGTTAGGCATGCTGGCATCAGACATCAGACATAATCACAATGAGAAAGGAATTGGTGAGATTAATTGGAAGAGCTTTAAACAAAATATGATAGGGGAGAGGAGCAATATCAAGCTTGTTCCTGGAAAACTGTGGGATAATATAAAGTTATATGCAGAGGGTACTTATGATGGTTCTCTGCAGGTGACTCTGAGATGTACCAGCCATGCTGGAGCACAGCTGCAGTCTTACCGAAATGAGCCAATAAAAATAATAGAAACCAACAAGGAAGAGAAAATATTTGTACAGTTTAAACCTGTATTACATTCACCCCTAAAATGCATTGCAAATGAAAATTTAATCGTTTTGGATGACAGCTTTCAAATAAGTGTACAATTAACTACAGGTTAAAAATTGTTACAAAGCTACTGGAAAACTGAATTTAGTACTCAGTGTATCCATCCATTTCCTGTGTCATACAAAACTTCTGCCCATGACAGGTTTCTATCTACTGTTTCATTATCAAGCCCCAAAATAATCCTCAGGCACATTCTTTTCAGGGGTTTAGAGAACAGTCCCTTTTTATAAATAGGTGAAAGCAGAGAGCAGGAGTCTTGTTTTTTAGACTGCTTCATATTCGTCTGCATGTTCCTACAAGAAAGGTATTGATCAGAAGGTTTCATGCAGAAGTGCATCAATCACATTAATGGCTATCTCATGCTCACTTTGCTAACTATGGACCACACAGAAAAAGTGGAAAAGTTGCATCTGTAGGACAAATGAGCATTCTGAGACATCAGAGATACAGACACGGCTGTGAAAGCCTTTTGCAAATCACCTGTAGATGTATATTGTCTCACCTGCTAAGAACTTGAATTTTTAGTTTTTCAGATTGGTCTTGTCTATTTTGCCAAACATATTTAAATGACATAAGGAAGTAATAATGATAAAGCTTGCCTTCATAAATATAGTGAGTACAACCAACTCTCAATGTTGTTTGTATTCAGCAACTGTCCCTTACTCTAGAGGGTCAATTTTTTTTTTTGTCTTAGTCTTAAGCAGAAATAGTGTAACAGGTGAAGAGTTGAGAAGAGCTTGTAAATTTAACACAGGTATAATAAGAAAGGTCATAATGAAAATTATTTAGTTTTCAGCAGAAGTTACAAATATCTGGTTTGTAACAGCTGCTGTTTAAGGCAAAAACTGAATAGTAACTTTATTATTAAACGAAAGTCATATTGTTGTTCATTAAAACAAATCACTGAAAAAATTTCTGCAGTATGGTGCCAAGAAAAAAACAAAACCAACCAACAAAAAAATCTCTTAGATTTTGAATTACAAAACATTACATGAGTCAGTTAAGAACACTAAATTTCATTTTTTATTTTACTACCCAAGACACATGAACCACCTATGTTTAAAAAGACCTAGAAATCCATTATAAAAAGTTCTTTTTAAAACAATTCCCTTGATCATAACTGTTTTTTCCTATTTTCTTCAGCAACAAATCTTCTGTGAGAACATGAACCTGGTCTTCAGAGGAGGATGCCTGGACACATTAGTGTAGAAAATGAAAGGAAAAGCTGAAGAAAATAAAAATCAGAAGACAGTATAGATGAGCTGGAGGGTAAAAGGGTTCATTTTTCTTTTTTTGAGCTGAAGGCAGGGCTAGGTACAGAGGATACAAGGAACACTGGTGAGTATTGAAATCAGAGGAGAAATGAATTGTGGAATGTAGCTGGAAATGTTACAAAAAGGTCATTCAAAGTCAAATTGATGGGCTCGATATACTGAAAGGAAATTAATGTAAAACTATATCAGGCGTACTCTGCTGTGACCTCAAATCATATTTGTATAATTCCTGTTGTGCAAGACGTCACCCGACTGCTTCCATACCCATGAAAAATACTTACTTCACTCTAATAAATGCCATTATAATATTAATTTTAATACTCATTTGAGTAATATTTTAGAACTCAGCTCTTCCCCTACCCCATAATTTTTTTCTTTTCCTGTCTGAAAAAATCCAACATGTGAAAACAAAATCAAAATGAAAAAAATACAAAAACAGTCACAATAATCATAACTAAAATGCATGCAAAGACTAAAATATAGCTTCAACTTATATGTTGAAGTAATACATTTAGTTTACTTCAGATAAGAATAAATAAATTCAAATAAATTCAAATTCCTGGGTTTTTTTCACAGAGAGGAAACCAATTCAAGTATTTTGAGAAATTACAAAAATATATTCATTATGCTTGAGGTTGTCTCTGTCTATTGCAATATAGTCACTGGTTGCAAAACTGAAAAGAGTTTTAGACCAGAATGTTATTTGAAACTGAGCTTTATCACTTGACTCTTAAGTATTTTAAGGTTCTGACAAGATATCTTAATATTGTTTAGCTCTATTTATCTTTCTTTACCACTGACAGTTTATACGAAAATATGAGGTATATAGCCTATAAAAAGGTTATATTTTTCTCAGAGTTTAAGTTAGCATCTATAGCAGAAGAAAATCCTTTATTTTAATTTGGTAGGGTAGTGAAAAGTTGAAATTGATGGAAGATTAAATGTTGCAATTTTTAATATCAAAATTTATTACTTCTTCACACAGATCCCCAGATTTGTCATTCTCTGCATTTGTTAACGGAATAGGCTTGATCAACCTCTCTTCTGCATTGTTATTTGAACTGCTGTATTTTACGATATACCTTTTTAATGATCTCTAGTTGTTTTTATGGTTATAATAGTAATGAGATCCATGATATGATGACATTAGCAATTTATTTACAAGCTAGGCTTTCAAGGTCAGTAGAGTGCTCAAAACAATGACATTTCAATCTGTTGATTTATAGCAGCTTTGGGGTTTTGTAGACAGAAGTCAAAGAAGGTGACATACAACATTAACAACACACAGAAGAACAGATTTTCATGTAATGCATTCATGTACCAGGAAAATGTTTGAAGACTTTCTGACAGGTCTGGAAAACGTCAAAGCTGGTCTTGGGCATAGCAGAATATTCTTGGGAGAAAAAGATGTATTTCAGTTTTCTTGCTTTTGTACAAAACTCTATTTGCTGTGACTTTTGGAGTTTTTAATCTGTGACAGCATTGCAGATTAGACTTTTCTTTTTAAGTTGTTCCACTAATCTCTCAGTTACTCAGTCTAGAACTACTAAAATCTTTTGCAAAGAAAAAAGTAGATTTGAATAGACTTGACTGATTTTTGACTCTTAAAGAACCTCATACTGCTGGTGTTAACATACCTCAAAACTAATAGTATTTTCTCTAATTACTTCAGTAGAGCAATAGACCTCTATTACTCCAAGACTTTGAAATATCTACTAATATAAAAACATATAATTGACCTGTGGATTGGTTACCAAAGTGGACTTTTCACTTTTTCTCTCCCTTAGACTATTTTGCATAACGTCTGTTGAGTACTATCCTTTCTGAATACATTTTCAGCACGTCTCTAAAATCACTGAAGTGTCCCAATTATAGTAGTGTGACTTCTAGAATAAATACCTTAGTAGCCCCTGTGTAGCACTTAGCAATATCTAAGCAAAAAATTTCAGTCTAATATATTGGAAAAGAAATACATATGGGCAGAGAGATTCTCATTCTATACTTTTTTTTCCATTTATTTTAGTAACTGAAAAAGCACTTTCATTAATCTGTGATAGTACTAAACAATGAGTCTGAGGAAAACATGTCAGCCACTCTCAATGCAATTAGGGCATATTTGTGGGATAAATAAGCCACACTAATACTCTTTCAGATCTCAGCATGTTTTCATAGAAGGTGGGAATTTTGAGTTGGTTTTTGATGGATGAAGAAATAAATTTTCTTAGGGCAGATGTCAACAAAAGTTCTGTTTTCTAGGTAAAGCCCTCTGTAAGTCTGTGTAATTAATACTTTTTTCCTTTGGAAGTATTAAATTTTTTTTTCATTTGTTTCATTTTCTTCTCCCTGTCTTCACAAAAACCTATATATATATTATTTCAGTATGGGTGGTGATCTGAAGTTTTCAGAATGTTAACATGTGGATTGAGGAAATCAAGGGAATAAAAGAAATATTGCCCATAAGAGTGAATTCTTTCAAAGCAAAGGAATCTCTTGGAATACAGTGTTAACATTGTACTGATGAAAAATTTCAATCTTCCTGTGTGGATTTCCCTAAACCAGAATCATACTACGCCATAAGTTAGAGAAAGCTGAGAGTCTTTACTGAAGAAAAAACACAGCACATAAATGTGCTCTCCTAAGCTTTGAAAGCATCTTGTGATGCAAACTCTCTGATCAGAATTTAACAGTTCCACAAACTGATCTGTGTTCAGATATGATAATTCTTCAAAATATGTTTGTCAGGGGAAAAACAAAACAAACAAACAAACAAACAAACAAACAAACAAACAAACAAAGGCTTAATGAATGCTTATCACCTCTGTTTTGTCTCAGGCATCCAGAATTTCAGTAGTCTCCAACAGTTTCATAATAAGATATTGGGTAATCAGAAATTTTGTTAGTCCACTTTCCCTGCAAATTACATTAATCAAATTATGGCGTTAACTGGTTTGTATGAAACTAGCAAATCAAATTTTATGAAGAAATCTTTCAAGAGCAGTAGAGAGCATGTTGAGAGTCTTAGAAATTTTTAATTCACGTTTAAATACATATCAGAACATATGACCTTTGGTGGAGCAGTCTCATGAATGTAAGCTAAGTACAAGAAGACACTAAGAAACACAGGGAACTAAGAAATTAAATGAGGAAATTGAAACATTCATATGATGTCCCAGGACAGTTGTTTATCAATAACCATCACCTTCAGAAGCCTGCTGGAAGGGAGTTGCCCAGGGAATTATGTTATAATACAGAAACTCACTGGAAGTGCTGCTGCATTCAAATCAAGATCCCAAGTATGAAAACTTCTCCAGTTGCCTTGAACATAATGCCTCTCTAATTTGATGAACTTCATTACAACTGTGAGGTAAAGAGTAAGAAATTAATAAGACAGGGTATGAAAAAATAATTACAGAAAATTACAAGGAGATACAAAATCATCTTCTACCAACACATGCAAAAGTACAGCAGTACTTCATGACCATAGCATAGATATAGGTAAGTCTGGCATTTAATTCTAAAGCTTACCTGAAGAGACAACATACAGAGATGTGTAAATAATGGTACATAATATGAAATATCTGAAAAAAAATTGCATATTATTCAATAAAGACAAGTTCTGTGTCATGAAAAATTACACTTTTGATGGGGGAATGTAATCAAAATCTTATTCTCTATGCTAATCAGGTCAAATTTCCTAAAAACAATTCTGCCATTAAAATTTATGAATGCATTAATGTAATTAACAAACTAAAAATATCAACTAGAAATCTTACATAGCTATATAATGATCATTGAATTCCTCAAAAGAATGACAAAGCATTTAAAATTTTAGGCAGTTAGACTTTGCTAACTCAAACCCTGTGAGTTGACAGAGCAACTCTGTTGTTCTAAAATTTTTTTTTGAAATATTGAAATATTTCTTATGTTGTAGTATCCACTGTTTCTTCATACCCAAATAGATGCAAATGAGCATCATCAGACAATGATACTATTCATACATTTTTTTTACAAGATACTGAATGATTAATAAATATTCTTCATTGCTTGCCAAGAGAATGTGCTTATGTTCAAATTAAAGTCATGTTCAGGAAGAAAAAAGTTCACACATGGTTATTTCTGTTTTCTGTGTTTTCTGATGAAGAATGAAAATAGTGGTTATAGGGCAACTGAGAGGGATTGTGACTAAGATTTTTTTCTCCTAGAAGAAAAAGTAATTCCTATTTCACTTGTATGCTCACTATTTCAAATTATTGCATATAACCTTATGAATATTTTCTGATAAGTTCCACTGAAAATATGGGAAAATAGGCAATATATATGAGCTAGAAGGAGTAACTAGAGAGTGAAGTGGTTTAATTCATAATAACAAAATTAAAAAAAAAAAAATCTCTAGTCATTTATATGTAAAAAAGTCAGATAAATAATAATTGATAGAATAAAAATGCACTATCTAAAAGACATTGTATCACAAAATTACTAATATTCACAGTAGCAAGTTCAGTAAATATCCTCTTGATTTATCAAAGGATTCTTTCGTTCATCCTCTCCTTCTTTTATATTTAGATACATCAGCATATCTCAGACATTTTGCCTTCATTTGCCTCAGAGAAATCGTATTCTACATAAAAAAAGCTTTTCCTGGCATGTTTCTACTTTGCTGATATGAATCTCCCTTGCAGCCCAACCAAAAAGACTTTAAATGACGTGTGTAGTAAATATTTTTCCCTGAACCTACATAATATACAATTCCAGTTGATATGGGACAAGCATATCCTAAGGTGACACAAATAGGAAGGCGACACAGGGAAATACAGAACATAAGGTCTTTTGGGAAATAAAAAGACAGAAAAGTTGAAAATCATCTTATAAGCAGGGCAGAATTACGGATTCAAATTATAAATGTTTACATATATTTCTGATATAAACCCTTTCATTCCAGTCTTAGAGATATTAACATACCAGAAACGGTAATAAGGTCTACAAGGCAGGAGACATATATAGACAACATTACTTCTTGAGGGGGTGTTTTATGGATATTTCTGGTCTATTACAAACTCTCACAAAACATTTGAAATCCCTAAGGTTTGGGTCGCATTTTATGCTGTAACCCATAATCACTTGTTTCAGCTCCAAAACCAAGTAAATATTTCATCAGCCACAGGTTTCCCAAGCATTTTGTATTGGAGTAATCAATAAAGAGAATTTATTTGGATTATGAGTGTTTTACAGAAAGTCACTTTTACCAAGGGATTTCCTGATGGTGACTAGGTAGGCAGAATTGAAATGATATTTTTTCAACTTCATCAATATATCAAGAAATCCAATAGAATGACTGTCAAAATCCTACTGTATCAGTCATTCCTGTTAATTCTTTAAGATTATTGTGGCGATATAAACTAATATTAGAACTACAAGGTGACCAGCACTTATTTCATCTCCTACCTTAGATATTTCTTGCAGATATTTCATCTTTTGCTACATGGCAGATAGCTATTATTACCAGAACAGCAGATATTTCAAGTGTTAGTACTAACAATAGCAGATTACAGCTCCTACTGTTCTGTTGTTCTTCAGTGGTAGCCTAAATTCCAGACTTTGCCTACAATTATTCTACAACTATAAGCAACATTTATTTTAATGAATTTAATAATCTTAATACATTCTTTGAAAAAACAGTATCTGTTGGTTTGGTTTTTTTTCCTCTCCTTCCTCTCCTTCCTCTCCTCCTACCTGGAGGAGAAAGAATGTTTTGGGTTGGTGTTTTAACTGACTTTTTACCTTGCTTTTCTTGGCCATAAAAGCTGTCTGCTTCCGGAAGAGGAGCCGCCTGGGCTCGGCTCTGTAGACTGGCCTTGGTTTTTTTTTTTTTTGTTTGCGGTAGCTCGCTTGGCTCTGGCTGCTGCTGCTGCTGGTAGTGGTTTTTCGCTGCTGTGGTAGTAGTTCGTTGCCTGGCTTGTTAGTTTGCTGTTTTTTTTTTTCTTAATTTTTTGGCTATATATTGCTTAAATTATTTGTTTTAGCTCGCTGTTGTTTAAGACTTGCTAGCTGTTTTTTTTCTTTCCTTTTCCTCTCTCCCTTTCTCTCTCTCCCCCTCTCCCTTCCCCCCCCCTCACTTCCCGAGGATCAGCACCAGCTTGCCACCAATTATGTAGAAAAAGCTTGTAAGGCTTGAACCATCTAAATATGCCTCAGCTCTTGCAATCATAAAACAAGAAGACATATACGAAACAGTGCTTAATATGGCAAAGAAGCTTCGGGCGTACGCTGATGCTGTGCATGGCCCAACGCATGCCAAGATTGCAGCCGTAAAAACACGTTTACAAAACTTAAAAAATAAGTTAGAGGAAAACCATAAGAAGCTAAAAAAGGAAATCAAGAAAAATCTCCTCCAAATCTCAGCTGTGCAAATCAAACGTCCTGGCAGTCAACGCAAACGCTCCTCTGCTAAGAAGAAAAGGTACACCCCACGTGCAAAGTTGTGGTTTTTCTTGCGTAACTGCAGAGAAAACATAAAGAAATGGGATAGAAAGCCCACAGCTGTTCTGGCACAACGAGTGCGTAATTTAAAGGAAAACAAGGCTCAACAAAAAAGTTCCATCAAAAAAAAAGCAGCTCCAGTCGCCCAAAATCACAGTGCCACGTATGAGGAGGATGATGACGACATGTCTAATTCACTTAAAAAAACTTCTAAAACCTATGCCCCCGTCAAAAAAGATAAACAAGCTTAGAAAAACCCTGCCTCTAGCCAGGGTGAGGCCAGGGAAAACCAAGTGTTTTAAACCGTGTAAATTCGGTGGCCTGGCACATTAAAACCACAAAAGTATAAAGCTTTAGTAAACACTAGATCGCAATGTACTATATTTCCATCAAAATGTGTCAAAAAAAAAAACCGTTTCTATTGCTGGTGTAACAAGTAAATCACAAAACTTTACCATAGTAAAAGCGAAAATAAGTCTAACTAGAAAAAAGTAAAAAAAATACTCGATTGTAACTGGCCCAAAAGCCCCGTGTATTTTAAAAATAAATTTCCTTCAAAGCAAGTATTTTAAAAACCCAAAAAGCTTCAAGTAAGCATTTAAAATAGCAGCTGTAATAGCAAAAAAAATCCAGCAATTAAACACCCTGCCCGGACTATGTAAAAATCCAATTGCCGTAAAACTCCTAAAAGTAAAAAAGCAAAAAGTACCGATTGCCACTTCAATAGTACATCGCCAGCAATATAAAACAACTCAAAATGCTGTAATCCCGATCCATAAAATAATCCAAAAGCTAAAGTGCCAAAGAGTAGTAAGCAAAACCCACTCACCCTTCAACAGTCCCATCTGACCTGTGCGCAAGTCTAAAAGAAAATAAAAATTAACAGTAAACTACCGTGCATTAAATAAAATCACCCCACCGCTAAGCGCTGCCGTGCCAAACATGCTAAAGCTGCAGTACAAGCTAGAGTCCAAGGCAGCAAAGTAGTATGCCACCATTAACATTGCCAATGCGTTTTTCTCCATTCCTTTAGCAGCAAAGTGCAAGCCGCAGTTTGCTTTCACCTAAAAAGGCGTGCAGTACACCTAAAACCAACTGCCCCAGGGGTGGAAACACAGCCCCACCATCTGCCATGAGCTAATCCAAGCTGCACTAAAAAAAAGTAAAGCTCCAAAACATTTGCAGTACATCAATAACATCATTGTGTAAAAAAACACAGCAAAAAAAGTGTTTTAAAAAAAAAAAGAAATTATCCAAATTCTCCTAAAAGCCAGTTTTGCCATCAAAAAAAATAAAGTTAAAAGACCTGCTCGTAAAATCCAGTTCCTAAAAGTAAAGTGGCAAAATAAAAAACGTCAAATTCCTACTAATGTTATTAATAAAATCACAGCTATGTCTCCACCTACTAACAAAAAAAAACCACAAGCTTTCTTAAGTGCTATAAGCTTTTAAAAAATGCACATCCCCAAGTACAGTCAAATTGTAAGCCCTCTTTACCAAGTTACTCAAAAAAAAAATAATTTTCATTAAAGCCCAAAACAACAACAAGCCTTCATCCAAATTAAACAAAAAATCGCCCATGCAGTAGCTCTTAGTCCCGTCAGGACGGGGCCAAATGTAAAAAATGTGCTCTATTCTGCAGCTAAAAACCACAGTCTGTCTTAAAGTCTGTGGCAAAAAGTGTCAAGTAAGACCCAAAGCCAACCCCTAAAATTCTAAAGCAAAAGTTACAAAAAGTCTAAAAATAATTATACCCCAACAAAAAAGGAAATCCTGGCTGCTTATAAAAAAGTCCAAGCTGCTTCAAAAGTAATTAGCACAAAAACACAACTCTTTCTGGCACCCCGGTTGCCAGTGCTGGGGTAAATGTTCAGTAAAAAAGTTCCCTCCACCCACCATGCCACCAGTGCCACATAAAGCAAGTAAATAGCCCTCATTACGCAGCGCGCCCAAATCAAAAAATTAAATCGCCCAAAAATCTTAAAAATAATTACCAACTAGCCAAAAGAAAAAAATTTTAGTGTAACAAACAAAAAACAAAAACCAGTAACCCGGGCTAAAAAAGCACCACCTTACAACCAGCTACCGGCAAAAAAAATCCGTTATGCCCTGTTCACCGACAGTTCCTGTCGCATTGTAAAAACAAATCAAAAATAAAAAGCAGCTGTATAAAGCCCTACACAACAAGTTGCAAAAGCTACTAAAAAAAAAGGAAAGTCTAGTCAATTCGCTAAACTCAAAGCTGTCCAACTGGCTTTAAATATTGCCAAAAAAAAAAAGTAGCCAAAGCTCTATCTTTACACTAATTCCTAAATAGTAGCCAATGCTTTGTAAAAATAGCTGCAAAAATAAAAAAAAACAAACTGGCAGCGCAAAAAAAAACCAATCTAAGCTGCAAAAAAGTAAAAAAACATCACTACTCGGTTAGACAAGCTACCCGTAAAAATTCGCCATGTAGACGCCCATGTCCCCAAAAGTAAAGCTAACAAAAAACAGCAAAATAACCATCAAGTAAATCAAGCAGCAAAAATAAAAAAGTTAAAAATAAATTTAAATTAAAAACATAAAAAAAAGTTGTTCCTAGCTCAATAGGCCCATAATGCCTCAAGCCATCAAGAAAAAAATGCTACCTACAAGTAAGCACAAAACCAAAAAGTAAATCTAACCATAAACAGCATTACTCAAGTTATTCATAATTGTAACACTTGCGCTGCCATCAAGCAAGCCAAGCAAGTAAAGCCCCTCTAGTATAAAAAACGGTAGTCCAAGTATAAAAAAGTTTAGCAAATTAATTACATCGCACTGCCTCAAACCCGCCAAAATAAACGTTATGTGCTAACCATAGTAAAAGCCACCACCAAATAGTTAAAAACTTACCCTGTATCTCATGCCACTGCCCGCAACACCATCCTAAGCCTAAAAAAACAAGTCCTTTAAAAGCATAGTACTCCTAAAAAAATCAAATCAAACAATAAAACTCATTTTAAAAATAACCTTGTCAACACCTAAGCTAAAAAACACGGTATTAAATAAGTGTACCACATCCCTTACCATACACCAGCTGCAAGTAAAGTAAAAAAGTACAATAAATTGTTAAAAACCACCTTAAAAGCATTAAGTAAAAAATCCTTTAAAAATTAAAAGCAGCATTTAGCAAAGGCCACTTAGTTAGTCAACACTCAAAGTTCCACCAACCAAGCAAGTCCTGCCCAATCTAAGTGCCTTAATACAGTAAATAAAAACAAAGTCCCAGCAGCCCATGTCAAAAAATTGCTAAAAAAAACAGTATAAATTAATCCTACCTCAAGTACAAGCAAACCCATTCAAAAAATTGCCTTTGCTCAAAAACCTAAATGTACTTGGTAAATAATGCAAAAAAATAAAACAACCCGCTGTGTACCTCAAAAAAATCTAACTGTAAAATAAGACAAAAAAAATATGTAAATGTTAAAAGTTTAAGCAAGTCAAAGGAAGTGTTCATATTGTGTTTAATAAGTGTATATCCCAATCGTGTGTCAATAATCACGATATAAAATAAGGGGTAGAATGTCCTGGGTTGGTGTTTTAACTGACTCCTCACCCTGCCCCCCTTGGCCATAAAAGCTGTCTGCTCCCGGTAGAGGAGCCGCCTGGGCTCGGCTCTGTAGACTGGCCTTGGTTTTTTTCTCTTCTGTTTGCGGTAGCTCGCTTGGCTCTGGCTGCTGCTGCTGCTGGTAGTGGTTTTTCGCTGCTGTGGTAGTAGTTCGTTGCCTGGCTTGTTAGTTTGCTGTTTTTTTTTTTCTTAATTTTTTGGCTATATATTGCTTAAATTATTTGTTTTAGCTCGCTGTTGTTTAAGACTTGCTAGCTGTTTTTTTCTTTCCTTTTCCTCTCTCCCTTTCTCTCTCTCCCCCTCTCCCTTCCCCCCCTCTCACCTCCCGAGGATCAGCACCAGCTCGCTCCAGAAAAACCCTGCGGCTGCCTCTAGACACCGGCCAGAGAAGCGTCTCGTCCTTCTGGTGAAAATCAAATCGTCCACGTCTCTTTTTTTCTCCCTCGGTAAAATTTTTTTTTTGCATCTGAATCTGTGCTGAAAAGTGTTTCCCTTGTATGTGTTAATAAATAGGTTTTTTCCACTTTTCCCCCTAAGTAAAGTATTTTTTTTCTTAAGTCTAGTAAAATAAAGAATTAAGGGTTTATTCCCTAAAAAGCTCTTCTGAAAGTTTTTTCCCCTAAGTTTGTCCAAACTAAAACAAAGGCCAAAATAGAATTGTTCAAAATATTTTTTCTGAGATACATCTACCATTGCACATGTCCTTCCTATAATTTGCTTTCCACTGACTACACTACCATCAGGCCCCAAAAATTCACATCCTATTCAGTAACAGAAAGAAGAGAAAATAAGCAAGCTCAAAGATCAATAATTTTGTATGAAAATTAAAGAGATGAGCAGGAAAAATTATACACTTCATATATATATGAGATTTTAAAAAAGTGAACAAATTCTTTCCGTCAATCCACTTTCAAGCTGTCAACAGTTATCTGTCAGATTTGTCTAAAATAAACATGAAGGGAAAAAAGAATCAGACTGCATTGCTAAAACACACTCTTGCTAACACTAGATATTACGTCTCCAGTCACTTTTTGTTATTGAGAAGATCCTGGACAGGCAGAACAATGTAGGTACTCTCAAAATTACTCCAGCTTTCACTCTGGATATGAAATTTTCTCCTACACCGTCCCTTCTGTACACTTGAACCCTGGGTGAGTGTGAGGCTTTCAGAATAGCAGTTGTAATTTTTTCAATATTTTGCAGAGTTAATGCAATTTTCCCTTGCAATCATATGTTGAAATCATAGGTGCATGAGAAACCTGTATTAAACATTTCAGAAAACACCATACTTTTTAATAGCAATCTATTACTGTAGGCAGAAGTGAAAACCAATACTAATATTCAGACCTGCATGGCAATTATGGTATCAAGCTATTTCAACAGCAGAAATTTACCGTATTTTTCCCTTAGAAGGAAAACTATAACAATTCTGCTATGCCAAAAAAACTCCCAAAAATCCAAAACAAAACCTGAAAAAATACAAATCAAAAATACAAACAAAACCAAGTACAACAAACATACCCACCATAACATCAACAACAAAATCTGAAAGGATCCCTCAGTATGAACAAGAAGAAGAGGAAAACATCCTTAAGGTTCTTTGAGGGTTTTCTAAGTGTTCTGATAATCGAGCTGCATTCTCTTTTATGTGTGGAGCTGAGGAGTATGGAGCAGGGGAGGATTCACTTGAGAGCAAAGGAGTGATTGAGCTCTTTAGCAGATTAACACCTCATAACATTTTATATTTCATTATGCTATATTTTGACCCTGAACCAGATTTGAAAGGAACCTGAAATGGATCCAAATTTTTTTTTCTTCTCTCTGGTTCATGCTTGTGGAATGAATGCAGAATGTGAGACAACACTTTGCTTATTAATACTAAAGGGAAACATTCTAACTTAGGAGAAGGCTATGAAAAACTGTCTTGTAGATTATTATGATCCTGGAGAAAGCTGTTCTGCTTATTTTGCCCCAGACGAACATTGGGCAGACATGAAACCCAGATGAGAAAAAAATTCTATTATCTTTTTTTTTAACCTCTGCAAAAAAAGCAAGGATTATTGTGCCATCATAGACTCCTGTAAAATGAAACCAGCAATGTTTAAAAATTTCTCTTCACATACTTGACAGCCTAGAATTGTAAGAATCTCAGCAGGGTCACCATAAAATCATGTTCTAATATAGAAAAGGGCCAGTCAGAGAAATTTCTTCCAGGACACCAGCTGAGCAATGAAGTATTGCCTTATATTTTCCCCAAAGATTTTCACTTCAGCCACTATAATTCATAAATCATTATTATTTATTTTTATTTTAAAAAAAAGAAACAAAACACCCAAAAAACTCAATAAAACAAAACAAACAAAAAAAAACCTAAACCCCAGAACTATAAGAAAAACAGTTCTATTTTGCTTTACTCTGATTCTCCCTGATTTGTCTACAACATGAACATCTCTAAATGTCTGTCTTTTTCCTTTTATAAGCCAAAGGCATTTTACTTTTTCTTTTTTTTTCTTTTTTTTTTTTTTTTTTTCTTTTTCTTTTTTTTTTTTTTCCCCGTTAGGTCCATTGAGAACAAAAATTCATGGAAGGAGATGAGCACACAAGCTTATCTGTGTTACTGCTTTAATTCAGTTCCAGCATGAGATTTTGAAAATAATGTCACACTTGCCACAATACCCTTTTCTTTAGTTCTAGCACAGAGCAATTTTTTTCCAAAATAAAAACTGCATTACTTTTACTTAAATATAAAGCCAAAAGTGTGGTCCATCTGGCAATCTGTGTTCAGGCTTCCAAAG
Organism: Oenanthe melanoleuca; assembly: GCF_029582105.1. NCBI lineage: Eukaryota > Metazoa > Chordata > Aves > Passeriformes > Muscicapidae > Oenanthe > Oenanthe melanoleuca. Next base: position 25,231,546 of record NC_079362.1, read on the forward strand.
TATCAAAGTAATTTCTGGGGAGGTGCAGCAAATCTCTGAAAATTATTGCTAATGTATTGGAAATAATCTCAGAAATATTATTTTTCTCCTGAAAAACAAAGCATAATCATCCCAATGGAAAGCCACCATCACTAATTCACAGACCATTAAAACTCTGTGAATGAGAAAAAGTGAAGCAAATATGATCACAAGATGAGGAGTAGGTTAACCTAGATTTATTAACTAGATTAACAACTAGATTATTAATTAGGTTAGTAAATCTTTGGTGGGCATTCTTTAAAAGAAGGCACATATTTAGAACACCTTCTATTTTCCAATAACAAAATGTCTTCTCGTTTTGGCATACCACAGCTCCATAACATGAATGGAAGTTGAATTCTTTGAATAGTTGTTAAGAGAAAAGACTTTTTCTGAAAGGATAAATATTTTAAATTAATATTAATGTGAGTTTTGCCAAATCCCTGTGACATTTGCAGCATAAGACTACAGCATATTAGACAAACACCCATTAGCACTGCAGAACTATTTAGGACAGTCACACTGGTAATGACATCCACCATCATATTAGATATGGTTAGAAAAAAATTGCAATGAAGGTCAGGAGCAAACAATGTCTGAGGAGAAAATACTTCAAATTGCTTGAAATATTCTGTGTTTGAGTCAACATTTTCATCTTCCTTTCGATTAGTCATCAATTTTCTTATTCTAACTTTATCTCTGTGTCATTGCTGCACCATAGTCCCACAAGCTGACTTTGAATGGAAAGATAAAATGTTAATGCAGATTTTCTTAAGGACTTCTCTGCTGTAGATAGTTTAACATCAGATAGAGCACCTCATTTTTTTTTCATGTCAAATGTGAACCAGGGAATACCAAAAATGGGTACATTTCTCCAGAAGGTAAATGCTGAGAGTGTTAAAAGAATATACTGCTTCACTAAACCAGTCATTTCATGTATCATGTCCAGGCATCTCAAGAGTAAAAGACCCTTGAGACAGTTCAAAGTTTTGATCTTATTTTATGGAGATTAATCGATTTAAAATGCATGCCATATATGCATAATGAGTCAGATTATATTTTATTATTTTTTGAAGGACAAATCAGACTTCTCCTTATAATTCTCTTCCAATAGTGTCGGAGTGTGAAAAACAGAGGCCTCTCTGAGTCCCTCAAAGAGAGAACAGAATGCAGGCTTTTAATTAAAACTTTCAGAGAAATTAAAATACATTAAGCCACACAGACATGAAGTAGAAGCGTAAGCTTTAGTTTTAAGTAAATAAAAGAGCAAGCTTCGGTGAGAGTTCAGAAACTTAGCTCCAGACATAATGAAAACACAGTAAGAACATTGCTTACATTCTTCAGGTAGAACAGGTAGAACTATTTGTATAAATAAATAGAGCTGCACGTGCAGGTTATGCGTAATGATTAACATTACTTTCCTGCTATAGAACTAGAATCCTAATAGATTTAGAAGAAATGCTTCAAGTTCCTGTCTTTAGCTCATTGGGTAAATTGTAAATAAAAATCCATGTATTGGAGTGAGATCTCTCCCTCCCTCTCTCTCTCTCTCTCCTAACCACCATCATCACTGCCCAGAAGAATGGAAATACGAGCTCTTGCTGCAACTTCTGCCTTTTTTCAGGGCTTTGCACAGGAGAGCTGCTCCTGCTTATGATCAGAGGTCTATGCCAAAAACTTTTAGTACAGACTTTAATGCTTGGGACTCTTTGTCTTTGAGAGTGATGTGCCTCTACAAAAACTTTACAGCAACCAACAACTGCTCTTGACTCTTTGAAGACCTAAACCCATAGCAATCTCGACACAATAGAACTAACATTTTCATCTCATTACTGTTAAGTTAATTTTAAAATCCAACATATCTAGACAGTAGAAAGAAGAGGCATTTGTGACGCTTGGAGCAATGGAAAGAATGAAATTTTCAAGGCAAGACCTGGATTTGTAGCCTTACCTCCAGAGCAGCAGCAAAGCAGACTCTTCAGTTCACATGATTTACAGTATGTAGAGAAGACAAGAAAAACCCAAATGAATTATGGTTAAGAGCTAAAGGGGCTTACTATATCATTGATTATTATAGAGCAAGTAACCCACGGCAAATGCCCTGTGCTTGATACATTTTAAATCTCCTGTATTACTGAACTAAACATTTCCTTGACAGCATTTCTTGATTTAAAGTTGTGTTGCAGATTTTTGCTGAACTGATCCTGAGCAGTTTCTACTATAACACTAGTCACATAAACTAATTCTATGTGCCTCTTCTAAGTTGAAGAACATCTATGATGTAAAAAGTTAGGAATTTTTCCTTTTTTCTTTTCTTGTTTTTCTTTTTTTTTTTAATTTTATTTAATTTTCTTAAGAACCAGGAGGCATTTCTTCATATACAAAACGCTAGAGTGGAGCTGTGTATTTGGTAGGGAAAATGGTTGGAGAAGAATGGCCCTTCCCTAGAGGTGTTCAAGGCCCTGGGTGTGGGCCCTGCACAACCTGAGCTGGGACAATATCCATGGCAGGGGAGCTGGAACTAGGTGATCGTAGGATATGGAGTGATAATTGTTACAGTGGTTGAGGCTTATGCTCACCAGAAGGCCCTGTGGGGAAGGCACAGCCACAGGCTGGAGGGTTGGGAATTGGCTGAGGGATGAGAGGCGGCTGTGAGGAGGAGAGAGTCAGTTAGTGACAGCTGGGAGAGAGATTGTGATTGGCTGGAGGAGCGAGTGGACAGCATATGAGCAGGAAGCTGATTGGATGGTGGAATACGTTGACAGTGTGTGAGCAGGAAGCTGATTGGCTGAAGGAACGTGCAAATAGCATATGAGAAGGAAGCTTATTGGGTGGCAGGAGGCATGGGGAGCGGCACTGCAGCTGTGCCAGCCAATGGGTGCTCTTTCTCTGTTAAGGTCTGTGAGGCCTTGGTTTGGTTTCAGTTATGTCGAGTAGGGAGTAAAGGTGTAAAAAGGTGTGATTTCTTCAATAAAGAGATCTCCTTCAGACACATAAAGGGGTCCGTGTCGCTCTGTTCCAGCTGCCACAAATGATGTTTAAGATCCTTTCCAAGCAAAACCATTCTATGATTCTATGAAATTCATGTTGTTTTTAATGCAAATGTGGTTGAATTCCATTGTATACTTGTAATCTGTGAAAGCATAAAAACTCAAAACTCATTAGAAATTTTGTAACTGAATTGTAAAGAGTTTGTTGAAAGTACAGCAAATAGCAGACAAACTATTTAGTATTTCATAGATATTGCAATAAAAAAATAGTTTAAGTTTTGTACCTCTTACATTTGCAAGCCCATTTAAAAAAATATGCATATTTAACTCTTTTCTAAGCCCTGTTTATGTAAGTACCAGGAGAGTGACCTTGCCTTGCCTTCCTTTCCCTCAGAGATGGATACATGTGTGCATGAACACACATGTATTTACTCATTTACTATCTGAGGAAAAGAAGGCTTTATTCTGGCAGTTGCATGGGTCTTATACTCCATTCCTTTAATGTAGCCACAATTCAACAAGAAAGAAAACAACACTGAATACTTTAAAAATGCCACCACAACCACCAAACCCCCTAATATTCAGGCAGCAGCTGCAGAAGATAATGGATGGATTTACTTTTTATATTTTTAACCACACACACTGGATTAATTATTTAGAAACCTTAAATATATAATGCTTTCAAAGCAGGGAAATGGACCAGGTTTCTAATGATATTGACTTCCAAAGTGCTATATGGAGTGAAAAAGTATTAGATTATTAAGTATTCTGATCTTAATCTTTACATTACAGACTATCTGTGTATTGATTAGAGCACTATGTTTTTTCCTTCTAGTGAAAGCCATTTAAAGGCATCACTAGCTGCTGTTCTATAAAATGCACTATTATCTCTATCTTCCCATATAATCAGAAAGTCCTAGGGTTTGTTGTGTCAAGGTTGGCATTTTGTCTTCTTCTTTTAAAGCATGATATGTGGTTCTAATTTTCATGAAAAATAGCCTCTTTGTTCCATTGTTAAAGGAAAACAAAGATATCTGTTTAAGTGCGGCTTTGGATTTTGCCAAGTAAGAGCTGCTGTTCCAGCATTTCTCTGCACAAACTAAAAACTGGAAAGAGACTGAGTTCAAACAGTAACACATTCTAGAATAATAGAAACAGAATATTCTGAGTTGGAAGGGACTCTCCATGACCAAAGTCCAGCTCCTGGCCCTGCACAGAACACCCCGAGAATGTCTGAGCGTTGTCCATCCCTTGTGCTCTGTCAGGTTTGGTGCTGTGACTACTTCCCTGGCATGCACGTCCCAGTATTCAACCACCCTCTGGGAAAAGAACTTTCCCTAATGTCCAATCTGTTTCCAGTATGTGACATATTTTCAAGTCATTTCCAACACAATGATGACAGTCTTCAAAAAATCTGATACATCAAGATGCTCACTTACACTCTACATCTTCACGCCAAAGAACATAAAATCAAGAGTTCTAATAAAATAAAATAAATTTATTTTATTACAAGCTGGTAAGGTATTATTTATAAAAATAAAGGTACTTAATACGCATTTTTTGTGATATAAAAATAATTATACTCATTTATAAACATACTGTAACTTCTGTACAACACTGTAATTCTTCTGTTTTCTCCCACACTTAAAAAAATGTAGTTCATTCACTGAAAGCTGCAAATTCATATTAAAAATGAGAAAACTTTTCTCAGACTGAGTAAAGCACTGGAATAGACTTACTAGGGCCTCAACCACTTGAGATCTTTAAGAACAGGCTAAGCCACACCTGTCAGCAGTAGTAAAAATGTAGTTATTTCTGCTTTGGACTTTGAGAAGAGCAATGATCTCCTTTTTTTCTAGCCCTATCAAGCTATTCTGGGACAGTGTCTCAATAACACATATGCTTCAGTACCTTCTTAAATGCCAGAATTAATTGCCTAGGTTTCAAGAAGAGAGGAAAAAATCTGACATGTTTTACAAGTCTTTCACATGTAGAGTTTTAATAGTATTCCTTCCTAATGGTGTAGTTCTCCTGGTTTAGAAAACAGGTTGTAGGATTTTTCATGTTTAAATTTTCCTCAAGAAAGGTGAGCTGAACAATTGTAGAAATCTTTGCCTGTGTAGCCGAGAAGTGAAAAAATGGCATGAGAAGGATTTAGATATATCTCAGAATTTTTCTACATTATCTGTTGCTGTAGTTTCACTATACACAATAAGGAAAGATTTAGAAACCAGAAGATTAAAGATATAGTAGAAAACCTGCCAGTAGAAACAAAGTAATAATATACAAGTGCAGTGTCTCTGGGCCTTGAACTTGAATTCCATTTAAGCTCTAAAATATTTTTACAATCGATTGCCCTTAGTTTTGTAGTTTTGCAGGTTTACATTTTTGCATACAATAATGATTAGGAAAAATCTGGGAACTGAAAAAGTAAAGAGAAGGATTCCTTCCATCTGAAGTTTTATCATACATCCAACAAAAGGATTATAAAGGACAGTCCTTTCCACTTAGTTATAAATAGATAAAATACTGTGATTAGCTGGATACAGATATAAGTATGTTGGTGCAATCTTAATCCTATTGAAATCAATAAAAAAATTCTAACTTCCTGAACTAGTGATAAGATACAACTTTTCTTAATAGATCTATATTACAGACATAATTGAATGAAGAGGTAAATTTTTGAGATTTCTGCCTAAACAAAAGACTTAGTATAAAACCAAAAAAGAGACAGGAAAAAAAAAAGAAATATTTGACATCAGGCAAAACTGAAGAAATTATTGCAAATATTGCAATTTAGAGTTTGTGGGTGTTCCAATATGTTGGAGAAGATGAACGTCTGAGTCTTGTTCCTCGCGTCCACCCTGATACAAAGAATCCAGGAGTCTCCCGCACCAATATATATCAGATCCCAAATGTAATAAATGTGGAAGTGAAACAAAATAAGGGAAAATAAAAACAAAATAGGGAAAATCTACAGAAACAGTTAAATTTATAAGCTAAAAGCTTATTCAATCAAATATTACATATAGTAAAAGTCTATGGCCTCACACAGGGACCTCTGTAAGAATTAAATTTGTGAACTGCATGGAATACATTTCTGCACACAATGGACCTTCAAAGAGGTACTTAACCCAGTTCCTTGTTTTCTTAGATGAAGCAGTGCTGCTCATCTATCTCATGGCACTGCTGAGGTCTCTCTCCCCATTCATTCTCTAACAATTACTGTAGAAATTGGAGTGAAATACAGAGTATGTTGCCCCTATTTTTATTCCACTGTGTAGGCTATACATAAAAAATCTTTTCATGTATAAAATCACAACCACACAAATATGTAGGATCCAACACGATGCATCCCAGGATCCTGTAGAAGGGTCCAGCCTTTCAATACTGTGTCTCAGCCTTTCAATACTTAAAGCAGTAACATAAAGGAAGAGATTTTTATCAGGACCTAAGGTGATAGGAAAAGGAATAATGGTTTTAAACTAGATATTCCAGAACTGCAGATAGGAACATAATTATTTCAATACTCAATATTTCACTTATTACTAAATATATGAAACTAAAATGGCTTGAGAACAATTTGTTGTATGTTTTCTCTTTCCAAGTTCACGGTATTTCTGGTGATTCTGGATTTATCTCTTACATCAACTTGTACACTATTTTCAGCATTACTGTGCAATTAGATTATAATGGTATTTAAAAAACTAAATGTGTGCTGTATATAAAATTCAAACTTCCATATAGGGAATGGTTTGTCAATATCTAGGAAACAATATTAGTAACAAACATGATACAAATACAAAAAAAAAATAACTAATTGCTCTAGCAATTAGAAAAGTAAAGGCTGATAACTGTTTGTCTGTCTGTGTCTGTTAAATTTTGGGTTTAGAAAAGAAAATTAATCTTGCTCCAGAAATTTTCAGAAAGGAGAAGAAATCAGACTCTTTTTAAAAAATGGCAAATATCTAAAAGAGTGATGAAACCATTGACTTTACAGATCAGCAGCATTGTTTATGTTGTGTCTTGTTTTCTTGGCTTCAGCTCTTTTATCATCTGTAACTCAGGTATAAATGAAATTATCAGTGCTATAGATGCACTGAAAATTGATTCTAATCTTGTTCTATAAACTTTAGACAGAAGGAATCAATATGCTTATTTCATTTCTGGGAAGATTGTATACACAGACAGTAGGAAAGAGGAATAATGAATCAAAACTGATGTTTTACAAATCACTAGAAGATGACGGCAACAATTATGTCTAAAGAGGTAAAGGAAACATAAAGGCACAATTTCCTATCTAAAGACTTCTATTAGTAATGCATTAAACACATATTTCCTAATTATTTTTCTCCATTTTAACTTGTCTTTAAAGTCCTATCAATGGACGCTCATTTCCAATAGTGCCAAAGATTTAAACATAAACAAAACCATTTCAAAGAAATGTTTGGGCCAACCATTACATCTGGTCTATCTGAATTCATAGCGTATGTTCATATGATTTATATGATGTTCATAAATTTTGTTTTAATGTGTTGACAGAGGTGAAAAAAGAGTGACTTCTCTGCTGTGTTTCAATCACCACAGCCTTCAGCAACATTCATTTCACATACAAGTGCTGAAAATACAGACTGAACTTTTAAGTCTACCTTTAATCTTTCCTAAACCTGCTACTGGAAATGCCTTCATCAATTGCTATTAGCAACAGGAAGCTCAAAGTGCCATTAAAATGATTTGAAGTCTGAATATGTTAGTGTCAGGCAAAAGATATTGTTTACATTATCTACCTGAGCAATAGATATTTCCTGAAAATGGAAAAATCCCGAGACTTTGAAAATGCCTGAAATGCACTATGGTATTATATAATTTGGGCTATCAACTTGCAGCCTATTTAAGAGCTAGTAAAGCCTGAAACCCAGCACAAGAATGCCCATTTCTCCCCTAAAATTTATAATAACTTAGTTCACACAACATGGACCACTAAAACTATTGTTGCTAATATGAGAGTCACTATGACAACATGCCAGATCTTCCCACATACCACTTTGATTTCCTATATCATGTTTCTTTCCATGGTCCTTTCATTATCAGTGAAATGACAATAATAAAGGGCTCCCATTGTCATAAGAGGCTAAAAATAACAACAAATTTTAAACTAAAATATCTGGTCTGCGAAGAAAGTTTAGAAGCCACTTGAATTTGCACTTTATTATGCTATATATATATATACTATATATGGTTTTGAGTTCCTAAATACCATTTAGCATTTGAGCTATGAAGTAAATTAAAACAAGTAAACAAATACAATAAAATCAATAAAATAAGTGAAAGGCAACAATTCCAGACATTTTCTTTCTCAGAAAAAAATTAAATGTATCTATGTCAGAACAAACGCTTTTTATTTGATAGCATTAGATTACCATGAGGCTATGTAAGTTTTTAGAGAAAATACAGTTATGTGTCCTCAAAATACAGGTTGTACAAAATTAAAGCTTAGGTGCATAAGTGGCAGCTTCATCAGCTTTGCAAAAGCTGAGTTTAGGGACAGATGCTGATACTCCTGCATAGGTAGTTCTGTGTTTTGAACCTTACTCTGCAAATCACCAGTGTAAAGGAAACCCTTTTTATTCAGGTGTTGCTCATGACTGATTAAACTGACAGTAAATTAAGCTATCAAAGCATTGAGAAATAAGAGAGCTTGCATTTTTCAAGTACTTTTCTCAAAATTTACATTTTATTGTATAGCTTTCAGTCTACCAAAAGCCAAATGAGAGGCTTTGTTCTGAAGTGGTTCTGGGTATTTTTCTCTGAGTATGTTTTTCACATATGTTTTTTACATATGCTCATAATTTTGTGATTTTGAAAAGTAAGCAAAGCATTTTCATTTTTTTCTGTGTATATCAGAGGTAGTTTAGAAGATAGCTTGTATAATAGAATGTGCTAAGGGATAAAATGTGATGAGTGGCTTAGAAAGAAACTTGGAAATTAACCATTCAAAGAACAGATGTGAGGTCATGTTGGATGAAGTTTTAACTCAATGAAGTGACTCAAACTATAATACCTTTTTTTAAAAAGTTAGAAATATTCTAAAAGGTTGTCATGATGCACAAAGTTTAGGGTGATTGTAATACCTATGTTAGACATGGATTCAAACAAAACATTCTGATCTCAAAATATTTGAATTGTATAAAATTATATACCATACACTTTTGATATAGTAAATGAAATAGAGATGCAGCTCATTCTGCAGGATCGAATGAATGCATTTGTTCACTCAAGATTAATGTTTCAAAAATTTGTTCTCAAATTATTTCCATTAAGTTACTGAAACTGCTTTATTAGCAGTGCAAATACTTCTACTCTGATCTGTATTGTTTCATAACAGGAGAGGTTTCTTGTTGCTAAAATCTTATATGAAATTTGAATAATTATTGCATATTTCTCCAGCATGGAATTATTGCATATTTGTCCAACATGGAATGAGATTTTATGGGAATAATTTTCAACAGCATAAACCATTACCATATTAAGCTAAATATTCTAAAACACATACAAGTGTATTCTGAAATGGCTTTATATCCTGAACTTGTTTCACATAACAAAATAAAAGGAAAAAAAGATCAGGCTTGACTAATGAATGAAATTGTGTCTGAATGGCCAAGGTGAGTAGCGCCTGAGGTATCCATCTTCTCCCCAGCTATGTACTTTGAAATGAAAAATTGCTGGTTTTTTCACAAGAGACATGAAAGAGTACAGATGAAACATGAATCAATCACAAATATTTATCTATAGGTATTATTTACAAATTTTTTTAAGTACATTGCCTAAATGAAAGATAAACCAAAGGAAAAATCTATGATTAGCTCAATTTTAAATAAAATTGTGGTGGTCCTAGCTAAAGACCATTGATGTGTGGAAGTGGTGAAACTGGCAGTGACACAGCTAATGAAAGAACATGTTTATTTTGGGGGCTTTTTCTTTCTTTTCCTAAACCAGCAAAAAAATACAATAAATAGTGGTGGGAAGAATTCTCTTCTGCTTCACATACTGTAGCCAAAATTGTTAAGTAAGAATAAATATATAGGTTGTATATGTACATATCAACATGAGCTCTGCTGAAATGCACAAATTTTGTTTCTAAATAAGAGACATAAATCATAAAATACCGATTACAAATTTCAAAATATGAAGATACGGAAATGAAATAGTTATAGTTGCAAAAATACCTTCCTTCCTTACATCATTCTGTCAGTTGAATCAGACAAAACTATTTTGATTTTTGTGTCCACAAATAGTCTAAAAGAAGTTTTCTGAAAACAATTTGTAAATCTTCCATTATATATTGTCTTATAAACTGTTTGCTGAACTGCCAATAAGCTTAATGCGCTTTTTGGTGCAGCAGATTCACCAATTCAGATTCACACTGTTCTTTTGGATTGGATCCCTCTGGAAACACATTCATGTAGAGAAATTTAGCCTGGGACATAACATAAAATTTCCAGGGCTGGCAGATGTGTTTCAGGTATAAGGGGCAGTGAGTTTCATCTAAGGAAAATTACACAGTTCCAGTAACACATAAGATTGTAATAGAAAAAACACCTAACTTGGAGAAAAGTAAATTCATTTAGATATTCCCAAATGAAACATCTTAAAATCTGTTGTCTGATGAGGAAAAAAAAAGTCAACTCACATTGACAAGGGAAAGATTTTACTTTTCACAGAAGAGATACCCCAAAATTCTGCTAGTTATGGACAGAGGATTTCAATACTCTTTTAAACTCTCTGTGAAAAATACAGCTGAAGCCCTAACTGTAAACCCTTCTCCACCTTTAATATGCAAAATTTACACAGCCAGCAGGCTACATGTTTCTTTAGTCTGAATTTAAAATGACTGCCTTGGAAAACAGCCCAGTAATATGGGTAAAAGTTCCATCCTGCAACTGGCTACAGTTCTCAGTAAAAAGTGCTCAGTGAATAGTAGGTGAAGTAAGATTTATTTGGTTTTTTAATGCAAGATATTTGTTTCAGTAGCCACAGTATAAAATGCCTTTAAATGTAATACATATTTTTTTCACATTCAGTTTATGGAGTCTGTGGGGAAATTACATTCCCTGAGATCTCCATAAATATCAGATGTAGCAAAAATCAAAAAGGATTTATTTTTTAACAACAGACTGTGATGGCTTATTATTATAAGCTGTCTGGGAGAATATATTAATAAAATGTGCTAATAAACCACATCCAAATTCTAGGAAGTTTCAGTCAAAATATATCTTAATGGAAAAATAGCAAATCTGAAAAAATCAATTTATCATATTATAATTTACTTACAATAATTTTTTTAAAAAATAAAATGGTAGTTCTGCCTGAAACTTTATAGTCTTGTATGATGTATTAAAGAAGTCAACACCTAATTACTTAACCTCAAAAAGTCTGAGACTGGGCCCATGAGACTCAGGAACTGATTTAGAATTAAGGAATTGAATAAAAGAGGACTGGGGGGTTTTTGGTTGTTTTTCCATTTCCATTGTCTTTACAATGTATTCTATATATTTAAAAGAATTTATTTATGCCCTGAATGTTTCTGATACAGTTTCCAAATTAGGTATTTTGCTTTCATATAGAAGCAAATACAATTTGGAGTGAAATAATTTTTTGGGAGATTGACAAGAGATTGAAAGAAGAAAACAGTTGACAGCTTGTGTTTCACCTATAAACTGTGCTGGCTGAAGCCTTCTGTCCTTTTGTTCTCTTCCAAAGTCAAAAGGTGTTAGCAAGTTACTAATGCTAGATCAAATAATATTCATAGCCTGATACTTGGCTCCCATGTAATAGGGACACACACACAAAAAAATTGTCTTGGAGAAAAGGAAACTCAATAAGAAAAGAAAAACCTAACAAGATGGTACACATATTTATTACCAGAGAACAAGGTTTATAATATAATGCATTACAGTTTCACAATCAATACAAAATATTGGATATAAAATTACTTTTTGATTACCTCTGTGAAAACACAAGCTTCTCAAGTCACTCCCCACACTATTATTGATTTTACTCTACTTTTTCTATTGCATTTTAAAAGCACTTCACATTTATTCCTGAGATTCCATTCTGCTACTAAATGCTGAGGGAATGCACAAATGAAAACCAGGAAGATTTAATGGTGGAGAGGTCTGAATATTATTTTTCTTTATTCTCTGATCTTTCTAACACAGCTTATTTAAGTCTGAAATACATTTTCCTAGTCACACTACACAGAGGAACAGCCAGGATTTTCCTAGCCTTTTAACCCCTTCATTCATTTAGTGGGATTAGCCTTTACCACTCCGTAGCAGCTTTCTATCATGTGGCACTTTGCTTCCTGCCAGTTCCCATGGCAATGGTCAGGTCAGGTGTCAAATGAAAGAGTGATATACTATATCATATCTGAAAGCTGGTAAATGGGTTCTTTTATTTTTCATTTGTCAATTTTTCAAATACTCAGCAACAAGGACCACACTTCCGCCTTCTTTCCTGCAAGGTGAAGTAGAAAACTTAAAGACAAGGACAAAGACTTAGGAATATTTTTTCTGTAGCCTTTTTTTCCTCATTGACTTAGGTATAAACATATAAAGAGTTACTTTCAGTTTAGGGAGTGGTACAAATTTCTCTCAATACCTACCGGTTGGTGAGACCAGTGTGTGCATCTTACTATTTTTTCTATTATCTTGAACATGCCAATGTTTCTAGTCAGTTGCAGTTCTGGTATTCACTTTAATTATCATATGTTTTTATAATGCATATCTCACTGGATATTGCTGAAAAAATATGCAAAAGGATATTTGTGCAAATATTAGTTAGCACAGTATTGGAAATCTCTCTTGGAATGAAAGAGAATTATTATTTATCAAGCATCAGCACAATGCCCAGGCTAACAGTAAGAACTACTACACTCAGTTAGACATACAAGGGAATAGTTCTTAATAGAACAGAGTGCAGTTCATGACTCAGAGGTAGTAGTCCTACTCTTGCAAAAAAATGAATTACACAATGATGAAAATGGGAAAAAAAAAATTATTTCAGGAGTGATGAGAAACAGAGAAAAATATAAGAAAACCCTCTGGAACACATGCCCTAATCAATCTTGTATCTTAGAATCTTGAATTTCAGATTTCTAAGAACAGAAAATATGTTTTCATTTTGTCTGAAAGAGCAAAAATACTCAGTTTTTTTCAAATCCAAGATTGTATCCTTAATGTTCATTTTTATTCTTGATCACCTGTACAAGACTACCATTAAACTTTGGTGAAAGGTGCAGTCTGTTTTGGTACTGATTTGTGTTGGAATTTTCCATCATCTGATCTCTATCCTGCACTAGTATTCCACAGTAATTTTTAGAAGCAGTTTAAGTGAATGTGTATAGATGAGAGAGAAAGGCACATACTACAAAAAGTAAAATATTCTTCACTGTTTTAAATTCAGTTTAATTTTTCTAATGAGTACTAATTAATTATGGACTATGTAATCAAATATATTTTTCAGAAGAAAATAATACTTTACATGTATTTTTAAAGTGCCTGATTTTCTCTTGTAGTTCTCAACTACATCTTTAGTCTGAACAGTTTTCCATCCCAATTGAAAAAAGAGAGTGTTTATTTGACAGTGATAGAAACATAGTTTCTAAAATATTGAAGCATTCTTGTACAGTGGAACTGCATCACCAGAACAGATGACATAACTAGTTTTATTAAAATGAGTAGATGTTTTCACACAAAAGCTTTTCATTCCTAGCCTTGTCATATCTGATTGAGAGGCAAGGACAGATGGAGATATGAGAGAACAAAGATGTCTAGATACCATCATAACAAGGTTTGTGGCAAGAGGCTGAAATAGCTTCCATTTTCTGATCTCATACCAGTGAACACTGAGGGAAAGTGTGATTAGAGTCCTCAACTCAGAAGGTGAGCTGCCTCAAGGCCAAGAAGAATCACCTGTTCCCCATGATGACAGAGTGTGCAACGAAAAGCAATAGGTTTAAATTTAAATTCCAGGTGAGATTAGAAAAAAAAAAAAACCTGTTTGTGATTAGGGTGAGTAAAGTACAGGACATTTCACAGCCTGCCATGCACAGCTGTGCAGTCTAATCCCTGGAAATTTTATGTGCAGCCTAGCAGCTCTCCAAAATCTTGTCTTTGTTCTTTTCTGTCGGAAGTTGATTGAAATAGGTGCAATCCTTTGTTTTGGTCAGGACAGCTGACCAAAAGGTGAGATGTGCTCTGAAGTTAGGGAGAGCAAATTGCCATTGATTTTTGAAATGCTGGAATTCACTGTTTTATCTTCTCCATAATAAGAAGGGATATTGAATTGTATGTTAGTGTAAAGCTGAACTTAAAGTATTCACTACTGCTGTACCTCTAAGAAACTGGGTTTTAGCATAAGACAGCATTATGGCTTGTCTATTTTTACTATTGATAACAGATACTTTTGTCATTATTGTTCATGTTCACTGGTGTTTTTTTCATTTTCTTTGGAAAACTGGAGACAGACACAAATTCCCAGTATAACAGCTGTGCTATCTGGCAGCTGATGGAGTGGCATTATAGTTCAATATTAACTTCATTCATATTTTATACATCATCTGCCACTGTAAATCAGGAGTAGGGTCTTATAAAAAATCTTACTCTTTCTCTTTTTTCACAATCCTTATTTATGGTTGGTTAATTTTTTTAAGCAAATACAATGATGAAAATATTTAGGATCTCTGTAATTATAGTGTCTTTAATAGGTGAAATTATAGCATCTTTTATCATAAAGGAGTAAAAAAATAATAATGTTTTGAGAACAGAAAATATTTGATAGAATAAATGTAGAATTGGAAGTTTATATATTAAAATATTAAATAAATACTTTAAAAACACCTAGTAAGGAAATATTTGCAGCCTTCTCTTCTTCTCTCTTGCTCTAAAATCTGAGGGCATTCATCACCTTTTCATTAGTTAATACTCCTACCTGTTCCAATATCTGATCAAAATTTGAGTAAAGGAAATAGACGTTATTCTCTGATTTAAAGTGACAGTGGACACTAGAAGTGTCCACTGACAGATTTACCAGTTAAAATCAAAGCAAAGTGCTTATCACAGTGAGTGAAACATGTCCTCTGTGTCTCTGATCACCCTACTGTGTGGCTGCTCAGTGTCAGGCTGAAAGTCCTATTAGAGAAGATCCAATCACATTAAAGAAATGGATAAAATAATGTAATTAGGATATCCATTACAGTGCTTGTTTCTCCTGTCTTGCTTTGTTTATATCACTTCTCACTTGCATTCTAATTTTCCAGCCTTGAGTGCTGAGGTCTCTCCACGTTTAATAAAATTTGCTAAAAATTTCCAAATCTCCTCAAGTAAGCAGGCCTGCTACAAATTCAGTTCTTTCTCCCTTAAATTTAACAGCGGTAAAATATGATTTGTACTCTGACAGAGTAAGCATTTGCTCTATCAGAAAGCATATTAGTGTCAGTGTGTCTCAGCATAATGTGCACCAGCATCAGAGATTGTGACTAATTTGTTCTGCTATTAAGTGAAAGGGAAGTTTATTTCAGTACATAGATATGGAACACCATGTTTCTTAGGAACTACTTTGTTGTCTCATCCTAAGTTTGTGACAGTCTGGGAGCTTTCAGTGCATAAAATTATATTTAGAGGAAAGCTTGGGTTTCACATAGAGAAGACAGATAAAATTGTGATAAACAGGAATTCTGCAAGAACATTACAAGAGTTCATTACCATAAACTCACATAAGTTTTACAGTCTTTTCTTTTGCCTTATCTCTTCTCACTCTGGTATATAGAGGTAATGGAATTGGAAGATGAGAGACAGTTTTTGTTTGTGAAGTTATTTTGATTAAACCACACAGAATCATGGAATGGTTAGAGATTGGAAGAGTCTCTGAAGGTCCTCTAGTTTCGACCCTCCTGCCATGGGCATCAACACATTTCACCAGGACAGGTTGCTCAAAGCCCCATTCAACCTGCCCTTGAACACTTTCAGGCATCCACAGCTTCTCAGGGTAACAAGTTCAGTGCCTCACCACCTGCATAGCAATGAATTTTTTCCTAATAGCTAATCTAAGCCTGCATTCACTTTAAAACCATTCCCACTTGTACTGCCACTCCATGTATTTAAAGATCTTAGCATGTCCTCCAAACACATCATCAGACAAAGGAGGACTGTTTGGGGATATGAAGATTGGGGGCAGCCTTGACCACAAATGACCATGATGATATTTGGCATCCTGTGTGGAGAGAGCAGGGCAATAAATATGAGTACAATCCTGGACTTAAAGAAAGACACCTTTGGCTTCCTAAAGGACCTACTCAGAGGAATCCCATGAGTCTATAATGTAGGTGAATCCAAGAGATCTGGTTAATATTCAATTATCACTTTCTCCATGCTCAAGATTAAGGTTCATCCTCATCAATAACACACCAAGCAAAGAGGGCAGGAGACCTAGGTGGATGAGCAAGAAACTTCTGATAAAAACAGAAGGAAGTTTATGAAGTATGGAAACAGGAAAAGGGTGTCTGGAAGGAGCAAAGGAACATTGCCAAAGTATGCAGGGATGTGACGGAGGTGGCAAAGGTCCTTTTAAAATTAAATCTCACAAAGGATATCAAGAACAACAAGAAAAGGCTTCCTCAAATGCACTGGCAGCAAAACTAGGGAAAACGTGGGTCCACTGCTGCATTGGATGGGTTTCCTGGTGTTGAAAAAAAGGTGGAGTTACTGAATCCCTTCTTTGTTTTAGTCTTTACTGAGAGGGTAGAGCCAGACACTTTACAGTGGTGCCCATTTTCTTAGGTTGCAATACAGGATGTGACCAAAAGTATGTATTCTGTCACCATCTGCTGAAACCTGGTGGGGCAGTGCTCTTTATCTCCAGGGAATATCTTCTGTTAATGGGCCACTGAGTCCCATTGTATGACTGATAGAATTACACCATCCCATTGGGAGATGCTCCAGCCAGGGGGAGCAGCCAAGACTTTCCTACCTAGATAAAAACTGAGATTTAGAACATCAGAGCAGTCTTTTTCCGCTGGATTCCAGAGGAAAACCAGATCTATCTACATCATCTGTGGAGGAAAACTGCACCCTTCTTAAGGAGCACTGCGTCAACTGAACCACATCTGTCACTGCAGGACTGTAGCCACCATTTAATCAGACTGCTACCAACACCCTGACTGAGGGGGTGTCAGGTTGTATCCTGACTCTGTCAGTGTTTAGTTGTTTTGGTGTATTTATATTAATATTATATTTAATATTATTATATTTTATTTTTAATTTTTCTAGTAAAAAACTGTTATTCCTAATTCCCATATCTTTGCCTGAGAGTTCCTTAATTTCAAAATTATAATAATTTGGAGGGAGGGGGTTTACATTTTCCATTTCAAGAGAGGCTCCTGCCTTCCTTATCAGACACCTGCATTTCAAACCAAGACACCCAGAAAAGAGACCCTGAAGCACTTGACATGGTGTGTGGAGCTGTATTGTGACCCCTGTCCACTGGTTTCCTTCTCATCAAAACAAAGATTTGGGGGTGGTGGGTTTGGAAGAAGATCCAGACCTAAGTCCTCACCTCAATCTCAGCACAGAAATCTAGTGCAGACAAAACACGCACCTGAAGAATGATTTAGGAGCTACAACTGGGCACTTCATTCTGACTGCAGGGCATTTGACACTTTAGCTTCAGCAGCTTCTAAAGGAATATCTGTAAAGGCTGAAGAACAGGAGAACAGGTGAAACTAGGATTCACAGGCATTGATAAAAAATGGAGGGAGAAAATAAGGGGATAATTAATCTGTAGAGAAGAAATCAATAAAAATGTGGAACTATTATTTATATTGAAGGGAGTAACACAAATTCTTCTGGCTTCCATAACAAAGAAAATATTCCAAACAAATCATGTAGCTATGTATATTTTGAGAAGAAAATTAACAGAGGGCATACTATTCTATTTTGCATTTGCTTTCTTGTAATTTTCTAAAATCTAAATGATTGGAGATTTCTAAATTACCATGGAGAGACTTTCTTTCAGACATTTTGAGAAAATTTAAGTAGATATGTATTTCACTTGAATGATGGTAACTTACATTCTCTAAGATTTTCACCATGATTTGAAAACACAAAACAGTGGGTTTTTAGATGCAGTACCAAGGATGGTGTTATTACAGCAACTTGTATGAAGCAAACCATAAGTGCAAGGTGTAGTATAATGACCTGAATTTCAAATAATGACATTTCCCACTGCAAAAGTGATAGATGAGTGGGGAAGCAGAAGGAAAACATGTGAAGCATTTATATAAACAATTTAGCTGTCAAAGTGTAGGATTTGGATGAGGGACAATGCATCATAATCAGTTTTCACCCCCCAAATTTACTTCTTTTGATGGTAAAATTGTCTTATAGCACTCTTAAAGTATGAAAAAAGCAGTGTTTAATTAATTTATTCACACAATAAGGGGCATGAGCAGTATTGAAAACTGGCTTACTGCAAATATTAAATTTGAAATTGACTTTATTTGATTTAATAAATGTACCTCCTGGAATCACATCTTGTCTCCTAAAAATTCTTGTGCCATGCTTTTAAATTCAGCTCAGACATATCTAAAGGTTAATGGCTTGCCTAAGACCCAAAATGAAGTTTTGGAGGAAAACTCATGAGGTTTCCATTTCTATTATTTCCCGGCTATAGACATAGGTAATACTACTAGAGAAATAATAAAATCATCTTTTAAAAACAAAGTAATTGAGACTGTCTTTTAAAAATAACAACAGCAACAAAAGCACACAAAAATGCACCAAAAAAATTTAAATAAAATAAAACCACAGCCCCCCAAAATCAATAACTTCTTGTTTTCTTTTCTTTCCTTCCCCCTTTCTTTTTTTTTACAGCAGGATATCTGAACTGTGTGTAGTATTTTGGACCCTGTTGATGCACAAAAATCTCATTTTCTTGAGAAGTGGCTTATTGGCAAGGTTTACAGAAACTGAAGGATATGCCAAGGCTAGTCTATAAATAATATTAAATAGTAACCTGTTTTTCCCCACCTCCATTTCTGTAAAATGTTGCCTGAATTTGATTGATAAATCTGGAAAGGGAAAGCTCTGTTGATATTTGAAAAGCCTCTGGTACATTTTTGAGCCTACAAACAGTATATTTTCTGAATTACAAAGGTATTTCCTATTTTGAGCAAAGAAGCTGTTTAATATAAGGAAGCTACATCATCCAAGTGACATGAAATAAATATCATTAGCACAGACTCCACAGTAATTTAACCAAGTTGGAGTCTTTCAGCGTAGTAAGATTGATTAAATGAAAATCAAAGGAAAATATATGCTGGTTTATCTGCAAAACAAGAACAATTGCAAAGGATGAAGTATCTAAATTCAAGAAACCATAAATCTTAAAAATCTTAAAATCCTTGCTGTGGCCTTGTACAACATTCACATGGTCTTTTATATCTGAAATATTTTATTTTGATCATTTTGTTTCCCACCTGTGTTCTATTTTCCAATAGAAATAAAACTGAACATAGTCAGTCAATTAAATTTAAAGAGCACAAGCTGCAATTCTGTATTATTTGGTTTTCAACAAAACAGGTCTAAATTCTGGCAGCATGATCCCTAAATTGTCATTAATACTAGAGACTACACACTGTCTATTGTAAAGAAACTTCAACTGTAAAAGAAGTCTCAGAATCATGTACAAGAACATAAATACATAAAATGGAGGCATAAATCTCAGGGATTTCAAGTAAATGGAAAATAAAAAGGGCGAATGACAGGCATGGATTATTTTCCTTATTTCTAAGCGTCTGGTTTAATTATTCAGAAATGTATGCAAGGAGTAGAAATGGTACAAAACAGAGTACTGTCTTTTTTTGGATTCGTTGGTGTCTATATTTGTTTTCAGATTTACAAGACACCTTATGATGTCCTGGACACGAACACCAACATCATATCCAAAAAACTGCAGTTGAAATTCATTTTAACAAGGTTGAATGATAGTTTGGAGATAGTAGATCTAGTGCCAAAGCCGAGACTGGTGATCCTTGTATTTCTCTGTTAGAAGCAGATATTCATCCCTAGGTGAAGGCAGTAATTATGCCACACATAAAGGACTGCTTTCAAAGACAGAAGACAAACAAGAGGTAGAAAAATTTTTCCCCTTAAGTCATCCAGAAACCTTCAACAAACTTCAACAGTATTGTCCACTGACTGTTAGTAATGCTGATACAGACCAAGTTTCCAGCCCCCTTTTTCCTAGGTCAATGCATCCTGAATTTTGTGGTTTCTTTTTCATTTGGAAATCATATCCAGTGTTTCTGTGGGAAGTGACAACTTGATATGTAACACATGGGCAGGGTTAGGGAAGTAAAAGGAGGATTTTTGAAAGTTTGCATAAGGTTTGAGCAGTGCAGACATTATGAATTTCCTCCTTTTTTTTGCAAGCAGAGTATTTCTGTGCCTATATGATTCACATAGATAAAAATTTAGGCAAGTGTAAGTGAAGAATCACTAAAACTTACAACATTTTGTATTTCTATAGTGGACATGTCAGATGACATAGGCAAATACTCTTTAATATCCACAATACAAGTAGTGAAAATTAATCACTGGTAGTAGAATAAGCAAGCAGCAAAGTCTGTAATTTTTCAAATATGATGGAAATGCTTTTCTTGTTGAATATTGACACAGTTCAGTTATGATAGTTCACTTGTTCAATCATGTTCTCCCTAATAATTTTTTATTTTTAAAGAACTCCAGTAGTTTGAATTTTCCCACTAGTATAGTGTAACTTGCAATTTTTGTGTAGTAATTTCCTATTGACAGTCTTTGTATGGTTCCAGCAGATACCTGCTCAATGCAGAGTTAAAGCAAGGGACAATACCTGAATAATTTTTTGTGTTCCCCACATTAAAACATGCTGAGGCTGATAGACAGCAATAGAAATCTGCTGTAAAACATCATAATGCCATAGCAACAGAGATGAGATCATATTTTGCAAACAAAATTGGCAGCTAGATGAGACCCACTGTCAGTAGACAGGCCATTCCTACAAAATGGTTTGAAAAACACTATGATATGACAACATTATAAGCAGCAGAGATTAAAGTCACTGGATCCATGCATAGCAAATTCACTAGCTGGCACTAAAGAAGAATTTAGTTGAACTTTCAACACAGGGAAAATAAAAATCCCTTTTCCTTCAGCAGGAAGAACACAGTTTTACCTTTTTTCTTCTCTTTTTTTTACCCCTGAATGTTGCATTTTTCTAGTTTACACTTTTCGTGAGATTAACAATCTCATAAGAAAACACCAGCCATTTAATTTATTTAAAATCTATTGAAGCAAAGTAACTGACTCATTGATTAAGACAATATAATACAATAATTAAAAAACAGGAAGGCGTATATACGAATTATTCTTATTTATTTAGATGTCATCCATTGTCAGTTTTCTGAGAGAATAGTTTTAAAAATGTTCCAACTGCACATAGAAATTAAAATTAACCACTTTCAATATGTCATATTATTACTTGGACTATTTATAACTACATAGTTGAGTTTCCCTTTCAGATGTAGCATGCTGCTGGATAAAATTCATTGTCTACTTGTTGTTGAATTGATTAGTATTGAAAATTAGCCTCAAATAAACTCTTCCTTTAAATATATATACATATATACATGTACATATACATATATGTACATATATAGACACATATATACATGTACATATACATATATGTACATATATATACACATATATACATGTACATATACATATATATATGTACATATATATACATATATACATGTGTGTGTAGATAGATAGATAGATAGATAGATAGATAGATAGATAGATAGATATATCCTGGATCGATCCATGTTTTTAAATACTTCTATATTTATAACATAATAATGATAATAATCATTGTAAGAACTTTGAGAAAAGCAGAGTTATCTCAATATAATACGACAAATGTAGTAGAGAGGAATAAAGTCAAAAGGAACCCTAAACTTGTTGTAGCTGTGTATATGACCAGGAGTCCTGAAAACACTTTCAAAAAATAATATTTGTGCAATTTAACACACTATCTTAATCCTATGCCTCCTTCTTATTTAACTGGCAAATATAGAAAGGGTATAAGCACACTATTTTCACCACTTTATCAAGAATTGGGAAGGAGTAAAATTAAGTAAGAAACAATGAGTTCTCTGTGCTACCATACAAATAAAAATATGTAGTGGGTATTAAATTGGGGATTTAAAAAATCCCCAGCAATATACTCATTGCTCTGTCAGAACACATTTAAGAGTCATTATAAGCTCCAAGTTCTTCCTCGCCTTTAATGAAAAATATCCAAACCTACTGTTGCCATGAAGCTTGGGTATAATGTGCCTAGTTTACCTGTCCCCATCATGATGCATGCATGGCTCTTGCTAAGTGTAATTTGGATTTGTCAATTGCAACAATACACCAACATGTGTTAGATTGCTTTCTCCACTTTTATTTTCATTGCTGTTCATTACGTGCTACTTAAGATTATTTTGTGTTGCTGTAGGGAATTCATTTTTCATGTTTCTTATTTACAGAGAATTTCAAAATTGTATTCTATTTTTGATATTACAGCTTCTTTTAGATTTGGTATTATTTTGTTTTGTGGTATTAATCTGTTTAAGTGTATTGCTATATATGTTATCTAAAGAAGTTTGTCAGTAAGAGGCATAAGCCAACAAAATGTGCATGATGCAGGGTGTCAGGCAGGGTGATTTCAAAATCAGGTATTGGACATTAAATTACTAACAAAGAAGATAAATAAGGGGGAAAAAAATAAGTAATTCCTTTAATAATGTTCCCCTTTTACATTGATATATAGTATTAGGTTGGCTACTCAATGATCTTGTTAGGGAAATTTGAGATCCAAGCATTTTTTTTTGTGGATAGGCAGACAGGATTGCTAAATTATTAAGACAGACACAAGGTTATAAAGCAATTATATGGAAAAAGCTGTGTTCTCCTACTTCTGAAAATTAAACATCTGATTAGTTTAATTGTCCATTTCTGTTGATGAAATATCCTTAACCTTTTACTACAATAAATGTGCACTTATACACCCTTATACACTATGAGTAAGTACCTGTACACCTATGAGTAAGCAGTTCAGAAATAGCAAATGCAAAGAAAGGTAAAAGAGGATAAGAAGGAACAAAGAGCTTTTATTCCTCACATTATGTAGTAGATAACATTTTCTTTCTTTGGCACATCAGGTGGAATTGGGGTTGACAGCTTCTCTTGTGACGTGTTTTCTGTTTCAAATCAATTCATAGTAGTCCTAATGAGAAGTATGGTTGCTAGACACTTGAAAAATCTTGGCTCAAAGATGCATCAGTGTTATTGATTTGCTAGATTAATATATCAGGATGGAAAGAAGGATGAACATAAATGAAAAAGAGTCCCAGGAGTAATGCTCAGAAAACCTGCTTTACACAGTTTTACGACTACAGTCCTACCAGATGATTTTCTAGTCTATCCCTTGTGCAGCTTTCTACTGATATTACTGATGTGTTTGGTATTATCAATATTGTCAATTGATATTAATAGCATATTTGCAAGCAAATATTTTGCATTTACACAGTTGAGTAAGTTTTCATAGTCCCTAGAAGATCAGTTATCATGTCTGAAAAATGCATGGACTTCACTGTATGTTTAGCAAGAGGCTGAACTCAGAAAGCTGTACTGGGTTTTGCCTATGCACCTGCCTACACTAATCTTACCAGTTTGGAACTTTCTTTGTTCTACTGACTATTGTCATTCCTTTTCCTGGTTGCTTCTGGCTACTATCATCACAGCTCCATGTTTTCGTTTTTAAGTAGTCAGTTAAGAAAAAATATAAATGTACAGAGTTAGGTAAATAGAATGATTGGTGATGTGGAAAAGCTTGCAGCAGAAGCAGAATTAAATAAAAGAAATTCAATGGGAAAGTGGTATGTTGAAATTCATCCCTCCCTTGACCTTTTATATTAATTAGATTTCAGCAAAAACAATAGCTTCCACCTTCTTTTGTCTTGTTATAATTTGAGGACTCTTATGAAAACAAAAGACAAAAATCAAGAAATCAGAGAGAGTATAGAACTGCTGTGGGTTGATAGTGATTTATAACATACAGTGAGTATCTAGAAACAAAAAAAGCAGTGGTTTTTTATTTTCTCATTTAACAGTGCTTTGTACAAATCTTTTGAGTCCTGGCACTTGGGAGAAAGAGAAGCCACTCAGAAAATTCATGAGTTAAAATAATAAAAAAAAAGACAGCTTTCCCTTGTCATCATATGAATACAGTATTCATATTCAGTCATATCCACCCAACCAAATTACTTACTAAAGTAAGTGACATGACCTTTAAGGAAAATACCTTTAAGTTTTACATCTAGAGCATAAACTGAAAACGTAAAGAAGAAAAGACAGAATTGTCAAAAATAGTGTTGTATTTACAAGCAATATGGAAAGAAGAGTTAATTCCTACACTCATTATACAATACCTGTTTTATTATCTAAATATTTGAGTATTTGTTAATCCAGCCCTACTGAATGTCTCAATACAACTGCTTCAAAGGATGATTTTTGAAATTTTTTTGCATAGGTAAAACTGACTTTCAGCAATGGAAATATATATTTGGTATATAGGAAGAGTGGTCTTTTAGTACATAATATTTCTCTTAAAATTAAACACATATGGAAAGTTATGACACGATAAATATAAAATAAATATAATTGTCTAACATACCAATTCCATCAACATGTTAATACAGTCACCTGCTATTAGGATGAATGCATTTTGCAACTGAGACAATCTAGGCTTTTGCCATGACTGAAGGAGAGAGATACAATTCTCTTCTCTATCTTAATCTACATCTCTCCCTCATTTCTTTTGCTTCCTTATATGTCTTTGAATTTCTTCAAATCTTTTCTCAGAATATTAAATTCAGATCCTAACACACTTTAAAAAAAAAACTCTGCTCACTATTTTTTTTTTGTTTTATTTTCCTCAGGTTCAACAACTGAACTCTGAAAGCTAGACTGGCCAGAGCCAGTCTGAAAAGATGCTGAAGTACAAAGCCAGGATATCTCTCCATGAAGCTAGACCAAACTATGTTCTCCTTATTTGAGCAATGGGAATAAATGGGATATAGCCATTGTTTTGTAAACTTACGGTCTTCTAATAAGAAAAACAAAACACAACAGGATTCAAATGCAATCAGCCTAATATCACTTACATACTGCCATCTATATTGAGCCTGAGGGGAAGTCTATATTTGTTAAATAACTACTTTACACAATGACACATTAATAATTTTTTGTAATAGGAG
The DNA here is from genome assembly GCF_029582105.1 of Oenanthe melanoleuca. Lineage (NCBI taxonomy): Eukaryota > Metazoa > Chordata > Aves > Passeriformes > Muscicapidae > Oenanthe > Oenanthe melanoleuca. The sequence continues at coordinate 25,256,959 of NC_079362.1, forward strand.
TGTGAGTTGTTTTTAGAAACTTATCTTTGATTACTGTCAACATTCTACCAGTTGGGGCATGAATGTACCTCTTCATATACTTTGATCCTCTCTATGGAAATTAACAGTATTTGAAAGAATATTCCATGCTGCATGTGCAAAGTGAACAGTCATGGTTAAGAAATCATATTGACTGCCCACCTGCAACTACAATGTCCAACCAATTTGGATACACAAGATATTTCCATCACTGTCTACAAAGTTCATGATGTCACTTTTAATTTTTAGTCTCCATAGAAAGAGGGGATTAGCATAATTCCTCTTAGGGGACTAAATAGCATCTTAATGCTATACATCAATTCCTGTATTTTGCCCAAGCCTGAGTCACTCTGAATTTAAAAACTGATATTCAGATGTACAAACAATGACAGGGTTATCACAATTTATTGCACTGCTCTAGTACATAATGATGTAGTATCATCAAAGAAATAAAATAGCAAATGCATAAGGCAAATAAAAAATTCTAAAACATGCACCACACTGGAAAAGCTGGTAGCTTAAGCAGTTATTGTGACATTACCTAAGCTATTCTAACTTTCAGTTGTTTTTTCAACTATTTTTCATATTCTCTACTCTTCACCTCTGTGACTTTTATCCTGGCCACCTTATTGACACTAAAATATACTTTAGTCACAATAATCCTTCTTCTGGGCTTGGGTTTCTTGGTTTTTTTGGGCTTTGTTTTGGAGTTTTCTGCATACATATACTAAAATGAAGTTTGAAGATTCTTTTCTTGCCTCAGGTGGGAATGTTATTACTGACTTAGGTGGACTCAGTCAGGCTATAATAGCTTCTTAGGGACATATAAGAGAAATCATTTAACCACTCTTATAATGACAGTAAGAAAATGTCATGTGAACTTATCAAAAAACAAAAAATTGTACATATTTTAGGGGACATTTCAAGGGGCTGTGTACAAAGAACAAAATTCATAAGAATAACTGAGCTCAGATTTCAGCTGTCTCTCAACAAATTTTGATTTTGTATGGTTTTCCTAAAGTTGTCTTCATACTGAAATATGGGGTTTATAGCACTTGCTAAGGTAGTTCTTCATGTAACTAGTTTTAGTACCCTCAGGATAGGCACCATTCAGACCAGAATAGGAATCAAGAACAAAAGCACACAGAAAATGGATTATAATAATTCTGAAAATCAGTAGCAAGGATGAGAATTTGATTTGGAAGTCCTTGCTCCCAATTCAATGTGAATCTGTGTAAGTCTTATCCAGGGAAGACCTCCTTTCCCCAGATAGCTCAGCAGCACATGACATGGAAGAGGAGACACCTAAAGGGCATGATCAGCTCTAGGGGAATGGGTTATAATGGCTTGGCACCTTTCCACCTGGGATACAGGCCCAAGCATGGTTCGAATAATCACTTGAAAACTTTGCCTTATCTTCCTGAAATATTCCAGAAAGAAAAGTACTCTGTCAAATTGCCTTCACCATACAGGCACTAGAAGAGTAAGGGTGATACCTTAAAGCCAACTAAACATTGATGGGGCATTTTTAGCCACAGATACAATTCAGTCTGTGCAGCTGCAGCATAATTCTCTGCCTTAAATGGCAACTCCTTCAAACAAATGTATGTCCATGGTCCTGTGCACTTACCTGTTATTTTCTCCCTGGGACAACGCCAGGATTGAAAGTATTGCTGCCAGAAGAAATAAACAATAACAACAACAACATAAAATGCTGCAGACCTTTTACAAGAAGCAGTCACCCCATCCCCAATGCCAGCAGAAGCAAACTATACCAAAGCAACGCTGTTTCATCCCCACAAAGAGATGAGGCACAAGGAATTGAGAGTTTAGCAATCTTTTCTTATTTTTTTCCTGTGGAAAACTATAAGGTTTTTTTTGTAGCAGTATTATATTTAGAAATAGAATAGGGTATATCTGTTGATCTATTTGAAGCTCACTATTTCTCACAGTTAATGAGAATGCTTTTCTAAGTTACTATTATACTCCTTCAGCATTTACTTATGTTCCAATACCAAGTAAAAGGCTTTACAGCTCTTTAAAAAAAATACAATTTACCAATAACTCTGCAGAACAGACCCAACAAAATTCTGTCCAAGACAACAAATATAGATCCTTTCCTTAGAGCACTAAGACTAAAAAAATAGAATTTTTCTTACACACGCAGAGAACTACAAAAGACAAGGGAAGTAAGGAAAGAGAGAGAAAGAAAAGAAAAAAGGCAATTAAGCTAATGCACGTTGGGTATCACAAGGTTATAGATATTTCAAGAGCTGAGCAATTTACCGTCTGGAAAGGGAGAAGAGCTCTTGCATAAAATGTCCCCCAGCTCAGATTTATTATGCTTTTACTTGCATTATACGTGATACAATTAGCAGGAGGTGCCAATAAGGCATTCTCTCAAGGACGTGGTCATTTCATACCATCTGTTATTAATTGCATTGTCCTTTCCACAGCTAGATAGAGGAGAAAAAGTTCTCTGAGAACCACCTGAAAATTCTGACTGCATGATGGCTGGAATTTAAAAATATCTAACCAGAGTATGTGGTTGGACAAAAAGTATCAGAGAAAAACTGCTTCTCAAAAATTCAAGAAAAAAAGTCATGAATATAAAGCCCTAGTGTAATTTATATTAATCTGTTGGGCTTTTTTTCAATTTTCAACTACAATGATAATTTCTATGTAAAAAAGAAAAATGTATGTAGAAATTAAAAAGGAACAATTAAACTTCACCACTTAAAATAAGGCTGTACTCTGTATGGTTTGTTGAAGTCATGGTTGGGTTTTTTTTAAAAATTTGCTTGTTCCCTAATCTGTTCATAAAACCAAGGATAATAAAAGTTGTCTGTTCCTTTATTCTTTTTCTTTTTTTAGAGAAGTAGAGAAGTACTGAACACAAGAAAAGCGGGGAAATCAGAAGGTTCAGGGTGAAATCTCAGATACAGTAGCCAATGTGGGAGATTCCACAGGGAACAAATATACAAACTGTATATAAAACTTGTGTACCTCTCAATTTCAACACAGTAACCTGGTTATAAAATATATTACAAAAATGTGAAAAAAAAAACCCAAAAAAAACCACTCAAATAGAGTAAATAAAGTTTTGATTATGCAGTAATATTTTTCAGCATTCTGGTAAGTGCTGGAATATTCTAAAAGCCATATTTCCCTGGAAACTGAGGAAGGTTATCATCAGAATTAGGAGCACAGATCAGACTTTCACAGTAAGATCAAACAAAAGGATTGCAAATATGAGGAAAAAAAAGAGGTGAGACCTTGTTTGGGTTTAAATAGACTTGTTTTATTTTTGATGTAATGTATCAAACAAGCAGGCCAAGCAGGAATTTTAATTGCACTGGAGATGAAAATATGTGAGACAGGAGAAGGAATTTAAGGGAACAGGATGAAGTTGTTTGACCTCAAGAAAGAAAACAATGCTTTTCATATCTAGCAGTCAATAAAAAGGATATTATAAAAGATTATAGCCAAAGAGCTTAATTACAAGATATCAACCATCTAAGATGAACACTCAAAACTGAGATAATGTTTTTAGTCTGGCTTATGATTTTCATTTTAAGTATTAGAGTGTTCAGCTTCCCAACAGTGTAGACATTTTGATTTTATTTCAAGTATGCAAAGTCACAGAATCTCCTCCACAGTATGTTCTGGAAATTAATACACATGATACCTGATGATTCATCTTCTCAAACATTTTACCTTTTATTTAAGCCTTGAAATTAAGTGCTAACATAGCTAGCCTTTTGCTTATGAAATTTTTATATTCTGTGTTCCTTATGTAATGTTTCAAAAGATTAATTTAGGACTTCAGGCTTAGATAGCGAATGCTGCAATACTTAACTGTATCATATTTCTATACATACATTAAATTAATGTTTATATCCGAAATCATACGAGTCTGTGAGATCTCTCCAAGATTTTTTCATCAAAAACTCTTAGTGCTTTTTCTGATGAGGACATTATAGGCCACAGAAAATCAGAAGTGAATTTTATATCATCATGATAGTTTGTATCTAACAAAGGAATTCTTTATACCTTTGCGTCATTTTCCAAGCACAAATGAAAAAACCCCAAACTATATCCTTCTTCAAATCAGGCAGAAGTGGTTTTGACTCTTGCCCAGGGATACCCTCTTCCACCTTGGAGCTGTTCCCAGCCTTATTGTCTCGATCAATGTTCATCAAGAAGCATTTTATATCTAAGTAGATTTCTATTTCATTAATTATTTATCCCACTAGTTAGGGCTAGATGCCCTTTCCATCATTTTAATCCTGTTAATACATGCTCTCCAGTAGAATCACACAAATTCTCTGTAGCTGGCTTTAACTTGAGTACTATTATGGCTGAATTATGATCTTCCAACACTCATGTTCTGTTAACACTAACAATCCATAAACATTTGCACTGCTCTTGTTAAAAATGAGATGCACACATGAAGAGTGTACAAATCTAACACTGCTCTGATTACAAAGATTGCTAGTTACATCATGACGCTGGTATTGCAAAGAAGGTCCTTCAAAACTGAAGCCATGATCTCACCATCTGACAAAACCAAAGGAGAAGAAGATTTGCCTCAGATATTGGCAAAGATTGTTCAACAGATCTGTCAAAATCTACATCTTTTTTTCCCCCATGTGTGTTGACAGTCCCAGAGTCACAACATCATTGACATAAGCAAAACTTAGTGGGAGGTGTCCTGTGACTGGTGTGCCATGATGAACACTTACAGGCTCTTTGGGAGAGATACATGGGACAGGAGAGGTTAAAGGGCACATAGGGGAGGATTTGGACTGTGTGGCATTTTCAATTAGCAAGAACAGAGTTGTGAACCTCTGGAGAAGAACAAGGGGAAAGCAAATAGAGCAGTTGTTGCTGTGTGGTACACTATCTCCTGCCCAGACAGGATAATGACACTGATGAATTATTCCACACACAATTAAAGGATATCTCTAGAGCATTCTTTGTTGTCCTTACAGGTGATTTTAACCTCCCAGCCACCAACTGGGAGTGTCATACGGGGGACACAAACAGGTTCTGGAAATTTCTGATGCTCACTGTATGTACTAAGGGCACTGAGGCACTACAGTACTAAGTAAGAAAGGCACCCTCCTAGATTTGCTCTTTGTGAAGAGATAAGAAAATGGTGGGCAAAATAGCAATTTCTGACTGTCTTGGTCACTGGACTATAAAATAGTTGAATTTCAAGTTATTAGCAATAGGAGGAAACTTCCACCCTGGATATAGAGAGAGCAGACTTAAGGCTGATGGAAGAATTACTTAGTAAGGACCCCTGAGAAACTGCTTTTGAAGGTATTGTGGTCTATGAATTCTGATCAGTTTTTCAGAGACATTTGTAAAGACCACAAAAGCAGAGAATTTCACAATGCTGAAGTCAAGAAAGTGGGGCAGATGAATGGCTTGGCTGAACAGGAAAAGGAAAGTATATGGAGATAGAAAGCAAGGACTGGTGACATAGGAGGGTAGAGAGGCCTTACAGAGGGATCTGGATAGAATAGAGAAGTGGGCAATCAACAATCATATGAAGTTTAAGGAGAAAAATTGACATTTTCTGCACCTGGGAAAGGATGTTCCTGGTTAAACATACAAACTGGGGGAAGAGTGGCAGGAGAGCAGCCCTGCAGAAAGAGATCAAGGGGTTTGAGCTGGTTATGTTCAATGCAGTCTGGGATTATCCTAGACTTGCTGCTTGCTGCACAACTTTCTAAGAAGATGTTAGGGTGATTGAAGTCCCTCAACAAGATTAAGCCCTATGAGCATGGTGCTTCCTATAGTTCTCCATCAATAACCTCTTCTTGATTGAGTGGCCTCTAGTAAACATAAACAACAAAAATTCCTTTGCTGTCTGGGTCTCTAATATTCACTCATAAATTCTCAGCATTTGCATGTGCTTTTCATAAACAGAACTGTGCTGTCAATGTACTTATCTCTTGAAATTTAGAGAACAATCTCCCACCTTTCTTTCCCTGCATGTACCTCCCAAACTGTTTACAGCCTTTGATTACAGCACTCCAATCATGTGATTCATCCCATCAAGTTTCCAAAATGACAAATAGATCATACTTTTTCCAGCAATACAGTGGGAAATCTTACTATTTTGTCATTACTGTACTACTGTTGAAGATGTCCCTTGAGCAGCACCTGTAAGAAGAATGAAATTAGAAGTGAATTGAAAAGTTTTCTGGTGTGGAAGAACCCCTTGCAAAGTCAAGGAGGGCTGCTTAAACATATTATTAAATTACACATGGTTAAATCTCATTACATAATACAGACCTTTACAAATGCCTGATAAATATATATTTCTTAAAATTCTACCTACATGTCGCATTTGAATGCTACAATTTAGCCTAAAATAAACCCCAAGTGTCTGTAGTCAAATTCCTTTATGGATCCTGATGTTAAGACATGCTTAGACTATTCCTCACACATTATTCTTGAGTGCAACTATATACACCATCTCTTGGGGTGCCAGCACCTCTTATGAGGCTGGTTTCTCTTCCACAAGAAGTAGATTTGGTAGGCATATCCAGAGATCAATATCTGCCTCGATCCACAAGGTTATAACCTACTGCTGGAGTATTTAACTTCAAGGCAGCTCCCTAAATTGCAAAAGCAAGTCCCAAAAAATGAACAGACAGACCTATCTTACTAGTTTTGCATTCCCCATACTATTTGTAGCCATATTTTCAGCACTTACTGCAAAACATCCCCGTTTATGTATGCTTTGTTGAAATATGCATGCTGTGGAAAGGAGAACTCTTTGGGGAATGCTGTAATCTTTTTTGTGTGCATCACATGTGATTCTTACAAGGGTGAACTACCAAAGCAAAAAAATAGGGAGAAGAATATCTAATGTAAAACCTCCACCAATGTAATACAAATTCAGAAGCACAAACAGCTGAGAAAGCTGTATTAAAACATGTCTATATTTGAATTTAATGTTTATAGAAGATATTGGAGCAGCAGCCCTAGAGATGGATGCTTTTTATTCACCCACACCAGGGGAGAGCCCATATGCTTCTTTCTGTTCCATTGAACAGACAGCAGCAGATGGATGCTTCTTTTTGCCTCACAAGTCATAGGAAGATCATACTCAAGGGAAATGCAGCTAGATGACTAGATGTTACTGTACTAAATAAACACCAGCCGACACAGCACATGCTATAAATCCTGTATGTATGATCAGTGAGGAATGAAAAATAACTGCTAATGTCCCTGGAGGTGGGGGGAAGAGTGGGGGGTAGGGTGGGAACTCTGGAAGTGTTTAGGATGTTAAGGAAGTTGTTAGGTCATGCAGAAAGAAAATTAAGAAAGAAAATTAGGATGAGTGAAAGCTCAGAATTTAATCTGGCCACTACTGTAAAGGATATTAAAAATGTTTTTATAAATACATAAATAACGAAAGGAGGGACATGGAAAACTTCCATTCTTTATTGGAAAAGAGGGAGATTATACTCACCAAAAATGAGGAAAAGACTGAGTCTTTTTTTTTGCCACAGTCTTCAACAGTAAGGCAGGTTATCCTCAGGATAACTGCCCCCATTAACTGGTAGATGGGGACAGGGAGCGGAATAAACCCCCTAAAATCCAGGAAGAGGTAGTTAGTGACCTGCCAAGACACTTAGATGCTCACAGTCTATGAGACTGGATGGAACTCATCCTAGGATTATGAGGGAGCTGGCAGAAGAGCTCAGCAAGCCTCTCTCCATCATTTGTCATCAGTCCTGGCCCACCAGGGAGGTCAGGAGGTCCCAGACACCTGGAAGTTGACCAATGTGACACCCATTCCCAAGAGGAGCTGGAAGAAGGACCTAGGGAACTACAGGGCTGCCAGGCTGACCTCAGTGCCTGGAAAGGTTATGGAACAGATCCCCTTCAGAGTGATCACAGGGCACCTACAGGACAGCTGCCAGCACAGGCAGGGGAAATGCAGGTCCAGCCTGACCGACTCACCAAGAGGATGAGGAAAAGCCTGTGGATGATGTCTTTCTGGATTTCAGCAAAGCCTCTGGCTCTGTCTCCTAGAGCATGCTCTTGGAAGAGCTTGCACTCCATGGCCTGGACAGGTGCACTCTCTGCTGGTTGAGAGGTGGGCACAGAGAGTGTAGGTAAGTGGTGCTGCATCCCCAGTGCTGGGCCCAGTCCTGTTTAATATCTTTAATCTGGGTCAGAGGGCTGAGCCTACCATTAGCAAACTCTTGGAGAGCACCAAATTGAATTGGACTATCCATCTGGAGGGCGGAAAGCTCTGCAGAAGGACCTGGACAGGCTGGGTCAATGGACCATGAGGTTCAGTGAGACAAAGTGCTAGGCACTGCACTTTGACTGTGATAAGCCCATCCAGGGCTATAGGCTAGGGGCAGACTGGCTGGAAAATTTCCCAGAGGAAAAAGACCAAGTAGGTCACAGTTTTACTTTCAAAAATATTTTGGTAACTGCAGACAGTCACAGGTGGCTTAGTCTGCTGTTGTCTGTGTGGGGTCCTAATTACATAGACCTCTTAATTTACTTTTCTCTTGACATGTGAAGTGTGTGTAACAGAGTGCATTTGTGAGAGTATTGGGAAAGGTGTGCTGTGTGTAAGCCCATCTGTGAGAGGACAAAGCAGAGTCTGCTATTGGCGTGCTTGTCCCTTTTTGTGGTAGCTAACAGAAGTGGATCAGGCTCTCCCACACAAAACCAAAGGCATCAGCTTCATGGAATAGCTCAGGTAAGCTGAAGAGCTGCAGATACAAGATGAGATCAGATGGGGAATATTGCAAATGTATGAGACAAGAACACAGCAGAGAGAAGATTAATGCTGAGAGAGCATAAGAGGTAATTTCAGGGTTGTTATGGGAGAATCAACAGCCTGCTTTTCCCACCAAAGAGAGTAGTTCATTGATGCCATGAATTATCTGCCTTAAGTTTATAGAAATACATTTTTCATGGACTATATTATGAAATTTGCTCATTATTAATAATCATTTATCTATGATTTGTCAAAAGGGATGTAAAGACTGAGCCCTTCTTCTTGGTTTGGTCAGCATTTTACATAATGTTTCCACACCACCCATTTTCTGCCAAGTCTCACTTCCTTGCCATGGAAGTTTGCATTTAAATATTGATCTGTTTGAAGGCTACATCTGGCAGGTCATACCTCTCCTGTGGGGGACAACTAGGATGATTCTCAAAAGCCTTTTTGTCGATTCACATTTTCATCAGCTGATGCCCACTCCACAGCCCCACAGTGTTTCTGCTAGACACGCTGAACGCTTTTGTAATCACACCAGTTCACCACCAATTTGCAAATCAGAGAATTTGCTGAATTCTTTCAGCATCTTGGTCTACCAAGTGCTAATTTAACTAAATAAGATTTTCAGGTCACCTTCTTAAGTGTCTCATAGATTTGGCCAAGAAACTATTATCTCTGTCAGTCCATCTAACTCTTCTTTAGTAAATTAACCTCTGGATGATTATGACCAGACCACTGCTCAAAGAGTGTTCTTGGGTGAGTTTTCCTAAATCTTTTTCTACAATATCTTCATAGACAAACTTATATAACTTCTAAATTCTAATTTTTTTTCTGTGTTAGAAATCGGGTATATAATACTCAAAGCTGTAAATTTACCCTCAAAGTTTGTAATCTAATTTAAAAACAGCAAGCTGCTTACTGTTTTTTTACAGTGGGTGCTATTAGTTATCAGTATTTGTTCTTTAGTCAGTCCCTACCATGGCATCACGAGAAGAATGATGGCAAGAAGGAAGCTCAGACCCTTTAACAAGCTAATCTGTGGAAGTGGCATGAGAAGTGGTCCTGGACAAATTGCTGTGCCAAGCTGTCCTTTCACTCCTGTAAGAGCTCTTCAACTGCATCTCACTGATGAATAGAATTGCTAAGAAGTTTTTACAAAAACTGTGACTTTGTCATCGGGTCTGCTGCTTTCCTGTGGTAAGGTCTTCTCTTTCTGCTATTCCTGTTGATGAATTCTTTATGAGTTTTACTGAGAATATCCCAATGTGAGGAGACAAAAAGCCCTCAGCAGCTCTAAGTGTGCTTGAAGACAATACCTGCTACAGAGGGACATTTTGCCACTTTTGACTGTACCTTACTGTTTATCCACAGTCACATATGGCAAATAAACTGGAAATGCTGCACTCCCCAGAGAAGTTCTGCTAAGGCATTGTCACAGCAAACAAAAGAGATTCTTTCCACAGAATAACAAGTATGCCAGGTATTTTGCTTTCAGAAGAGTAAAGGGACAGTTTTATTATGAGAAGCACAATGGTATACTGAAACAAGTTTTGTCACTTTGGTTTTTAATAAAAACTATAAATAATTTCTGCCCATGAAGAATCTTGCAAGATAACTAGAGTTTATCAGTTACAAAGTTCATTTATTTATTTCTTACAAAAAGCCAACACCCCAACCAAAGCCATCTCTTTCTCCAACCAAATTTTTACCTTCGAACTTCTCATTAAGGAGAATTTCTTTCAAACATGAATTATTTTCTCATAACACTACACCACCTCACAGTAACTTTCAGATTAAATTTTATCAGAATACGAGAGAGACCAGTTCAAGATACTTTTAATTTAATTTTCAAGTAACAAAGATAATTTTGGAATTTCCAATACATTAAGACAAATCGTGGCCATTAATTTATTTAGAACAGAAATATTGGTTGATAAATGAAACTTTACACACTGTTCAAACAGAATTAATATTTTGAGTTACATTTTCTTTAAGCCCCCATGACTACTAAGGAGATAAAGAAAAGAGACTGAGTTCCCTGGTGCAACATTTTTATGTTTCTTGTTTTCAGTATCTTGAAGAACTTTAGTTCTTTGCTACTGAATATTTTTAAGTGCATATTTATTCAAATAGTGTAATAAAGTGTACAGCAATACAAGGTCAGGCTTAATTCCACATTTTGTTAGGATCAAAGGAATATTACTGATATTTTATTTTTAGTAATTGCATTAAAATACATATTTCACTTGTGTTCAACCACACAAATAAAAGGCTTAACTGAATTTTCAAGCCCTTTGGATATGAATTGAACTTCCATATGTTAAATGAACCATTATTTTTAATATTGCTATGAATATGTCTGTGAAAACCAAACACTATTCTTGATTAACAGATTATACTGAGGCTAAATTGCCTTTTTTAAAAATTTGTTTTCTCCATATTAATCCTATTAAAAATACCTCTGAATTTAATTAACATTTAATATAGAAATTGTGTTTGGTAATTGGCTTAATGTTTCTACTAATTGTTTATATATTAAATCCTCATTTTCCAGGAACACTTTACATTGCAAAAGAATAATAATTCTAATAAAAAAAATAATCTTTTTGTTGGGGAGATTTTTCTTTTTGAGCTAGTAACACAAATATTTTTGTTGAATCACCTCTAAGTTAGAATTACTATGACAAATCAGTTCTCTTAATTCTTAATTGTAGCTTCCAGTACATTATACTTTATTGAACATCATTGGTGAAATCAAAAGCAAAAAATTATTCTTAGGAAAATAATTTGTCTTTATTTAGACAACAGTAATTACCAGCCATAGATGCTTGCATGGTTAAATACTTAATAGTAGAATTTACTTGTACAAACATAAACATAATTTTTCTTTTCAAATAAGATAGGCTTTATGATCAACACCAATACAGACCTTTTTATTACCATTTTTGATGTTATTTTAAGAATAATTTACAGACTTTTGATTTATTAGCACATCCTGTTAATGAATAAGTATCTTGTGGAAGAACGTTTAGGAAAAAGCCTTTAAATGAAAAAAACATAGCTACGTTGTCAGAAACAATGAAAATAATTTGCTGTGAAATGTGGAATTTTCTGCAATACAGGACAAATTAGAATATTTTTTATTTCTCAGCTGATGAGAACAGGAAGAAATTCCTTTTTAAGTTTAATATCTAAAATCCCAGTCCTGCAAAGTTTGTATCTCCTGCACGATAGACAATAAAAGATGCTGAACTCAAAAAATACTGAAAAACGTGGAAAAATTTGTGCAGAACAAAGCCCACCAAGGCCATTTTGCACTCATTTTTTTGCTTTAACGAGCACAAGATGAATGGGCCAGAGATTACAACCAACACCCAGGAATAGAAGTCAGGTACTTCAAACGCCAGATATCTGTAGATAATAATTATTCTGATAACATGCAAACAACTAAGGTACTGCCTTCTGTGTCAATGAAAGTGACTACTGGAAGATCAGTCCTGCATCTAGTGTGTCCTGGAATCTCTAAATGTGTTGCTCTAACTTCTGTGCATCACCAACTTATGATGGTCCCATGCCATTTTTATGTCTGTGTTTATTCCTGTATTCCTGATTTATAATTGGAGTCTAGCACTGCATAAGTGATCACTGAAGTGTAATTCCTGAGTCTAACTCCTAATTGGATTAAAGATCTCTGCAAGCACAGGTCAGTTAGGTATGGGTGAAACTCAATGTATAATTTGGTAATTTGGCTAATGTTAGAAAAAAAAAAAATGTGTAAAGATAAACAATATATGTTACAAAATCTTTGTTTATTGACCAATAAAAGAGAGGTCTTCAGTCTTTCTTTTCTACATTTTTAAGATGGCCTTGTAAATTTTGTTCCCCTGAAAGGAATTGTATAAGCTAGATGTTCGGAGACTTAATGTTAGATGTTTAAGACTTAGACATCTGGAGTGCCTTTCAGAAATCTTAGGAAGTGTCTCTAAGAGAAATCATTTAGAGTATGCACCACATACTGCAGGTTGACTCAGGCTCATGTTTTGGTAGGTCATCCTGACTTACTAGCATGCTCTGATGAATTTGAGCAATTTTATTGAGTCAGCCTAGAGTGTTTCTGCCTTTTCCTTCACATTGTCTTGAAAAATACATTCCTGGAGAGCCACATGTCCTTGGTGTGAAGCACAATTAGACATGTCATCTGGTACAGCTAGAAATCCTCATCCCAGCTGGCCTTTCACAATAACCTAGTTCAAACCATCTTGAAATATCTAAGCTAAATCTTGCAGAGCAACCTGGTTTGCACAAAACCAACTCCATCTTTGTTTTGCCTTACATCCCCTGGCTTCTGTACTCACTGATTTTACACTTGCCTCCTCCAGTGCTTAATCAGAGCATAGGAAAGGTACACATCACTGTTTGACTAGCTGCATTCAAGTACCAGCCACAAAATGTTGTTAGGTGGAAGAATGGGTCTTTCATGCCTTTTTTAGGTACCAGGCTCTCATTTTACAAAGGACCACATTTACAGCCATGTTGCTACAGCAATGAAAGGACCACCACTGGTACAAAACACCAGGGCTATAAAATCTGCACTTCGAAACATACCTTTAGCAATTTTTTCTCCTTGAAGAAACCAAGCCTACTAAATCTTGCTAACTAGCCACATCAAGAATTAGGAGGATATGGGGAAATAACAGTGGTCCCAGAGACTCCAAGATGTACTCACGTATGTGCCAGAAGCCAATTTTTGCCTTGGAAGATGCTCACTTTACTTGTTCTTTGCTTTCTTAGTAAGCCCAGGTCATTTGAAGCATTTTTTTAATACACACAAGCACAGAAAAGAAAACAGAGTAGTTGTGGATTGTTTGACATATTTTCTGTAAAGTCTTACTTCACCATACATTTTTATGTCTGAGTAGTTTTACTTGTTATATCTGCACTGTCTTTTTGCATATTCAAACACAGATTTTTTTTTTACCTTATTGCTTGCTTTTGCTTCAAGTTATACATCATGGTGTACTGCTCCTGAATGCTCCAGCTCCTTCAGTCCTCTCGGTGCTCAGTTCAAGTACACCCTGTATGTGCAAAAAGTGCATGGCTCATACAAACCTCACAGACCTGCCAGAGCACAGGCCTGATCTGGCACATCTCTACTCTTCCACTTCCAGTTCAATGGGAAAATATTAGTTCTTAAATTGCACACTCTTTGGTGTATATGATATGTTTTTCATCCTACAGTTACTGTTTTAAATCCTTCTAAGCCCATGCAAATTTTTTCTTTGTTTTGTTGTCATTTGCCACCACTGAAAGTAGTGTTTTTGCATAAATCAACATTTCACATATACTGTGTCAATGTGTTATTATTAAATATTTCACACATTATGACCTTGAGTGTTTCTTATTCAAAGATTCATACAAGATTGATCCCTGTACAAACATTCTGAAAACTCTCTCTGACAAAGTCTCAGGCAGGTATGAGAGTTGTTTTTGAAATTCACCCCTCAGTATAAAGTCCTTTGGCAATGCTTGACAGTTCTCATGTGCTAAACAAAATAACAATGTGCCAATCTGAGATAAATGTAAATTTATCTCAGAACTGATTAACCAGTTTCAGCCATTGTTTCGGATACACTAAGGGAATGCCTTTTGTTGCAAAACAAAACTAATATTGAAATTGTGGTTTCTCTTAAACTGCTGAATCTTCAGTTGAAATGAAAAGATCATCCCTGCCTGAAAATATTGTTGGCCTGGCTCCTTGAATAAAAACCTTGAGGAATACATGCCAGATTTGCAGTTACCTACCCCTTATAAATTCTCCTGCAGTAAGGAAAATTAAGTTGAAAAATTAATACTGACTTCAAACTCTCTTCCCCAAAGTTGCTCAGGGAAAAGCAGGACAAGTTCTATGGAACAGGCACCTACCTATCAGATGTGTCAGTTACCACTTGTAAAAAGTATTTTAGTGCTGCATGCTGAAAATTGAGACCAACTGAGTTGTTATGAGAGATATTTAATATATGATGTGGTAGTGTTACCAACACCTTTCTAGCCACCAGTGAAAAGCACAGGAAGGGGGAGGTTGCTGTAGGGGAAATGAATTTATCTCAGCCAAGCCCAATACATATGATCAAGGTGAAAGGAATCATCTTAATTTGTACAGTAACTGAAAATTTTCATGGTTATTTAAATACATATTATGATAGAGCTCTATTTTTGACATTTTCCTGAGTAGATCAAAAAACAACCCTTCAGCCCTCTAGCTGAAAGACACTGTTCAAGGGTGGGAGACAAGTTCTTTAAACAAAGGGGACTGCCACATCAGGCAGACAAGTACAAAACTAATAACTCTTCTCTATAAAATTATGAAATCCTGCAGTGCAAATGAGATGGGATTAGCCAGAAAGGTAAGCTATTTAGAAGGGAAAAATCAGTGAAAAAAAAAATTTGCAAAAACCAGAAAACTTAATCATCTGGATGCTTGATGGATGCTTGGATGCTGTGGTGCCCTATATCCTTTTTATGTCTCTAGAATAGTAAAAGGACTTAATTTTTATCCAAAATTGAGCCTTTCTCTCTGAGAACTTCCCCAGCATCACATCCTTTTTCTTTCCTACACAGACCAAAACATGCACAAGCTTTCTGTAGCATTTTGGGCTCTCTTCAGGAATGTTTGAGTGGCTCCAGGCACAGTCTTGGATCATCTTTGTAGTGAGACACTGTCTGTTATTTTATTGTTCCCCCTTTTGACCCATTCTGGGACAAGCTTGGTTTGTCTTTTGGAGATGGAGGGAGAGGGGTTAGGGGACGGGAGGAGTTTTAGATCCTTCTTTGGGATTGGTTTGTCTTCCCTCTGGAGTGACTTGGTACATTCTGAAATCTATCTAATTTTTATTCGTCTCAATATTATACATATATATGTATATAATTATTCTATACCCTTTCATAATTAATTGTAATTGAAATCTTGTAATACGCCTACTTGGTTATTTTTTTTTTTTTTGGTCATTGCTGTAATATTGATTGTGAAAGAATATTAATTTCTGTACAATACTCTGTTTTATTCAGATATATGTAGGTTCTTTCTCCCATGTGCCTCTGCTGTTTTTTCTGAGGGAGGAAAGGCCATTGGACAAAAAGTCTCAGACTTCATTTTCCATTATTAAGTAAAGAGGAATTAAATTAACAAGAAAACATGTCTGACAGTAGAATTAAAATTTCACTGATTTTTTTTTTTATCTCTGTCTAAACCAGCATTCTTTGCACTTGTTCTTCATGTTTTCTAGTTGAGTTAAATGAGTTTGACATTGGGATATTTATGTACAAAATACTGCTTTTAAAAAACCTTTCTTCTTTACTTTCCTGGCTTTGGGGATTATTTGTGTTCTCATTTAAATGGGAATTTTTGCTAGAGTCTTTTCTAACATTTATAGATAAAAATATTTTTACATTTCATATGTGCAGAATATTAACTATTATAATTTGTCTTTTATTGAAAAAAATGGGTGTTTTATAAATAAAATAAATCTACATCTATATAGTCTAGTAAACTTCTATGTCAGTGTTGTAGTATGCAGCACTAATGATATTTCCAGGATTGCACTATGGCTTTACTGCTCAGTTGGATTCTATCAGAAGCTGTATTTTAATCTGTGCTCAAGAATTTAGTGGAGTCACTGTAGTTGTATCACCTGGGAATTTTGCAGGATCACCATACATCAGTCTAATGCAAAACTAAATTAGCAATGCCTGTGTTGTCAGAAATGAGTCCAACCTACACTGTCTTTGTAATATTTGCAACTACTGTGCTGCAGGCAGGAAAACAAAGACATTTTTAGAGGTTAATTTAAGACCTGCCTGTATATTGTAGGGTCTCACAAACCTGGCAAAAAGGACTCCCAAAGCATGTTTCCAAGCTTATTTTATTTGCAGCTTTTAAGGTTAAGACCCCCACAATGTGCAATGGTCAAATAACAGCAACTGCAAAAGCAATTCCAGTTGAGCTTATGGGTTTGGTTTTTTTTTGCCAAAATTCAGACATCTGTTAAACAATGCAGCCCTTAAAAAGCAAAATATCTATGCTTGCATCACAACACATACAGAATTATCGTGATTCATATCTCTGACTATTTGGATTTAGTTTGCAACTACTAACAGCTAATTTGGGAAAATAAACATCAATTTGCTTCCTTAGTTTTGGAACAAATCTAGTTCTAAAAATGGCTTCGAATTGGCTGGAGACCATGGGCCATGATTTTGAATTAATACTAAGGGTATATCCTAATTTCTCATTTAATGTAAATGTTTCTGGATTGATTTCACCACCAAACCATTCCCAAGATCTAATTGCATCTTGCACTTCTGAGAGTTCTCTCTTTCTTGTTTGTTCCCTTTAATCCCAGCTATCCTTTTCCTGTGACCACCTTAATTCTTTTTTCTATTTGTCCAGTCTTTATTTCTGAGTTTCCTTCACTTTGATTTCTTTGGGCATTAGAGTATTTTTTTGCTAAACCTACTAACTCTGAGACCCTTCGTATATTTGAAGTCTGCTATGCTGAAGGTCATTCTCTCTCTCTCTTTCTACTATTACATGGTATTTCATGTGGTAATATATCTAAGATGAGATGGCATTATAGCAGAATATGAAACAAAAAAGATAGATTTCAAGTTAATGATAGGTTTGGTTTAGAAGAATGTGATCAAAACAGAAAAGGAGAAGGGGGAAAACACTTATTTTGAAATCAAAGGTAATGAGCAGTTCAAACAACAAATAAACATATTGGAAAGAAACACAATTTGGAGCAATTTTGAAAAAGAAGGAGAAAAAAGCCCTACCTAACCACTATAAATAGTTATGGGTATACAAGAACATAGAAAGGCAGAGGCAGATAATAATGTGATTACTGTGGTAATGATATGCATTAGATACATTACAGGGGGAAAAAAAATCCATACTTAATGCAGCCAATCCACTTATTGATTTTTCTTAATGTTAAAAAAATACTGCTTGAAAACCAAAACCAGATATCCTTTTTTATATTCTCCCTCACTTATGAGCCCCATCTCCACATTCCCCTTGATTAAGAGCAGTAGACAGAGACAATAGAATAATACATATCAAATCTCACACCTACTGGACCAGTTTTAGATTTCATGTAAAAGTTGACTGGGTCACTGTTGCTGTTGAAAAAAAAATACACGAATAGCAAAAGATGGAAATACCAATTACTACTTTTGCTTGACACATTGTTTAACTTTATTTTGCTTTATTTATATTCTTTCATTATACTTCCTAAGTATATATAGCATATACTTGCCATGAATTCATCTGACTGCAAATCTAGGTGAACTTCACTGACAAGGTTGCAAAGTCTTAGCATTCCTTATTTTCACTTCTCAACTCATATTTAATGTGACTAAACTTTGAACAACCTTGCAAAATACAGATTAACCAAAACTTCATCTTTGATGTTGCCAAACCCTATTTTCAGCAATTAGAAAGGCGTCTGGCACAGAATCAAACCCAGCTCTACAGCAAACTAAAGTTTTGGTCTTGACTGTCTTTTTCTCAATTACAAGAACAAAGCTACTGAATAGATAAATAAAAAGAGCAGAGCTAAGTCAAAAGCCACTTGTATGATTGATCTGATCTATTGGTAAAATCAAAGCATGTGTAACAAACATTTTTATTATTTTCATTCCCACTCATTTCAAGTGCCATTTTCTGAGCGCAGGGAGAATAAATAAACCCTATTGCTGTCATTCCCTGGACAGAGTGATGTAATCCTTCCACAGACTTTTGGATTTGTCCAAGATGACACAGATCTGATCAACTAGAGAAAGCAGGCAATTCAGCATCGTCATTTGCAAATAAAAAAGTGAGTGCACACAGAAGCAGCAGAAAATGTGGAGATGCCAAACCAGGTGTCTGAACTGGTCAATGGGGTTATTTAAAAGAGAGCAGCAAGCAGAGCTGCCCTTGAAGTGGAGGAAAAACATTGATGATGAGGACTGTCAAAACTAATCAAACTGATGATTGCAAGCAGAAGAGGAAAGTTCTGGCAATGCAGGAGACAGACAGCAAGAAAAAAAAAGGTTGAAAACCTGAAAACTAATTGAAAAGGTGAAGAGAAAAAAGAGGGTAGAAAAAAGATGACTGAATGCAAAACACAATGTGGCAGCAAAAGTTCTGTCTTGTGAACAGCAAATAGAAGCAGTTTTGTGCAGGAAAAAGCCCCACCAGCAGAATGGCAGGGAGAGTAGTCCTTCAGCATTATATTTTACCCATTTTGCCCTAGGACTGCAGTATGTATATTCTTTTAAGCAATGTTTTAATTTTTTGCTTGTGACCTAATTAAATTTAATATTTAGAAATTATACTGCTTCTGTAACCAGATAAATATGAGGCACACCCAGAATGTGGAGATCTTTCAGTGGATTTTAACTCCAAGAATTTTTAGACTGATTTAGAAAACCAGATTATTTTAAAAGTGCAATTTATCTTTTCTCCATTTTTTACTTGCATGAGTGGTATGCAACAAAACCAAATAACAGGAAAAAAGACTTGTCTTGATCTCCCATGTCTCAGTTTGGCAATCCAGCCTGTCTCTAAGCTTTAGCCTTTAAAGAAATCATAGAGGAAGGAAACAGTTGCTTTAGTAAGGCCAGCAGGCTTACTTGTTTCTTCCATCTCTCTCCTGTATACAATGGCACTACCAATATAGATTTCAAGCCTTTTCAGCTATGCTTATCATTCACTTAACTTCAACCACTAAAATTGGTGTTCAACACCTCTGCAAATCTACTCCAGGTGCAGGTGTAAAATCTGAATTAAGCACTTTAGACTTGAAAATATTGAGGATGAGGATTGAGCCTTCATCTTACCTGATCTCTAGCTCTGATCAAATTTCTCTGAACAAAATCAATTTTGGACAATCCTAGGACAGTCACACATTCTAAGATAAATTGAATGTTATGTATTCTTGTACAATTGTTGGATAAAGAAAATTAGAACACCTTTCACATCACACTCTGTAGTTTCATCAACCTGCAAAACTATTACTTCATGTGTTCTTGCAATATGACTCAAACACTTTCCTTGAATGAATAATGATTGTGAATATTTTATTGAACACACAAGAAAACCCTTCTCTTCCTTATATTCTGTTAATTTTCACTGTCATTAAAAAGAAAAACAGGGCACCTCCATTGCAATATGACAGTTCTGCTAGGAAGAAGAAAAATGTATTGCAGAAGCAAAAAAGGAAAAATATTTTATTATATATTATATATTATATATTTTATGTTATATTTTACATTTTATGTTTTATATATTTTATATATGTTATATTTGTTATATATTTTTTTAAATTTTAGATCGACAAACTTAAACCATTTAGGAGGTTAAGTTAATAAAGCAGGAAAACACAAAAGAAGGAAGAGTTAACTTTTAAGGATTAAATTGTGGGAATGACAAAGAAACCTACATTTAAATAATTACTTAAAAATCTAAACATTTTTTGCATTTTGGATATTAAAAGGAACTACTACTATTTAATGGCATAATATAAGATTATGTTTTCATTCATCATTATTTGGAACTTTTCCCTATTTAAAGAGTAATTCTAGTGTAGACAGAGATAGTTCTTCAAAGTTTTAATGCTGACCTTAACCAATTGCATTCCAACTATGGATAGAGAACTTTAGTAAAATTTTTTTAAGATTCTCACATCTTCCACACCTAAAAATACTGAGAAATCTTTGATTCTACATTTTATTCAATCCATCTTTAAACCGTAGGCATTCAAACTGGAACTGATACTTTTATTTTGAAATACTCACTGGAAATACAGGTGTTGATGTTTGTTCCTCTGCAAAAGCATTTTTGAGGAGTGAAAGAAGTTCCTTAGGTGGATTGTTACAAATTTTTAAAGTAGTCTGTAAGAATGCCATTATCCTTATGCCTCCCTCAGTCCCCTACTCCCTTATACCCTTCCTTAAAATGACTTTGTGGATATCTGAATTCCTAAAAGCAATGAAACTATAAATAATAAATAGATTCCTTGTGATTAAAAAAGCAGGAAAAACCTAAATAAAATTATTAAACACTCATATCCACCTGCTTAATTCATATTAGTAATCCCAAAATACAAAAAGCATTGAAAACACTTGAAGTCACATATCCTTAAATACAAGAAAACATTATTTTTTGACACGGGTCCTCCCAGGTTAAGATACATTTTAAATGCATAATTTTGATCAAACAAAATCAAAATCAAAAACAAAAACAAAAACAAAAACAAAAACAAACAAACAAACAAAAAAACCACAAAAAAAAACAAAAAAAAAAAACCAAAAAAAACCCAAAAAAAACACACAAACAAAAACAAAACAAAACAAAACAAAACTAAACTAAACTAAAAAAAACAACCAAAAACCAAATTCACCTTTCTTCTACTTTAATACGAGGATAATTTTGTCAAAATATGACTTTTCTGCAAAAATAACCAAGATGAGGAAGAAAGATGAACAATCTATGCATTAAGAACAATAATACAACCATCCCACTGAAACCTGTGGTTCCTATAAAATTAAGAAAATAACAAATTAACTTAGCTAAATAATCCATATTTAATTTGTTATGTAACAATGCCTTGATGAAAGCAAAAAAATTTGAGAAGGTGCTTAAAGGATCTGTGATTGTTATATACATTGAGTTTCAGCATTTTCTTTCCTTTTTTATCTTGACATCTTATGCTGTTTAAGTGAAAAACAGCTACTTAGGAAATTATAAATTTTAATATGTTTCTTAGCACTCGTCTTTCTTTCCACTGTTGCTTATTATCATTATTATTATTATTATTATTATTATTATTATTATTATTATTATTATTATTATTACATGAATTTTCCCCTTGCAAAACACTTTGCATTTGCAGCAAATGTACAAGGTTGCATTGTGGCTGGTTTTATATACAGAGAAATATAAAACAAGTGTTATTATTTCCACAAAAGAAATAACCAGCTTCACTACTCATGTTGCATGAAACCTGCTATCACTGGTAAAAACTAAAACCCTCTGTCATTCTTCACATGGAGTTTGGCTTTGTTATTTTGGCTGGTGGTGCTGAATTATTACTCCTCCTGCAGGATAACCAGCTGAGGGAAAGGAAAAGTGAAATTCAGCTAAAAAATTGGTATTTCAACTTCCTCCTGGAGCTCTATGCAGCTGGAAACCCAGGGATGGTTCAGCATCTGCTCTGACAGCAACTGTTATTGTGTCTTGTCACTTCCATCTCCTAGTGTGGCTGCCAAACCCAACCAAGGCTTGTGATTTCAGTAGTGAAAGGTGTAGGGATATGCTCAAAAAACGTTGAAAATAAAATTGTTCTACAAAATTAAATATTTTCATGAGAATACATTCAGAATTGTGTAAAGATCTATATATACATGAGCTATGCTTTAATTCAATCTTGGGGGGCAGATGCTCATTAATTTTGTATTTCACATAATAAATCTATACTTAGGTTGTTATTACTGCAGTAAAAACCTTAGTTTAAAAGATAAAAATAAGAATTTTAAAAGTTCATCTAAAGCACTGCGAGTAAAATGAAAAATTATGTACTTTCTATAACTGGTAATCAGCAGAGTTTAGTAAAGGAAAAATTGTGTGCAAATGAAATAACAGTTGGGTTATTATGGCTGCTGCTGTCAAAATCCTACACAACTACCTGAAAATGGATTCACACAGATCCCACATTTTTTCCTTAGATACAAAACACTGATTCACTGAAGATCTTGAGAGAAATTAATTGGATAAATCTTAGAGAGAAATTCAGATCAGGCAATGAAATATGCTTCTCATTCCCTTGCATGCCTGTTTGTATGTGTGCACATAAAATGCAAAACTCTGAATCGTTTGTTTTGCATCTTGCACATTGCTCCAATGCCAAAGAAAAGCTAATGTGATCTAATACCACAGTGCCCCTAGAAAATACCTTAAAAATTTCCACACTTTTCTACTAAGGAATATGATAAGGGAGAATGAGTGAAATGCTAACAGAAAAAAGATAATTTCCCCATAAGAGGGCAAAGTAAGCATTAAAGGAAACCCAATTATGGCTTCAGAGTAAAAGATCTGCTGGCAGCAGTTAAGCAAATTTGATTGAACGCAGTTAAAATTCCCAAGTGTAGAAATATGAAACTGCTTGTACTGACAGATCTAATTCTTGAAATGTATAGCAGAAATTCAGAACAAACAAAAGGGGCTGAAGCCAACTCCAGGCAGGCACTCAAGCAAGTCACTGACTTCCAATAATTCCTGGCACATTCTTCACATTTCAAAAGACAAGCAAATACTGAAAATTCTGAAAACTGTACACAACAAACATGGATATGAGTTGAACTACAGTGTGTGAAAATAAAGCATTCCTGTAGATATGCCACGTTAATAAAAGAATATTTCTGTAAGCTCTAAAACACAAACCAAACATGGCAACGTGATACATCCAGTGATATTTTTGCCATTGCAGAATGATGGTGAATTCTATTGACGGATACTGTGAGGCCACTGCTTGCTGCACCAGCAGCTTGAGGCCATGGAAACACTTTTTAGCTTCTCTAGTAGAATTTCCACTTAGACTCCTGGGTGTGCTAATAAAATAGGATAAAATACCCCTGTTCAAAACAAGATACAAAAACTTCCATTGTTAAATGACTTAGGGTAATAATTTATTAACTAAAGGCATTTTTATGTGGCTGTACCAACCCCTGACTGAAGGATCCTGTCTCTATCAGTATTCATATCCACAAAAGCCACCAGGATTAATATTGGGTCATATTTGAATCTCTTAGGGAGGAAAAAAACGACTTTTGTATCTTTAATTTTTAAGGAAATTTTAGACTTTATTTTCACAACTAGAAGCTCAAAATAAGTCAAATCTTCTTAAAAATGCTATAAATTATATAAATTATATAAATTATATAAATATTTATATAAATTATGTAAACATATTATATATTATATAATTATAATATTGATATATAATATAGTCGCATTTCTTTTTGCTGAAATGTTTTTCTTTTTGCTGAAATGTGAAAATATGTTTTCTAATAAAGAGGTGCATTTTCATGTATCAATATATAATCACTGGAACCCGCAAGAAGTACACTAGCAACTAATGTGATTTGACTTCTGAAGACAAAGCATAAAATGGAGAGGAAGGAGAAGTAAATCAAGCAATAGCTTGGTATGTTCATTATTCATCAGCTAATCACTAGACATAAAATAGTCCACTGTAATTACTGTCTAATCTGCAGCCATTTTTTTTCTGTTGTAGGAAATAAAACAAATTCTGACTAAAAGCTTGAAAGAAAGAAGAAGAAGAAGATGAAAAAGAAGGAAGAGGAAGAGGAAGAGGAAGAGGAAGAGGAAGAGGAAGAGGAAGAGGAAGAGAGAAAGAGAAAGAGAAAGAGAAAGAGAAAGAGAAAGAGAAAGAGAAAGAGAAAGAGAAAGAGAAAGAGAAAGAGAAAGAGAAAGAGAAAGAGAAAGAGAAAGAGAAAGAGAAAGAGAAAGAGAAAGAGAAAGAAAGAGAAAGAGAAAAGAAAAAAGAAAAAAGAAAAAAAAAGAAAAAAGAACAAGAAAAAAAGAAAAAGAGAGAAAAAAGAAAAAAGAAAAAAGAAAAAAAGAAAAAGAGAGAAAAAAGAAAAAAGAAAAAAAAAAAGAAAAAAGAAAAAAGAAAAAAAAAAAGAAAAAAAGAAAAAAGAAAAAAAGAAAAAAGAAAAAAGGTCGGGCTTATAGGCTAAAACTGAAATTTCATACATCTGAGTTTCTGTCCCATCACCTCCCTTTACCCACTGGTTGATGTTAAATGGGCCACTTGGGGTACTGTATATGAATAAAATCTGATTTTGCACAGAATCCTCTTCCGTACATTTATCAACTTTGGAGCTCTCACACATTCCAGAAAGAAATTGCTTTGGAATGAGATTAAATTTACCTGAACAGATTTTAGTGATGATGTTTTTCACTAAATTTTAAAATCAAAACAGTAAGAGCTCTTAAATTAAGCACATGAATAAATGCAAACAGCAACAGTGACAGAGCAACAACATTTGGTTACATTTAGAAACCTTCAAAACTGCTTGATTTACGCTTGCATATTTTCTTTCCCATGTCTGCATTTTCTGATTGATGTTATCCTTGGAGATACTAACAGCATGTGTTTTTCCAACAGATGTGTAGTTGATTTATTTCTGCACTCAGTGGAGATGCCTTGGCTCTTTCATGGTGAAGGATAACTGTTTGGAGCCTGGGGTCTGCTCTGCCATCAAAGCTTTGGGGCTGAGGATGCTACACTGTGATTGGCAGGTTCTCTATAAGTATATGTGTCAGTGGGAGGAAGATCCTGCAGAACTGGGTTGTTGTACAGGTGACAGAATTATATATGGGTAAGTAGTTGCTAATTAGTGCAATTGATCCTCTTTCTTGTTGTTTTATTTTTTTCTTGGCCTCATCTGCCCACTGGAAGCAAGAACAGAATGTTTTTACAGACACAAGATGGCCTGACATACAGCTTATTGGCAGTCTTCTCTAGTTTTCTAAGTACAGAAATGTTGTGTATTCTTTTGGGAAACATCATGCTTGCTTGTCTGCAGGTTCTGGTGAGATGGTGGAGTTGTCCAGGTTAGAGAGACCTTCCAATCCCTACCTTTGATTTGTCAAACAGCAAACATTTTAAATGAATAGCCACGTAGATCTTCACCATTCATTATTACCCATAAATATCAAAAACTACTCATGCAGATAACACACTAAGCTTGGAACTACATGGACCACTCCCTCCCTGAGCAATGATGTATTTGGCCCATTTTTGCAAGGCACTCTATGAAAACAACCTATGAAAAGTCAGCGGTAAAAAAAAAAAAAAAGAAATTTATTAGATTCTCACGTATGACTCATAGTTTTGCATTTTACATTTTTGTCTAAATACACCTTTAAAGTAGTAAATTTAGAATGTGTGCCTACTTATATGTATAGAACTTGGATGATCCTAACAAAAAAAAAAGAGTAGAAATATGTGCGAAATAGAAGAGGAAAAAATGGCATTTTCTTAAAAGACAGACCAGCTGTGACATTTTTATTGCTATTATTTTTATTGTCATTTTTTCCCTCTCTTTAATTCAACTCACAAAACACCACAGTAGCTGCCTTAGAGGCAAGCTGCTGTGAAAGGCAGAGTCCAAAATCAGCCTACTATTTAATTACTATCCTTAGTTATGAATCAGTGAACAGGCACTACACAGCGTTTTTGCCTTCCTGATTGAATTTCTCCCTTTGTAATAATTACTTTTAGCACCAAGAACATTATGTTCCAACAAACAATCTCACCAAGAGACAAAGTCCCCAGCTGGGATGTGAACTTGCAGTGCTGAAGCGCAAGGGAAGAAGTGCATAGAAACAGTGACAGAGCTTTGTCTCAGCAAAATTAGAGCTGGAGCTCTAATTAACTCAGTGCTGGCTGACTCCCCATGTTTGCTCTCGACAGAAGGGGATGTTGTACACCAGCTTGAGAAATGAAAGGCCTCTCATTTACACAGGAAAAGCCCTTCTCCACTGGAGCTCATCAGGGCAGACGGCAGTGTTGGGTACAGGGCACAGCCACGGCTCGGAGGATTGCTCTCCTCTCTCCCATGACACCCAGCAGTCTGCCCCTTGTCCTCACCAATGGGCTCTGCAGCCACCCCAGATTCCTCTCTGGTACTACTTTGTTTGGTTCCTTTTCATAAATGTTGTTCAAAATACAGTTTTCCACTGTGTCCAGTCCGAGAGCTGAGAGGCAGAAGATGCAGGCTCCTTTATGTATTGCAGGGCTCATCTCAGAATAATGTAAGTTTTATTTGCCTGAGTTCTCTTCTAGGGACCAAAGTCTTCTGTGCATTGTTGCTGTGTAAAAATATTCACATCAACATAATATGCTGTGATTTTTCCCAAGCTGACCAGAGTTAAATTAGGTCAATAATGTGAAACATAGAGCGATCTTGCTTTGAAATGTTTATCTCATTTACTTTCACTATAGGCAACTGTGTTATCTCAGAAAAAAAAAAAAAAAAAAAAAAAAAAAAAACAACCCTGAAGATAGCCACAATTCCAGTTGCAAAAGTAATTTTTTTTCAGATATATAAATTAGAATTACTCCATTGTTGCTGAATTGCACCCATCTAATAGATTTTTCTCCTTTACCTCTGGGAAAGAAAGTAGATTCAAAGAGAATATCTATACGACCTCCAGCTAGTGTAACAACATGATTCAGAGGAGATCAAATAGCGCCACCAAAAGAATATTTACTTTTCTTTCTATGATTCAATTATTAGAATCATGAGTCTAATTCAATTTAAAGATTCCTCATTTCCTCCCCAGAAAACATACATAAAACTGTCTCCAAAATCATAAAAATAAAAATAAAAAAAACAAGGAAAGCAGTATTTTTATGAAATTATTTTTAAAAATCTCTTACAAAGCTTATTTTCCAATCACTTTATTTTCTCCTATTCTTTTGCCCTTCAATAAAACCTGTTGGGGTTTTTTCCGAGAAAATATATTTTCCTTTTTTTTCTGTCTTGATGCTTTTAAAACAATATATTAAACATTTCTACTCTGTGATTGTGGAAAAGTCTTCTATTTATTTATTTGCAGGACTTGTACCCCAAACTAGAGAAAAGGTATGAGCTGAATAGAATAAATAATACAAAATAGAACTAAACAAATTGAAATGTTGGTCAAAAGGTAACATTTGCCCACAAACTTATTACTGTGCAAAAACTGAGATATAACAATTCATTTGTATTCTAATTTAAAAATTTCCATTAACAAAGTACAGATAGGGGCAGAAGTAGGCAGTATCTTTGTCCACATCTTCCTTTTCAGAAGAAACATTTTCCTTTACAAGCATTTTTATGACCTTTTAGAAATATACTGCAGAATTACTTTGATTTGCAGTATGACTTTGACATTTGTCCAGGCAGCAGTCTTCAAGTTGCTGAGTTTCAGTTTAGGAATAAATCTTTGCAAAGCAGAAAAGCTTTGCACTTCAGTACACATTTTTCCACTGTCACTACGGGCAATTAAGGCTGGATATATAAAGTTATTTAAAATTCTAAAGATACTAAGGGTGACTCAGGAACCTAACACGTAGTACTTGATGCCCTTTTCGTTTTTTTTTTTTTTTTGGTTGGTTGTTTTGGATTTTTTTCTGTACAATGACCTGAGTGTTTCTCTTCTATTTTTCATGCTTATTTGCATCAGTATGGGAAGACTTAAAATGTCACATGTTCATAATCAGCTTGAATATTAGACAACAGCCAGTAGCAACCTTACCTACCTAAGTAATTTGGCAAAGAACAGACTTCCTCACATGGGCCTCCAGTGCCTGTCTGATGGGACTTAGGCTTATTGTTCAAAACAAGCATTTTGAATATGGAAAAGCTAGACTCTGAAAGTGCATTTCCAATCTTGCACTAATGCACGTTAAACAGCTTGTCCTATTCACAGAAACAAGACAGTAAAGAAAAATCCTAGAAATTATGCAGATATACTGTGATTTAAGATCAAAAGTTGCATTGCACCTGATTTAGCATAGTTATTGGACAAAGTGTCAAATACTGACAAACACACAAAAATAAAAGTTTATTTAAAAATAGCCTCTAATTCCTTGATGAAGAGCAGATCAACACTGCAGTTGAGTGTTCCTGTCTTTGACCCAATGATCTCCCTCAGTATCAAAGAGAAGATCTGCATTCTTTCAGCTAGCCTGGTCTCCAAATGGGAAGTCCTTGTCTTGTTCTCACATCTATGTTGAGTGTTTGCATAATGAATCTGGAAAACTTCAAACTTTCTGGAACTTTATGAACCAGAAGTGCATGTTATAGCCTACATATTCCTACACGCCAACAAGTAATACTGGTTGACTCTTCAAGATCTGCACTCTAAACATGAGCTACAACTTTCTCTGTACTTCAGACAATTTCAAGCAGCTGAATCAGATAGATTCTACAGAATTTTCTATGGTAGTATCTTTTCAATATCTGTTGGCAGGTGTTGGCCAGAAGATTTAGTTGTTTTCAACAATTGAGGTAAACATATTTTAAAGTGTCTTCAGTTCATGTCAAGCTGAAAAAAATCTCAGACACCTATAATCCACAACATCTAAGCAAAAACTTCCAAAGATTGGTGACACAATGCATAAAAAATCACTGTTTTCCAATTTTCCTGAACCTGGTTTCATTTGTTTTCTTCTGTTCCCATACCAGAAGTGAGATGACCATCCAAGTTCTCCAACGTCTGTTAAACTTCTGTTATTCCCTTCCACTGTTCCTTCTCCAGATGAGAGCCCTACTTCACCCACTAGTCCCTCTTTTGGGAAGTGTTCAGTATCTTTGATAATTAGTACTATGTTTCTCTGAACTTATCTGAGTTCAACAGGTATTAAACTTTGGAAAGGCTAAACGTTTTATGAGACAAAATATAGTGGTACTTCAGGGAGCTTGAAAAATCATAATAGAAAAATAGGCTAGAATTTGAATATAATCAAAACAGACAATAAATGTGCAAAGTAAAAAATACACCACAACTAATGTACAGGTCAAGGAATCAATTCCACAAATTTCTATCAACAATGATCTAATGAAACATAAACTGCTTGAAAAAAATACTCTTGGCTTCAAAATCCACAGTGTTAACAATTGACACAGTCCACCAGAGCCCGGGCTAGCTCTTTAGACAGACACTAATGCTGCGTCAGGTGTGGGGAACTGCCCCAAGGTAAGATTTCCTGGAGGCAGAACCTTAAGAGCTAGTAGCTCTCTGGTGTGGCCCACATCGAGGATTGGGTAAAGGAGGCGAGGAAGGCTCTCTGCTCCTGAGGTTCCAAAGGGCTAATTCAGCCTGGAGTGCTCAGAGGCAAAAGGGCCCCAACCACTGCTGTGCTTGGGATTAAATACGGGGGCACATCAAGGGGTCCGTACAAACAATCAACCAATGAAGGGTCTTAAGGGGAAGAGGGAGGGCAGGGTCTTACAGGGTTACAACCAATGAGGGAAGCAGGGGGAGGAGAAAGAGTCACACGGGCCAATGGATCATCGAGTAATAGGGGATTTCCAAAGGGATGGAACAACTAGGGATTGGCCCAGGGCAAGACTGACAAAGAAGGTGCTGGAACAAGGGGCAGGGTTACAATGATGGACAAGGAAAGTGCTGGAACAAGGGACAGGGTTACAATTATAGTCATGGAAGGGGCTGGAACAAGGGGCAGGATTACAATGATGGACAAGGAAGGGGCTGGAACAAGGGGCAGGGTTACAGTGATGAACAAGGAAGGGGCTGGAACAAGGGGCAGGGTTACAATGGTACAAGGGGTGAGAAATGCCAAGAAAGAGAGTTTCGTGGGCGGATACAACTTGGGGACAAACCAACAGGGGAAAACATAGGGGTACACATAGGAACAAGCCATTATAGCAATAACCTGGATAAAATAAAATAAACATATGCCACAACAAATAATATTCTGTTTTACTGGTGTTATCACATCTGAGAAGCAAACCAAAATTCTTTCTTGACTACTAGTGAATTTTCCTTCAGCATACAGATAGCAGGGAGGTTTGTACTGCTACTGGCTGAGAGATGGAAGGGATTGGCGGCCTTGTTTGGAGTCTCAGCAATAGAGACACAGGGATCTCCCTGTCTTTTCCTCTTGTTTTCATTCCTTCATATGTTAGCACTCACTTCGTGTTTCTTGATGTGCTGAAAGAGTGAGAGGGAGAACGAGCCATGGGAATCCAGCAGCAAGAGGAAGGGATTGAGGAAGAGGAATAGAAATAGAGTAAGAGACTGGTGCTCAGGGATTTTTTGCTGGAGGTAACATAGAAAACTTTGTATGTAGTGAGAATTGATGGCTGGCCCGCACCTCTGCTGGCATAAGATTGGCAGATTGTTTCCATCCTGCCTGCTCTGCCAGCCCTCCTCGGACTATGGCCTGACACCGATACAAAGCTTAAACTGCACGGGGACAAGTCTGACTAGTGCCACTCCTCTTCCACATAGGAAATATGATGTTTTTACTGCATGAACTGCAGCATAAATTTCTTCTGGATTTACTCTGTTTACCTTTATTATATTGCTATCTATTCCTAGATTTCAACATAAACATATTCACCTGGCAGCAAAATCTCTACAACATTCCAATTAGCTGCTAAATATTTTTAGGTGTGTAGTAATCAGCTATCTTATGAATGTGGCACACTGACTCAGCCCATTGCCCATGTGCATCTTTTAGCAAAAAGTGAGGTTTCTGAGTGAGGCTCTCAAAAATTACATTCCTACCTTATATCTGAAGGATGACATCAATGACAAATTATACCAAGAGGCACATTTTTGTGAAATATTTCAGAATATGACACAAACAGGCAAAACAAAATCCTAGGAGTGAAATAATGTGCTTCCTAATGTAAGAACAGCACTGAAGGCACTGGTGTCAAGTAATGGAACAAAAATTATGAAACAGTCTCACTAGCACGTGAATTTCCATCTCAGCTTTGATCAGGATTATTCATTTTCATCTTAATTTATACATAAAGAATGATTATAAATCAGAATATTATTTTTCCAGTGAAAGTTCCAAAGTGCTGTAGAGAAACCACCACACTAAGTGATTTTCAGAAGTTTATAACCTCAGTGAAAAATGAGGACTGGGTAAAGAATTAATTTAGAAACATTAATTGAAATGGGACATTAAGATTTTTCAAAATTCATTATTGTTTATTGAAGAAAACTGTGGTTATATTTTATTGTTACTTCAGTATTGTTACTTGTTTATTGTTACTATATTGAAGGAAAGGAAAATATTTGCTTATGTGTGTAAATATTTTAAAATCTACATAAAAGTTTAAAAAAAGTAAAAGTTTAATTGCTGTGTGAAAGAATATTTCAACACATTATTCTTGAAAATATTCTTCGAACCTGATAAATCAATGACTGTTTTTCATTAATTCTGCACAGCTAGATCGAACAAATCAGGAACATACACCCTTCTAAGCAGCCATAATAGCAACAAGTTATTTATTCCTTGTAGGTATAGACACAGTTTACTTAGGGAATGTCCTTACTTTAAGTACAATTTACAAGAAAAAGGGAGAGGGCTAAAATACATGATAAATGATTGCCTGAATCCTCTACTTGCTCTCTATTTTAGTAAAGTGGGTTGTTATAAATATGTTTGATGACACAATACACATGTGCATCTCAAGTGTAGTCTTTCTGTGAACTAGGTAACCTTTATGTCTACTGGGTCTATCATTGCTAGACTGGGCAGCCAGTGCTTATTCTTACCACATCAGAATTGCTTGATTCCTACACAGCTGTTTTCTAAATCCCCAGTCAGATTGTTCAGATTTTCTGTTCAGATTTTTCATGCCTTTACATCACAGATACAGATGTCCAATTTTAAGAAAGCAAAATGTGTTATCAGCTGCTCATACTCCTCCTTATCCATCACTTACCCCACAGCCTTCTCCCTATCTTCTTGTTATCATAGCCTGACTCATTTTTTTAATATAAATATATAAAAGCAAAATGAAAAAGTTCCTGACAAAAAGCTTCTATGATGGAAAATTATGTACTCCCTTCACACTAGTGCAATACAAACAGGATTTCTGTGTCACAGTGGGTGGATTGCAGAATAGAGCAAGATAAGTGAAGAAAGATAGGAAATAAATGAGTAAGAGCTGAAGTTTACTAAGGTAAAGAAGTGCAGTGAGAAAGGTGATAAAGAGGTGGATGCTAATTTCATAAACCTTGTGGGCAAAGGAAATCATTAGGAAGATGCACGATTCACCTGTAATGGAAGGAGCATGTCTGCTTCATTTCTGTTCTCTATTACTCCCCACAGTTTTTTTTTCCAAAAAGGGGCAAAGAGAAAAACTCACTACGTCCATGTCAGAGAAACATTCTGCACAAGAATTATGTTAATCCGGAGACATAAAAGTTATATAGATTGTGGAAAACATGAAAATCAAACTTCTTGGCAAATCACTTCAACCATTGTCACTGACATTAACCAGCTTTGGATTTTACTGTCTGAAATATAGGCAAAATTAAAAGCATTAGGCTAAATGTTTTGGTTCCTCTTCCCTTGCTTTGGCTGTAGAAAAAAACTGTATTGCCCTACACAAATTCAGGAAAACAGAGACCATAACACAGTAATATCTAATCAGATTTTTACATGCAAGATGTGTTTTGGTATGATTAAATTAGTATGCAAATAGACTATCTGACTTAATAATTCTGGTTTTATTACTTTTGCGTGTCATATATCTCTTTATGATAATGCAACATTTATTACATTAGCAAACTTTTTTCATATCCTGTGCTTTCTGAGTTCTTGAGCTTAAGTGCAGGTGTAACCTTTTGTACCTAATTGTTCTTTCCTTTGTGTTTCTCTTCACTGTATTGTATATTCATTGTTTTTCCTCTAGACAGGAACAAATGGTTCTGCCAAAAGAAGAAGCTCGAAACTTTAATGAAGTTTCTGGATGGTATCTGTGATTGATTTTAAACTAATCCAATTTCTTGTAGTGACTATGTATCTCTTATAACATCACAGCATTTGACATCACAACCAGTCAAAATCATCTCACACATGAGGGATGAACAGCCTCAGAAGTCTCATTGGCAGCATGCAGAGACACAGTGCTTTTCAGTGGGATGTCAGGAAAGAAAGGCTTTGTCTCCTATACAGGAAATTTGTTTTGAATAGTGTCTGTTCTTTCAAAAGTCAAAAAGATCTCAATAGTGGGTTTTGCAGACAGATTTTTTTATAGTCACCTACATCATACTCAAATCAAATTAAAAAGTTAATGTGAACTAGCAGGGCTCATGATTTTAAGCCCTGCTTTTTTTTTATGTTCTGCATCTGTTTCTGGGCAAATGCAAATGGAGGGAATTACAATGTGCTTCAGTTATATCTGTTATGTCCTTATACCCAAAGGTAAAGTCCACTGTCTTCCATTATTGCATTTTCCCTATTCACTCTGCAAAAATAAAAAATTATCTAGTGGGAATATTTCCATAAACTTCAACAGAAACTGGGTCCAGTTTGAAAATTACTCATATAAAGGGTCATGAGGGCAATAATAATTTAATATTAAGTTTTAGAATAAAATCATAACATTTCATCAGTATTTTCATTTCTTTTGTCCTCACTTATGCATCTTTCTCCTAAACTTTAAAAAACTCCATATTATTATTGTGATATTTTAACAGTGACTACATAAAGCTACTCCCCTAAAGTTCCAGGGCTGTGGGGTTTGAGTTAAAGATTTAAAATATTTTCGAAAGTGTGGTCCACAGCTCAGTGATTTTTTATCACCCATTCTACACTCACAGTATACTTATTTGTAAAAATGCCCATTTCGTGTTTAAGCTCTAAGTGAAAGAATAAATTAACACAGGGTGAGCTACTAGAACAGTACTAGCAGTAAGGGAACAATCCATTAAATCAAGTTTCTTTCAAGGGAAAATACTGCTCTTAACACTGATGCCTTCACAACTGGTATTTCCTAAGGATTTACAGCACATCTGCAAAATATGAGGTTAAACAGGATGAGGATAACAGTGAATTAAGAAAATCTTCCTGTTCTGATTCTTAGAATTAAAATTATAGAAATATAGGACTGGAAAAGACCCAAGGAACTGCCTATTATTTTCACTGTTTAAAACATATGATAAATAGTATCATTTGTTTCATTACACAGACTGACCAGTCTTTTAAGTGGTTCCTTGTATTGTTTTGTTACCACTATGAATTGAAATAAAATTAAACTAAAAATTACTCTGTGACTTTTTTGTGCTGTATTTTAAGCCAATATTCTTTCTGATCTTTGCAAAAACCTTGATATACCTGATTTCTGTTCTTTTCCTCTGTGTTCATTCATTATCTTTCAAATTGAATAGTGCCAAGCTCTTTAAGTTCCTCACAGAAGTTATTTCATACCCCTAATCTGTCTCATCCAGCTCTTTCAGATCTCTTTTAGTGATTAATATGTTCTTAAAAATGTAGCACATTTTTCTCAAGCTGCACAAAACAAACAAACAAAACCTACCAACACAAGGCCTTACTAATGGTAAGTATTTCTTTAAAAGGGACAATTCATCCTGGTATACAACCTAGTATTTTCTTTTTTAGCCTTGATCATTCATTGCTAACTTCTTGGTCAGCATCATCTAAAAAAAATATTTTTTTCGAGGTGGACACTCCAACTGGACAAGGTTTCTCAGGCCCTGACCCAGCCTGGCCCTGAGCACAGCCAGGATTGGGGCATTGGCAACCTTGCTGGACAATCTGTGTTTAACCACCATCACAGCAAATAATTCCTTCACAATATCTAACCTCAATTTCCCTGTTTCCAGTTTGTACCCATTCCTCCTTGTCCTACCCCTACAGTTCCCAATGAAAATTCCTCTCCAGCTTTCTTTCCCTTAGGAAAAAGGAAGTTTGCTGAGAGGTCTCCACACAACCTTCTCTTCTGCAGGCTGAATAGCCCCAGCTTTCTCAGCCTAATTTTGTAAAGGATGTGCTCCGGTCTTCTGGACATTTATTGGCCCTCCTCTGGACTTGCTCCAACAGTTCCATGTCTGTATTCTGCTGGGGCACCAGAGCTGGATGCAGTGTTCCAGGTGGGATCTCGCCAGAGTTAAGTAAAGAGACAGAATGCCCTCCCTTAACCTGCTGGGCACGCTGCCTTGGATGCAGCCCAGGATTCCATTGGTTTTCTGGGCTGTGAGCACACACCACCAGCTCATGTTGAGGCTTTCATCAACCTTCACCCCCAAGTGTTTCTGTGAAGAACTGCTCTCAATCACTTCTCGACCCAACCTGTAAATAAATCTGGGATTGTCCAGACCCAGGGTGCAGGACCTTGCTTTGTTTAACTTTTTCACATTTTCTCTGGCTTACCTCTCAAGCCTGTCAAGGTCCCTCCACTATGTAGATTGCTGTCTATTTTTATCACATAAATTAAGTCCTTCATATTTATTTTATTGAATTTTATCCTACTTCCTATAACTTATCTCTGATTTTTCAAGGTGATTTTGAATTTTAAACGCTTTCTCCAATGCAATTCTTAATCTAGCTTTGTTTTCTGTAGCATATCTGTTGCATAAACTTTTAATTCCCCCATCAAGAAGTACCTCTGCAGATTATCATATTCTTCTATTTATTAGACCACCAGTTCCCATTCCATGTGGGTCATGTATTATATGTACACAATAGTTTCTTTTTTTTTAACCTCACATTTTATTTATTTTAGGATGAGTGTTATGGAAGACAAATTTTGGCCTGTGATTTACTTTGTTTCTAGTACTGCACAACACAGGAATCAACATAGATTCCAAATGTATGATACTGATCCATCTGGTTTGCTGCCACTCATGATCTCATCATTCTGTAGGGTCACTTGTGGGTGGTCCATATACTGTGCAGATCTCAGGTCATAAGGAGGAAGGAGCAGATTGCCGTAACCCATGCCCTCAAAAAACCCCAAACTAACAAAAGAACAAAGGATTGGCAAGTGCAAACTTATTTCCCCTTAAACAAGGAAATCCACAAAACTTTTTTCCAGTATGTGTCCTCATTACTTCATCTTTTACTGTAAGAAACCAAGTAATAATGGATTTTGCAGTTCTTTTATTTTAAACAGGGATGCAAGAAAGAAAAGGGTTGCTGCTAGCACTTCCTACAATATTGTAGACTGATTCACATGAAGTATCATCTATCAGTTTCTGTGAGACTGCACTCAAAATAAAAAAACATACAGTGTAATGGTGGCAGAATCTACTCCTGAGGTAATGCAACCTCATGTTCAAAGAAAGGATATACACATATAGGGACAATAAAAGAAATGCAGAAACACTACAGTGCTTAAGCAAATTTTAATTTCTCTGTACTGTTTTGAACTAAACAATTCCTTTACTGTCACCGATAAAATTCAGCTCAGGCAAGAGGAAAAACTGGTATGAGCATTCATAAGAAAGACTGCTTTATTCTAAGCTTCCTCCTAATACTCTGCATCAGATGGCAGAGAAGTTAAGCATATACCAGTCACTGACTTCAAATTAAATGGTAATAAATGCAGATTTCCACGAAGATACCACAAGTTAGTAATTACAGTTTTATTGAAATTGGAAATGGCGAAATAAACTCGGTCTCCATTGTCCCATACATGTAATTGATAAGTTAATTTGTCCTCAGCACTCACAGTTTTAATATTTCTCCATCAATGTCATGAAAATTAATAGGGTACAAAATGTATAAAATCATATTCCTTGCAAAACCACTGTTCACTACCACTGAGGCACATTTATTTCATTTGCCCTTGGTGTGAGCTCAACATTTTCTCTTTTACTTATTTTTCTTTTTCTTTTTTTTCTTTTTCTTTTTCTTTTCTTTTTCTTTTTCTTTTTCTTTTTCTTTTTCTTTTTCTTTTTCTTTTTCTTTTTCTTTTCTTTTTTTCTTTTTCTTTTCTTTTTCTTTTTCTTTTTCTTTTTCTTTTTCTTTTTCTTTTCTTTTTCTTTTTCTTTTTCTTTTTCTTTTTCTTTTTCTTTTTCTTTTTCTTTTTCTTTTCTTTTTCTTTTCTTTTCTTTTTCTTCTTCTACGTTTTCTTTTTCTTCATCTTTTTATTTTTCTTCTTCTTTTTCCCCATATTTTTTTTATTTTGTTCACTGAGTAACATCTTTGAGCCTTGGCATTTTGTGACATTTTCTGTTTCATATAGACAACACTCTGCAGAATTAAAAGGAGACCCAAAGGAAAATTATGTTCAGACACATCACCAAGGTTTACATGGGCTCTTTTTCTAATAAATATTTGAAAATGGACCACATTCCTATGAAA
This sequence comes from Oenanthe melanoleuca, assembly GCF_029582105.1. Taxonomy (NCBI): domain Eukaryota; kingdom Metazoa; phylum Chordata; class Aves; order Passeriformes; family Muscicapidae; genus Oenanthe; species Oenanthe melanoleuca. The sequence continues at coordinate 25,294,684 of NC_079362.1, forward strand.
AGTCTAAGCTGGCTTTTCATTTTGTTTTTGCCTTACTCATGTTTTCTGTTAAGGTTCGCCTCATTTTGCATAACTTTTTACTCCATTACCAGAATAAAAGAAAGTAATGCTTGCATGTTTGCACCAGCTGAAGGGAGACTGTCACTTGCTGGGGAAGAAATAATCTTCATGGAATAATTTCTCTCAGTCTCTGTTCTGCACATATCTGGAGGAATGACCAATATTTTTGCTTTTTGGCAAGAGTATGCCATCTAAATTTCTGCAAAGGGTTATTAAGGTTCCACTACCTGCTGTGCAGACAATGGGGCTCATCCATAGCCAACCACAGCATTTTGGAGATTTTAGGTATGTGACTTAATTTTAATTGATATATAGTGTGAAATACTTCATAATTTAACCTTCAGAAAAGTGAGAAAATTAGGTTCTCCTTATGGGAAGGGATAAGTCAGGATTGTTTGCACCTGACACAACTAACTTTATTAAAAAAAAATTTCTCAGTAATTTCTCTAATATCGGTGGTAAAAAGACAAGATATTCTTCTGTCTGACCTGCAGGTATATTTACTCCAAGTTCTGAATGTTTGAATCCCTATATATCTGTAGGCTAAGCTCAAATTTAAATGCCATAAATAAATAAGTTCTTCATATGTTACTCCCCTGTCTTTTCCTAACTGCTTATTGGCATGAAGTTATTCTTATGTCTATACAAGTTCTAGATGGTATTCTCTCTGTGACTTTTCTGCTTTTCAAGAATGTTGGTGGTACCCTCTATTTATTTCCATTTCCTACAAAAAAAAATAATGTTGATGAAGTGTTTGGTTTTGTTGCTTTGCTGTTAGTTTCAGCAGCTAAAAGATAATAGAAAAGTGTTTAAGAAAAACTCAAGAGTTTTAGTATAAAGGAAAGGCATCATAAGAAAATAAATCTTTTTTCAACATGCACTATGAGATGGAAAATGAATGAATACTGTTAGTTTTCCAGACAAATATTTAGCCTGCATACACCACATATTTAAACTATTCAGAATATCTTACTGAATCTTGAATCAGAAAGACACCTGACAAGAAAAAGCTCAACAAGATACCAAGTCCCCCATGTCTCTTCTTTTCCTCCAGTGTGTTTCCCCTAAATAAGTGAGAACACTGATATATATGTATATATATATATATAAATACATACATATATGTATACATATATATGTATAGTATATACATATAGTAAAGTAGAGAAAGAAGCAAATGAAAGCCTAGAAACAGGCAGGGCTCACTGATAAATTTACTTTTTCCTTGCTACCAGTATGCTGATGATGCCTCCTTGTTCTGCTTCTTCATGGAAATCACGTAGTAAAGGCATAATCATTAAAAGTGACAGGTTGGAGCTTAAGAAACAGGGGAATGGTCCTATGTCTTTATCTCTACATAGATTTATCAAAAACCTCCCAGATAAGCTCCAGGCAATGGTATAAATGATAAATATATGAATCAAATGGCTGAAACACTTGGGACTCCCCTATAACTAGCCATCATGGTCCCCTCAGCCCAGATAGGTAAAATTACGAGGCTTAAGGGTCAAAATCTGGATGTTGGACTGATCTAACCGGTGAAAATTACAGCTGAATTTTGACCATTGCACAGAAAACAAAAATTCTCCTTCCACCAGGTTTATCTACAGAGCTACTGTGCCCCTGCTCCTCATGGACGAAGACTAGGAACTTGTCAGCATCAGCAGCATTACTAATACATCTTATAATTAATATAATGCATGAATGGAATATCAGGTATATCAGGCACATTATTGTTTGCTTTTATAGCCCTTTGGTTTTAATGATCATGCCGGGGATTTTGTGAAGAAGAAGTCTAAATATTCCCAATTTCTTATGATTTTAGTGAACATCTAAGTGTAAATGTTTTCCCCAAAGCCTCTGTCTCCTGTCCTTATCCTATTTATTTTTTGCTAGCAAATGCAATATTCTGTCAGCATACATAGCTCCATCTATTTTCATTACCTTTCTATTTGTCTTCTGGATCTAATTATATATAGCAAAGACCATACCTGTTACAGATAAGAACTTCTTAGCATGAAATCAAATTTGTGTATTTCTTTTCAGTTTCCCAGTATGCAAGTAGGGCTCAAATTCTGTAAAGACAGTAAAATTTGACAGCAAAATACATGGGTCCTCATCAGAAGCCAGAACAAAGTGAGAACTGACCTATGATGTATAGGATAACTTATGTGTCAAATGAAAAAGGCACATTTTTGCTTTATGATAGCTTTTCTCAGTGAGGTTTAGACTATGAATAAATGGGGAGATACAAACCTTCACAATGCTTTTAAAGTTTTAATCATCTTAAACTACTAAAAGTAGCAAAAGAGCAGTATCAATTATGGATAAATATTAGAATGGGAGAAAAAAAAATAAAAAGCAATAAAATGAAGATAGAAAAATCATCCATCAACATACAAGTTACACAAAATATGCAATTTAAGTCAGATAAATTATGTGTAATATTTTTTGAAGTCAGGCTTTGTTCTCAATATTCAGCAATATGAAAACAATAGCAACAGCATAGAAATACCTCCATCTTTTGAAAAATTAAAAGATCTTTGCTTCTATTCATCAGGAATGAGCCAAAAAAAGTTAAGTTTGATTTCAATCAAACTTAAGCAAACAGTTTCACACAAATCAGAATTATTTTGTATTGGAGAGAAGCAATATCCCTTTAAAAAGGTAGTATTTGGTTCTGCCTACCTTCTCCTGCTTCTGTGGGAAACGGTACCAAAATTTTGGTACTGCACCAAAATTCACCTATAATTGGCAATTCAAATGAAAATGGAAAATAAAACTATAAAATAACCAGTGAAAAGAACACTTTGATAAATATTTCTTGGGTAATGAAACATACAGAAACATTTTAAAATAAAGGAAAAAAAAAAACAAAACAAATTTTTAAATTTTTTTTATTTAAACAATCTTTAAATATTTATTATGGATTTAATTTTTTTTCAAAAGGTGTTACTTCTGTTTGCTTAAGGGTATGAAGAATCAGTTCCCAGTCCATCAAAAGATGAGCTCAGAAATAATACAGGCAGACTTAATGGGTATAATGATATTTATAAATTCAACTATACCTCAGGTACCTGTCAGAGATAGGTGTGATCAGATTCACACTTTGTTTTGAGCTTTATCTCTTATGTGCATTTGTCATATTGCCCATTTCTGATCTGGTGTTCTGTTAAACAAAGGCAGCATGCAGCCTTTGCTCTCACTGTCCTTTCTCTCAAGATTATTCTAATGTCTTTGTTAACTGAAAAACTGAGGTAACAGATAGGACTGACAGTCTGGAAAAATCTTTAGCATCAAGTAGTCTTATAGCAATAATTTAGAATACATTTTCTGCTCTGAGTTATTTCATTCAGGGGAATGTGAAATATACTCTGCTGGAAAAATCTCAGTTTCTGTGAGTTATATCCAAGTACTTTTTTAGTACACTAAATAAGTTTAACACTTGCAAAGTACTTCACATGTCTGCCAAATCTCTCTTAACTAATAACTAACTCTTTACAGTAAAGATCCTACTTGCACATATTTTGATCACATAGATTTCTTTTTCCATATTTCAGCCTGTGTGAATTTCAGATCATAGGAAATTGATTGCATGTGTAAGAAGAAGCAGTTCACTCTGTGAGTTTGACCTCCTGAGAGGTAAGGAATACCCAATGGTGTTGAGTTCACTGATTTCAACAAAACACAGCTGGAACACATGCAGATGGAAATATTTTCTTCTAGAATTACGTTTCACTTTAGCAAAATCAGATTTTTATTTTTAATCTACTTAAATTTAGTGCCAGAAAAGCAGTTAGAGCTAAGACAATAGTGTGAAAGGGTGCTTGATCTTTAGGCATATGCTTTGCTTAGGCTCTTCATTTTTGTTTTACAGTAGAGATTTTTTTGGTGCTTTTTTGACTTTTATACGAATGTCTGTTTTCATTATTAAATCTGAACACAACTCCAGGCATTTGCGACTTATTTTGGGCCTGCATTTGAATTTTAATGGCTTAAATAGTAGATAGTTATTATTAAAGGATGTACCCTTGTTTCCTTTATAAATATCTGACTGGTATCATCTAGTGAACAAAGCAGGGTTATTGTAAACGTGTAAGTAGAAATCTACAATTTTCTGTGAACATTAATTAAGGACTTGCATTATGCTTTCAGCACTCTAAATGGTACTTGAATTGCAGACCCACAATGATTCCTTTCCTAATCTCTATAAATAATTACCAGGATTTTCCTGTAACTAAATGCTTGCAGTGGAAAAGGTAATATTTGCAAAGTCTAACAAACATTATGGAGTGAATTGGAGCCACACTGTTAACAAGAAGAGGCAAGGATTTGATTCCACTGGCTTCCACATTTACCAAAGTTATCAGCAGACCTTTGCAACCCTTTCCAGATGGGGATCTGATGGATGGTAGGGAAAGGATTTTGTGGTTTGAACAAAACACTATCCACAGAAAATTTGGTAAAAGCAGCATTATTTACAATTTAAGGATATTGCATACTAATTATTATTAATGTCACCTGAATTTGCAAGTGAACATTAGGTCTCTGATCTATCCTTCTCTTCTGATTGATGAATCATTAATAATCAGCAAGAAAGACATTCTTTCTTCACTAGCATTCTTGGCTCGCCAAAAATGCCCTTCCTATCCATAGCAATAAAACTAATCTGTCTAATAAGTGTTGCCAGCCTCTAAGCTTCTTGAGTTCATTCCAGCTACTAACATTTTCTAGGAAGAGGAATGTGCTCACTGGTACTTGGCAAAGACTGAAATACAGGAATATCTGTTTGGCTGTACTATCAGAATAAATCAGTAGCTAGAAAAGTAATTTCTTGTGATGCCAAATAAACCAATAGGATGAAATTACTCATTTTAAACCAAGAAGACATAAGTCCATAATTAACCAGATAAGTTATCTGCCAATACATACATCACAGCAAGCATAGGAAAGGCCACAATCCTGAAAAGTGTGAAAAACAAAGACAAGTTGGTTTGTAGATGAAATTGTATACGCAGCACATTGATAAAGAACCTTAATCAGATAAACATTTTGAAGATTAAACTAAAATTAAGATAAAAAATTACTCTGTTGAAAATAGTATATATGTGGAGATTATAAAACAGAAATAGAGAGTATTCTGTTATATTCTATTTTTTCTCTCAGATTAAGCATGATAGTACTTCAGGGCTTTTAAAAGCTCCCATTTAGGTTCCAACCTATAGGCTGTCTTGTTGGTTTTTCTTATGGATAAAGCAAATCCCTATTCTGGTTATTCCCAGATCCTGAATAGGTAATTATTGTATCAAATTATATTCTGATATAGAGAAGGTAATTGAAAGTAACTTTTGCTGTGCTCAATACAAGCCAAGACAGCTCTGTTCTGACTTGACATCCAAAAAGCCTCTGAGTTTAAAAAGCTTTGGTGAGCAGCAAGAGTTGGAAGAAACCTCATTTGAAATTTTTCCCTCTGGCAGTAGCAACTATCATTTGGGCCATCCTTTAGCAAAGAATAATTTTTTTTGTTCAGCATTTATAATCTGCCTGTAGTTGCCATTGCCTACCTGTAAAGAGCAAACACTTCCCAGATCACTAATGTGTCTTCTGAGGTTTTTTCTGTTGCTCTGTGTGGTAAGAAATATCAGCTTTCATGATAGATGTTTTTCTGGAAAGGTGAATGGCTTCCTCTCTCTAGTGATAGCTTTTTAACTCTAGGTCAAATATGAATGGAATGCCTCCTGTTGTATTTCTTCTTCTTCAGACAGGCAGTGTGTGTCCCTCACAAGCAACAAGGTGCACCAAAATTTATGGATTTGTGATCTTTATATTAATATACTGATTTCCAGAATTCAGAAATATTTTATAGTTGTATATTGTGTTTTTTTTCTGTTCTGCACACAAGTTGGGATGCTTTGTGGCTTTAGACTGAAAGAGGGATGCTTACAGGCTGGTCACAAAGAATTATATATTATGGCTTTTTATGTATTCTAGTATTTCAGATTATTGTAGAATATTTTGGCTTAAATATATGAAATGGGCAATAAAAGCCTGTTATCATCAGGAAGCAACCTAAATTCCTCAGCTCATCACACCGGTTTCTTAAGTCATGGATTTGGGAAAATAGCAAGTGTTAGTCAGTCTACATGCAAAGACTGTGTGGCAAAGATGTTTTGTTCCAAGGTATCTTGCTGCTGGATGCTTTTGCATACTTTTGGGGAAAGAAAGCATCAAGCTTTGGCAATGTGGTTCTCCCCCTCTTAACAAGAAAGTGATCTTGTTTTGGAACTAACTGCTGTTTTGAAAAAAACATAATGTAAGTCAGTAAAACAAAACAGAGAGGTGCCACCGTGAAGACTTTGGAAAGTGGGATTTGTGAAAAGTGTAAAGAAAGCCCATGCCTAATAAAAAAATCCAACCAAACAACTCAGTAATAGTCTTCCTGCACAGATATACCTTGTTGCTTGCTGTCCTAGTGGTAGTCTTTCCAAAAACAAAAACAAACAAAAACAAAAAACAAGACAAAACGAAAAAAAACAAACAAACAAACAAACAAAAAAGACATTTTCTTTGGTATTGAGGAAGGCAAGATTAGCCAATAACACAATTTTTAGTATTAATTTAGTATAGAGAACAATTTAATCGTTAGTATTTTTCTTGCCTCCTTAACAGACACAATTTTCTATTCCTTTTTTTTTTTAAATACTGATTTTTGCTTTGCTGAGTCGTCTTCCTCCAAAGCAAATTTAAACCTCTGTGAAAATTTAATTTGATTTGATTTTTCCCAGTTGATAGAGGGGGTTGAGGCTTTGATAGATTCAAGTCCTGCCACTGGCCCTGGTCTGACTGGCTCTGGACCTGACTTGGCCCCTGCCATGCCTGCCACTCGTGCCTTATCATGCATTAATGATAAAAATGAACTCAAAATCTTGACCCGTGTGCATGTACATGTAACATGGACATCCATGGATACACAGCTCTGTCCTAGGCTATGTTATGCCTGCCCACAAGGCTGAGAGACTGCTCACACCCTGCTCACACAGCTATTGCAAGAGCCAACAGCAAGATTCACTATTTATGTGCCTAATCCTCCAGTCTTCCAACAAGCTGATCAATTTGTAAACAAATTCAAGTGCATGTCTACCATGCCTTGGATGACAAGCATAATTTTTAAAAGGTTTTGAACACCTCTTGTGCCACAGCTGACATACTAATTTACAAGTGGTTCTGAGCAGAGGCATTTACTAGTAGTAAAGTACTATAGCAGAAGTAGAAATAGTCACTTTCAGTCACACTTGCATACAGCAAGATTATGAGATGAAAAATGTTACAGAGAAAGGTCACCCAACCTGTCCTCCCAAACCATATTTTCTTACTCTAATTCTCTTTTTTTCTCTTCTGTGTACTATTACTGCAATGTTTTTCACCTTATAAAGATTAATTGCAGATGAGTTTTTATACCTGAAAAAGAAAGTATTCTAAAGCTGAGCAAAAGACTTTATCACTAAAATGTGAAAAATACCCCCATATATATAAAAAGTATTATAATGTTATTCTTTAAAACTGAGGAATAAAAATCATGCTAACTGCAGCAATGGAAAACTGAGTGAGAATTAATTTAATATCTTATATAGGAGAATCATTTAGTACTGAGTTCAGTGTACATACAGGAAACCTAGCTCATTTTGGCAATTAAACTCAAGAAGAAACCTAAAACTGGACAGGGAGAAAGGTGGGGAGCTAAAGTTAGTGACTGCAGGACTCATTTCCACTTCTATATTTGAGCATGTCACTACAACAGAGCATTTCTGGTCAGCATCCACTGGCCTCTGTAAAAATGGATCCCTTGATTCTACATCCATCTCCTCCTTCTCTTCTGGAGACATTTAGCTCCATACCCCAATTCCCTAATTTTATCTAGGAATTTTCTCAGTGTGGGCTAGGAAGTGCCTTGCTGTGAAATTGGGACTTGGCTTTAGGACAAAGAAGGAAACATTGGCGTAGATCTATTTTCTGGACTGGAGACAAGGCAGACAGAGAGGCAGCTGGTGGCAGGAGGTGGGTTCCTCTGCCTTGACTGAAATTTGGGAGGATACGAAAGCTGGACTTCCTGGTGTTTTTCTAAGTCTGGCTTCATTCCTACCTAAGTCTCATGAGTAGTACCCACACACTCAGACTCCTGAAAACCAGGAGTATCACAGCTTCAATTTGAAAAAAAAGATGTGTTGCATCTTGCCAGTATTTATAGATACTCTGTGCAGCATTCATGAAGAGAAAGCTCTGGCATGTCCTACAGAAACGCTTTTTCATACCTCTTACTTGAGAAGGAAATTGGCCTTTTTAGACTCTGTATCATGTTAATATCACAGAATCACAGAATTAGAACTGCTAGTGTTGGAACTGACCCATGGAGATAACCCCATCTAACCCCCCACAGGCAGGGTCACCTACAGGCCACACAGAAATGCATCTGGGGGGGTTGGAATGCCTCCAGAGAAGGAAACTCCACAACCTCCCCAAGTAGCCTGCTCCAGTGCTCTGCCACCTTCAAGGTTCAGAAATTCCTCTGCATGTTGAGGTGGAACTTCCTGTGGTTTAGTTTATGGCCATTTCTCCTTGTTCAGTCACTAGGCACCACTGAAAAGAGTCTGGCATCATCCTCTCGAGACCAACGTTTAAAATATTTTTAGGTGTTAGATTCCCTGTCAGTCTTCTCTTCTCTAGACCAAACAGGCCCAGCTCTCATCTCTCTTCATGAGATGCTCCAGACTCCAAAATCATCTTTGTTACCCTTTACTCAACCCTTTGCAGTGCCTGCTTTTCATTCTTGCACTTCCCAGGACTGGAAACACAACTCCAGATGTGGCTTTATCAGGGCATAAATGTAAAGGGACAAGATCTCCTCCCCTGACCTGATGGCCACACTCCTACCAATGCCTTTCAAGATACCATTCACCCTCCTGGTCTCAAGGACATTGTTGGCTCATGATCAATACATCAAGGCTCCCAGCTCCTTTTCCAGAGAGCTGCTTTCCAGCAGGCCAGCCCCATCCTGGCTGGTACTTGGGGTTATTCTTTCCCAGGTGCAGGACCCTGCCCCTGTGGGCACAGCTCATTGTTTCTCTCCACCCAACTCAACAGCCTATCAAGGTCCAGCTGAATGGCAGAACAGCCTTCAGGGGTCTCAGCTGCTCCTCCTGATTTCATGTCATCAGCACGAGGGTACATTATATGGATTTCACTCAAAAGTGTGTGATGGCCACACTCCAGACTGACTGAGATATTTGTCCTACAGCTGTACAACCCCAGCTCAGATTTCACTGAGACACAACAGACAGAAAGCAATGCACCTATGAGTTGGTGCTGCTATGGATGCAAGTAAAGGAAGGGATTTATCAGTTTCTCAGGTGGTATGAATTGATACAGCTTCAGTGTCCCACCAAATACGCAAACTACACAAAAATACAACAGCAAGGACAACAATACGCGAAAACCAAGCAATTATAGTAAATTAGGTTGATGTTTTATGACTGGGACATCCAACTGTTAGAAGCTGAACTGAGAGCACACCTTTCTGTGTGGGATAGAAATCATCAGTAATTCCCCAAGCTGGAGCAGAAGGAACTGATACTGAGTTCCAAAAGTTATTCCACTGAAATACGCCAGAGTATCCATGTATTTTTGGAGGAAAAAAAAAAATAAAAAAATGGAAACCTAATGGAAAACAAACAGACAAAAAAGAAACCCTACTGTGAGAATGAAAGCAAAAGTTGGAAAATATATTCTATTGTCTTATAAGTTACATGTTACACTTCAATCAATTAGAGTAAAATAGAGGGTTTATTTCTAGGAATCTAAAATATTCAAGCAGTTAAAATTTTTATTTAGTTCGTCTTTCATGTCTTACTTTTGTAAAAGTATGTTTAGTTCAAGATTATGTATTATTGTATAAAGTTGCAATTTTATTCCAAAAAGAGCCTATATAGCAGCAGTCTTTTTGTTAAATTGTATGCACCATAGAAACAGTTGCTGTCAATATTTTAATATCACTTAGACTGAATGAGACTAAGAAAACCCCAAACATGTCATTCTAAGCAGATGGTTGTCATGGATTGCATACAACCAAGAGTTATGATGCAAGTTCATGCAACTTGATGCCCTATAAACAATTCCTGTGAATAAATGCTGATTAAAATAAGCCTTGGGTAACACTTCAGCAAAATAATTCATTTTTATTATTTTCCTGGTTCTCAAGATGTTTTTTAACATTTCTAAATACATGACAAATGGCCTGCCAAATATTCTGTTCCCATCTTTTCACCAATACTGAAAAAACATCCCCTTCACAGCAGAGATGCTGCAAGCATTCCCTCAGGCCTGACAATAGAAATTACAAGTTTGAAAAGAAAATTATAAAGAATTGCAAGAAGCACTAAACAGCTTTCTGAAATTTAACATAAGGCATTGTCACTTTGCTTCACCTCTTACTTTCTGAATTGTAGGAGTAATTGCAGAAACAGCTCTATAAAGGTAGTGGAGGTCAAATACATGTATATATCTGGAAGTATTCTCTACCTTCATAAGGAGGCAAAAAAATGCAGGTGAAAAGCCATGTAGTAGTAACACATTGTTTAGAAGCCTTTGTCCAAATAGTTAATGATATAAAACACTAATTTGACTGTAACATATTCTATCATTTTCTCAACTGCTACCAGCATTCCAGGGTCTTCTGGATTGACCACAGCTTGCTGTGCTACTTTTCCAGGAGATGTGGGGGTGCAGCTGGAGCCAGAAGGCCTCATCAATAACCTCTCCTTGATCAGGGACCTGTAGGGACACCAGCCACAATGGTCCCTTTGCTGCCCTGGTCTCCAATTCTTGTCCACAACCTTTTGACCTGCTCAGGGCTGTTCTTCAGAGACAATCTCTCCCACTTCTGATGCAGAGAGTAACTCCTCCACCCTTTCTTCCTCTTGTGTCCCTTTGGAACAGCCTTTAGCTTCAATATACACATTCCAGTTATGGGAATCTTGCCACTAGCTCTTGGTAATGACAGCTAGGTCATAGCTGTTCAGCAGCACAGTGGCTTCCACTTCCTCCTGTTTGCTGCCTGTGCTGCAGGTAGTGAATGAAAGAAGTTAAATGCTTCTCTTAAGGCTTTCCTCTGCCTTCCAGTTTGTTTCTTAGACTTGTTCATGCTGTGAGCATGGAATTAATCTGTGAAATGTCAAATGACACAAGGCAGAACTTCTCCTGCTCGGTAGCCCTCAGAGTGCTGGGATGGTTGAATAGTGTTTAAACAGAATTAATACAAGTGCTAGAGGCAGTACTGTTTAGACAAGTAGAGTTCAGAAATATATCCACTACATTCTGCTCTGCACAGTTGTGTACTCTTCACCTAATGCAATCCTTCTCTGTGAGTACTTGTACCCATCTTATGCAGATGGGCAATAAACTCAAGTAGGAAAACTATAGAGAAACATGTGGTGAAACATATACTGCAGAAGGACAAAAATGCTTGGAAATTCAGAGGAAATATTTTGATTTCTGTGCCCTTGTTTTGGTTTTAAATATTTTATACCTGGTAAAAGCAATAATAATGTTGACATGAATTATGTCTCTATTTGCCTATGGAATATTTCTAAAAAGTAATTGTATTTGTCTGGTTTTGTGTATGGCATAGTTTCCTTGACTTTCTTGAGCTATTTCAGTAGGTGGATAATCTTGTGAACACCAGCTCCAATGAGTATAAACATTTTTATTTGTATTGATTCTCTCCTATATTACTGATTTTACTCCTATTTTACTCCTATCAGTATTGCACTTGATACTGAAGGCATCAAGTTTATAACAAGGATGATGAAAGTAAAAAACTTCTCTTTGTAGTATCTGGAATAAACCTGTTCTCCATAAATCCTGGATCTATTGAAAAAAGCTAGAGACACACTTGTGGAACAGGATTTCAGCATGTGCAGTGGTTCAGAAATGGCCTTTGAAATTCTGCTGTTGTCATTGCCACAAGGCATCTAACATATTAGAAGAATGTCCCAGTTCTGGATCTCGGGCAGACTTTACACAGACAAAGTGCGACTACAGTTTTCTGCTCTGTTTCCTCTCAAATTCTATCATAAAACATAAATAGCAGTAAACTGATGCTCATCAATCCATGTTTCCTCTGAAGCTAAAAGTGTTCATCCCTGCTGTGTGGAGCTGTGTGCAGAAGGTACAGAAAAGAGTAAGGAATGGAATAGGCAATACCAAAGAATTTGTGGATGCCCTGGTTCCAGTAGCCAGGAGTGGCATGGCCAGGACCCAGAGTTTGCTGTGCACCACCTCATGCCATTTCTGGGTTTGGGAAAAGGGAGTCTCTTGCAGGTCAGGTAGTCTGGCAGGGTCAGGTGTTGCTGGGGCTCCACATGCTATAGTAGTGAGCACTTGTGTGTGAATCGTTCACTTTTTTTCTTAATATTGATACAATCACTGTTCATTTTGTTATCTCAATGGTGTTTCCACTAAATTATTCTTGTAACAGCCTGTGATACCTTTTCTGCTTCCAATTATCCTCTCCAGCTCGCCACCAGAGGGGAGAGAACAAGGAATGAGCAAAGAGTGCACTGAGGTGTTTCAGTGGGAACACTGAATGGGAAGTATCATTCCTAAACCATGATAATTAACCACATGTGTAAAATATGGATTAGCAAAATGGACCATTTTCTCATGTGCACTGCACAGTCTACCAACTTATTTGCCCAAGCTGTCAATATGACTACAATATTTATTGTGCAGTTTTGTTCTCAAGCCTCATTTAAAAAACTACAAGTAGGCAAGCAGCTAGAAAATTAGACTATCAGAGTTGGAGATAAATATCTGAACTGAGCAGAGTGCATACAGCATACGATTTAAATAAATTGTCCCATATAGATGCAGAAAATTGATATTTCCTGGATATTTTTTTCAATCATTTAAAATACCCATGTGGCTGAACAAGAGCATCATTTACATAAGCTTTTAAAACAGCAGGTCATGAAGTTTTTTCTCCAGAGAGTGTCTGTATATAAGTACTGTGCACAGCCTTTCCTTTCTTCTACAGTTCTCAAATCTTCTGAATAAAAGACATCGCCATATGTGTATTTGTTAAAAGAACTTCAAAGGGACAATTATAATGCCATAACTAGATATACATAGCTTAGGTATAGTAAAATAAAGAGATTATTGCTTTGGTTTCTCTTAGATCAGAACCTCTAAATTGTGCTCTTAATAACTAGAATGTGAAGTGAATAATGACCTGAGTTTGGTGACCCACAAGTAGATTCAGATGAACCTAAAGTTCTAATGTTTTTTTTTTTTTGACCCTTTTTAAGGATCTTGCAATTTTTTTTGCCTTTTCATAGTTGAGATGAAAATCCAAAGATAAAATATTCCCAGTGGCATTTCATTATTTTCTATAACTTTCTTGATAGATCATTTGTATACAAAGTAAAGACTAAAGGGTTTGCATCTAAGCAAAAAGATACTTCTGAGGAATTAGCCTTACTAGTAAAACACCCAGTTTAAGAAGTTTCTGGAACTGAAAAAAGGAAGGAAAAGCAATTGTGGTACCTCATATCCCCTCATTTTCCTATTTCTACATAGTAGTGAAGATTTGTCAAGTCATTTATCTTCACAGATGGACAGATCATTCCTGCATCATCCTGCTCCTGATGTGCTTGCTTATGTGCATATTTCTGCTTTTTCATGTGCATATTTTGCTTTCTTTGCATGGTGGTTCATATTTCTCTTTTTTGATTTGTGTTACCTTAATTGCAGCATCCTTCAAAATGCTTGCAAAGTTTATAAAAAGAGAGATGCTCTAGCAAAATATTGGTATTTATTTTGGTATTTATTACATTTTCTCCTTGGGCTTTTTGTCCCATTGCCTTCTGTATCTCCTGCAGTTCTAAATTATCTACTGGAAAGGCAAATGGTATTTGGAAGCATCAGCAATGTTGGTGTTTATATCAATATGTGTATATGCAAATTGCATATGCACATTACGTATGCATAAATATCCATCAAGTTCATTAGATCAATGTTTTCAGCTTTGACACTTTCTTCTGCAGCCTGTAGTCTTTCTACATAACTTCTTTGCACATTCTTTAAGGTTGCAAAGCAATAACAGTTTTGCACTTCAATACCATTCAGAGCACAATGCTGATTCTGATACTGGTATTTCAGTGCTATTGGCATGACCAGTGTGTACAAATATCAAATAATCTCCTGAAAACAAGCATTTCATAGCCATTCTGAATTATATATACACAAAGCCCTGTATAAAGATCCTCTTTTTAGAAGACTACTTTCTACATTAAGGTTTCTCAGAAAACTTATGAAGGCATTTTATTTCAACAGAGAGAACTCTTAATAGGCTTCAACAGAGTCTGATTGGTAAAAGTAGCATTGTCAAAGTGTAGTCATAGACTGATTATATTATTAAATTTTTACAGAATTTCTACATGTCATAATAGTAATAGTTGGCTAGGCAAGAATCTGATATCCCTGGAAAATGGCTATAAATATACATGAAGGAAAATTTTAGAAATTGAGAACATGGAGAGACACTTAATGTCCACTAGTGAAAACTATCATAGGTGGATAGATACTGATCTTTATCCTTCAGTTAAATTAAGAGGAACCTAATTAATAGTTATTTCATATCCTTAATTACTGAAAATCTGCTTTATGAACAGTGAAAATGATGGAGTAGAGTCATACCATCATCCATTTATACTAAAAATGGAACATTGTCCTGTCTCTGATGAATATGAGAAAGACAGGAAGAGGAAAATATTGGTAATGTTGATAACTTTTTTAATGCAGTTTTACTTTTGGAAGGATGTATAATGCTAATTACCTGAGCAGGGTGGTTCTTATACTGAAAGACTGTTAATGATCCTACTGCAGACTTGGAGATCAGTATCTTCCAATCACTGACCAGTTAAAGCTTCTTGGTACTGTAGTGAATAAGATGTGGAAGAGTATAGCGTCTGCTGTTCTGAACTTAAAGTTTTATATGAACCATCTACATACAGATTATCTGCAATATAGAATTCGTGTATCAACGACTGCCTAACAACAGAATATTGAAGGTTTTTCCTCTTGTGTCATAAAGTCTACACTAGGAAGAAGGATCAGAAGAGACAGCTTGCTTGTTCTCTTACTTGCAGAATAATTTTTTAGCGTTTTATTTATCAAAGTTTCCAAGTCAATACACGTTTAAAAAAAACATTACCAAGTGTCCTGGTTTGGAGGACAGGTGTCTGCCAACAAAGGCAGAAGCTCCTCTTTGAAATAGAGACTTTAATTCCACTCCCCCCAAGTATTATATTTCTTTGAATCAAGGACTCTGAGGCAGAGATAAGGGTGTAGGAATAACAGCTCTTTTACTAATGTATCTAATCGTAGAAGCAGAAACAACAGGAGTTGTTAAAATTACCAACAAAACAGAACAGGTAACTCGGTTCCAGTCCTTTCTTTAGCTGCAGGCACACTCTCTCTGCCCTCGGTCCCGGTGCTGCAGATGGGCAAAGCCCGGCAGCTGCAGAGAGCAGGCGGGAGCGGAGGCGGGAGCGGGCGGCAGTGGCCACGCCGGTCTCAGGGGGGAGCAGCTGGAGCGGGCAGCTCCTCGCTCACCGATTGGGTTCTGGTGCTCAGCTGTGTCCGCAGAGACTGGAGGCTGCAGCGGGGCAGATGCAGGGCAGGAAATCGCAGAGGCTCTGGCTCTCCTGCGTTCGGCTGCGTGGCTGGAGATGGGGGCAGTCTTCCTCCGAGCTCCCTGGAAACACGAGTCCTCTCTGGAATCACGAGAGCCCCTCCAGAAGCCCAGCTCCCACCTACCCCTTTTGTCCAGAGCTGCCAAAGGTCCTGGGTGTAACCCAGCCAGCTCCATTGGCATGATAATGGGAAAAATTCCTTAAATTGACACAGTAATAGAAGAAAAACACTCAACCCCCAACACTAAGTAATTTTTAATATATATTTTAATTGATCCTACATGTTAGGTAAGAAGATCTTTTTGGAAGCACTAATTTGGCTTTTACTCATAGATGCCAGTGTATATGTTTAATCATTTCATAGATTAAATTAAGTCTTAGATCATGACCTGATCTACAATCTGTGTAAAATCATGGCATGAACTAGGGCTGCTTGTTACAGACAAATAATAGGATTTGCTTTGGTAAATTCTTTATGTAATGTTCAGCTAGAATGTAGTTCTAAAAAGAATTCTTTTATTGCACCTTATTTTAAAAAGGTTGAAAATAAAAAAATTATCAACTATGAGGCAGTACTACTAAATATAAGTAGGATTTGCTCTGTGCCTGTTTTGAAGTCACAATGGACAAAGCTCATGCCTGATTTTCAATCTGCTCCACATTCCTTGTGTGCCCATGCTA
This sequence comes from Oenanthe melanoleuca, assembly GCF_029582105.1. NCBI lineage: Eukaryota > Metazoa > Chordata > Aves > Passeriformes > Muscicapidae > Oenanthe > Oenanthe melanoleuca. Next base: position 25,311,171 of record NC_079362.1, read on the forward strand.
ACTTAATCAGTGATCAGGGTGTGTAAACAGTGAATAATGGGGCCCTTTAAATCTAATCTTGCCAGCTGAATACTTATGACAGAAGGGGAAACAGGAGGCTCACCCTGCAGATGAATCAGAATTCAGCATTCTTCCGCAAATTTACATCAGGAATAAATAACTTCTCTGCAGTAATTAAAAATTACATAAATATCAAAATGTGCAAATGACAGTGAAAAATTTTGTGTGTGCACAGAGGATGGAAAATTATTATTTATGTGGTTAGTAAACTAATCACAGATACTACATAGCCTGTATGAGTTCATTTCTGATATTTACCAAGAAAGTAGAAATGCAAATATCCATAAAGAAGATAACAGAGAGAGAAAAAAAGATTAATATCTATATGAATATGGAATAGCTACACACTGAAGAATGTTTAAAGTTTCCTTCCTTCACTCTAAAATTTGTTGTCAAACTTTGGAACTGACTGCCCATGGAAGTGGTGGAGTCACCGTCCCCAGAGGTGTACAAGAAAAATCTGTATATGATATGTGCTACAGTCTAGTTGACAAGGAGGTGATTTGCCAGGGTTTGGACTCAATGATCTTGGAGGTCTACTCTAACCTAAATGATTCTTTGATTCTCTGCTTATACTCAGCAGGAAACAGGGAGATCATAATTTGTAATCATATTATAATTTACAAGCTCCTTTCTTGAAAATATTCTTCACTGCATAAAGTAGTAAAGTTTTGACTTTGACCAAGAGAGGAAAAATCTTTCCTTGTAATAAAATAATAAAATTAAGTGTGAAATCATAGGGATCACAGCAGGTCTCCAGTTTACTCTCTGCTCGATCTGGTTGCTGATTGTTTTATCCCATGGGAACTGGAAGGAGAGATAAGACCAAGTGGCCCAGCATTATCAATGGGGCAAATCTCTTTGTTTCCAGCCCCTCTGTCCCTGCTCAGCTTTGTGCAGAACAGAACACAGGACCTTCTCCCCAGAGCCTTCCCCAGTCCCACAAGCACCCCTGCCTGGCTCTGCCTGCAGGACATGGCTGTGCAGTGCTCCTGCCCCAAGTGCATGGTGGCTCCCTCAGCTCCTTGCACTTGCCAGTCCTGGTCTCAGTGAAAGGCAAACCATATCCTCACATATATTGACCAAGTGCAAGGATTTAATATATTTTCTGACTGATTGAGTTTTTAATGGTGCCCCAAGTATTTTGCAATTTTTCATGGTCTGTAATGTATAAAATAAGCTGAAAATAATTATTTGTATATAAATTAAAAAAAAAAAAAACTAATTCTCTTTAATAAAGGGTATTTGGCTGTCTACCCTGTCAGCTAGCAAGCACGACTGCCTTTCCCAGAAGAGCAACTTCTGGTACATGTGGTACAACACAGACCAAGCTTGCCTGTGTGATATTATTGCAAGGAGAGACACACCAGGAAAATGGCACTGTGCTGGTAGGTGTGCATGAAGTTATACATACATTTAATCTTTTTATTTCAGTAGCTGCAAGCATTCAGATAAATTTCCATGTCCTCTTTCTGGACTCTTCTACCTCCTGAAAATGCCCACAGCATACATAGTGTCACTCCCTCTGGTTCTCAGGAGCTGTGCAGAGATCTAGGGAGAAAATGAAAGTATATGTGGAAAGATAGGGAAGCTGGAAGCTCAGGAGGAGCAAGCTGTTTTTCTTTCTTTTTTCTCTTTTTCTTTTTTTTCTTTTTCTTTTTCTTTTCCTTTTTCTTTTTCTTTTTCTTTTTCTTTTTCTTTTTCTTTTTCTTTTTCTTTTTCTTTTTCTTTTTCTTTTTCTTTTTCTTTTTCTTTTTCTTTTTCTTTTTCTTTTTTTTTCTTTTTCTTTTTCTTCTTTTTCTTTTTTTCTTCTTTTTCTCTTTTTCTCTGTTTTTTTTCCTTTTCCTTTTTCTTTTTCTTCTTTTTCTTTTTTTTTCTTTTTCTTTTTCTTTTTCTTTTTCTTTTTCTTTTTCTTTTTCTTTTTCTTTTTCTTTTTCTTTTTCTTTTTCTTTTTCTTTTTCTTTTTCTTTTTCTTTTTCTTTTTCTTTTTCTTTTTTTTTTCTTTTTCTTTTTTCTTTTTGTTACTGATAAATTAACAGAACAGCAATATTTAAAAATGCAGAGACTAGTTATTTTCCATGATCACAAGAATTAATATTATTAGGAGTAGGTCTCAGCCATAGCCATTACTTCTATACAACTCCAAATATCCAAGGAGTAAGCCTTGAAATCTGATTGTCTCATTAAACAGGCTCTATTAAGAAGCTATAAATCAATTTGCATTACTTAATCTTTTGAATCCAGATGAGATTGTAAGCAATGATAGCCATTAACTCTGGGTGCATAATATAATAACAAGCCTGATGCATTCAATTAAGAGTCAGATAGGTCAATATACCTGTTCTATTAAAAAAAAAAAAAAAGTTTTAAAAACAGGTAAACAAGTTACACAGCACATGATGCAGTTTATTGTTCTGGAAAAAACATTGTTTCATTATGTGCTAACCTGTGGCATGAAGGAAGCTCAGGAAACCCCATGGCAGGATTGGGGCATGGAGAATTTGGCTATAGTTTAGGCTGTGGGTTCACAAGAAAACTTGAGGGAAATTCTGAGCAAATTCTTCATCCCATGGGCATATATCCAAATAATGTGTGACATGTTTACACTGATAACAACACTTTCCCTCTCTATCACTTTATCAATCAGGGATGCACTTTATCAGCTTCATTTCCAATGAAAATAAGTTAATGAGTAGTTTGAAAAGAACAATTACACAATAAAATATAGATGCATAAAATGATTCTACGTGGGGATGTGCATTAAATTGTCAGTATTTCAATAAGAAGTCCCTAACACATTTTGAAAGGTGTGCCCATGGAATACTGTATCCATCTGGAAACACAAGTTTTTCTTAACTGAATTTACAAAATCAGGTAAATGGAGATATATAGAAAGAATGCAAATATAAATTTTGAAATAGGTATTTCTGAATCGTGTCATGCCTCAGGAATAAAAGGAAAAAAATAAGTTAGATTTCAGGAGGATGACGCATAAAACTATTTTATGCTCAAAATATACAAGACAGTACTTTTCCAAAGAATTCCACTTTGCAATTCCTGAAAATTACCAGCTGAGACCTACAACTGACAACCAACACATGTGTAAAAAACTTTTGTAATTTATTCTTTGTCACTTGCTTTTAGAGGGAAGATGGAGAACTAAAATGCAATGAAGCATTACATGTAGAAAGATGAATTTTCTTCATTAGGGGAAAATTGATATTAAGTTTTAAACAGTGAAAATATTATTATGACAGTTGAATGATGAATAGAAAGGTAGCCAGCTGGTAAGCAACTAAATTGTGATTTTATGAGCTATGAATTTGATCCATACACGGTTTAAATAAATAATCTTTGAAATCAAATCTATGTTTCTTAATTCAAAAGCACATAGAAACATTCTTACTTGTTTTAATTAATCAATTCAACATATAATTACAACATGCATCGTATTTAGGAAGAAGGTCTTCACGGAAAGAATGGCTAGGTATTGGAATGGGCTCCCAAGGGGCTGGAGAAGTCACTGTCCCTGGAGGTGTTTAAGGAAATATTGGGCTTGGCAGTGAGTGCCCCAGCATTACTGAGAGGATGGTTTTCAGTCCAAATCTGGACTTGAGGCTTTTTCCAACCTAATTGATTCTGTGAGATTGTTATAGTTTAGATTTGCACAATCAGGACAGAGATGTTTTTCACTTCTCATCTAAGATATAGCCCAAGCTAGAACAACAAGAACAGAAATATTTTCAGAATTGGAGACAAAAGAACAGAAAAATATAATTTTGCAGAGAAGAAGGTGGAACATCGCTGAAGGAGTACAGGTTTCTACTTTATAGACTTAATTTACATTTATGATACTCATGTTAGTAAGGTGCATATTCAAGTTAAAGTAATTGAAATGGTTGGAAATTATGGTGAAAGCTAGGAGACCAAAAAAGAAGTTTCAATAAACCAAACAGCCCAGTAGATCTAAGATGGGGCAGAGCACTGTGAAATTATACTTTATCAATTTTGTGTTCCAAGTTGTAGAAATCTGTTGCACTACTAAATGTCATAAATATATCTTTAATTTAAATTATCCTTAATTATTATTTAAATAGTACAGCTACCTTCAAGAAAAAAGCAATGTTTTTTGTTACTAACAGCTGCTGTGCATGACAGATCAATGTTTGATGATGGCCAGCAAGTCTGCAGAGAAACACATCACATGGTAGATAATTTAAATGTGATTTCTGACATTATCAAGGTACAGGGCTATTGCTATGGCAATGGACTTCCCTCACTCTTCCATTCACATCCACCTGTATATTCCTGTCTACACAATTTCCCAGCCTCATTTTCTCAGTCCACCTTTCATGTATGTGTATCTACTTGTTTTTTACATGTTCATCTGTGAAGAACACTTGGGAAAAAAAATGTTATAAAGGTGAAAAATTCATTGCCACTGATTTAAAACAGACACTTGCTATGAATAATGTTTGATTTACTTGAGTCTTGAAGTGGTCTCTTTCGTGAATACAGTAAGCAATTATTTTTAATGTAAATATTGACAAAGTGCCGCTTGTTCATAAATACAGTTGATCATCCACTTCAAATTTTAAGCACATAAAGAACAGAAAATTAAGAAATTAGAATAAAAAATTATAACTTTTTTCACACAGTACACAGTTTTGATTCAAGCTTTTCTGCAACAGAATAGCTTTGAGGTGAAAAAATCCAAATAAGGATTTATATGTCCAATAAGACACGTAACCAGAATGGAAGTTAATGAAGGAAGAAGTCTCTCTGCTTTCCACTAATAAATCTGGAACTGGCCACTGTCAGAGACGTTACCAGACAAGTAAATCCTGAATTACATGATATGGCTCATTACTTAAATCTCTTACTGGTCTCTAAACTGCCATAAAGCAACAAGTACTCTGTTAGCAGATTGTCATCTCTACTTTTTCTGGACTGTGTGTGCTCCTTGTTAAATGCTAGCAAGATCTGGAATGCCACAACACTCTTAGATTTGAGTGATTCTTAATGACAACATACAGAAACCAAAAATGGTGTTTAAAGTGTTAGAACAAGAAAGATTTCTCAAATGCATTGTAGCGGCCAGAAAATGTCCTGCTTGAGATTACAAAACCAACTTGTAGCCATCATGCTACAACCTGCCCTGTTTGACTTCTCTTAGAAATGCTGACAGCTTGATAGCAAGACTGGAAGCAGATGAGGCTGATAGTTGTCATATCATATTTTTCCACCTCAGTGCACAGCAGGTCACACACTGAGGCATTTATCTGGGATACTGGAAACTCATTACCCACTTCTGCTATCCAGAGTAGGTATTGAACCCAATTCTAGGAATCCTTTGAAGAGTTTCACAATCACACCCGCAGAAAGTTATTCCTGTTCTTCTGTTCCCTGGACCACCTAACAGTTAATTTTTATTTTCCAGTTCAACAGGTGACATTAAGCAAAGATGATCCAAAGACTGTTCCAAAATCAAATGGACTCCAAAATCTGAACCCTAAACTCCTATACCTCATTAGGCCCCTAAGTATGATCAAGGGAGGAGGATTTTTTTTTCCCTCATTTTTAACTTTATTACAATTCAGAAAATTCTCATAATGCTACATATTTCAATTTTATCTTCCAGCAGATGGTCTTTTAAATTACATGAAACCATGGTCTCTATTACCAAGGCATTTTGGTTTTTTTTACCTTGATGCTTTCTATACAATTTTGGGGAGAGGAGAGTACTGCTTTGTTTCTTTTCCCTTCATCATTTTTAAATGTTTGAGTTTTTGGTCTCCAAATGACAAGACAATGTCAGATGAATTTTAAAGATATTAGAAATAATCACATTTTCCTGCTAACTTACTTAATGCAAAATCTGACTTCACATAAGAGAATATCTGTGTTAGTTTCTTTTTACCTAGCAGTCCAATGAAAAAGTAATTCATACAAATCATTCACTGCTTAAAACTTTTGAATAAAACATGCTAACCTTGTCATACTAAGTGACAGATAGAAATGTCACCATTGTTTGCCTTGGACAAATAATCCATGTACTTTATGTATAATTCATCTGATCTTTAAGAATGTTTAACAATATTGAATGTAGATACATTTCAATACTTTGGTGCATCAAGCCTTTTATCAATTTACATCTGCACCTCATCAATTTAAGTCTGTGACTATATCACTCTAGCTCCATGTAAACCTTCATGGATTTGGAGGTTGGTTTTTTTTTTAATAGCAGAGAGACAGTGACATTACCCAAGTTGATACAGAATTACCATTCTATATCCTCCTTGTGGCCTTCCTGCTACGGCTGAACTTGAGAACCCACAACAAACCAAGGCTGTACATCCATCACAGTGGCATTAGCTGCAGACATTTACCTAGCAGATTTTTGTCCCAGAGCCATCAGATTCTAAGGAGGGACTGAAACACCAGTATAGGTAAGACTTAAATCCCCTGGCCAAAATAAGATTCCAATCCCCTCCTAAAACTTCCAGCACATCAAACTTGAAAAAGAACAAACTTAAAAACAAAGTCTCTTGAGTTGCAGGGAAAGGGAAAGATGTTCCATAGTAAAATTCACATATGCACACAGATATGTATGCACAGTGATGCTTGCAGAGTCCTGCTGGCACTTCTTAGCCCCAGAAAAGAGAACATGTGGGCCTGGTAGCTTTTAAATATAATTTTTGTGAAAAATATGAGCCTTGTACTCTCCATTTTGCATCAATACAGAGCCAACACTTAGGGGGCTCTGATCTGGCAGGATCAGAATATAAGGTTTGTGGATGGACATTTCTAAAGTAGAGTGATCTTTTTTTCCTTGAGACACCCAGTTGCAGACAAGTAAAGAGGCTGAAGGTTTTGTGCAACAAAGGCAGTTAATAATAAATAGGTTTTCTTTTTTACAGTGTTTAACAAGTTTGCATGACGAATATAACAATCTACAGGAATGCACAAGCATGGAGGCTGGCAAGTGGGATGGAATCTCTGTTGTGGTAAACAGTGACTTTTCTAAAGTAATTTTTCCCCTAATAGCTTTTGAACTTGACAAAAACTTGCAACCTCATGATGCTTCTATTTCCCTGATGCCAAAACTAAAGAAACAAAATGCAAACCTGCAAGGAAGCACTGCCCAGTGTCTTCTGAGATTTTTATTCCCGTATCCTGGATGGAGAAAATATAGTCCAAATTACCATATCCAAAAGGTTGTACCTCCAGGTACAAGTCTTTTAAACAACAGAGACCTGGCATATGAATTAAATTCTTAATTCTTACCACCAAACTTTTCAAAGTAGCATGAATTATGTTTTATTTTACTAAAGTCCATTCTGCTTCTATGTAAAAGAAAGAAAGAAAGAAAAAGCTCTGTTTGGGGTTGTATTTTCCCACTCACACACAAAAAGATTACTGGCTTCTTTCTGTGAAGCTTTACTTAGGTTTGACACTAATTTAATCAAGAAGTATCCCTTCATCAGAAATTCTCAATAGTTCTTCAATTTTCTCAGAGTCAAGAGCATCTTTATGAAACAGTTTTCCTCAGTATTATTATTATATATGTCCAGTACAAGCAGATGAGTAGAAATGGATGTTTACATGTACAGACGAAGAAGCAGTATCTATATATACTACCACTACCAAAGGAAAAAAAAAAAAAAGAAGCAAGTAAAAATATAAAAAACTCACTTTTTTTTAAATGGAACCTTATCATAGTTAAGCAAGTGTTGCAACCTGTCTAACAGAGTGATAAGGAGGGAAAGAGAATAAAAAGGATTATTCTCATTTACCTCTTCTTGCACATTTGTTTCAATCTTCCATTCAGGAATAAACTCACCTGAATCTGAAACACAAATATAAGCTGCTTGAAACATTGTTTACACTTCTATTTTGACATATCTAAGAATATCAAACAGTAAGAAGATCATTTATAATTGGAAATCAAGGTCCTTGGTGTACCAAGGATCTCAGAATTACATGTTTTCCTTAATTCAAGCTGGAAAACAAAAAAATACAAGTTGGTTCTGAAACTTTAAATATATAAAATCAGCAGGATTTCATTTCTCTCTTCCCCTTTCAAAAATTTGTTTTGATTTGCAGCCAGGCTACATGGAGGCTGCCAGCAATCCTAATACCTCTGAATTATGGAGCTGGTGTTTGCTGATCTGGGCAAACTCAAAACCAGAAGGTGAAGGTGAAGGTGAAGGAGAGAGAGTGTTTCTGAAAATAAATTCAGATGCGACTGCAAGTCTGTATGGGTCATCTGCAGGCCTACAAACAGAGATGGAAAATTACTCCTACATTTCACACAAAATCTGGTCTTGAGTGATCTTGGATTTCCACCACCCCCTGTGCTTTTAAATTTTTTAGTTAAAGACTCTACATATTTAGTCCAGAACAAAAATTAATTATTCCAGTTGAGATCATCATACCTGTCTGAACACAATCATACTAAATCATGTAACTCTGAGCTGAGTGAACCATGATACTTTCTCACTTAGCAGTCACATCCAAGTTAAAAGATAAAGAAATTGCCAAAAATTAAGTAAACTGTGACAAAAAAATGTTTGTCTTTATCGTACAATAAAGAACAATATGATTCAGAAAAGTAAATCAGACAGCTTTATTAATTTTATTTTTTTCACATTAATTTCTATGGTTTCCTATCATAAACTATGTCACACACTGAACTGCTTTATTTTTGTCAGTGGTAACACATTTTTACAAAGCAGGTCAAGAACAGATAAAGTTTATCTCATTATGAAATACTAAAATCATTGTTGACATTTCTATTCAGAAGAGATGCTTTGGATAGGATAGTTATCCTATATAAAGAGATCATACTATGGTTCTCTGCCAGGAGAAATCTTAGACATTCAACAACTTTCCTTTAGCAATTTAGTAGGGCTAGCAAATAATATGAGTAACAATGTAGAAATAAATTTTGATTGGAATCTAAAGATGTAATTATTGTTCCTTGAAATTAGGGTGTCATTCTTACACTAGTATGTTACCTTCAAAAAAAAAGATCAAAACAGATGGGTTTTTTAAATTAATTGTGGTTGTTTCAGTATTAAGTTCCTTCTAATATACTGTAATCACTGCATCCTTGAAAATTAACTTTGCCTCTACAGAAGCATCACATAAAACTTTTACTTATAGAAACTTACCCTCTATAATACTAACAACAAAAGTACCAATGGGTGTCTGAATTAAATTAATTAATTGGAAACTACTAACTCAAATACAATTGAGTTTTCACTAAGGGTTTTGTGAAGGGCTATAAATTAGAACTTAGTATTTCAGTTCATTTCTTGAAATTTTTACCAAAGTCTGTGCTGGGGCTGGCAGATATGAGCTTGAAAGTGGAAGACTTATTTTCTAACTATAGTGTATAGTTAGCAATATATACACATATGGTGCAAGGAATAATTAAGGCCTTAATGTTCTCAGAAAATAATGCTGCCTTGAATTAAAGAAAGTAACCTTCTTTCTTCTAGTGATTTTCATTCATAACACTTTACCATCTGCACCAGTACAGAACACAGATCTATGTATATCTAGGTAATCTAGGTACAAATGTACTTTCTGAGTCATGGGAGAAAGAAACACTATTAGACTGATCTTTTATTTTCCTTTTTTATTTTTTTTTTTAACTTCTTTTTGATTTCTATTCTCATTCACATTACTCAGCATTTTGCTTGGATAAAAGCACAAATAATTTAGTAAGAATTCCCTACAAGAAATTAATGAGAAAGGCAAAGAGAAACCAGGAGAGAATAATTATGTTTTTGCATTCACCACTTCTGACAGAATAACTCAGTGACCCCAAAATTCTCTTGTCTATAAGGGTGAATATGTGCAATTAATCTGAGGAAAACCATCTTGTTTTCACTTTCTCCTGCAGTTAGAAATTTTTTATAGAAAATCATTGAAAATCAGTGAAATCAGTGAAAAGGAGAAAAAGGACCTGAAATATTTAAAACATGTAGCAAAGAATGATTTTAGAAATGGGTGCTCAGTCCTGAGTCTGATCCCAAGATGGTGGGCCCTCAGTTAAGGCCATGCTTGATATCACAAGCATCCTAGAAAATTGAAAAAATGCCCCTGTACAAACCATGGACGACTGTTCACATATACACTTTCTTAAAAATAATAGGAATTTTTACTGAGAGGCAAACTCATTTTTATTACTCACATAAATATTAATTTCTTTTTCTCAAAGACTTGTCCAGCTTTTGAGCCTGTTACCCAAAATATATGTGTATGGACATTCTTGGCAAGATTTAGCATTTCATGTCAAGACATTATCAAAATGTTAAATCTAGTTTCTCAATATGGGAGGAGAACAGGTCAGGAGAACTATTGCCCTTTACTAGGTGAATTGGTAACTTGAAATTCCTCACTGCAGTTGTGTGATTCTCAGTCTCAGATTAATTTTTAATTCTCTAAATTTGTAAAGGGCAAATCTTAAAAATATTTTTTCTATCTTCTACAATGTATAAAATTTAAAAAATACCATGATCAATCCAACAGCCATAATTACACAGGGCTATGACTTCAGCTCTTGGTTCAAATTCAAATAACTCAGTGCTGAGTAAGTAATGGTTCTATAAAAAATATGCACTCTTTCAGTATCTCATTAAAATATCAATAGTAATGATATATTTATTTTAAAAGAAGCCAAATAATTCACATTTAAAAACCAAATATTTATGCACTATATACTTTACATACTCCCAAATACAACAAGAAAACACAAAAAATGCACAGTCATGGCTTAACATCTTTTCAACATATGTAACATATGTTTTTAACATATGTCATTGACAAGAGTCAATGAATTTATTTCAAATCAACATAAATATAACTACAGACAGAGTTTGGACATGGGGTTTTAAAATGGAAAATGTTTTCTGATTCATTTCCTCGTATCACCCCTAAAAATACACAAGCACAAACAGAAGAGTGAGAGCCAGTTTATTTTCAGCACAGCTGTAGCTGCCTCTACGAGGAACAAACACTTCATCCTGGTTTTGCCAGGACCTCCTCAGAGCACTATAAAGCTATGAATTATGTTGTCCAAGAACATTGTTTTGGCCTTCCTTAGAATTTCTTTCCTGTTTTTTACTTCTCAAGTGTTACAGTTCAGCTCAAATTTTAGTGCTTCAGACCCTTGCTACCTGTCACACTATCCCAGACAACTATAGATTATCCCAGCTAAATTTGGTTACAGTACCTAATTTAAAAATGCTTGCAGGGAAAGAAATGTCATTTACAGAGGGTACTGCTTTATCTCCTTCACAAAGAAGCACTAATAATTATGCACACACACTCCAACAGCTGGTCATCCTTAACTGTTCCACAGCAATTTCACCATTAGCAAGTGCACAGACCTAATTAAAGATCTGTATTCTTTCATAAGGAAAAATTAGAAGTTCTCTTGTCAATCCATTGAGGGCTTACTGGAGAATTTCTGAATTCTCTGTGCTCCATTAGTGGTGTGTTTTGAAGTTCAAAAAACTCAAGAAGACTAAGAGCCTGTCATAAAGGAGATGTCAAGAAAAAAAAAACAAATCAGAAAGTTATTTAATAGAACACTAAATAGGCTTAAAATTATTTCTTACATCTCTCCACAGTGATTATAGAGTTGCCCTTCACGTCACTTTTACAAGCTTGCAAACACATTCTACAAACCAGAGGTTATCTACAAAATTTGTTACAGATAAACTCCATCAGTATTTTCAAGACTGATATGCTAAAGATATGTGATTATATCCTTTAAATAATTTATTATTTGATTTTCCTTTGTAATTTATGACACTCTTTTCAAAACACTTAATTATAAATATCTGTGTAGAAAACTGTACTAGACTAGCCTTTTATAAGCATTTTGGCTGGCATGGTGACCCAGATTTTTTAAATAAAGTTGCACCAGAACTTTTAAGCTGTAGGCAGAAAGGAAAGTCCTACGGGGAGTTTAACTCTTCAGATAGTTTCAGAAAATAAAATATTGAGATATTTGTTAATAAAGAATCTTTTTCTAAACCGATTTACACAGCTTATTTTTCAAAGTATACAGTTGTTTTGTTTTTTTGCTTTATTTTAAAAATGCTCTGGTCTGCTGGTCTATACACAGAAAAATAAATCAGCTCTCTAAAATCACTCTTAATGGATTAGAAAGGGTCTATATTTGGACATTTATGAAATAAAATTAATTATTCGGTTTAGACCAAAAATAAATATAACTTGGTTCAGAGAAAAAAAAAAAAAAAAAAAAAAAAAAAAAAAAAAAAAAAAAAAAAAAAAGAAGTATTCTTATTGGATTTATATATCTATCAGTGCTTAATTCAGAGATAAAAATTTCAAATAGTTCTGAGAAAATTGTCTTACTCAAGGTGTTATGATGAGCTGCCTTCAAAGAACTCTGAAATGAGTGTGTTCCTCATACTAGTTTCAAATGTTTTCATTTAAAAAGAAAAGAATTTCTACAGGCGACATGAGATGCTAAAGAGTTTTGAATCCTTGGTATAAGGAGCATGAAGAATAAACTTTCTGCTTTCTGGTTAATGGTTGTATGGAATCATGTTTTTAGCTTGATGCTAAAAAAATTATTGGTCCTCACATACAGGATACACTGATGTATCCTTACAATATTGGAAATTAGGGATCTCAGTGGGTTTTTTTTAACTTGCATATTTTTTAAAAATATATTACTGAGGGGGAAATAGACTGAAGTTAATAGTAAAAACCACAACAATTTAATTTAAGAATACGGTGAAAAGATGTGAAGGAAATTTAGAGTAATTACCTACAGTTCTAGTAGAAATTATGCTTTTTGCATTATGAATTATAACAAGAAAGGAGAAACTTACAGATCCAATCTGATGGACTTCGTTTCATTTCAGTCCAGCTAAGCTACCTAGAAAGCCTGAAAATTTGAGTTTCAGGAAATTTCCTCAGTGCATCCTGAATTACTCACCTTGCCTTATCTAAAATTTTTGAAAGAAGGGCACTGGAGGAAGTCTCATGGAGAGAAAAATCCTACAATTAAAAATAACAATGTCTTTAATTTTTTCAAGTATAGAGACTTCTCTAAACAAAAAGTAATAAGGAGCATACAAGCTAGATTAAATGTAAACAGATTGAATACTAAATAATAAATTATTTTTGTCAAATTCCTTGGAAATAGCACAGCTAAGTTTGTCACTCTTCCCTACATTCATGGTAAGCATATTTTCTAGAGGAAACATTCATGCCCTGCTACCTCTCTTTTGTGACCAATAGCTAAATGATAAATCCTCAGGTTCCTTTGTCCTCTGTAGTTTTTGAGACTGAAACTAGACCTGTTGTTTCTCTTAAATATTTTAAATCATCCAATTTGTTCCATTCCTTACTCTTTCCCCCAACTCACTGCTTATAAAAAGCAAGAAAATTATATTTTATTTTTCTTAAATAACAATATACAACTATCAATATATTCAGTTCTCAATCCATAATTCTTCAAAGGCTGAGATGTTCTTGGATGACATTTTTTATATTTCCATTTATAAAAAACTTATCTGTGTGTTCTTTTTTAGTAAAAAGACATCAAAACCCATAAAAACATACTATGAGCATTTTGTTTTCTGCAAAACAATACTTACATATCAACTGATTTCTTATTTGCTGAAATATGTTTATTATATAATGCACGTAGGAAGAAAGAGGTACTCCTAACTTATAAAAGCTGCACAAACAGGAAGAAAAGAACTTGAAATTAAGTGGTAAATTAACCTGAGATTCTTCTCTTTGTCTTGAATCCATCACTGGTGAAAAATAAAATTATATAAAATAATTTGATAAACAAAATTGTTGTCACAAAGGAGAAAAAGCTGAGAATTTGCTTTGACTGAGAATTCTATTTAATTTACCGCTTTGTAAATTAACATTGTGCAATTTGGTGCTGGATCTTAACCCAAAAGCTGCAGCGTTCTTCAAATTCTTTTTAGAATGCATGGGTATTTTCTACTACCAGGTACCCTTCAAAAGTTTTGCCTATTACTGACAGACTATTTGAAGTTTAAACAGGAGCACCAAAATGCAAAAAATGTATAAGAAAAAAACCCCCACTCATGAGCCTCAACTTTGATATTTGACTGTTTATATCAATAACCTTATTCCCTGGAATGAGAAGCTGGTCCTGTAAAAAAAATTAGTTGTTCTCTTCAAACTAATACATGAGGAAGCAGTGCATTCCTTCCAGAAATGCCCTCTCAGTTTCTGCTGTACTTTTAAAATGACCACTGACAAGGAGTCAGATACAAGTGAAAAACAAATATACATATATTCATGTATACATATATATATATATACACACACACAGATATATATATATATACATACATATATATACACAAGTATATACACACACATACACACAAATATATATGACCTTCAGGTCATAGTGGTAAAGGTCAGGAAATTGTTCAATATGCATGTTCAATTATGCTTCTCAAAGGAGACAGCCCTTAGGACAAATATCAATAATCTTAAAATATACTTAGGTCTGTAAAGGTCTGCAGTAAATCTGAGCTTTCTCAAAGCCTAAGTTTCTGTACTTTCCAGGGATAATGAGAAAATCATATAGAAATGAGCAAAACTTGAGTACAAATATTCCAATACTTTTTCTCTATACTATCTGTATCAAGATGTGAAAACATCTAGATAAAAACATGTATTTATATTGAACTCTGAAACTTTATTGTTCAACAATTTCTATCCTAATTAAAAACCTTAATCAGTAATTACATAAATGAAAAAAAATATTCTTGTATAACAGTCAACTCCCATTGTAAGGCTTCCCATGAAGAAAACTTTCATTTATTTGTGGAAAAAAAAATCAGAAGCATGAAAAACAGATAGACTCTACAAATAGATCAGTTTCTTGGGGGCTTATTATAGTCCTGAGTACTTTCTGAAAATAGATTAATGATGGAAATAGCAGCTGATTTAATTTGGATGATGTAATAGATATGTGTAATTGTCTGAGGAATATAGTGGGACTCAAATGACATTTTAAAAGTTCACATATATTATGTAGAAGATTTGTGAACATAATGCACTTATTTGGGGTCTTTTTCACCCAAGGCTGTTAAGGACTTCTTTGCTTTGAACTTCTGTCTGTTTATACTTCTCAGTCTTCCCAGCTCATTTTCAGTGCCCTACAAAAATAAACTTATCAATCTGTTTTAAATAAACAAACATCATAAATTTTGAGGAAAAAAAAGCCATCACTCTCTTGATTCTACTGTTTAGTAAAATGCACTATTACAGATAATATGAACAAGCACCAAAGCAAACATGAAAACTGATCCATTTGTTGCTAACTTCTGCTATGAGATTACCACCTTGTACACCTTTTTGATACTCTATTCTGTCCCAATGTCCTTACATACATGTTTACCTCTGCTTGAGAATTTTCTTGTTCATCCTCTGACTTGGCTTTGTTGGGTGATTCTGATTTAGCTCAAAGCATTTCATTTTGGCCCAATGAGTGCTCTACACAAGAAGTGACTAACAAAATAAAAGTACGGTTGGTAATTTCGAGCAGTTGAGAAATATGACCTCTGACTCCAGACACAGTAAAAGCTTGCTTGGAATAAAATATAGAGATGTCATATTTGCTTAATGTCCTCAACACACCTTTCAAAAGTAGGTTCTTTTTGTTTTCACAAAAATAAACAAAAATATAAATTTTAGGACTGCATGTCATAAAGATTCCATTCTGCAAAAATGAAGTTCAGAATTTAATTGATATTACTGCCTTTCAGAGATTTTAAGATTAGAATTTCAGTCACGGTGAAGTTAACCTTTTCATAAAATTCTGATTTAACAATGTAGTGAAATCTTCACAGTTAACAAGACCATAAACCTTCAATGTCTAAGAATTTCTCTGCAGCCTATGCCTTTGTCAGCATTCCACCCAGCAGTCTACTTCTTCTACATAAAGATTTATGTGACTGAGAAAAGATTCATAAGATAGTACAAAATGCTGCACAAAGCCCATTTTTTAAAAATACTTTTTATCTGCATACAGTCGATTAAATAAAACAAAACAAAACAAAAAACAAGGAAAAAAAAAGAAGAAAGAAAAATCACCTAAAACATGTAGAATTAGAATCTTAAATGCAAGCAATAGAATTTTTTAAGCTCTCAGTGAAAAAAACTACTAGTACACTCAAATAAAATAAATGCTTGTAACAAACTTTAATTTTGCATTACAGGTTTGGGTTTTTTGGATAAATGTACTTCTAAAGGCTATGTAAAAATATTATACATAGCATTTGAGGAGTGGATATGAAACTGGAAAAATATTACAGGGCATCAAGTGTGATTTGTGATATAAGTTCCTTACCACTGGACATTTAGAAGGTAGAAAATAAGATGCATGATCAATCATGGGTTTACTAGTCCCAACTCCGGATTTTTATTTCTTTTTTTAATTCTTAAATAAGATATGCTATATCATCATTATAAAAGTTTCTCAATAATATCCCAGACCTCATGTCCAAGGTACTGAAAACCAAAGAAGTTATGTGTCTTGGAAATTCTCATTTAACTGATAGACTTTTTGCAGATAATATTTCCATGAAGGCCAGATGAATCACCAAAGCACAATCACTGTAATTCTGAGATGTCTGCTTGGCTCAGCAGTTTTATTACACAGATCAATTTTGCATTACTTCCTTCTGGCCGTGAGTGCCTGCAAGTGCTCATAGAGGGAGGTCATAAAACATTTATAAGCCTAAGAATGTAAATTGCAGGAAAGAGTGAATCCTCAATTTGTAGACAGAGATTTGAAAGAGATTTTTCTGAGGAGTCTGTGGTAATCATTCGTCCCATTCCAAACTGTATATAATTTTCATTTGAATTTTCTTTACACAGAGTTTACCTTTGATTAGTATTTGGGATTCCAAAATGTAACTGTAAATGATAATTTACTGAAATTACATGGACTTAAAATAATATGCAATCATTTGCTTATTAATAATGTTCCATGTACCAAGAAAGGTGGAAAAATAGACAAGGTTTCAGTTCTTTTCTAAGATATAAAGCCAACAGACAATTAAAGATAAAAACTAGAAAGATTAGACTGACAAAAGAGTGTGTAGTAGAACACTGCAACACAAGGGCTGGTGCATTAAATGGGAAGAAAAAAATGGTTTATTTAGTTTTATTTTATGTTACAAAGTTAATATTGAGTGCTAAAAATGTCCAGCTTCTCCCTCAACATTTTGTCACCAAATAAGAAAATATTTTAGTTAAACATGCTATAGTCATTGATCTCCTAATTAAGAAGTCCATTTGAGGCCTTTGGCCTCACAGCATGAACACTCAATCCATTCTGAAAGTCTACAGTATAAAAATAGAACAAAGACTTCAACTCCTGAAACATACAGTTATTCAGTAATAAGAAGCCCACAGAATTCTCAGACTCTTCTGTGTATGAACATTGTACATGAATTTTGGAATGGGTTTATTAATATAATAAAAGGGATGAACTTGGCCAGATAGAGAGGATCATTCCTCCTTGCAATCATTTATAATGGGTGTGACCTCTGTCACAAATCAGTTCTAAAAATTAAGAAATGAGAAACAAGTAGAAAATGAACTATTAAATAATCATACAAATCCTGTGTTTAACCATAATGACCCAGCAGGTTGTAGGTATTGTCCTCAATACACAATTCTGTAGGGAAGAAGCTATGAAAGAAGAAAGCTTAAAAAGTCAATAATGCTGACAAATTAAATCAGGAGAGCATCAATAAAATACACATCTTTATTTGTGGCAGGGGACTGATATACATATACATGAGAAAACTGAGTAGTCTGTCCTACTGAACCCATGCTTTGACCTCCTCTCCCACTAATGTTAAGAAGCTAAGCTATTAATTCAAAAACTAGAAAAGTGCTAATTTTGAGTCTGATTATAATCAAATTAATAAGAAGCAGGCAGGTATTCTATGCATATATACAAGTTCTTAGGCATTTATATACATATTTTTATACATATATACATGGGGATGATTTTTAGAAGGCTTTGGTGCTACAGAATCACACAGAAGTTGAACTTGGAAGGGACCTTTTGAGATGTTTTTGTGCAACTCATATACCTTTTTTGCACACGCAGTTGCAACTTCTTCATCAATTCCTAAGTTCCTTTCAATCTGCCTCATGCAAAGCAGAGTGCATTCCTATAATCAAGTGCACAGAATCCAAGAGAAAAATTTGCTGAGTTCAGTTAGAATGACATTTATTAAGTTCTGAAAGTCTCATCTGAGTGTCAGTGAATGTCATATGCTGATCTTATAATACTATTTACTTCTTATATACTTAATAGGTTGAAATGACATTTATGTGTCTTGCCTTTCTATGATACAGAAAATTGAAATCTAATATCCAAAATGTCTCGCTTTTTTCTCCACAACTTACCAATAAAATTTGGGACCTTTAACCACAGCTTGAGTTTGGCCTTAGAAATTACAAATGAAACCTTTCCTATCTAGGCAGGGCAGGTACTGGAAGTGTATGCAAATGAAGAAATGTAGGAGACAGGACACACAGTTTCTCTCCTTAGCAATATGATTTTTATTTTCATTCAAATTTGGAAGTCATTAAGCCTTATCTCATAATAGGGGTAAAAACTACTTGACAGGGTGCTCAGTAACAGGTCCCATTCTTCAATCCCTGGTGAACCAAACAACAGTTACACACTTTTCCTCCTCTGTCACCTCTGGCCTCCTACACAAGTTACCATCAGCTCCTTACCTCTCATCCTGTCATGGTGTGACTTGAGTTTGCCAACCTTAATATATTTAATTTCTTTTAGAGACGGGACCCAGGAGTAGAGACAAGGCAGGCTTAAGACTTAGAAAGGTACAAGAAAAATTTTATTAGTAACACAAAAAAAAAAAATATTCAGAATAAGATCCCTAGATTGTTCCCTCCTCCCCTTCATTCAACATTTCTTACCAACAAACATACAGAGAGCACTCCAGTCAGTGATACATTCAAATAATCAGTTCAATTTACTTAAGAGAGAAAAGTCCCTTTTTGGTTCTGGCTTAGGGGGCGTCTTCACCTTCACAATCCACATCCGCCCGGGAAAAATATTGCAGATTACGACTCCTCCCATTCTTTCACAGTCCTTCCAGAGCTGTGCAATGGGTTATGTTACACACATGGGGTAGTACTTTTAAAGGCAGGCTGCTGAAAAAAAAACCAAGATTCTCTTCATCTCCTTCACTATCAAATGTCTCTGTCTTTATTCCAGTCCCAGGACAGATAGAGCTTCATTCCCCGAGGCAAAAAGTCATCTCTTTCTCTATTAAATGTCTCTATTCACATTTCAGTCCCAGAACAGAGAGCTGTATTTCTCCAGGGCAAAAATAAGGTGGTTCTTCTCAAGCACTCAAAACCTCCCCAAGTATATTTCACAGTTTAAAGGAATTTTAGTAAAGTCACCATCCCCTTAGCCCACAAAAAGGTTTTCAGCTACTTATCAGTTCGCATCTTTTCAATCTCTTCCCACCAGGAACTTTATCTTCATTGCGCTGACTTCTGGAGTCTCCAGGCTTTATTTCTTCCCATTTAGGAGAGCTTAGAAAAAATCGAGGATCTTATCCAGGCATGAAGAAGTTACAATTGTATCCAGATCGTGAAGAAACAGCATGGGCAGCTGGAGGCCTCTTCTCTCAGAACTAGGAGGGAAGGGGGAAGGGAGAGCCTTTGCTGGCTCCCCGATCCCCCCTGCTCGGCCATGCCACGTGGAGAGGGGAGCTCCGGGCCACGCGGGACCATGCGGCCGGGCCGGGCCCCCAGCAGAGCCGGGGTGCTGAGCTGGGCCCCCCGCAGAACCGGGGCACCGGGCCGGACTCCAGGCCGAGCCCAGAGCCGGGCCGCGGCCCCCGGCTGGGGACCACCACCCCCGGAGACTGGAAACCGAAAGAGAGCCAGCAAAGCTGACCCGCTGTGATTTGTGAAAGCGAAATAACTTTTCATTGGTTTCCCGAGCTGTCCATCACCAAATCAGCTCTCTGATTGGTGGCAGCAGCCCACAGGGGAAGCTCCCAGAGACGGGAGAGCCCCTCCCACTTCCCAGCTTCAGGGGGCCTGCTCTGAGGTGAATCCACCCCTCCCCCCAAGCACGTGAAACCAACACACATCCCAATCTGCTTCTCACTTTTGCTCAGTACACTGAACTTCACTCTTCCCTTCCAAACCTTTCATTTCAGTATCTGTTCTTGCTAAGCTCTTTCCAAGGACTCATCAGTTACTTGCCTTTCTGTTATCTTTGGATTCTGTTATCTCCTAGCAAATGTATGTAGCAAAGTAAACAACACCAAAAGCAAAAGTTTTCTTCAGCCCTTTTCAACCCCAAGAAGAAATACTCAGAAAACTGTGGGTTTGGGTTTTTTGGTTTTTTGGTTTTTTTGACTGGTTGGTTGGTTGCTCAGTTGATCTAAGAGAAACACATCATCTAAATGAAATATCTGCAAAATTATACAAAGCTTAAAAAGGGTGGTTCAAAAGTTAAGTCTGCTACTCGAGGTAATGTGGTTGTCTGAACCTTCTTAACAATATTGGGTTATATATGACAGATCATAATTTTCAGCAAGAAGAGAGATGCACTCAGCAAAAGTCTATGAGTTGACTTCTAGAAATTTTAAAAGTCAAAATGTTATCTTTTTTTTTTTTTTTTTTCTGATGAAGTCAGGAAGATAAGGAAATAATACAGTATTTTTGAAGAAAAATCTGGAGCAAATAAATGAGTGCAGTTTTCACACTTCTGCATTCTGATCCTGAACACCAGATTCTACCTAAAAAAATATATATTCCTCTAGTATCAGTAATGGTACTAAATCAGCAAGTGCTGATTTTTGTCCATCACAGCACCGTCATTCAGATTCTGTACTCATGTTTGTACTCTTGTTAAAGCAACAGTTAATGTCAAGCATTCAAGATTATCATTCATTTCTACATCCAACACCAAGAGATTGTTCCACATCCAAGTGCACTTCTTCATCAAGAAGTGTAGGCAGGGTTTTTTGATCCCTCCAGATTATTTCCACACTTTGTCAAAAATTAGACCATGGAAGCAAGGCAATGTCTGCTTATAAGTAACTCAACAAGCACATCATATTTCAGTGCTTTGAGATGAATCATGAAGTGCCTGTAACTGTGAGAGTAAAGGCAGAATATTTCAGGAAAACTTTACAAAGTCCAGAGATTCTAATTCCAGACAGTTTTGCTCCAAGAAAATAATGAATGATAATTTAGAACACTATTTTTTAGGATTACTTTGGTCAAGGCAAGTGTTATGCTAGTATTTCCTCATTTATGGTGCCAGTTATGATATTCTGGTAAATATTCTAGCAAAGATGGAGTTGGACTATTATATATTTGAGGCCTTTGTATCAGGGAGCATCTTACATGGGACTAAGGTAGAAAAAAAATGCACCCGTCTTGGAACAGAAGCTAATGTTTAAAATTTTGATTTCTGAGATGAACTTTCGGAGAACCTTGACAACTTCATAGGTATTGTCTGTTTACTGATCTTACTTATACAGGGATATTAGCATTAACTACTGTAACTCATACAGGGGAGATGTGTCATGCTACTATGGAATTTCACATGTAACATACAAATAACATTTGGCTCTGAATGACAAATGCATGCCCACAGTCATTGGTAATTCAGTAGGGAAAGAAAGGTAGAAAGGGTGTGATGACTCATGAAGCTTCAATGTTTCAATAATTGGAACAAGCTGGCAGGAGGCATATTGTGACAAGGGAGGAGACATGAAGACATGGTGGAGGAACAGAAGTATCTTCCCACAGAATTCAACCTTTTATGTTTGCTAGACAAAGCTGAATTAACTCAGTCTTGCTCCCTTTAGAAATTACCAGAGAACCTCAAGTCAAATATGATGCCTTCTAGGGAGCAGGAAAAGCCATTGAAGAAATATTTTATAAACAGTAGCAATGAATTGGTAAATAAGTTGAAACCTAAATGAGGTTTCATTGTCACTGCTTACACTGTATTTTAACTTGCTCATAGTTACTGTAGAATGAAAATATAATTCCACACGATTTTTATGAACACCATATTACATTTTCCCCTTCCTTTGGTTTATTTATGTTTAAATTTTAATATTTCTGAAAAAGTCTTATTTGGTAAGAATTTATCTCCATTTTGCCTTGTAGGTTCATGTTTATTATATAGAAGGATTTCTGTTAGGTCTTGTCCTTTCTTCTTTTTTCAACCAAAATGCGTGATAATAATGCAATATCAAACACCTCTTTTGGGGAAATCTACAAGTAGCACTAAATGAAAGAACAGCTTTTGCTTTTTGTTTAACTATCCACAAGTAAATGGGCTCTCTGTCTTCCATTTAGTCTGATATTTCCTTATTTTGTATTGTGTTCTTTTTCGTGTGTTAATCTTTCCTTATGACTCATGTATACATTTTTTTTTTATTCTCTGGCTGAGTCTCTGTCTTATTCAGTATTTTGTGACATAAAATGTTAGCTTATAGAAACAAATACCACGAGGTACCATAGAGACAACAACAATAAAAGTTACTTCTTAAACAGATAATGAGAAAACTCCAAACTCTAATTCATGTTTCATTTAAATGTATTCCCTGGGAGTAAACAAGATAATTGTAAATTCTTCTCTTGAAGGCTCTTTCACATCTTTTGGTCTCCAAATTTCTTGTTTACTTTTCTGAACCAGGAATACATGAAGTGAACAGTAATATCAGATGTTATGTAGACTCCTCAAATATGGCTTCCTTATTTCTAAGTAAAACAAAACTATGCTTAGCATTCTATAAACAGAATATCTATACAGATTTTCTATACTAATTTTCTTTCTAAGGGCAATGACACTGATAATAAGGGTATTCTCATAAGTAATAACTGCTAGGGTGAAAGGATGGCCATATATCTTCCAAGTAATTCTGACTCTGTAACCTGCATCTAGTATATTTCTGTGCTGCAAGAAGGATGGGAGGAATTGTCTTCCCCAGACATTCACTGCAGTTTCATCCAGAAGCACTGCTGAACTGACAATGGTTATACAATTCTTGAGTTGTCTGTTCTGTGGATGATGCACACTGCACTACAGCCAACAAGCATGAAGGTATCAGTATAAGCCAGAAAAGAAATTAATTCTCTGAAGTTCAAATTGTGCAGGCCTGGAAATTTTAAATGCAAAAGGCAAGGAGAGCAGTAATTTAGTGCTTCATGATTATAACCAGTGACTGCTTTAGTGAAAAGGTCAAAAGTCTATTTAGCAAAAAAAGATAAAACCCACTCAATGTATAGCAATTATTTTCTCACTCAGACTTTCATATACTGTTCAGTATCCCTTGTACACATGCCACTGTCTCATAAGTAATGGATTCCATTCTGCCTTCCTCATAATTCATAGCAGGTCTCATCAATAAGCCCAAGCAAAGAGAAACTCAGTGCACATCTGACACTGCACACCTGGGGTTGTTTTACTTGGGATTCACTAAATATTATACTGGAGGAGACCTTCTTAGCCTTTAAAAAGGTTATGTACATCTGATGACAGCGTCTGCATCTTGTTCTGCACCATAAAAGAAGATAAGCCAATTTCTTTCGTGTTCCAACCTTATTCCTAGGAACCTGAGCCACAGTGATAGTATCTCCTATCATTTGTATGATTTAGCATAATTTTACATGTAAAGTTTATGCCTCTTAAGTCTATACTAACTATCAAATAGCCTTACTTTCTGCTATACTAAAATATATTCAAAATTATTAATAAGCATATAAAAAACAGAGAGAAGTTAGCAATGTAAGTTAAGCATCCTGTGTCTCTTATACATGAAAAATATCATGTCATCTACTTTAAGTAAATACAGCATTTTACTAGATAAGCTGGAAAATGATACCTGGATACATGCTAAGTTTGTGTGACTAGCCCATACATATTTCTCTAGGTGAAATTTAGTGTTATTTTAGTAATTTTGTTTTTGTTTAAAGACTTCTTGTTTTACTTTGCAATTGGATTTTTTTCTTTTTTTTTTTTTTTCCTTTTTTTTGGTTAGGTTTTATATTTTTTATTATTTTGAAGGATAATATATTTTAATCTGGTTTGAAATTTAAGATATATTAGCTTAGTTGTTATTGTTTACAGTGAAAATGTCTTTTTTAAAGTCATGGGAAATTTTTTTTACTCACATGCTAACGATGTCTAAGTGTTGTGACCTGTGTCCTTGTGCAAGGTGTTGTTACTATTCAATCTCCCTCCCCAGCTAATACAATTCAGTCTTACTCAAAGTCAGCCTGTCTGAGAAAAAGTTGAGACATATGACAATTTTTTCAGTAGAAGTGGTAAATTTTGAGCAGGGGCTAGAGGCTGCAGCTCTACTTTAAAAGATTATTTCTTTTTCAGGAGGGAAAATTGACATTTCTTTTTAAAATTGTTAATGCAAAGATACAAAACTTTCTTTCTATTTTGGTACATGTGGTAGCTTCAAACACAGACTTAGAATAAGGAAAGCTGTCACTTTTACTCTCAGTGTATCTTATTAGGCATAGGCAGAGATTAAAAGAAGTGAACAGCTCAATTTTAATAAAAGAAAAAAAAGAAGGCTGCTCTGGAAAGACTAAAACAATTACTAGGAACTCCAGGGAGAAGGGCTACCAGGAGGAATGGATAACACCTGACAACAGTGGAAAAAGAGGCCCAAGTTGATGAGGCTAGAAGGAAAGAAAGCAGGGAGGAAGAGATGTCATCAAGCTGTCCATATAAGTTTTGGTACCAGACACTCTGGCTGGTTCCCCTTTTCTAACATAACTCCTTACAGAAGCAACAAAAATGATCTATGTCTATGTCTATGTCTATGTCTATGTCTATGTCTATGTCTATCTATATCTATATCTATATCTATATCTATATCTACATCTATATATATCTGACATATAAAAGATATATATATAAGGTATAACTGATAAGGTATATCAGTTCTTGCATCTAATTCCACTAAAAAAGATATTTAGGAAGAAGACTTTGTACCCAGGCTTCTGCAATCTTGTGATTCCAAGGAAATTACTACATCTGTACTGTAGAGATGGATTTGAGACTAATTGGGAATAATGGAGTAACAACAGCAAAATCCAATTTAAAAAGATATTAAATAAATTAGTATATAATTAAATTAATACCTAAATTGTAATTAAAATAATAAATAAATAATATTTTAATTAAATGAATTACATATCATTCAAAAATATCCAATTAAAAATATATTAAGAGCTGACTCAAAGAAGCAATATATAATGACTCCATATCTGTACATTTGTTGGTAAAGGAACCAGCAA
The DNA here is from genome assembly GCF_029582105.1 of Oenanthe melanoleuca. Taxonomy (NCBI): domain Eukaryota; kingdom Metazoa; phylum Chordata; class Aves; order Passeriformes; family Muscicapidae; genus Oenanthe; species Oenanthe melanoleuca. The sequence continues at coordinate 25,336,638 of NC_079362.1, forward strand.
AAGGAAATATAGTTAAAAGATTAAGGGAGAGGCAGATGCTCTATGCAGAAATAATAAAATGTCATATGCTCACAGGCTGTCATTACACATTCCAGTGAGAGACTGGGCTTTCTTCATTTTGTCAACTGAATTCAAAGGTGGAAATGTTGTCAGCAGATTTAGTGTAGATTCACCTGGGCAGCAACAATGAAGGAGAGGAAGAAATATTAAAAAACTCAATCTGTCACATCTAGGTTTTTTATTAAATCTCTCATTTACAACACCAATGTTTGCTTTCTCCAGATTTGTAGAGTAACACACTTATAAAAACACTAAAACTGGAAAAGATCAGGTCCAACCATTAACCAGCACCTCTGTGGTCACCACAACATGACATCCCCAAATTCCACATCCATATTCTTTGTGAACAATTCCAAGGATGTGACTTCACCATTTACCTGAGCAACCTATTGCAATGCCTGACTAATCTTTCAGTGCAGAAATAATTTTCAATATTCAATCTACACCTCTCCTAGTGCAACTTGAGGGCATTTTCCCTTTTTCTGTCTCCTTTCAGGTAGTTCATGAGGTAGTAGAATGATGAGGTCTCCCCTGAGACATTTTTCCAGGTTATTTAGCCTAACCAGTTTCCCTAACTGGTCCCCACCACATTTGTGCACCAGACCCTTCCCCAGCTCAGCTGCCCTTCTCTGGACATGCTCCAATATTTCCTTGCAATGAGGGGGAGAGAACAGAACACAGAAGTGGAGATGCAACCTCACCAATACTGACCACACCATTTCTGACAGAGGCAAGGATACCTTTGACCTTCTCAGCCACCTGGTAGCCAGCATACCTAAAGACAAGGCATGTAATTTTGTCTTCCTTTTCATCTTCTGAAAATATTTGGTATCTAAAGTCATATAAAAGTATAATCCAGTCTAAAGAAATATGTCCCTAGAAAGCATATTTTAAAGCACAAAATTTACAATCCTTCTTTTAATCTTAATTGAACCTTCAGATTTCAGTATTCTGTTTGAAATAAAGTCTTACTTTTGCCTATTTTATATTTTTATTTTAAGCCTTTAATTTATTTCCTTTCTTCTTTCTAGTGCCTAAGAGTTTTGCCAGTGCATAAGTAGAAATCTGTGGTGCTAGTGTGTGCTATGCAAGTACCAAAAATTAGATTGTTTTAAAATTATTTTGGTCCAGATCTGGTACTTTTTTCTGTCTAACAAAATTTTAAGAATGTAGTAAGTAAAGTCATATTCAAGAATCTGGAACTTCAGCAGCTATGGAGGTTTGCTTCAATGTCCCTGTTCCATCTCACCTCATTTTATTTATAGACTGGCAAGTCTTCACCTCTGTCTTTCATTTTCCTTCATTTCTCAGCTTTCTAGGTTAATGTTGTACTCTAGTTTACACATTATTTTCCTTAAATGTGATGATCCAAACCCATTCTCAGAAGTTACAGCTACGCTGCACAGCACTAGAGATGCCTTATTGCCTTAGCTAAGGGCCAACAGTTTGCAGCTCTGTAAACTTGAACCAGGCTGCTGTTGGCAAGTGTATTTCAGTTTTTCCACATTTCTTTCAATTAAATGCAGACAACATTAATTCTCATCCCTGAGCCATTTAATAAATAGGCAATCTTTAGTTCTAGAGGCTGGACCAGCATACCTTCTACTTTAGCTATTGTAAGTTTGACCGATGCTGTTTTCTGCTACAAGAGCTTGATGGTGTATCAGTCTATAAATTTGTACAGCTTGAAAGAAAACACAGTGTTTGTAACACTCAAGGAGTGTTGAATGAACTCAGTCAGCAACTGAGCCAGAGTGTGGACTGCAACATTCTTCAAAAACATTGCAAATCATTGTAACTGTCAACTCTAAACAGAAAAGAAGCATCAACAGCCCTGATGAGCTTTCTTCATCTTCTAATGCATTTAAGGAAATACAGAAAATTGATGCAAGTCAGAAAAACAGATAGGAATCAGAAATTATTACAGAAGCTTTTTGATATGTAGGACTGATGTTTCTCAGAACTTCTTTAATTCAGTTCTTGCAAGCACAAATGGATGCACCATGACACTCTTCCTGTGATATATCAGCATAAAATTTTCTGGTGAAAATTTTAGTCCTTAAATATATATTGACAGTCTTTGACACTTACTAGTCTACCCTTCTTTTTGATGCTCTACTCAGGACTTGCTGGCTGTTCACCACAGTTCCACTGTCAGCTCCTCAGTTTAGCTCCCAGCTAAACTGCAACAAAGGCAGAGAGTTAAAGCTTGCAAATCACTGATTAATTTCCACCTTCATCTATATTACATTATTCTTCATCCTTTTTTTTTTCTTTAAATAAAATCACAACAAATTACTTTTGAAGTATTTTTAGCCTTTTCTTTTTTTAAAAACTACAATTCGTCTTTGTGGTAAAATTTATAATTAATAGTCATGCAACATAGTTCTTTTTACTGCTCTGCAGAAAAGCAAGATTTATTCAAATTATTAGACACATGCCAGTGATTCAGGTCAGTATGAAACTTCCAAAGGCACAGTCAATTTCAGCTGCTCCTACTGAGCTGTCAGTACATCTTACCTCAAATGGAAGACATTTATCCCACTGTGCTCCTGGCAGGACACATACTTTCCTCAGATGCTTCATTCCTTGCTTCTTTAAAAGGCAACTGTCATCATAACTACTGGGCAACCCCAGCTCTTCTGAGAGGTGAGTTTTCTTGACCAGAAAGGTACAGTAAAGATAAAATTAGCGTCTGTTTTCTTTTCACATATAGTGTATAAAAAAAGGACAGTTCCCCCTCCTGCAAATAAACCATGTGGACTGTCACAGCTTTGTCAGTGGGAAATTGGTTGGACTTGGCATGTAGGAGCAGGCTAAAACAACACTTCATTTTTTGGTAACTTAATCATGGTTCTATTTTTGCATTATAATACAGTTCCTTTAAAGTGACAAATAAAACAAAAACCAAAACAAAACAACACAACAAAAAATGAAAACAAGAAAAAACACTAAAAAAAAAAACAAAACAACAAAATAACCACCAAACCAACCAACCAAAAAAAACCCCAGAACAATCCCACAAAAACAAGCCAAAACAAAAAACCCCAAACCAACCAACCAAACCACAAAACAACACAAAAACCAAACAAGTAAGAAAACCTCAACCTGAAAGGAAAAGATCTTATTCTGATTATGATATACCACAAATATCTTGCATTTATTACATACTGATAAGGTATTCCTCAGAAAAGTTTCAGCTCTCTAGAAACAAGTGAAAACAGGTGACTTGTGGCCATATACTCTGAGATCAATGCACACAGAAGAATTAGTACACTCTGTGAATATGGAAGCAGAAGGATTAAATAACTGAAATTTGTATTCTATCTAATACAGATAATTTAACAGAAAAGAAGGTTCTCTTTTTTAAGCAATCCAGTTTACAATACTATTGATATGGGAAATTATGACCAGCAATAAAAGGAGGCATCCATCAATGTGAAGTGCAGCAACAGGAAAGGATGTCTGTCAAGTATTCAGTAGATGAGCAAGGCGCTTTAAAAAGAATCTATTTTATAGATGATAAATAAGGATTAATAATCATTCTTAATTCATAGCTCAGATTAATCACAAATTTGTGCTCTTCCTCATTCTTTTTAAGAATTCTGGTGTCCTTTATAACTCAAAGATTTTGCAAATTAAGTACTGCTTTCTATTTTAATTCTCCCTTATACAACTTTTAATCCAAATATTTTCCTTTAAAAGACTCCACAAACCTGTGTGCATTTAAACCAAGGCTAAATTCATTTATGGGGAGTTATTCTGGCTGCATCTCTATCTTGCTGCAAAAGCCTACACAGCTGGACAGCATTCCCAATACCACATTTCCAGAAGGTCAGAGCAGGCAATCCTTCCCATGATCAGGAGATCAGCACCTGTGTCTTGTTCTGGCCCCCCAGTGCAGGGCAGGTACGTGCTTACCAGGGCTGCTCCAGTGAAGAGCTGCAAGGAGGATGAAGGGACTGGAGCTCCTCTCGTGTGCAGAGAGGCTGAGAGAGCTGGGACTCCTCTGGCTGGAGAAGAAAAGACTCAGGGATTTTATCCACATATGTGGAAATACTTGATGGGGATGAGTGAAGATTGAGCAAATGTAATGACCATTGACAGGACAATTCAATGTAGGCATAGATTGAAATACAGGAAATTCCATTTAAACATAAGAAAAGTATTTTTTACAGTGAGGATGGTGAAGTACTGGAAGAGGCTATCCACAGAGGCTGTGGAATCTACAACTTTGAAGCTATTCAAAACCCTTTGAAGCATCACAGAAACATCACAGGATATTCTGAGTACGAAGGGACCCATAGGGATCATCAAGTCCAACTCTTAATTGAAAGGCCCATATAGGGATTGAACCCATGACCTGGGTGTAACCCAACTGCAAACAGCCCTCAACATTACCTGATTCTCCTTATTTGGAGGAGGGGATCAGAGAGCAGGGCAATGCCATCTGCAGGGTACCATCCTAGCCTTTGTAATTATTTTTTTCAGTGAAAGCAGCATTTAAAACTATCCCCTAAAAGAAGTGAATAAAAAGTCCAGGAATTGGACAGAAATTATGGATACCTTGTTCCTATACCTAAGAGTTTGTACAAACTTTTTGATTTGATTTAGCTTTAACCATCTGAGCATTTGATGTAACAACAGTTAGGTTTAATAGCAGTAGTTTCTTCATACTGATGAATATATTAATTTTTATATTCTTGACCTTTCTATACATTTATCTAGTAGAGAAATCAGCACAAGTATTTACAGAGGCTCGAAAGCGATAAATCTAATGTCTATTTCTAAAATATGTTTTCTTGGATTTAGTGCATGTAAGTGGTAAGGAAATCAGCACAGTCAGGTCAAAACTAAAGGGCCCAATCTTTCCACTACAAGCTTCATAAACTTGAGTATAATGAGAACTTAGAAATTTTAGATGAGACAAACTAGAAGCACGTCCTTGAAAAAATCAGTGAGAAAATTAAATTCACCTAAGCTTCTACTGGAGGTAATGGAAGTCAGAATTGAAAAATGAGGGAGTTAAAACTATCAGATAAAGCCTTCAAGACTAATACTCAGGTAGAACTTGAAGGTGTAGAGAATCTCATATATAATGCCTGTAGGCAAAGATGAATATTGTCAGCAACTTTTCATTTATGGATACAATTAAGAAGAACAACATTATGGGAATATGTTTTACTTTTGAGTGTTCTTTGTGACATTTCATATAAACACAGCTATAAGTTAGGAGAGGCTGCTAATTGTGTATCATCATCCTTGAATTTACACAATTTATGTTCTATACATTATAGGGCAAAACCAGATAATATTTTTTGTCATCTCTCATCAAAATAATTGTGTCCGTTTTTCCCTTATATTTTCCCTTACAAATTCTGCATTAGGACTGTTAGAATTTCTCTCATATCATACTTTTTCACATTCAAACATGGGTGTCACACATCTATCTTTCTATCTCCTCTTCCTTTGCCTGTGTTGCAGCTCTGGCCCCCAAAATCTCATACTCTTCTTCACATATCCTCCACTCTCACCAATTGAAGTGCTGTTGAAGGCAGTGCTCATTACTATCCCATTTGGATTTTCATGGAGAGTGAAAGAGAACTGTGTGAGGAAAGACATTTATATCTCCTTTCTCTTGTCCCCTGGGAAGAATTACTATAAATTGTTTCTTTGCTTTCATATTGAAATAAAAGTTAATGACTTTAACATCCCTGCAGCACAGAAAGGGCACAGTTCCAAACTACACAATGACCCCTTCCACTTTTCACCTGTCATCCTCTTGCTCTCAACTTTCAGTGCTCCACTTCTTGAAATTGGACCTAACGCAGCAAATGATAAAATACAATGGGAGAAAGACAAAAAAAAAAACAAAATCTTTGAACTCTTTTCTATATGTCTTCTTAGACCAATTTCAGGGCAATAATTTTCAGTCAGCAAATAGGATGATTTCACTGCCCTACTGCAGGTACAATCCATTGAATAAAATCAAACATGGCTCTGTAGAATGGTGAATCTTCCAAAGACCTCTGGTATCACATGAGCAACCTCTCCTCTGAAAAGACTCAGAGACACTGGAAAATAATGTCACCGGGTTACTTGGGTTTGCCAACCTTAATATATTTAATTTCTTTTAGAGACGGGACCCAGGAGTAGAGACAAGGCAGTCTCAAAACTTAAAAAGGTACAAGAAGAAATTTATTAATAACACAAAAAGAATTATTCAGAATAAGATTCCTAGATTATTCCCTCCTCCCCTTTCCTTCATTCCACATTCCTTAACAAAAAACATACAGAGAGCACTTCAGTCAGTTATCTACCCAAATAATCATTTCAGTTCACTGAAGAGAGAAAAGCTCCTTTTTTAGTTATGGCTTAGGGAGAGTCTTCACCTTCACAATCCACATTCGCCCGGGAAAATATTGCAGATTATGACACTCCTCCCATTCTTTCACAGTCCTTCCAGAGTTGGGCTATGGGTTATGTTACACACACTTGGGGTATTACTTTTAAAGGCAGGCTGCTGAAAAACAAAATTCTCTTCATCTCCTTCTCTATCAAATGTCTCTGTTCATATTTCAGTCCCAGAAGAAGAGAGCTCCACTTCCCTGAGGCAAAAAGTCTTTTACTCAAGCATCCAAACCTCCCCAATTATATTTCACAGTTTAAAGGAATTTTAGTGCTAATTTCCCCTTAGCCCACAAAAAAGGTTTTCAGCTACTTATCAGTTGCATCTTTTCAATCTCTTCCCACCAGAAACTTTATCTTCATTCCACTGACCTCTGTAGTCTCCATGCTTCATTTCTTCTCATTTAGAGAAGCTTGACTGAAAATCTTATCCAGGCATTAAGAAGTTAAAATTGTATCCAAGTCGTGAAGAAGCCAGGCCAGGCTGTTGCTGGAAAAACTCTGAGCCACGTGCATCATCTGGGGCCTCTCTTCTCAGAACGGGGGTGGGGGGAAAAGGGAGAGCCTTTGGTGGCTGCCCCATCCCTCCGCTCGGCCGTGCCACGTGGAAAGGGCAGCAAAGCCGAGCCGAGCCGAAAGCCACACGGGGCCGGGGCCTTGCGGAGCCGGGGCCACGCGGGCCAAGGCCGAGGCCAAGCCCGGAGCCGGGCTGGAGCCCCGGCCAAAGCCACCTCTCCTCCCGGGAGCCGGAAACCAAAAGAGAGGAGTTAACTTAATCCCATATGATTTGTGAAAGCGTAACAACCTTCCATTGGCTTCCCGAGCTGTCCATTACCAAATCAGCTCCCCAACTGGTGCCAGCAGCTCACAGGGGAAGCTCCCAGATACGGGAGAGTCCCTCCCACTCCCCAGCCTCATGGAGCCCTCCCCCTGAGGGGAATCCACCCATCCTCCCCAGCACGGGAAACCAACACAAGCCTATATTAGTATGATCAAGAAAATGAGCATATGCCAATTAGAAGACAGCCCTGCTGAATAACGAAAATGAAGCATAACCTTGGGTAGAAGTAAAAATAAAGGAACACAAGAGAAGCTTTTGTTACAGAATTAATAATAAGGCAGGTGTCCTTCGGCTTACAAGGGTCATTTGACACATAATAGCATAGTCTAAACTGGGCTTCAATTGTTGGAGACACCGACATATTTGTGGAAGAGCACCATGGAAAGTTTTACTTCCTTCCATGGAATTATACCTCATTAAATTCTGAGGATTCCCTTTGTTTGCAATTTGTAGCACAGAGTGTTTAATTACAGTATCAATTCTTAGTTCGCTAGTAAATCCCATACACCAAGAATCTCTGTAACGTCAACTGCAATTCAAGGTATCTTCACTTGAACCTTTTAGGAATAAATTGTTGAAACAGAGAGACAAGTGAATTTACAAATTCAGATTATGTTCTTTCTTGCATTAGAGTTTTAGAGAATTTTCTGTAAGAAGCAGAACCACTCTCTCCACTGTACTCTGCTGCTTCCATATGAAGGCTAGAACTTTGCCACCTTTCACTTCACTGCCACCATCGTAACACCCTGGGCTCAACACAGCTTTAGATGGTTACCTTCTGTATTTAAGACAGTTTGACTGTCATTTCTGTCTTACTCTAATCTTGGTGAAACACATATTTAAAATAAACAAGTCCTTTCCATAACTAGGCAAAACATATTCCACTATCTCTCAAGCTTTGGCCAAGTAACTTTTTCTGATTTCATCTTTTTCTCTTATAATAGTATTTAATTTGACAATTAAAAAAAGTTAGATCTCTCTTCTTTAATTTTTTATTCCTCAGTCTCTTTATGATTTTCTCACATGTATCTAAGTTGCAGTTATTTCTCTCAGTTGCCAACACAAATGCCCTAGAAATTCTAATTATCATTTAAATTTATCAGTTGTTTTGACTCTTGAAGTAAGATCAGATAAGAATTTCCTATAAGATAAACTTTCTGACATTCCCCACACCTGATTATTTTACTCTCTCTTCTGCTCCTGAGTGCACAACAAGTTTCAGAAATTGTACCATGCTTTCACTAGAAGAGAGCACCAGGCTAAAAGGGCAATTAGCTGAAATTAGAATCAAAGCCAAAAAGCTAAACCAAATTTTGGGTTTAGGTTACCTAGATAGGTATATTTTAAAATAATGTTTTACCAATCAGTGTAAGGCTTTTAGGAGTAACATTTTTAAATTCATTAACTTTTAAACTAAAAACATAATTTAGAGAGTTCAGTTTCAAAAAGTCAGTCCCTTGGAAAAAATATACTAATATTGAGGGTGAACAACTTTTCACAACAGAAAATTGGACAGTAGAAAAAAAATTCAAGAGAAAGATATATTGAAATAAACAGAGAGACCAAAAAATAATAATCACATCCAACAAAACAAGCCAGTTTTCTATCCTCATAACCTGCCTTCACAGTTGATCAGTTTGTGTTACTTCAGAGGGAAGTGGATTAAAAATAATGGGTATATTTTTAATTTGAAAATTCTACAGTAATATCCAAAAACGAATACTTTATTATCTTACAAAGATAAAAGGCAGCCTTAAGTCACTCTTCTTTCCATAAGTCAAGAATTTTAACAGAGTATGAAACAGACTATGACCTTGATTTGAGTCCAAGGCCCATTGTTTTCCTATTGTAGGTAACAGAACTCAGCTTCTAACATCTTGAAAGATTATTTTGATTTTTCTTTTTTCCCCTTAAATTTTATTTTCTCTAACTATTGATGAACAGGAAACATATCTTCAAGACACCATCTCCCATGCAAACATGTTTGTACTGTGAGCAGAACCCCGACCTGCCACTTTAACTCTCACTTCATTGTCTATTTTCCTCATGTTTTCGTACTTTTTCCTGAAAATTCCTGGAAATACAAAGCTGTCTTATTGCTTCTCTGAGGTCAAAAACTTATAAAGCTAAACATTTATTTAAAAAGAAATTAATTATATGGTTTGGATTTACCACTTTTTTGGTTCTACTATTAAAAAAAAAAAAAAAAAAAAAAAAAAAATCAAAATAAAACCAAAACCAACAGCAACAATAAACAAACCAAAACCAAAATAAATTAGTATAAAAGCAAATCTACATTCTGAACACAGTGATGCAGTAGCTTTCAAATCTCTTAAAATACTGAGAGATAAAATATTGAATTGAGACCAAAGGCTTAGGAGAGTTAAAAGTAAATAATTATATATCTGCGCATATTTTGAAAACAATAAAATACTGAAAAAAAGCCCTCTAAAAGTTCAGAAAGATTATTTTCTTACAGAAAGCATAATCCCCATGTTTCAAAGTATGTGGCAGGAAAAGGTGTTTCTCAAGCCTCTGGTAATTCTGGAACTATCAAGGAGATAATACTAATGCAGGTAAATCAATTGTCTATTCACTACAATAATTTTGGCATCTATAGCAGGTTTTTTACATGTCTAAGACAAAAGGTAACATAAAGACTGTACATAAAACACAAAAATGTGCAGAAAAAATATCAGGCATATCAGGAACGAAATGATGACAGAACTGAAAAAGACCAATGCTCATAGTGTATATCAAGGGAAGCTGAAGTGAGGAGGGGGAGTGAACAGAAAAGAAAACCAGACATCTCATTATTAAATCAAGGAATTAATAAAAGTAGACTGTATTTTATCAAAACTTCTCAATTTATCAATCAATTTAAATGAGACTCTTTCCCTTACAATGAAAACAGTCAGCCTATGACCACTGATTGATGGACTGAAAGTAGATTCATTTAGGGTTGTAAGAAAAGCATAGAATGACTACTCCTCTTTATGTTATTAACCCCGTCAAAAGCTGACAAATGTACTGCAGTAGAATGAAAAAACAATAGAGATTGGGAGCAGGACTTTTTTTTTTTTTTTTTGAATGGTCAAAATATGTATTCTTGCAGAAAATACAGTTTAATGTATTTGTCTTCCAGATTAACTCACTCACTAGTATTTATCAAAAATATCTATGACCTACTATGTCACAGGTTGTACAATTTTTTCCAAACATAATAATGACATGAGTAAGTTCTGACAAATAAGCAGTTCCAAGATAAACTTTCATTATTTGTTTCCAGATATTGATTTGTCTTAAGATTAAAAATAAAAAAGTAAAAGAAAAATTAATAATATCAACTATTATTGCAATAACCTGAATCCTAATTAAGGTTGACTGATAGTTAATGATATCTCAATGTTATGTACAAAAGAGATGCACCAAAACTGAAAATGAACATGACCTTACATAGAATTTTATCCATCTAGATACATGCACATAGACATGGTTTGGGCAGTCTGCAGAGTGTCAGAATGTGAAATTGTTCATGAAATTGGGCATTCCAAGTTGGGACTTTGGTCTCCACTAAAACTGCTCGTTGCCGATTCACCATGTAATGGTCTTTGGGCAGCATCCATGCCTGCACCTGCCTGCCACTGGCTTTCCATTATGACTGCTCATACATCCTTCTCCCCTTTCACCTGCTGCTCAGGCCTCAGATGACATGTAGTGCACAAGGAGAGACTTCAAAATGCTTGAAGTGACAGATTATGCTCAAAAGTCAGCTGCTCATGTATTTTAGTAGACAGAAGGAAATCTTTGAGAAACACCTGCAGCTGCTGCTGAGGCACAGTGTGCAGAGGCAGGGCTGGCGGTCAGCCCGGGCCCCCCTGGCTGCCCAGGCCACGGTGCTGTGTGGCCGAGACCTCCCTGACCCTGTGCTCAGGGCCCACTGAGCTACTGCTGCCATGACAGGGACGATGTTTCCTGCAGCTGGCCTGTGGTGTTGCTGCTGTCAACATGGCTCTGCACACCAGAGAAAAATCACCAGGGTGTGCACAGCAACAGCAGCACCCAGAAGGTTTGAACCTCCTCGGGAAGGCATCCACACCAGCCAGGATGCCAAAAGACAGGATGCTGTGGGCGCAATTTTATGTGGCTTGGCAAAAGGTGTCAGGAAAGTGGTCCCCATGGCTTTCTCTTGCCTTGCCAGCCTCACAGCCACGCTTGGCAGCTGCAGCTGCAGCCTGTCCCCCTGACTGACTTCAGTGGCCGTGCTTGAGGGCAGACTCGCCTGCCACACCCGGCTGTCCCAAGGCAGCAGCGTTGGTGCCATCGTTACAAACACTGATGGGACACGAGCCCTGGGCTGCAGCTGCTGACACTCTCCTCCATTCAGGCACCTCAAAAAAGGCAGCGCGAGCTTCTAAACTCAACACAGAGAACTTCCTCAGAAAGAAGGAAGAAGCAGCAAATGCTGAAGGAAAGCAGGACTCGTGGCTGAGGTTCAGTGATGGAGGGAAGGAAGCATTTTGCTGTCTGCTGAACTGATGGCCAAGGTCCACAAGCTCAGGCTCTGCTGAGAGGATTCTGCTCTGGTCTTGTTGGAGGCTGTTCCCTGCCAATGCAGGGCCCTCCCTTGTTCCTGGATCAGGTCTGCTGGAGCCATGGGAACAAGTGTGTTCCGTGTCCATGGAAGAGCAGAAAGTGGCAGGATATGTTTGCTGCCAGCACTTGTCTTGACTCTTCCTTCATGGGGCTGGCAGCATCATCAGAGACACAGAACAGCTTGTCTCATGCCTGAGTTATCCCTTTCTTCTGCACTTGCCCAGGTTCCTTGCCAGTTCACCAGGGAAAATCGCTGCGAGTGCCTGTCCATTCCCTTGCCCAGCACACAGCCAGATGTGTTTGAACATGAGCTGCTGGCCACAGGCAGACAGGCAGCAACCTGGAGCATTGGGCATCAAATGCTGGGCTAAGGGTTTTTTCCGGAAAGCAAGAAAAACAGTCAGAAGAACACAAGGAAACTTGACACGATCTCTGTAAGAATCTAATTGTGTTGGGAAAGTCAACAGTGGATGGGGTTTTTGTGCTGCAGATAATAACTTTTAATAAAATATCATTCCAGGAAGGAGCAACAGCTTCTGCCTTCTGAGCAACACCAGGTGTTGCCACCAATTGCTCCAGGTGCTCCTGCCAACAGGCACCTGCAGAAAGGAGCACAGGCACCAATGCACATGGGCTTTGGCTGTACTCTGGCACAGAAGTTCCCCGGGGGCACAGGTTTCTGTGGCAGGAGTAGGCACCTGCACAGGCAGGGCTCGGGGGTAGCAGGTCTCCTTTAGCAGGGACTCTGCCACCTCTGTTGATTCCAGTACTCCCCAGGCCCCAGGGCTCCGAGCAGCATTCGTGTCCTGGGCCATACGTCCCATGTCTGTGTCACAGCCCTGCGTGTGTGACGGCCACCCAGCACCAGGTCATGTCCCAAAGAGGCCCTGGCAGCTTTTCTGGAAGGCACCAGTGCCCTTCCTGCTGCAGCTGCGTCAGCAACCGTGGGGGCTCCTTCTGCTGCCCTGAGCAGGCAGAGCAGAGGAGCATCTGCTTGTTGTTTGAGCCGCTCCTCAAGTTCCTCTTGGGCTGTCCTTGACACTCATGGAACATCTTCCTTCCAAGCTGGGGCAGTTTGGGGGGGTGGGGGTGTCCCCAGGGCACGTGGGGGTGTGTCCTAGGGCTCTTTGTGACACAGAGCACCGTGGTCACCGTGGGATGGAACAGAACACAGCGTACAAGGGTGACCCTTTGTGACACGCAGTGACATAGGTGCTGGCGGCGACACGGCCACGCCACAGTGCTCGGTGCACGCGTCGGGACAGGACGGAGAGAGCGGTGCTGTGAGGAGCCCCCGCACAGCCAGCTCGTTCCTTGCTGACCCGGAGCTTTCCCGAAGTGCTACCTGTGCAGGTGACCTCGAGGCCAGACTGCGGGACTCGGCGAGCCGGAGCATTTCCAAAGCGTCTGCCGTCCCTGCGGCCGCTGCCCTCGAGGACAGACTGCAGGACTTACTGTCCTTCAGCCTTCCCAAGGCTTCTCTGTTGCAGCTGTGCTTTCAAGGCACACCTGCAGCACTTGATCTTTGAGTTTTTCCCAGGCATCTCTCCTGCAGACACTCCAAACTCCAAACAAAGACATGGAGCAGACACCTCCCAGGGTGCCCAAGCTGGCCTGGGTGAAGGAGGAGGAGGAGGAGGCTGCAGCTACCTCAGCACAGCAGCCTGGAGAGCTGGAGCAGCTCCAGCTGCTGCAGAAGGGTGAGTGCCAGAGCTGGGCCACAGGGCTGGTGCATCCCAGGGCTGTCCCTGCCTGGGAATGCAGGGCTGGGCCCTGCTCTCCGGCCTCTCCCGCAGCCCCTCAGCCCTGGCTGCGCTCGCTCTGTGCCAGGTGCAGCCATGGACTGGACACAAGAGCAGGACCCTGCCCGTGGCCGCTTCCGCAGAGCAGCGCAGGTACTGCAGCCATGCCCACCTGGGCTGGGCCTGCTGTCACTGCTCAGCCCAGCACCGTGCCTGGAGCACTCCATGGATTCTCCCTCTCTTCCTGCCCTTCTGCAGATGATCTGTGAATTCATCGTGCGCGTTTGGCGGGAAGAGACCACCGGTGTGGGCACTGGGCCTTCGGCAACCTTGCACCTCTTCAGTGCTGAGACCAGTGCTGCCATGCTGGATTTGCTTGTGGAGAAGGGTGTCTCCAATCCAAAGCAAGTAAGCAGCCTGTGGCCAGGGCTTGATCACCCCAGGAACTGTGTGGGGCCTCAAGCCGGCTCTGCTGGCTTCCCTCAGCCTCTGAGGCCCAGCCCAACGTGGTGGGAAGGGCAGCACTTCTCAGGGGAAGCTGGGGAAGTTGCTGCTCTGGCAGGTCTCCAGGTCTCCCCACGCCTTCTGCAGGTGCCAGCCATGGTGAGGTACATCCACAAGTGGCTCACGGCCAATGAGTCTGCTGGGCACAGGCTGGACAAGGCCCTGCTGGAGCTGACCAAGGAACACCCCTATGATGTGCTCATGACTCTCTTGCGCTGGGCCCCATCGGGTGACAGGTACCTTGGTAGCCCCACCTGCCTTGAGGGCTTAGGGTTCATCCCCCGTTACCCTGCAGAGCCTGTCCCTGCTGAGTGCCACACAGGGGCACAGCTCCAAGCCCCTGCGGCCCCTCCGTTTGCAGTGCTGCCATGTCAGCCCCTGAGCGTGCTGCCACGCTCCCTCCCTACGGGGCTGCACCCCCGTGAGCTGGCTGGGCGCTGCTGGCCAGGGCCAGTGGGCAGAGGCAGGGCTGACGGCCAGTGCAGGTCCCTGCAGCAGCCCAGGCCACGGTGCTGTGGCCGAGACCCCCTGACACAGAGCTCTGACCCCACAGAGCTGCTGCGGCCATGTGGGGGGTGATCCTGACCTCCACGGGGACTGCGGAGCCGGCGCTGCAGATCCTCATCACTGTGCTGAGCGCCTGGCCAGTGGACACCTCTGTGTACACCTCTGATGGGGACAGCACAGGAGTCTTTGCTCTGGCTGTGAGTTCCTGCAACTGACCTCTGCTTGCCCCTAGGCCACCTCTCGAGCAGCCAGCTCTCTGTCCTCCCCACAACTGCATCTGCCTGCCTCAGGCACTGCACTGAACCTGGGGCACCAGGCTGGCTGCTCCCACAGTGTCTCCCCCGGCCTCTCCTTCGCATGCTCAGGCCCTGCACATGGATGTCTTGGCACCTACTCTTGTCTCTGGGTGCTTTATTTTTTGTAGGCAACTGTGACACTGTGGAATGTCTTCAACTGGACCTGGTGCCCACCTATAGTGTTGGAGTACTCCCCCTCTCTCTTTCTGCGTCTGCTCTTCCAAGCTTTCATCAGCACACTGTATACACCAGAGGTGGTTGATACCTTCTGGAAGGAATGCCAGGAGCAACTCGGCCTTGCCACCAACCCCCAAAGGTGCTCCATCCCAGTCTCTCCAGTCTCCCCATCCCTCCCATGCCCTAAGGCAGGAGTCAGAGCTGCCAGTGTGACCTGGGCTTTTCTCTGCACACAGGTTTGCAGTGCAGACTCTGAAGGTGCTGCTCTGCCGAGTGCAGTGTGAGCATGTGGTGTTGGCCGTGGAGCGCAAGGGTGGCTGGGACACGCTGCTCTATGCTGGCACCCACCACTATGCAGTGGGTCTGCTGGCCAGGTGAGACCCCCTTCTCCACGCTGCTGCTGCCATTTGTGCCCAGGCTGCCCCACACAGTTCCTGTGGCCATGGGTGAGAGGGCCTTGTCACAAAGAGAATGAAGAGCAGACTGGAAAATTATTCCAGGGGAGGGTGCCCGGGAACAGCCGCCTCCCAAAGAGCCCACTGGGTGCTTGGGAACAGACCAGGCCTCTGGGAGTCAGCCCTGGGAGAGCTTTGCCTGCCTGGCTCAGGGGCAATGGTGTCTTTTCCCCCCACCAGGGAGATGCACGGTGTCTCTGTGTATTGGCATCACTACATCATGTCCTACCTCTTGGAGCTCCTCAGCCAAGGCATTTCAGACTGGGAACTGCCTGCCATGGCGTTCCTTGTGGAGGTGAGCCCCATGGCCAGCGCTGCCCCGC
Source organism: Oenanthe melanoleuca (assembly GCF_029582105.1). Lineage (NCBI taxonomy): Eukaryota > Metazoa > Chordata > Aves > Passeriformes > Muscicapidae > Oenanthe > Oenanthe melanoleuca. The sequence goes on from NC_079362.1 coordinate 25,352,547, forward strand.
TGAGCTGACTCCCACCCCTCTGTCCTCTCACAGCCACAGCTGCCTGGAATGGCGCAGCCCTGTGCAGTTCTGAGCTCCTGCCAGCTGGGCACCCCAATCACTGCTTTGTGTCTTCCAGCTCCTGGAGTTCGTGGACTTCAGTAAATGGGCTGACAGCATCCTGGAGATCATGCCAAGGCACCTGCAGAGCGAGTCCAAGGAGATGCAGCGCCTGGCTCTCAGAGGCCTCGTGGTGCTCAGCAGGGACCCCTCGATGGTGAGGAGGAGGCAGCGGCTGAAGCTGTGCTGGCAGCGTGGCACTGGGGAAAGCAACCCCTTGAGCTTAGCTGGGCTTCGGGAGCCGTGGCAGCTGCTCCCAGCTCTCCTGCGTTGCTGTCCAGCTGCCCCAGTGCTCCAGGACAGGCCTGCGGCCCCTGGGCTCCATGGCAGCAGCAGCAGCATGGGGTTGCCCAGCCTTGTGTTCCATGCAGAACAAAAGAATGCACACCCTGACTGAACGCCTTGTGGACCTGCTGCGGGATGCAGATGAAGAAATTGTTGAGACGAGCGCCGTCGTGCTCAGCGCTCTGCTGCTGCACAGAGACCTCGCCATACCCAGCCCCATCGCCCTGCGGCTGGCTGCAGCGCTCTGGCCACTCCTGGACAACGTAAGGCTCTGTGTCCCCAGCCACAGCCAGTGGGAGCTGCCCCCAAGTGTGGTGTCCCATGGATTTCCGGGCCTGTGCACAGAGAGGCCTGGAGCAGCTGATGTGGAGGGCTTTTCCTTCCTTTCCAACAGGACAAACGCCAAGTGCAGCTGCTCTCCATTTGCCTCTTCCAAGATGTGATGAGGTTGGTGGAGGCAAAGGGGAAAAAGGCCCTGAAGATGCTTGTGAGCAAGAGCCTGCTCCCCCTCTTCTTCAACTGCAACAACGAGAACGTGCGCATGGCAGAGGTGAGGACTCCTGGGCGCTGGTGTCCCCATGCTCAGCTGTCTCCCTGCACCCTGGCACCTCATGGGCTCCAGTCTCCTCGTGGCCTTGGCACAGGGAGGCAGCTCCTGTGCCCTGGGCTGCCGTGCCATCCCTGGCTCTCTGCAGGCCTCTCGGGAAACGCTGCTTGCTGCAGTGAGCTTCCTCAAGAGGAGGGATCTGGAGCATCTGGTGCTGACGGATCAGATGTGGAGGTTTGGGGAGTGCTTGGTAAGGACAGCCTGCAAGCCCCAGCCCCAGCCTGGAGAAGCCCCTGCCCACGGTGCCCAGTCTGTGGGGCTGGCAGCTGTGGCCCCTGCCCAGTGCTGCACCCAGGGGCACCGGCCTGCGCCCCACACGCTGCTCCCTTCCCCGGGCTGCCCACGCGGGCTCTTCTCCAGGCTCCTGTGGCCCCAGGGCAGCAGCTGATGGAGCCCCGACCCAGCCGGGCTCTGCTGCGGGGCAGCACCGCGCCTTGCCGGGCCCTCTGCTCCCCTCGGGGCTGTGCGGGCAGGGCAGCCCGGGGCCAAGGGGCAGAGCCCGCCCCGACCCTTCCCTCCCGCCGCTCTCCGCAGCTGGCACAGGACAGGGACCGAGCGGCCGAGCACCTGCGGCAGGCCCTGCCGTACCTGCGGAGTCCACAGGAGCCCCTGCGAGAGGCGGCCGTCCGCTTCATGGGTGAGCACACGGCCGGCTCCCTCCCCGCCCCGCCGCAGCTCGGCCCCAGCCCCGGCAGCTGCTGCCATCCGGGCCGGGGCCGTGGAGCCCCGCCTGGCCTCGGGGCTGCTGCCGCCCTGTGCCAGCCGTGCCCTTGGGCGGCAGGGTGCGGCGAGGGCCCGGGCTGAGCCCTGCAGGGGAAGGAGGTGCGGCGGCCACAGGGCTGGCAGCGCCGCTGTGGGGCAGCCGTGCTGCTGGGGCCGTGACGGGCTCTGTGTTGCCAGGGCTGGCCGGGCGGTTCCTGAGAGAGCAGCAGCGAGAGTTGCAGCTCCTGAGCAGGGGTGAGTGAGGCCGGCGGGCTGGCAGCGGGGGCTGGCGCTGGCAGCTGCGTTCCCTGCCCCGGCTGCGGAGGGCTCTGCTCCCTGCGCGCACCAGGGGCGGCGTGGGCAGAGCACAGAGACCTTTCAGGGGCCTGTGCGAGGGAGAGTCGGGGCCAGCACCTTCCAGCTGCTCCTTGCTGTCTCCTGCTGCCTCCAGGCCGTGGCAAGAGCTGGGGGGCATGGACGGGTCAGGAGGGTCTCCCCAGGTCCCCGCAGATGCAGGCTCTGACTGTGCCTCTGTTTGTCTCTCTTCCAGCCCTTCAGGACATGGCAGATGACATCAGCCCTGCCATCTCATGCCTGGCACTTCAAACTCTGTACATAAACATGGCTGTACAGAGCATTCCCTCCTCCCGACTCGAGAGGATGAGAGATGGATTCCGCAGGCTCTGGAAGTCACGGCCTTCCCTGGGTGGCCGTGGCCGGTTCTCCTGCTGGAGTGCTGTGGAGGACTGATGTAGGAGGGTGCCTCTGATGGGGCCACCTGAGCCTGCAGTGAAAACCTCTCCTCTTCATGTAGTTTTTTATTTTTATTTTTTTTTTTTTTGCCTAGTGTAATAGTTTAGCAAATTAGTAAAATACTAGATTAGTTAATTAGGAATTAGTAGGATTAATAAACTGCTGCTGTTATACACAGAGGTCCAGGAGCTTTCTTTTGGTGCCCGGAGTCTTCAGGCCATTGGGGAAGAGGGGAAAAAGGGTGCTTGTGCTCAGTAAGTGGCCAAGGGAAAGTGGCCCAAAGCCCCTTGACCTTTGGTGGTTCTGCCGAAGCCTTAAGGCTTCCAGCAGAGCGGCTGGGCCGAGGCTGGAGCTGCGGCGGGGATCCCTGAGAGCCTGGTCCCTGGAGATGGCCAGCACAGGACAGTGGGAGGCGTGAAGGGATGCGGTGCTGCCAAAGCCTGCCAGGATAAGGCAGTGGGAAGGCGTGAGGGGGATGTGTGTGGCGGTGGGTGGCTGGAGGCTGTGATGGGACAGGAGGGCTTGTGTGGATGGCTTGGTGGGAAGCCCTGAGGAATTGGGTGGCAGAGGCCATGAGCAGCCCCCAGCCTGCCACCTTCCTCCTGCCACCCAGCTGCTCTGGCGCTTCCCCGACGCGTCTCCGGGGCCTGCGGCAGACGCCCTGGAGGCCTGGCCTCAGCAGGACGGTGGGGACACCCTCGGAGGTGCCCATGCTGGTTGCACTGGGACAAGGAGGGACAAGGAGGGACAAGGAGGCCGAGCAGGCCCTGCAGGAGCACAGCCCCTGGCTGCTGCTGGCGAGGCGCAGTGGGCAGAGGCCAGGGAGATGCATCACCTGGCGCTCAGAGGCCTCGTGGTGCTCAGCAGGGACCCCTCGATGGTGAGGAGGAGGCAGCGGCTGAAGCTGTGCTGGCAGCGTGGCACTGGGGAAAGCAACCCCTTGAGCTTAGCTGGGCTTCGGGAGCCGTGGCAGCTGCTCCCAGCTCTCCTGCGTTGCTGTCCAGCTGCCCGAGTGCTCCAGGACAGGCCTGCGGCCCCTGGGCTCCATGGCAGCAGCAACCCCATCGCCCTGTGTTTTGGTTTGAAGGACAGATGTTTGCCAATAAATGCAGAAGCTCCTCTTTGAAAGAGACAATTTAATTTTGCTTTTTTTAAAGTGCTATAATTGTTTGAATTAAGAGATAAGGGGGTAGGAATGGCAGCTTTTTACTAATATATTGAACCGTAGAAGCAGAAAACAACTGCAGTTATTAAAATTAGCAACAAAAGAGACCAAATAACTCAGTTTCAGTCCTTTGTTTAGCTGCGGGCACACTCGGCCTGTGTCTGTTCCCAATGATATAACACGTGGCAGGGCCTGCACAGCTGCGGAGAGCAGGCAGGAGCCGGGGGGAGCGGGAACAGCACCGGCCGTGCTGTGTCTCAGGTGGGAGCAGGCTGGGAGCAGGCTGGGAGCAGGCTCCTCACTGCTGTTTGCGTCTAGGTGATAAGCTGTGTCCTCAGAGGAAGGAGGAGATGAAGTCAGTTGACCGCAGAGCGTCCGACTCTTCTGCGTTCTCGCCGCATGGGCTGGAGACGGGATCCTCTTCTTCCCAGCTCGCTGGAAACACGAGTAGCCCCTTTAGGAAGCCAGCCCCCACCTACCCCTTTGTCTAGAATCCTTGTAACATCCTGGGTGTAACCCAGCAGGCTCCGTTAGCATGATAATGGGAAAAATTCTATAAACTGACACAGTAAGAGAACAAAAACCCAGCCCCCAACAGTTGCCTGCATACACGACTTTTTCCTTTGAAGGTAACAAATGCGGTGGAGAATGCTTCTAGTGTTTTAGTTTCAACCTGTACTCCCACTTAACATCAGACTTAAAAGATAGAAACAGTGCATACTCCTATCAAGTCAAAGGACAATATTTGTAATTACATCATCAGAAACAAGATTACAAAGAGAAATGTGAACAAAAAAAAAAAAATATAACCTCTGATTACCGCTAAAATTTCTAAGTAATTTCCTGTGAGATGCTTGAAAAAGAAAACAGATATTAATTTCATAGAAGCCATTTAAATGGGATTCTGGTGCGCTCCTTACAGGTGAATCTGAAACTTAGGCTTGTTGACAAGATTCAGATATCCCAATTCATATCCTCTTCCCAGTCTAAACTTCAAGACAAAATCCTTCTCCTCTTTTCACCTCTTCCAATTTCAAACTTTATTTCTGGTTCTTTCTTGATTTCTGGTATTTTTTAGAGGAAATGCATCTGAACCTCTCTTCAACTCCCCCACTTCACTGTAAACAAATGCAATGCAGGAAAATCACAGCCCTTCCCAGAGATTTTCAAGAAAGCCATCCTACTTTGGCTTTCTCTAACTGGGTTTAATCTTTTATTTTAAATAGCTTTCTTGCTTGTCAAAATATTTTCAATGCTGTCATAATATTTTTATAAGTGTTATGTCACAAAGAATATTGACTGTATGTACGGCTTGATCAAAACTGCAGACTTTGATTTGGACAGATGCCCTGATATTTTATCTATAGTTTATGCTTTTAGTGTTGGATGCCATTTTAGTGGAGAGTATCCCCTACACACCCCCAGCTCAGATGTGCAAACACAAACACACATATACTTATGGAATTTTATGGCCCTATAGGGTCATGCTGTGGGATAAAAGCACTGTTTTTGCAGATACCCAAGGAAAAACTTTTGCCAAAAAACCTAACAGCCTCTTTCTCAAATACAGCAGAACAATGAAAAAAAAAATAGCAAGAGAGAAAGAAATTTGTGTTTGGAAGTTGTGAAGCTCCTGTAATACAAAAATATCAGAAGAGTAAAGAGATATGGCTGTCTTCCTTCCCATATGTAGGGAGCTATACAGTTTAAGATGTTCACATGAGTCAGTGGGAATCTCCATATCTGTGTGTACATATAAATAGGCATGCAAATATATAATAACCGTAAGTTAGAAAACAGGAAGTTAGACAAAATAAAAAATTGCTTTCTGTAGTTTGGAGTTCTGTTAATTTTTTTTCCTCACAGTAAATTTCAAGAATTCAGGGAGGCAAAAAATGCTTTCAATTTTGTAAAAACTTCTAGCAGCTACCTCTACTAGGAAATACAATATCTCTTATAGTACAAGAGAACATCATTATCTTCACTGCCAGAGTACTGGGGAAAAAGTACAGACATTTTGTGTGACAGCACAGACATCTTGGCAACATGTGAACAACAGTTATCCAATGAAGAATTTGTGAGCATTGTTCGGCACAGAACAACTTCATGCCAATTTTTCCAATCACTCCTTTATTGCAGGAAGAAACTAAACTGGGTAGCACGTGTACCCTTGATGAATGTAACATGAAATGAAACTTTCTGTATTAAACCTACATGCAGAATGGGAAAATAAGTTTAAAATCTTATCCAGGGCCAAAAAGAGAGGTATCACCTCACGAGACAATGGGCAAAATGGGGAGCAACATAAAAGAAATTATTTTTTTCCACTTTAAAGGAAGATCTTTCTCCACTTTAAAAGAAGTTCTTTTTTTCTTACTGAAGCAATATCAGACATTGTATCCAAACACTTAGTTACCACTGCAGTAATTAATTTTTTAGAAAAACACCAATTCTCTCAGTGTAATGACATTCCCCAGTAATTGTTCTTTCAGCTTGATGAAAAGAAAAAGGTACAGAACTATTGATGAGCTCTCTTCTGTGTATTATAAAAATATAGCCAAAGAAACCAAGAGCCATTTTATCAGTTCTTCTCTAGATTGATAGTCATTTTAGAAAGGTGATTCATACGGCATGCTGACAAAATCCTATCATCCTGTAGTATGATAACAACGTGATAAAACAATTCCTCCATAGATCTCCAGGTGCTTTACAGAACACTGTGAACACCATCATAGTGAAAAATTCAAAAAGAAAAGTTGGGTCTCCTAGACTCCTATACAGTTCAAGGTCTCACTAGGTTTACCCTCAATCCTCTTCACAAGTAACTGTAAACCATGTCTGTTCCCACCCTTCAGTCAGATGAAAAGGGATGAAAAGGCTGAAAGAGATGAAAAAGCTTCCCATGTAACCAGAAATGTCCACCTCTTGAATACAGCGGTGTTATAACCTGACATAAGCTAGAGAGTAACAATTTTGCATTAATTTTGTCATTGGAGTCACTCCAGTACACGTTCTTCACAGCTATGCAGGTGCTATCAAGAGAGCAATAATAAAGAAGTAAGTTGGCAACACAGAGACACTGAAAATGTGTCATTAACTATAAAAACGTACCAGAAAAAATAATTGTGACATTTATTTCCTCCGCAACAAGTATGAAGAGTGAAAGTCCAGGTTTTTGGAGTCTGTACCCTACCCCTTACACATCCAAGTAGGAATGAACAAAGCAGTAAAACTTAAGGTATATGTAAAACAGTTACCAGCCCATCCAGCTTCTTATTCCCAGGAAATATTTATATGAAAAAACCAACCAACCTTGCAGCAATTACATATTGAAAACTCAGAAGCAAATTTACTGTCTACAAGAAGTGTCCCAAATTCCACTGCCTGGACAGAGAGACAGAGCTCTCTGGGATGTCTCAGCACTGATACCATTTGGGCAAAAGTGTTAAGTTAAAGGTGTCTTATAGAATTTAACTTTCTTTAAAACTCTCAATATTCAATCACAATTTGTTCAGAGAAAATACCATATTTTTGGTTAGTAAACATTCTGGATTTGATATTCATATGCAAAAAGATTATGCAGTTTAGTTCAGTGGACAAAAATATTATATTCTGTTGACTTTTTGTTGACAGAATGATATGAGTAAAATTACATTCTATTGACAAAAGTGTTATGGAATTTAGTTGTAGAATACTTTGTAAAATGAAGATATAAATAAAGCATTCACGGAAGGAGTGGCGGTTACTTTTGAAAGCAAGACACTTTAACTCAAGGGTGACTTTCACTACCTCATAAAACTCTCAGAATATATCTGAATTGGGAATATACTTGATTCAGAATATATTTGTGGTAAGAAAATTTGGTAGCAGTCTTTGTAGTGGTTAAAGAAAAAGTAAATTTAAGCCTGGCCATGACAACATAATATTAGTCTTTGGCAATGAAAATTCAAAGTATAGTCAGGCTTCCATTTCTAAGTTAAAATATGTGTGAGGAGCAGGGAGGAAATAGGAGATATCAGTTCCTTCTGACTTAAACCAAAGGAATTGTCTCTAGCTCCTTGCAAAGGGCATTGCAGCACACATCAGGTAGATGGGTATCTGCACCCAGGCATCTGAAACTTCTCTGTCTTTAATTTTTAAGGTTGTTCAGTGACATTGGGAATGGACATATTGGTATCCTATTTTAAAGCCCACTAGTTTAATGCAGTATGGTAGAATTAATTCTCTGTTATGCCAAATACATTTCCACTATTTCATTCAGTGCTGGTGCAAGTCTGTTCCACTTTGGTCACTTGGCAAGTTTACCTAATTAAATTCAAGGTACAGAAGAAAATTAAAAATTAGAGATATTTCTTTGAAATGAAGCCTCAGTCATGTAACATCCCCTCAGACTTCTGAAATAATAGATATTTTGCCTGATTGAAAAGTTCCAAATAAAGACCTTGCAAAAGGAACATAAGTTGTTCATTTTCCAAACCTCTCTAGGTTTGTTCCAATTTTGTAGATGTAGGTATGGACTGAGGTGCTAACTAAAGAGGATACAAGAAAACTGGGGGAATGTTGGAGTCAGTGAATTAGGGGTCTCTCTGAATTCTTCAGAGACAAATCAGAGTGTAGGGATTGAAAAAGTCTTAGAGTGAGTTCTGATGTTTTTAGTGAGTAAAAGGCCTGGATTCCACAGTAGTAACTTGTGTTCCAGTGAAGGTTGCAAAAATACTGATATCTTCAGTAGAGGCTCCAAGGCCACAGTTGTAGACAGGACTTAGACATAACAGAGTTATAGCAAGAATATTGCTTACATTTCTTAGATAGTACACAATAGAGTGTATACATAGTGTTATATGTGTAACCTGATGTGATAAGGAACTAGAATTCTTATAGATTAAAGAATGGTGGTCTGAGCCTGCATCTTAGCTTGTTGGAAAAATGCTACATAAGACTCTGTATTAGGAGAGTTGCTGCTTTTAGCCACAGGCTTTAGCCATTCAGCTTTTAGCTGTTGGCCTTTGCCAGGGCTTCTAGCCATTCACTTATTGCTTATTGCTACTGCTTTTGCTGTTGCTTGCCATTGCTTTTTGCTATTGCTTGTCTGTGTACTGTTGAGACTGATGTGCTTTGTAATAAGATGTGCTTTGTAATAAATAACCTTTTTAACTAATAAATAACCTTTTTAACTAATAGCTGCTTTGTTTATTTAAGACTACCTGACAAGTAGGAGCCTAAGAGCTCAGGGCAGGAGTCTGGAGAGCTCCAAAGTTAAATGCCTATAGAGCACCTGGGGGTCAGAAAGAACCCCCACATCTGTTTCCACAGGGGAAGGAAGGAAATGAAACATATCTTGAAAAGCCTCTATATAAACAGAAAAAGTTTGCTAGTTTCTGGTAGTAAATCTGCATCCAAGTAATCTTTTGGGTCATAAGCTGCTATATTCATTGTGACCACTTGAGACACTGTGATACACCTATTGACAAAAGCAGTTTGGGTATGGGTATTCACTCCCAGAAACATACCAGGCTAACTCTGGTTACCCTGTTTAAGCAGTCATGGCAGTTTGACAGCCACATGCAATACCTAAGAGAAGAGAAATATGCTCACATGCTTCATATGATAGAAGTCAAATATATCAAAATACAGAGCTGTTTTAAAAACAGGAGAAGAATGAAATCTAGCCTTTTGCTCTGGTAAAACCAAGACAGTATTCTATTTTGGGGGATTTGTTACTAGATAGTTTCATAATATTCTTCAGGAAATGATAATATATGCACATGTTTGGCTAATGGCTCACTGTATGTGAAATTAGAATTTATAACATCCATGAATATAAAGATCCAGGAAACTGTTTAAATTAGATATGTTAATTAGATATAGTATTTACAAGAACAAACATGCTTTGCACGTTTCAGCAAAGATATGACCAAAAAAGAGAAAAGTGTATATGCATCTGTATCCCTGTGTTTTTATATTCATACGGTATTATGTTGTTGAGTTAGAATTCAAAAGAATAAAAAATATGAAATATTAATATGTACCAAGTTATACTACATCTGAGATTTTTCCACATTTTCCTCTCTCAGCATACAAATGTATATATATATATATATATATATATATAGTGCAGCTAGTTCAAATTGTCATAGAAATGAGTTACTCAGCCTTCACAAATTAATTGAAACCTTCTCTCTGCGTCTTCTCTCTCTTCCAGAGATATTGTACTTATACTCTAAATTATTTCCTAGTCTCATCTGACTGTTATGAGGTATTATTTTCTGTCTCAGTGAAGATCTGCAGTGAAGCCCAAAGGGTGCACATGGTTTAGGAGGCACAGGCCAGGAAGGCACAGAGGTGGGATTGTGCTCTGTGTCAGGCAACACTTGATAAGCACTGAGCTCTGCTATGGAGTGAATTCTGAGCAAGTCAAGAGTTTATGGAGCATTAATTTTATATGGTTTGGATTTACCACCTCTTGGGTTCTACTATTAAAAAAAAAAACAAACAAAACCAAACAAACTAAAACCAAAACCAACAACAACAACAAACAAACCAAAACCAAAATAAATTAGTATAAAAGCAAAGTCTACATTCTGAACACAGTGATGCAGTAGCTTTCAAATTCTCTTAAAATAATGTTGAGACCAAAGGCTTAGGAGAGTTAAAAGTAAATAATTATACATCTGCACATACTTTGAAAACAATCAAATACTGAAAAAAAAGCTCTCTTTAAGTTCAGAAATGTTATTTTCTTAAAGACAGCATAATCCCCATGTTTCAAAGTATGTGGCAGGAAAAGGTGTTTCTCAAGCCTCTGGTATTTCTGGAACTATCAAGGAGATAATACTAATGCAGGTAAATCAATTGTCTATTCACTACAATAATTTTGGCATCTATAGCAGGCTTTTAACATGTCTAAGACAAAAGGTAACATAAAGACTGTACCTAAAACACAAAAATGTACAGAAAAAAATATCAAGCATATCAGGAACGAAATGATGACAGAACTGAAAAAGACCAATGCTCATAGTGTATATCAAGGGGAGCTGAAGTAAGGAGGGGGGGTGAACAGAAAAGAAAATCAGACAGCTCATTATTAAATCAAGAAATTAACAAAAGTAGACTGTATTTTATCAAAACTTCTCAATTTATCAATCAATTTAAATGAGACTCTTTCCCTTACAATGAAAACAGTCAGCCTAAAATTATGACCACTTATGATTAAAAGAAAAATAAATAAAAGAAAAATTAATAATATCAACTATTATTGCAATAACCTGAATCCTAATTAAGGTTGACTGATAGTTAATGATATCTCAATGTTATGTACAAAAGAGATGCACCAAAACTGAAAATGAACATGACCTTACATAGAATTTTATCCATCTAGATACATGCACATACACATGGTTTGGGAGTCTGCAGAGTGTCAGAATGTGAAATTGTTCATGAAATTGGGCATTCCAAGTTGGGACTTTGGTCTTCACTAAAACTGCTCATTGCCGATTCACCATGTAATGGTCTTTGGGCAGCATCCATGCCTGCACCTGCCTGCCACTGGCTTTCCATTATGACTGCTCATACATCCTTCTCCCCTTTCACCTGCTGCTCAGGCCTCAGATGACATGTAGTGCACAAGGAGAGACTTCAAAATGCTTGAAGTGACAGATTATGCTCAAAAGTCAGCTGCTCATGTATTTTAGTAGACAGAAGGAAATCTTTGAGAAACACCTGCAGCTGCTGCTGAGGCACAGTGTGCAGAGGCAGGGCTGGCGGTCAGCCCGGGCCCCCGTGGCTGCCCAGGCCACGGTGCTGTGCGGCCGAGACCTCCCTGACCCTGTGCTCAGGGCCCACTGAGCTACTGCTGCCATGACAGGGACGATGTTTCCTGCAGCTGGCCTGTGGTGTTGCTGCTGTCAACATGGCTCTGCACACCAGAGAAAAATCACCAGGGTGTGCACAGCAACAGCAGCACCCAGAAGGTTTGAACCTCCTCGGGAAGGCATCCACACCAGCCAGGATGCAAAAAGACAGGATGCTGTGGGCGCAATTTTATGTGGCTTGGCAAAAGGTGTCAGGAAAGTGGTCCCCATGGCTTTCTCCTGCCTTGCCAGCCTCACAGCCACGCTTGGCAGCTGCAGCTGCAGCCTGTCCCCCTGACTGACTTCAGTGGCCGTGCTTGAGGGCAGACTCGCCTGCCACACCCGGCTGTCCCAAGGCAGCAGCGTTGGTGCCATCGTTACAAACACTGATGGGACACGAGCCCTGGGCTGCAGCTGCTGACACTCTCCTCCATTCAGGCACCTCAATAAAGGCAGCGTGAGCTTCTAAACTCAACACAGAGAACCTCCTCAGAAAGAAGGAAGAAGCAGCAAATGCTGAAGGAAAGCAGGACTCGTGGCTGAGGTTCAGTGATGGAGGGAAGGAAGCACTTTGCTGTCTGCTGAACTGATGGCCAAGGTCCACAAGCTCAGGCTCTGCTGAGAGGATTCTGCTCTGGTCTTGTTGGAGGCTGTTCCCTGCCAATGCATGGCCCTCCCTTGTTCCTGGATCAGGTCTCCTGCAGCCATAGGAACAAGTGTGTTCCGTGTCCATGGAAGAGCAGAAAGTGGCAGGATATGTTTGCTTCCAGCACTTGTCTTGACTCTTCCTTCATGGGGCTGGCAGCATCATCAGAGACACAGAACAGCTTGTCTCATGCCTGAGTTATCCCTTTCTTCTGCACTTGCCCAGGTTCCTTGCCAGTTCACCAGGGAAAATCGCTGCGAGTGCCTGTCCATTCCCTTGCCCAGCACACAGCCAGATGTGTTTGGACATGAGCTGCTGGTCACAGGCAGACAGGCAGCAACCTGGAGCATTGGGCATCACACACTGGTCTGATATATTTTTCTGGAAAGCAAGAAAAACAGTCAGAAGAACACAAGGAAACTTGACACGATCTCTGTAAGAATCTAATTGTGTTGGGAAAGTCAACAGTGGATGGGGTTTTTGTGCTGCAGATAATAACTTTTAATAAAATATCATTCCAGGAAGGAGCAACAGCTTCTGCCTTCTGAGCAACACCAGGTGTTGCCACCAATTGCTCCAGGTGCTCCTGCCAACAGGCACCTGCAGAAAGGAGCACAGACACCAATGCACATGGGCTTTGGCTGTACTCTGGCACAGAAGTTCCCCGGGGGCACAGGTTTCTGTGGCAGGAGTAGGCACCAGCACTGTCAGGGCTCGGGGGTAGCAGGTCTCCTTTAGCAGGGACTCTGCCACCTCTGTTGATTCCAGTACTCCCCAGGGCTCCGAGCAGCATTCGTGTCCTGGGCCATACGTCCCATGTCTGTGTCACAGCCCTGCGTGTGTGACGGCCACCCAGCACCGGATCATGTCCCAAAGAGGCCCTGGCAGCTTCTCTGGAAGGCCCCAGTGCCCTTCCTGCTGCAGCTGCGTCAGCAACCGTGGGGGCTCCTTCTGCTGCCCTGAGCAGGCAGAGCAGAGGAGCATCTGCTTGTTGTTTGAGCCGCTCCTCAAGTTCCTCTTGGGCTGTCCTCGACACTCAGGGAACATCTTCCTTCCAAGCTGGGGCAGTTTAGGGGGGTGGGGGTGTCCCCAGGGCACGTGGGGGTGTGTCCTAGGGCTCTTTGTGACACAGAGCACCGTGGTCACCGTGGGATGGAACAGAACACAGCGTACAAGGGTGACCCTTTGTGACACGCGGTGACATAGGTGCTGGCAGCGACACGGCCACGCCACAGTGCTCGGTGCACGCGTCGGGACAGGACGGAGAGAGCGGTGCTGTGAGGAGCCCCCGCACAGCCAGCTCGTTCCTTGCTGACCCGGAGCTTTCCCGAAGTGCTACCTGTGCAGGTGACCTCGAGGCCAGACTGCGGGACTCGGCGAGCCGGAGCATTTCCAAAGCGTCTGCCGTCCCTGCGGCCGCTGCCCTCGAGGACAGACTGCAGGACTTACTGTCCTTCAGCCTTCCCAAGGCTTCTCTGTTGCAGCTGTGCTTTCAAGGCACACCTGCAGCACTTGATCTTTGAGTTTTTCCCAGGCATCTCTCCTGCAGGCCCTCCAAACTCCTAACAGAGACATGGAGCAGACACCTCCCAGGGTGCCCAAGCTGGCCTGGGTGAAGGAGGAGGAGGAGGAGGCTGCAGCTACCTCAGCACAGCAGCCTGGAGAGCTGGAGCAGCTCCAGCTGCTGCAGGAGGGTGAGTGCCAGAGCTGGGCCACAGGGCTGGTGCATCCCAGGGCTGTCCCTGGCTGGGAATGCAGGGCTGGGCCCTGCTCTCCGGCCTCTCCCGCAGCCCCTCAGCCCTGGCTGCGCTCGCTCTGTGCCAGGTGCAGCCATGGACTGGACACAAGAGCAGGACCCTGCCCGTGGCCGCTTCCGCAGAGCAGCGCAGGTACTGCAGCCATCCCCACCTGGGCTGGGCCTGCTGTCACTGCTCAGCCCAGCACCGTGCTGGAGCACTCCATGGATTCTCCCTCTCTTCCTGCCCTTCTGCAGATGATCTGTGAATTCATCGTGCGCGTTTGGCGGGAAGAGACCACCGGTGTGGGCACTGGGCCTTCGGCAACCTTGCACCTCTTCAGTGCTGAGACCAGTGCTGCCATGCTGGATTTGCTTGTGGAGAAGGGTGTCTCCAATCCAAAGCAAGTAAGCAGCCTGTGGCCAGGGCTTGATCACCCCAGGAACTGTGTGGCGCCTCAAGCCGGCTCTGCTGGCTTCCCTCAGCCTCTGAGGCCCAGCCCAACGTGGTGGGAAGGGCAGCACTTCTCAGGGGAAGCTGGGGAAGTTGCTGCTCTGGCAGGTCTCCAGGTCTCCCCACGCCTTCTGCAGGTGCCAGCCATGGTGAGGTACATCCACAAGTGGCTCACGGCCAATGAGTCTGCTGGGCACAGGCTGGACAAGGCCCTGCTGGAGCTGACCAAGGAACACCCCTATGATGTGCTCATGACTCTCTTGCGCTGGGCCCCATCGGGTGACAGGTACCTTGGGCAGCCCCACCTGCCTTGAGGGCTTAGGGTTCATCCCCCGTTACCCTGCAGAGCCTGTCCCTGCTGAGTGCCACACAGGGGCACAGCTCCAAGCCCCTGCGGCCCCTCCGTTTGCAGTGCTGCCGTGTCAGCCCCTGAGCGTGCTGCCACGCTCCCTCCCTACGGGGCTGCACCCCCGTGAGCTGGCTGGGCGCTGCTGGCCAGGGCCAGAGGGCAGAGGCAGGGCTGACGGCCAGTGCAGGTCCCTGCAGCAGCCCAGGCCACGGTGCTGTGGCCGAGACCCCCTGACACAGAGCTCTGACCCCACAGAGCTGCTGCGGCCATGTGGGGGGTGATCCTGACCTCCACGGGGACTGCGGAGCCGGCGCTGCAGATCCTCATCACTGTGCTGAGCGCCTGGCCAGTGGACACCTCTGTGTACACCTCTGATGGGGACAGCACAGGAGTCTTTGCTCTGGCTGTGAGTTCCTGCAACTGACCTCTGCTTGCCCCTAGGGCCACCTCCCCACAACTGCATCTGCCTGCCTCAGGCACTGCGCTGAACCTGGGGCACCAGCCTGGCTGCTCCCACGGTGTCTCTCCCGGCCTCTCCCTCGCATGCTCAGGCCCTGCACATGGATGTCTTGGCACCTACTCTTGTCTCTGGGTGCTTTATTTCTTGTAGGCAACCGTGACACTGTGGAATGTCTTCAACTGGACCTGGTGCCCACCTATAGTGTTGGAGTACTCCCCCTCTCTCTTTCTGCGTCTGCTCTTCCAAGCTTTCATCAGCACACTGTATACACCAGAGGTGGTTGATACCTTCTGGAAGGAATGCCAGGAGCAACTCGGCCTTGCCACCAACCCCCCAAAGGTGCTCCATCCCAGTCCCGCCAGTCTCCCCATCCCTCCCATGCCCTAAGGCAGGAGTCAGGGCTGCCAGTGTGACCTGGGCTTTGCTCTGCACACAGGTTTGCAGTGCAGACTCTGAAGGTGCTGCTCTGCCGAGTGCAGTGTGAGCATGTGGTGTTGGCCATGGAGCGCAAGGGTGGCTGGGACACGCTGCTCTATGCTGGCACCCACCACTATGCAGTGGGTCTGCTGGCCAGGTGAGACCCCCTTCTCCACGCTGCTGCTGCCATTTGTGCCCAGAGTGCCCCACACAGTTCCTGTGGCCATGGGTGAGAGGGCCTTGTCACAAACAGAATGAAGAGCAGACTGGAAAATGATGCCAGGGGAGGGTGCCCGGGAACAGCCGCCTCCCAAAGAGCCCACGGGGTGCTTGGGAACAGACCAGGCCTCTGGGAGTCAGCCCTGGGAGAGCTTTGCCCGCCTGGCTCAGGGGCAATGGTGTCTTTTTCCCCACCAGGGAGATGCACGGTGTCTCTGTGTATTGGCATCACTACATCATGTCCTACCTCTTGGAGCTCCTCAGCCAAGGCATTTCAGACTGGGAACTGCCTGCCATGGCGTTCCTTGTGGAGGTGAGCCCCATGGCCAGCGCTGCCCTGCTGAGCTGACTCCCACCCCTCTGCCCTCTCACAGCCACTGCTGCCTGGAATGGCGCAGCCCTGTGCAGTTCTGAGCTCCTGCCAGCTGGGCACCCCGGTCACTGCTTTGTGCCTTCCAGCTCCTGGAGTTCGTGGACTTCAGTAAATGGGCTGACGGCATCCTGGAGATCATGCCAAGGCACCTGCAGAGCGAGTCCAAGGAGATGCAGCGCCTGGCTCTCAGAGGCCTCGTGGTGCTCAGCAGGGACCCCTCGATGGTGAGGAGGAGGCAGCGGCTGAAGCTGTGCTGGCAGCGTGGCACTGGGGAAAGCAACCCCTTGAGCTTAGCTGGGCTTCGGTAGCCGTGGCAGCTGCTCCCAGCTCTCCTGCGTTGCTGTCCAGCTGCCCGAGTGCTCCAGGACAGGCCTGCGGCCCCTGGGCTCCATGGCAGCAGCAGCAGCATGGGGTTGCCCAGCCTTGTGTTCCATGCAGAACAAAAGAATGCACACCCTGACTGAACGCCTTGTGGACCTGCTGCGGGATGCAGATGAAGAAATTGTTGAGACGAGCGCCGTCGTGCTCAGCGCTCTGCTGCTGCACAGAGACCTCGCCATACCCAGCCCCATCGCCCTGCGGCTGGCTGCAGCGCTCTGGCCACTCCTGGACAATGTAAGGCTCTGTGTCCCCAGCCACGGCCAGTGGGAGCTGCCCCCAAGTGTGGTGTCCCATGGATTTCTGGGCCTGTGAACAGAGGGACCTGGAGCAGCTGATGTGGAGGGCTTTTGCTTCCTTTCCAACAGGACAAACGCCAAGTGCAGCTGCTCTCCATTCGCCTCTTCCAAGATGTGATGAGGTTGGTAGAGGCAAAGGGGAAAAAGGCCCTGAAGATGCTTGTGAGCAAGAGCCTGCTCCCGCTCTTCTTCAACTGCCACAATGAGAACGTGCGCGTGGCAGAGGTGAGGACTCCTGGCCGCTGGTGTCCCCATGCTCAGCTGTCTCCCTGCACCCTGGCACCTCATGGGCTCCAGCCTCCTCGTGGCCTTGGCACAGGGAGGCAGCTCCTGTGCCCTGGGCTGCCGTGCCATCTCTGGCTCTCTGCAGGCCTCTCGGGAAACGCTGCTTGCTGCAGTGAGCTTCCTCAAGAGGAGGGATCTGGAGCATCTGGTGCTGACGGATCAGATGTGGAGGTTTGGGGAGTGCTTGGTAAGGACAGCCTGCAAGCCCCAGCCCCAGCCTGGAGAAGCCCCTGCCCACGGTGCCCAGTCTGTGGGGCTGGCAGCTGTGGCCCCTGCCCAGTGCTGCACCCAGGGGCACCGGCCTGCGCCCCACACGCTGCTCCCTTCCCCGGGCTGCCCAGGCGGGCTCTTCTCCAGGCTCCTGTGGCCCCAGGGCAGGAGCTGATGGAGCCCCGACCCAGCCGGGCTCTGCTGCGGGGCAGCACCGCGCCTTGCCGGGCCCTCTGCTCCCCTCGGGGCTGTGCGGGCAGGGCAGCCCGGGCCCAAGGGGCAGAGCCCGCCCCGACCCTTCCCTCCCGCCGCTCTCCGCAGCTGGCACAGGACAGGGACCGAGCGGCCGAGCACCTGCGGCAGGCCCTGCCGTACCTGCGGAGCCCACAGGAGCCCCTGCGAGAGGCGGCCGTCCGCTTCATGGGTGAGCACACGGCCGGCTCCCTCCCCGCCCCGCCGCAGCTCGGCCCCAGCCCCGGCAGCTGCTGCCATCCGGGCCGGGGCCGTGGAGCCCCGCCTGGCCTCGGGGCTGCTGCCGCCCTGTGCCAGCCGTGCCCTTGGGCGGCAGGGTGCGGCGAGGGCCCGGGCTGAGCCCTGCAGGGGAAGGAGGTGCGGCGGCCACAGGGCTGGCAGCGCCGCTGTGGGGCAGCCGTGCCGCTGGGGCCGTGACGGGCTCTGTGTTGCCAGGGCTGGCCGGGCGGTTCCTGAGAGAGCAGCAGCGAGAGTTGCAGCTCATGAGCAGGGGTGAGTGAGGCCGGCGGGCTGGCAGCGGGGGCTGGCGCTGGCAGCTGCGTTCCCTGCCCCGGCTGCGGAGGGCTCTGCTCCCTGCGCGCACCAGGGGCGGCGTGGGCAGAGCACAGAGACCTTTCAGGGGCCTGTGCGAGGGAGAGTCGGGGCCAGCACCTTCCAGCTGCTCCTTGCTGTCTCCTGCTGCCTCCAGGCCGTGGCAAGAGCTGGCGGGCATGGACGGGTCAGGAGGGTCTCCCCAGGTCCCCGCAGATGCAGGCTCTGACTGTGCCTCTGTTTGTCTCTCTTCCAGCCCTTCAGGACATGGCAGATGACATCAGCCCTGCCATCTCATGCCTGGCACTTCAAACTCTGTACATAAACATGGCTGTACAGAGCATTCCCTCCTCCCGGCTCGGCAGGATGAGAGATGGATTCCGCAGGCTCTGGAAGTCACGGCCTTCCCTGGGTGGCCGTGGCCGGTTCTCCTGCTGGAATGCTGTGGAGAACTGATGTGGGAGTGTGCCTCTGCTGGGGTCACCTGAGCCTGCAGGGAAAACCTCTCCTCTTCATGTAGTTTTTTTGGGTTTTTTTTTTTTCCTAGTGTAATAGTTTAGCAAATTAGTAAAATACTAGATTAGTTAATTAGGAATTAGTAGGATTAATAAACTGCTGCTGTTATACACAGAGGTCCAGGAGCTTCCTTTTGGTGCCCGGAGTCTTCAGGCCATTGGGGAAGAGGGGAAAAAGGGTGCTTGTGCTCGGCAAGTGGCCAAGGGAAAGTGGCCAAAAGCCCCTTGATCTTTGGTGGTTCTGCCGAAGCCTTAAGGCTTCCAACAGAGCGGCTGGGCCGAGGCTGGAGCTGTGGCAGGGATCCCTGAGAGCCTGGTCCCTGGAGATGGTCAGCAAGGGACAGTGGGAGGCGTGAAGGGATGCGGTGCTGCCAAAGCCTGCCAGGATAAGGCAGTGGGAAGGCGTGAGGGGGATGCGTGTGGCAGTGGGTGGCTGGAGGCTGTGATGGGACAGGAGGGCTTGTGTGGATGGCTTGGTGGGAAGCCCTGAGGAATTGGGTGGCAGAGGCCATGAGCAGTCCCCAGCCTGCCACCTTCTTCCTGCCACCCAGCTGCTCTGGCGCTTCCCCGACGCGTCTCCGGGGCCTGCGGCAGACGTCCTGGAGGCCTGGCCACAGCAGGACGGTGGGGACACCATGGGGTGCCCATGCTGGTTTGCACAGAGACAAGGAGGGACAAGGAGGCCGAGCAGGCCCTGCAGGAGCACGGCCCCTGGCTGCTGCTGGTGAGGCGCAGTGGGCAGAGGCCAGGGAGATGCATCACCTGGCGCTCAGAGGCCTCGTGGTGCTCAGCAGGGACCCCTCGATGGTGAGGAGGAGGAAGCAGCTGAAGCTGTGCTGGCAGCGTGGCACTGGGGAAAGCAACCCCTTGAGCTTAGCTGGGCTTCGGGAGCCGTGGCAGCTGCTCCCAGCTCTCCTGCGTTGCTGTCCAGCTGCCCGAGTGCTCCAGGACAGGCCTGCGGCCCCTGGGCTCCATGGCAGCAGCAACCCCATCGCCCTGTGTTTTGGTTTGAAGGACAGATGTTTGCCAATAAACACAGAAGCTCCTCTTTGAAAGAGACAATTTAATTTTGCTTTTTTTAAAGTGCTATAATTGTTTGAATTAAGAGATAAGGGGGTAGGAATGGCAGCTTTTTACTGATATATTGAACCGTAGAAGCAGAAAACAACTGCAGTTTTAAAATTAGCAACAAAACAGAACAAATAACTCAGTTTCAGTCCTTTGTTTAGCTGCGGGCACACTCGGCCTGAGTCTGTTCCCGATGATATAACACGTGGCAGGGCCTGCACAGCTGCGGAGAGCAGGCAGGAGCCGGGGGAGCGGGAACAGCACCGGCCGCGCTGTGTCTCAGGTGGGAGCAGGCTGGGAGCAGGCTCCTCACTGCTGTTTGCGTCTAGGTGATAAGCTGTGTCCTCAGAGGAAGGAGGAGATGAGGTCAGTTGACCGCAGAGCGTCCGGCTCTTCTGCGTTCTCGCCGCATGGGCTGGAGACGGGATCCTCTTCTTCCCAGCTCGCTGGAAACACGAGTAGCCCCTTTAGGAAGCCAGCCCACACCTACCCCTTTGTCTAGAGTCCTAAGAATATCCGGGGTGTAACCCAGCAGGCTCTGTTAGCATGATAATGGGAAAAATTCTTTAAACTGACACAGTAAGAGAACAAAAACCCAGCCCCCAACAGTTGCCTGCATACACGACTTTTTCCTTTGAAGGTAACAAATGCGGTGGAGAATGCTTCTAGTGTTTTAGTTTCAACCTGTACTCACACTTAACATCAGACTTAAAAGATAGAAACAGTGTATACTCCTTCTATCAAGTCAAAGGACAACATTTGTAATTACATCATCAGAAACAAGATTACAAAGAGAAATGTGAACAAAAAAAATATAACCTCGGATAACCCCTAAAATTTCTAAGTAATTTCCTGTGAGATGCTTGAAAAAGAAAACAGATATTAATTTTATAGAAGCCATTTAAATGGGATTCTGGTGCGCTCCTTACAGGTGAATCTGAAACTTAGGCTTGTTGACAAGATTCAGACATCCCAATTCATATCCTCTTCCCAGTCAGCACTTCAAGACAAAATCCTTCTCCTCTTTTCACCTCTTCCAATTTCAAACTTTACTTCTGGTTCTTTCTTGATTTCTGGTATTTTTTAGAGGAAATGCATCTGAACCTCTCTTCAACTCCCCCACTTCACTGTAAACAAATGCAATGCAGGAAAATCACAGCCCTTCCCAGAGATTTTCAAGAAAGCCATCCTACTTTGGCTTTCTCTAACTGGGTTTAATCTTTTATTTTAAATAGCTTTCTTGCGTGTCAAAATATTTTCAATGCTGTCGTAATATTTTTATAAGTGTTATGTCACAAAGAATATTGACTGTATGTACGGCTTGATCAAAACTGCAGACTTTGATTTGGACAGATGCCCTGATATTTTATCTATAGTTTATGTTTTTAGTGTTGGATGCCATTTTAGTGGAGAGTATCCCCTACATACCCCCCAGCTCAGATGTGCAAACACAAACACACATATACTTATGGAATTTTATGGCCCTATAGGGTCATGCTGTGGGATAAAAGCACTGTTTTTGCAGATACCCAAGGAAAAACTTTTGCCAAAAAAACCTAACAGCCTCTTTCTCAAATACAGCAGAACAATGAAAAAAAATAGCAAGAGAGAAAGAAATTTGTGTTTGGAAGTTGTGAAGCTCCTGTAATACAAAAATATCAGAAGAGTAAAGAGATATGGCTGTCTTCCTTCCCATATGTAGGGAGCTATACAGTTTAAGATGTTCACATGAGTCAGTGGGAATCTCCATATCTGTGTGTACATATAAATAGGCATGCAAATATATAATAACCGTAGGTTAGAAAACAGGAAGTTAGACAAAATATAAAATTGCTTTCTGTAGTTTGGAGTTCTGTTAATTTTTTTTCCTCACAGTAAATTTCAAGAATTCAGGGAGGTAAAAAATGCTTTCAATTTTGTAAAAACTTCTAGCAGCTACCTCTACTAGGAAATACAATATCTCTTATAGTACAAGAGAACATCATTATCTTCACTGCCAGAGTACTGGGGAAAAAGTACAGACATTTTGTGTGACAGCACAGACATCTTGGCAACATGTGAACAACAGTTATCCAATGAAGAATTTGTGAGCATTGTTCGGCACAGAACAACTTCATGCCAATTTTTCCAATCACTCCTTTATTGCAGGAAGAAACTAAACTGGGTAGCACGTGTACCCTTGATGAATGTAACATGAAATGAAACTTTATGTATTAAACTACATGCAGAATGGGAAAATAAGTTTAAAATCTTATCCAGGGCCAAAAAGAGAGGTATCACCTCACGAGACAATTGGCAAAATGGGGAGCAACATAAAAGAAATTATTTTTTTCCACTTTAAAGGAAGATCTTTCTCCACTTTAAAAGAAGTTCTTTTTTTCTTACTGAAGCAATATCAGACATTGTATCCAAACACTTAGTTATCACTGCAGTAATTAATTTTCTAAAAAAACACCAATTCTCTGTGTAATGACATTTCCCAGTAATTGTTCTTTCAGCTTGATGAAAAGAAAAAGGTACAGAACTATTGATGAGCACTCTTCTGTGTATTATAAAATATAGCCAAAGAAACCAAGAGCCATTTTATCAGTTCTTCTCTAGATTGATAGTCATTTTAGAAAGGTGATTCATATGGCATGCTGACAAAATCCTATCATCTTGTAGCATGATAACAACGTGATAAAACAATTCCTCCGTAGACCTCCAGGTGCTTTAGAGGACACTGTGAACACCATCATAGTGGAAAATTCAAAAAGAAAAGTTGGGTCTCCTAGACTCCTATACAGTTCAAGGTCTCACTAGGTTTACCCTCAATCCTCTTCACAAGTAACTGTAAACCATGTCTGTTCCCACCCTTCAGTCAGATGAAAAGAGATGAAAAGGCTGAAAGAGATGAAAAAGCTTCCCATGTAACCAGAAATGTCCATCTCTTGAATACAGCGGTGTTATAACCTGACATAAGCTAGAGAGTAACAATTTTGCATTAATTTTGTCATTGGAGTCACTCCAGTACACGTTCTTCACAGCTATGTAGGTGCTATCAAGAGAGCAATAATAAAGAAGTAAGTTGGCAACACAGAGACACTGAAAATGTGTCATTAACTATAAAAACGTACCAGAAAAAATAATTGTGACATTTATTTCCTCCGCAACAAATATGAAGAGTGAAAGTCCAGGTTTTTGGAGTCTGTACCCTACACCTTAAACATCCAAGTAGGAATGAACAAAGCAGTAAAACTTAAGGTATATGTAAAACAGTTATCAGCCCATCCAGCTTCTTATTCCCAGGAAATATTTATATGAAAAAACCAACCAACCTTGCAGCAATTACATATTGAAAACTCAGAAGCAAATTTACTGTCTACAAGAAGTGTCCCAAATTCCACTGCCTGGACAGAGAGACAGAGCTCTCTGGGATGTCTCAGCACTGATACCATTTGGGCAAAAGTGTTAAGTTAAAGGTGTCTTATAGAATTTAACTTTCTTTAAAACTCTCAATATTCAATCACAATTTGTTCAGAGAAAATACCATATTTTTGGTTAGTAAACATTCTGGATTTGATATTCATATGCAAAAAGATTATGCAGTTTAGTTCAGTGGACAAAAATATTATATTCTGTTGACTTTTTGTTGACAGAATGATATGAGTAAAATTACATTCTATTGACAAAAGTGTTATGGAATTTAGTTGTAGAATACTTTGCAAAATGAAGATATAAATAAAGCATTCACGGAAGGAGTGGCGGTTACTGAAAGCTTCTTTTGAAAGCAAGACACTTTAACTCAAGGGTGACTTTCACTACCTCATAAAACTCTCAGAATATATCTGAATTGGGAATATACTTGATTCAGAATATATTTGTGGTAAGAAAATTTAGTAGCAGTCTTTGTAGTGGTTAAAGAAAAAGTAAATTTAAGTCTGGCCATGACAACATAATATTAGTCTTTGGTAATGAAAATTCAAAGTATAGTCAGGCTTCCATTTCTAAGTTAAAATATGTGTGAGGAGCAGGGAGGAAATAGGAGATATCAGTTCCTTCTGACTTAAACCAAAGGAAAAAGTGAGTCTTTGTCTCTAGCTCCTTGCAAAGGGCATTGCAGCACACATCAGGTAGATGAGTATCTGCACCCAGGCATCTGAAACTTCTCTGTCTTTAATTTTTAAGGTTGTTCAGTGACATTGGGAATGGACATATTGGTACCCTATTTTAAAGCCCACTAGTTTAATGCAGTATGGTAGAATTAATTCTCTGTTATGCCAAATACATTTCCACTATTTCATTCAGTGCTGGTGCAAGTCTGTTCCACTTTGGTCACTTGGCAAGTTTACCTAATTAAATTCAAGGTACAGAAGAAAATTAAAAATTAGAGATATTTCTTTGAAATGAAGCCTCAGTCATGTAACATCCCCTCAGACTTCTGAAATAATAGATATTTTGCCTGATTGAAAAGTTCCAAATAAAGACCTTGCAAAATGAACATACGTTGTTCATTTTCCAAACCTCTCTAGGTTTGTTCCAATTTTGTAGATGTAGGTATGGATGAGGTGCTAACTAAAGAGGATACAAGAAAACTGGGGGAATGTTGGAGTCAGTGAATTAGGGGTCTCTCTGAATTCTTCAGAGACAAATCAGAGTGTAGGGATTGAAAAAGTCTTAGAGTGAGTTCTGATGTTTTTAGTGAGTAAAAGGTCTGGATTCCACAGTAGTAACTTGTGTTCCAGTGAAGGTTGCAAAAATACTGATATCTTCAGTAGAGGCTCCAAGGCCACAGTTGTAGACAGGACTTAGACATAACAGAGTTATAGCAAGAATATTGCTTACATTTCTTAGATAGTACACAATAGAGTGTATGCATAGTGTTATATGTGTAACCTGATGTGATAAGGAACTAGAATTCTTATAGATTAAAGAATGGTGGTCTGAGCCTGCATCTTAGCTTGTTGGAAAAATGCTGCATAAGACTCTGTATTAGGAGAGTTGCTGCTTTTAGCCACAGGCTTTAGCCATTCAGCTTTTAGCTGTTGGCCTTTGCCAGGGCTTCTAGCCATTCACTTATTGCTTATTGCTACTGCTTTTGCTGTTGCTTGCCATTGCTTTTTGCTATTGCTTGTCTGTGTACTGTTGAGACTGATGTGCTTTGTAATAAGATGTGCTTTGTAATAAATAACCTTTTTAACTAATAAATAACTTTTTAAACTAATAGCTGCTTTGTTTATTTAAGACTACCCGACAAGTAGGAGCCTAAGAGCTCAGGGCAGGAGTCTGGAGAGCTCCAAAGTTAAATGCCTATAGAGCACCTGGGGGTCAGAAAGAACCCCCACATCTGTTTCCACAGGGGAAGGAAGGAAATGAAACATATCTTGAAAAACCTCTATATAAACAGAAAAAGTTTGCAGTTTCTGGTAGCAAATCTGCATCCAAGTAATCTTTTGGGTCATAAGCTGCTATATTCATTGTGACCACTTGAGACACTGTGACACACCAATTGACAAAAGCAGTTTGGGTATGGGTATTCACTCCCAGAAACATACCAGGCTAACTCTGGTTACCCTGTTTAAGCAGTCATGGCAGTTTGACAGCCACATGCAATACCTAGGAGAAGAGAAATATGCTCACATGCTTCATATGATAGAAGTCAAATATATCAAAATACAGAGCTGTTTTAAAAACAGGAGAAAGATGAAATCTAGCCTTTTCCTCTGGTAAAACCAAGACAGTGTTCTATTTTGGGGGGTTTGTTACTAGATAGTTTCATAATATTCTTTGGAAATGATAATATATGCACATGTTTGGCTAATGGCTCACTGTGTGTGAAATTAGAATTTATAACTTCAATGAATA
Source organism: Oenanthe melanoleuca (assembly GCF_029582105.1). Lineage (NCBI taxonomy): Eukaryota > Metazoa > Chordata > Aves > Passeriformes > Muscicapidae > Oenanthe > Oenanthe melanoleuca. The sequence continues at coordinate 25,378,043 of NC_079362.1, forward strand.
TAAAGATCCAGGAAACTGTTTAAATTAGATATGTTAATTAGATATAGTATTTACAAGAACAAACATGCTTTGCACGTTTCAGCACAGACATGGCCAAAAAAGAGAAATGTGTATATGCATGTGTATCCACGTGGTTTTATATTCATATGGTATTATGTTGTTGAGTTAGAATTCAAAAGAATAAATAATATGAAATATTAATATGTACCAAGTTATACTACATCTGAGATTTTTCCACATTTTCCTCTCTCAGCATACAAATGTGTATATATATATATATATATAGTGCAGCTAGTTCAAATTGTCATAGAAATGAGTTACTCAGCCTTCACAAATTAATTGAAACCTTCTCTCTGCGTCTTCTCTCTCTTCCAGAGATATTGTACTTATACTCTAAATTATTTCCTAGTCTCATCTGACTGTTATGAGGTATTATTTTCTGTCTCAGTGAAGATCTGCAGTGAAGCCCAAAGGGTGCACATGGTTTAGGAGGCACAGGCCAGGAAGGCACAGAGGTGGGATTGTGCTCTGTGTCAAGCAACACTTGATAAGCACTGAGCTCTGCTATGGAGTGAATTCTGAGCAAGTCAAGAGTTTATGGAGCATTAATTATATGGTTTGGATTTACCACCTCTTGGGTTCTACTATTAAAAAAAAAAACAAACAAAACCAAACAAACTAAAACCAAAACCAACAACAACAACAAACAAAACAAAACCAAAATAAATTAGTATAAAAGCAAAGTCTACATTCTGAACACAGTGATGCAGTAGCTTTCAAATTCTCTTAAAATAATGTTGAGACCAAAGGCTTAGCAGAGTTAAAAGTAAATAATTATACATCTGTGCATATTTTGAAAACAATAAAATACTGAAAAAAAGCCCTCTAAAAGTTCAGAAAGATTATTTTCTTACAGAAAGCATAATCCCCATGTTTCAAAGTATGTGGCAGGAAAAGGTGTTTCTCAAGCCTCTGGTATTTCTGGAACTATCAAGGAGATAATACTAATGCAGATAAATCAATTGTCTATTCACTACAATAATTTTGGCATCTATAGCAGGTTTTTTACATGTCTAAGACAAAAGGTAACATAAAGACTGTACATAAAACTCAAAAATGTACAGAAAAAAATATCAGGCATATCAGGAACGAAATGATGACAGAACTGAAAAAGACCAATGCTCATAGTGTATATCAAGGGGAGCTGAAGTGAGGAGGGGGGGTGAACAGAAAAGAAAATCAGACAGCTCATTATTAAATCAAGAAATTAACAAAAGTAGACTGTATTTTATCAAAACTTCTCAATTTATCAATCAATTTAAATGAGACTCTTTCCCCTACAATGAAAACAGTCAGCCTAAAATTATGACCACTGATTGATGGACTGAAAGTAGATTAATTTAGGGTTGTAAGAAAAGCATAGAATGACTACTCCTCTTTATCTTATTAACCCCGTCAAAAGCTGACAAACGTTCTGCAGTAGAATTAAAAAATAATAGAGATTGGGAAGAGGACTCTTTTTTTGTTTTTTTTTTTTTAATGGTGAAAATATGTATTCTTGCAGAAAATACAGTTTAATGTATTTGTCTTCCAGATTAACTCACTCACTAGTATTTATCAAAAATATCTATGAGCTACTATGTCACAGGTTGTACACTTTTTTCCATACATATCAATGACATGAGTAAGTTCTGACAAATAAGCAGTTCTAAGATAAACTTTCATTATTTGTTTCCAGATATTGATTTGCCTTAAGATTAAAAAAAAATAAAAGAAAAATTAATAATATCAACTATTATTGCAATAACCTGAATCCTTATTAAGGTTGACTGATAGTTAATGATATCTCAATGTTATGTACAAAAGAGATGCACCAAAACTGAAAATGAACATGACCTTACATAGAATTTTATCCATCTAGATACATGCACATAGACATGGTTTGGGCAGTCTGCAGAGTGTCAGAATGTGAAATTGTTCATGAAATTGGGCATTCCAAGTTGGGACTTTGGTCTTCACTAAAACTGCTCGTTGCCGATTCACCATGTAATGGTCTTTGGGCAGCATCCATGCCTGCACCTGCCTGCCACTGGCTTTCCATTATGACTGCTCATACATCCTTCTCCCCTTTCACCTGCTGCTCAGGCCTCAGATGACATGTAGTGCACAAGGAGAGACTTCAAAATGCTTGAAGTGACAGATTATGCTCAAAAGTCAGCTGCTCATGTATTTTAGTAGACAGAAGGAAATCTCTGAGAAACACCTGCAGCTGCTGCTGAGGCACAGTGTGCAGAGGCAGGGCTGGCGGTCAGCCCGGGCCCCCGTGGCTGCCCAGGCCACGGTGCTGTGCGGCCGAGACCTCCCTGACCCTGTGCTCAGGGCCCACTGAGCTAGCTGCTGCCATGACAGGGACGATGTTTCCTGCAGCTGGCCTGTGGTGTTGCTGCTGTCAACATGGCTCTGCACACCAGAGAAAAATCACCAGGGTGTGCACAGCAACACCAGCACCCAGAAGGTTTGAACCTCCTCGGGAAGGCATCCACACCAGCCAGGATGCCAAAAGAGAGGATGCTGTGGGCGCAATTTTATGTGGCTTGGCAAAAGGTGTCAGGAAAGTGGTCCCCATGGCATTTCTCCTTGCCTTGCCAGCCTCACAGCCACTGCTTGGCAGATGCAGCTGCAGCCTGTCCCCCTGACTGACTTCAGTGGCCGTGCTTGAGGGCAGACTCGCCTGCCACACCCGGCTGTCCCAAGGCAGCAGCGATTGGTGCCATCGTTACAAACACTGATGGGACACGAGCCCTGGGCTGCAGCTGCTGACACTCTCCTCCATTCAGGCACCATCAAAAAAGGCAGCAGTGAGCTTCTAAACTCAACACAGAGAACTTCCTCAGAAAGAAGGAAGAATCAGCAGAATGCTGAAGGAAAGCAGGACTCGTGTGGCTGAGGTTCAGTGATGGAGGGAAGGAAGCACTTTGCTGTCTGCTGAACTGATGGCCAAGGTCCACAAGCTCAGGCTCTGCTGAGAGGATTCTGCTCTGGTCTTGTTGGAGGCTGTTCCCTACCAATGCATGGCCCTCCCTTGTTCCTGGATCAGGTCTGCTGGAGCCATGGGAACAAGTGTAGTTCCGTGTCCATGGAAGAGCAGAAAGTGGCAGGATATGTTTGCTGCCAGCACTTGTCTTGACTCTTCCTTCATGGGGCTGGCAGCATCATCAGAGACACAGAACAGCTTGTCTCATGCCTGAGTTATCCCTTTCTTCTGCACTTGCCCAGGTTCCTTGCCGGTTCACCAGGGAAAATCGCTGCGAGTGCCTGTCCATTCCCTTGCCCAGCACACAGCCAGATGTGTTTGGACATGAGCTGCTGGTCACAGGCAGACAGGCAGCAACCTGGAGCATTGGGCCATCACACACTGGTCTGATATTTTTTTCCGGAAAGCAAGAAAAACAGTCAGAAGAACACAAGGAAACTTGACACGATCTCTGTAAGAATCTAATTGTGTTGGGAAAGTCAACAGTGGATGGGGTTTTTGTGCTGCAGATAATAACTTTTAATAAAATATCATTCCAGGAAGGAGCAACAGCTTCTGCCTTCTGAGCAACACAAGGTGTTGCCACCAATTGCTCCAGGTGCTCCTGCCAACAGGCACCTTTAGAAAGGAGCACAGACACCAATGCACATGGGCTTTGGCTGTCCTCTGGCACAGAAGTTCCCCGGGGGCACAGGTTTCTGTGGCAGGAGTAGGCACCAGCACAGTCAGGGCTTGGGGGTGGCAGGTCTCCTTTAGCAGGGACTCTGCCACCTCTGTTGATTCCAGTACTCCCCAGGCCCCAGGGCTCCTGAGCAGCATTCGTGTCCTGGGCCATACGTCCCATGTCTGTGTCACAGCCCTGCGTGTGTGACGGCCACCCAGCACCGGGTCATGTCCCAAAGAGGCCCTGGCAGCTTCTCTGGAAAGCCCCAGTGACCTTCCTGCTGCAGCTGCGTCAGCAACCGTGGGGGCTCCTTCTGCTGCCCTGAGCAGGCAGAGCAGAGGAGCATCTGCTTGTTGTTTGAGCCGCTCCTCAAGTTCCTCTTGGGCTGTCCTCGACACTCGGGGAACATCTTCCTTCCAAGCTGGGGCAGTTTAGGGGGGTGGGGGTGTCCCCAGGGCACGTGGGGGTGTGTCCTAGGGTTCTTTGTGACACAGAGCACCGTGGTCACCGTGGGATGGAACAGAACACAGCGTACAAGGGTGACCCTTTGTGACACGCGGTGACATAGGTGCTGGCAGCGACACGGCCACGCCACAGTGCTCGGTGCACGCGTCGGGACAGGACGGAGAGAGCGGTGCTGTGAGGAGCCCCCGCACAGCCAGCTCGTTCCTTGCTGACCCGGAGCTTTCCCAAAGTGCTTACCTGTGCAGGTGACCTCGAGGCCAGACTGCGGGACTCGGCGAGCCGGAGCATTTCCAAAGCGTCTGCCGTCCCTGCGGCCGCTGCCCTCGAGGACAGACTGCAGGACTTACTGTCCTTCAGCCTTCCCAAGGCTTCTCTGTTGCAGCTGTGCTTTCAAGGCACACCTGCAGCACTTGATCTTTGAGTTTTTCCCAGGCATCTCTCCTGCAGACCCTCCAAACTCCAAACAAAGACATGGAGCAGACACCTCCCAGGGTGCCCAAGCTGGCCTGGGTGAAGGAGGAGGAGGAGGCTGCAGCTACCTCAGCACAGCAGCCTGGAGAGCTGGAGCAGCTCCAGCTGCTGCAGGAGGGTGAGTGCCAGAGCTGGGCCACAGGGCTGGTGCATCCCAGGGCTGTCCCTGGCTGGGAATGCAGGGCTGGGCCCTGCTCTCCGGCCTCTCCCGCAGCCCCTCAGCCCTGGCTGCGCTCGCTCTGTGCCAGGTGCAGCCATGGACTGGACACAAGAGCAGGACCCTGCCCGTGGCCGCTTCCGCAGAGCAGCGCAGGTACTGCAGCCATCCCCACCTGGGCTGGGCCTGCTGTCACTGCTCAGCCCAGCACCGTGCTTGGAGCACTCCATGGATTCTCCCTCTCTTCCTGCCCTTCTGCAGATGATCTGTGAATTCATCGTGCGCGTTTGGCGGGAAGAGACCACCGGTGTGGGCACTGGGCCTTCGGCAACCTTGCACCTCTTCAGTGCTGAGACCAGTGCTGCCGTGCTGGATTTGCTTGTGGAGAAGGGTGTCTCCAATCCAAAGCAAGTAAGCAGCCTGTGGCCAGGGCTTGATCACCCCAGGAACTGTGTGGCGCCTCAAGCCGGCTCTGCTGGCTTCCCTCAGCCTCTGAGGCCCAGCCCAACGTGGTGGGAAGGGCAGCACTTCTCAGGGGAAGCTGGGGAAGTTGCTGCTCTGGCAGGTCTCCAGGTCTCCCCACGCCTTCTGCAGGTGCCAGCCATGGTGAGGTACATCCACAAGTGGCTCACGGCCAATGAGTCTGCTGGGCACAGGCTGGACAAGGCCCTGCTGGAGCTGACCAGGAACACCCCTATGATGTGCTCATGACTCTCTTGCGCTGGGCCCCATCGGGTGACAGGTACCTTGGGCAGCCCCACCTGCCTTGAGGGCTTAGGGTTCATCCCCCGTTACCCTGCAGAGCCTGTCCCTGCTGAGTGCCACACAGGGGCACAGCTCCAAGCCCCTGCGGCCCCTCCGTTTGCAGTGCTGCCATGTCAGCCCCTGAGCGTGCTGCCACGCTCCCTCCCTACGGGGCTGCACCCCCGTGAGCTGGCTGGGCGCTGCTGGCCAGGGCCAGTGGGCAGAGGCAGGGCTGACGGCCAGTGCAGGTCCCTGCAGCAGCCCAGGCCACGGTGCTGTGGCCGAGACCCCCTGACACAGAGCTCTGACCCCACAGAGCTGCTGCGGCCATGTGGGGGGTGATCCTGACCTCCACGGGGACTGCGGAGCCGGCGCTGCAGATCCTCATCACTGTGCTGAGCGCCTGGCCAGTGGACACCTCTGTGTACACCTCTGATGGGGACAGCACAGGAGTCTTTGCTCTGGCTGTGAGTTCCTGCAGCTGACCTCTGCTTGCCCCTAGGCCACCTCCCCACAACTGCATCTGCCTGCCTCAGGCACTGCGCTGAACCTGGGGCACCAGCCTGGCTGCTCCCACGATGTCTCTCCCGGCCTCTCCCTCGCATGCTCAGGCCCTGCACATGGATGTCTTGGCACCTACTCTTGTCTCTGGGTGCTTTATTTCTTGTAGGCAACTGTGACACTGTGGAATGTCTTCAACTGGACCTGGTGCCCACCTATAGTGTTGGAGTACTCCCCCTCTCTCTTTCTGCGTCTGCTCTTCCAAGCTTTCATCAGCACACTGTATACACCAGAGGTGGTTGATACCTTCTGGAAGGAATGCCAGGAGCAACTCGGCCTTGCCACCAACCCCCAAAGGTGCTCCATCCCAGTCCCGCCAGTCTCCCCATCCCTCCCATGCCCTAAGGCAGGACTCAGAGCTGCCAGTGTGACCTGGGCTTTTCTCTGCACACAGGTTTGCAGTGCAGACTCTGAAGGTGCTGCTCTGCCGAGTGCAGTGTGAGCATGTGGTGTTGGCCATGGAGCGCAAGGGTGGCTGGGACACGCTGCTCTATGCTGGCACCCACCACTATGCAGTGGGTCTGCTGGCCAGGTGAGACCCCCTTCTCCACGCTGCTGCTGCCATTTGTGCCCAGGCTGCCCCACACAGTTCCTGTGGCCATGGGTGAGAGGGCCTTGTCACAAAGAGAATGAAGAGCAGACTGGAAAAGGCTGAGAGAGGAGGGTGCCCGGGAACAGCCGCCTCCCAAAGAGCCCATGGGGTGCTTGGGAACAGACCAGGCCTCTGGGAGTCAGCTCTGGGAGAGCTTTGCCCGCCTGGCTCAGGGGCAATGGTGTCTTTTTCCCCCACCAGGGAGATGCACGGTGTCTCTGTGTATTGGCATCACTACATCATGTCCTACCTCTTGGAGCTCCTCAGCCAAGGCATTTCAGACTGGGAACTGCCTGCCATGGCGTTCCTTGTGGAGGTGAGCCCCATGGCCAGCGCTGCCCCGCTGAGCTGACTCCCACCCCTCTACCCTCTCACAGCCACAGCTGCCTGGAATGGCGCAGCCCTGTGCAGTTCTGAGCTCCTGCCAGCTGGGCACCTCGGTCACTGCTTTGTGCCTTCCAGCTCCTGGAGTTCGTGGACTTCAGTAAATGGGCTGACGGCATCCTGGAGATCATGCCAAGGCACCTGCAGAGCGAGTCCAAGGAGATGCAGCGCCTGGCTCTCAGAGGCCTCGTGGTGCTCAGCAGGGACCCCTCGATGGTGAGGAGAAGGCAGCGTCTGAAGCTGTGCTGGCAGCGTGGCACTGGGGAAAGCAACCCCTTGAGCTTAGCTGGGCTTCGGGAGCCGTGGCAGCTGCTCCCAGCTCTCCTGCGTTGCTGTCCAGCTGCCCCAGTGCTCCAGGACAGGCCTGCGGCCCCTGGGCTCCATGGCAGCAGCAGCAGCATGGGGTTGCCCAGCCTTGTGTTCCATGCAGATCAAAAGAATGCACACCCTGACTGAACGCCTTGTGGACCTGCTGCGGGATGCAGATGAAGAAATTGTTGAGACGAGCGCCGTCGTGCTCAGTGCTCTGCTGCTGCACAGAGACCTCGCCATACCCAGCCCCATCGCCCTGCGGCTGGCTGCAGCGCTCTGGCCACTCCTGGACAATGTAAGGCTCTGTGTCCCCAGCCACGGCCAGTGGGAGCTGCCCCCAAGTGTGGTGTCCCATGGATTTCCGGGCCTGTGCACAGAGAGGCCTGGAGCAGCTGATGTGGAAGGCTTTTGCTTCCTTTCCAACAGGACAAACGCCAAGTGCAGCTGCTCTCCATTCGCCTCTTCCAAGATGTGATGAGGTTGGTGGAGGCAAAGGGGAAAAAGGCCCTGAAGATGCTTGTGAACAAGAGCCTGCTCCCACTCTTCTTCAACTGCCACAAGGAGAATGTGCGCATGGCAGAGGTGAGGACTCCTGGCCGCTGGTGTCCCCATGCTCAGCTGTCTCCCTGCACCCTGGCACCTCATGGGCTCCAGTCTCCTCGTGGCCTTGGCACAGGGAGGCAGCTCCTGTGCCCTGGGCTGCGGTGCCATCTCTGGCTCTCTGCAGGCCTCTCGGGAAACGCTGCTTGCTGCAGTGTGCTTCCTCAAGAGGAGGGATCTGGAGCATCTGGTGCTGACGGATCAGATGTGGAGGTTTGGGGAGTGCTTGGTAAGGACAGCCTGCAAGCCCCAGCCCCAGCCTGGAGAAGCCCCTGCCCACGGTGCCCAGTCTGTGGGGCTGGCAGCTGTGGCCCCTGCCCAGTGCTGCACCCAGGGGCACCGGCCTGCGCCCCACACGCTGCTCCCTTCCCCGGGCTGCCCAGGCGGGCTCTTCTCCAGGCTCCTGTGGCCCCAGGGCAGGAGCTGATGGAGCCACGACCCAGCCGGGCTCTGCTGCGGGGCAGCACCGCGCCTTGCCGGGCCCTCTGCTCCCCTCGGGGCTGTGCGGGCAGGGCAGCCCGGGGCCAAGGGGCACAGCCCGCCCCGACCCTTCCCTCCCGCCGCTCTCCGCAGCTGGCACAGGACAGGGACCGAGCGGCCGAGCACCTGCGGCAGGCCCTGCCGTACCTGCGGAGCCCACAGGAGCCCCTGCGAGAGGCGGCCGTCCGCTTCCTGGGTGAGCACACGGCCGGCTCCCTCCCCGCCCCGCCGCAGCTCGGCCCCAGCCCCGGCAGCTGCTGCCATCCGGGCCGGGGCCGTGGAGCCCCGCCTGGCCTCGGGGCTGCTGCCGCCCTGTGCCAGCCGTGCCCTTGGGCGGCAGGGTGCGGCGAGGGCCCGGGCTGAGCCCTGCAGGGGAAGGAGGTGCGGCGGCCACAGGGCTGGCAGCGCCGCTGTGGGGCAGCCGTGCCGCTGGGGCCGTGACGGGCTCTGTGTTGCCAGGGCTGGCCGGGCGGTTCCTGAGAGAGCAGCAGCGAGAGTTGCAGCTCATGAGCAGGGGTGAGTGAGGCCGGCGGGCTGGCAGCGGGGGCTGGCGCTGGCAGCTGCGTTCCCTGCCCCGGCTGCGGAGGGCTCTGCTCCCTGCGCGCACCAGGGGCGGCGTGGGCAGAGCACAGAGACCTTTCAGGGGCCTGTGCGAGGGAGAGTCGGGGCCAGCACCTTCCAGCTGCTCCTTGCTGTCTCCTGCTGCCTCCAGGCCGTGGCAAGAGCTGGGGGGCATGGACGGGTCAGGAGGGTCTCCCCAGGTCCCCGCAGATGCAGGCTCTGACTGTGCCTCTGTTTGTCTCTCTTCCAGCCCTTCAGGACATGGCAGATGACATCAGCCCTGCCATCTCATGCCTGGCACTTCAAACTCTGTACATAAACATGGCTGTACAGAGCATTCCCTCCTCCCGACTCGGCAGGATGAGAGATGGATTCCGCAGGCTCTGGAAGTCACGGCCTTCCCTGGGTGGCCGTGGCCGGTTCTCCTGCTGGAATGCTGTGGAGAACTGATGTGGGAGTGTGCCTCTGATGGGGTCACCTGAGCCTGCAGTGAAAACCTCACCTCTTCATGTTGTTTTTTTTTTTTTTTTTCTAGTGTAATAGTTTAGCAAATTAGTAAAATACTAGATTAGTTAATTAGGAATTAGTGGGATTAATAAACTGTTGCTGTTATACACAGAGGTCCAGGAGCTTTCTTTTTGTGCTTGGAGTCTCCAGGCCAATGGGGAAGAGAGGAAAAAGGGTGCTTGTGCTCGGCAAGTGGCCAAGGGAAAGTGGCCCAAAGCCCCTTGGCCTTTGGTGGTTCTGCCGAAGCCTTAAGGCTTCCAACAGAGGGGCTGGGCTGAGGCTGGAGCTGCGGCGGGGATCCCTGAGAGCCTGGTCCCTGGAGATGGCTGCAGGGGACAGTGGGAGGCGTGAAGGGATGCGGTGCTGCCAAAGCCTGCCAGGATAAGGCAGTGGGAAGGTGTGAGGGGGATGTGTGTGGCAGTGGGTGGCTGCAGGCTGTGATGGGACAGGAGGGCTTGTGTGGATGGCTTGGTGGGAAGCCCTGAGGAATTGGGTGGCAGAGGCCATGAGCAGTCCCCAGCCTGCCACCTTCCTCCTGCCACCCAGCTGCTCTGGCGCTTCCCCGACGTGTCTCGGGGCCTGCGGCAGACGCCCTGGAGGCCTGGCCTCAGCAGGACGGTGGGGACATCCCCGGGGTGCCCATGCTGGTTTGCACAGGGACAAGGAGGGACAAGGAGGCCGAGCAGGCCCTGCAGGAGCACAGCCCCTGGCTGCTGCTGGTGAGGCGCAGTGGGCAGAGGCCAGAGAGATGCATCACCTGGCGCTCAGAGGCCTCGTGGTGCTCAGCAGGGACCCCTCGATGGTGAGGAGGAGGCAGTGGCTGAAGCTGTGCTGGCAGCGTGGCACTGGGGAAAGCAACCCCTTGAGCTTAGCTGGGCTTCGGGAGCCGTGGCAGCTGCTCCCAGCTCTCCTGCGTTGCTGTCCAGCTGCCCGAGTGCTCCAGGACAGGCCTGCGGCCCCTGGGCTCCATGGCAGCAGCAACCCCATCGCCCTGTGTTTTGGTTTGAAGGACAGATGTTTGCCAATAAACACAGAAGCTCCTCTTTGAAAGAGACAATTTAATTTTGCTTTTTTTAAAGTGCTATAATTGTTTGAATTAAGAGATAAGGGGGTAGGAATGGCAGCTTTTTACTAATATATTGAACCGTAGAAGCAGAAAACAACTGCAGTTATTAAAATTAGCAACAAAAGAGACCAAATAACTCAGTTTCAGTCCTTTCTTTAGCTGCGGGCACACTCGGCCTGTGTCTGTTCCCGATGATATAACACGTGGCAGGGCCTGCACAGCTGCGGAGAGCAGGCAGGAGCCGGGGGAGCGGGAACAGCACCGGCCGCGCTGTGTCTCAGGTGGGAGCAGGCTGGGAGCAGGCTCCTCACTGCTGTTTGCGTCTAGGTGATAAGCTGTGTCCTCAGAGGAAGGAGGAAATGAAGTCAGTTGACCGCAGAGCGTCCGGCTCTTCTGCGTTCTCGCCGCATGGGCTGGAGACGGGATCCTCTTCTTCCCAGCTCGCTGGAAACACGAGTAGCCCCTTTCGGAAGCCAGCCCCCACCTACCCCTTTGTCTAGAGTCCTAATAATATCCGGGGTGTAACCCAGCAGGCTCCGTTAGCATGATAATGGGAAAAATTCTTTAAACTGACACAGTAAGAGAACAAAAACCCAGCCCCCAACAGTTGCCTGCATACACGACTTTTGCCTTTGAACGTAACAAATATGGTCAGAATGCTTCTAGTGTTTTAGTTTCAACTTGTACTCGCACTTAACATCAGACTTAAAAGATAGAAACAGTGTATACTCCTAGTAAGTCAAAGGACAACATTTGTAATTACATAATCAGAAACAAGATTACAAAGAGAAATGTGAACAAAAAAAATACAACCTCAGAATTCTGAGCAAGTCAAGAGCTAATGGAGAGGATAAAATGGCAGACTAGTTAAGGGTGACATTGTCATGAGTTGTGCTGCAGATTCCAAAGGGAGGAAGTGGATGAAATCATCTACAAGCTGCCTGAAACAGTCTCAAAGTCACAGGCACCAGTTCTTTTTGGGGACTTGTCGTGGTTTGAAAGACAGGTGGCTGCTAAGAAAGGCAGGAGCCTTTCCTGAAATGGACAATGTAAACCCCCTCCCTCCAAATTATTATAATTTTGATAATTAAGGGGCTCTCAGGGAAAGATATGGGAATTAGGAATAACAGTTCTTTACTAGGAAAATAAAATAGAAAACGCAGTATTACAAAAAACAAATTTAAAAAAACCCCAAATCCAAAACACGGACAGAGTCAGAATACGACCTGCCACCCTGTCAGTCAGGGTGTTGGTAGCAGTCCCCTTAAATTGTGGCTGCATCCTCCTGCAGTGGCAGATGTGGTTCAGCTGAATCAGTGCTTCTGTACAAGGGGGCAGCCCTCCTCCAGAGTTCCAGTGATAATGTAGAAGGGTCTGATTTCCCTCTGCAATCCACTGGAAAAGGCTGTTTTGGTGCTCCAAATCTCAGTTTTTATCTAGGTAGGAAAGGCTTGGCCTCTTGGATCCTCCCCCTTGCTGGAGCATTTCCTAATGGGATGATGTAATTTTTTGAGTCATACAGTGGGACTAAATGGGCCATTAGCAGCCAATATCTCCCTGGACGAAGGATGGGTTGTGGAAAAGATAAAGATGATTGCCCCTCCTGGTTTCAACAGATGGCCCATTAGCAGAGAATATCTCCCATGGAGATAAGGATCCCTGCCACACCTGGTTTCAATAGATGGTGATAGAATATATACTTCTGGTCACATCCTGTGTTGCAACCTAAGACAGGACTTTAACTACCCAGATTTCTGGAGAGGCAACCCAGCAAAGCACAAAGAATCCAGGAGGTTCCTGGAAATCCTGGATCACAACTTCCCACAGGGAATGATGTGCTGCTCCACCTCATACAAAACAATAGGGAAGGCCCGTTGGAGATATAAAGGTTGGGAGCCGCTTGGCTGTAGCCACAGGATTGTGGAGTTCAGTTTTAGGTGATGACAAAGCAGGATAGAAATTATGATTGTAACAGGTATCTTCTTGGAAGAATCCCATGGAAATAGGCCCTACAGAGAAGGGTAGTCCAAGCAAGCTGGCTTATACGCAAGGATCACTTCCTTCAGGCTCAAAAACAGTGCATCTCAGGCAACGTATCAGGAGAAGCAGGCAAGAGAACTGCATGGATGAATAAGAAACAGTCAGACATAAGAATGAAAGAGATGGGAGGTGGAAACTGAGTCAGGCCACTTTGCATGACTCTAAAGAGGTTGTCAGATTAAGTATTAAAGAAATCCAGGCCATCCAGAATTAAATCTGACTACGGATGTCCAGGACAACAAGATGAACTTCTTAAATATGCTAATTACAAAAGCAAAACGAAAGAGAATGTGGGCCCTTTACCAAATGAAGACTTGTGACTTGGTAGCTGAAGATGCAGAAAAGGCAGAGTTACAGAATGTCACCTTTGCACTGGCCTTCACTAACAAGACTTTTCTTCAGCTAGGTTCCAAAAATTAAGGGCAACACAGATACGTTAAACAGTTCAAATAAAATACTACTATTTTTGTGATAGCTTCAGACAACTCAAGCAGACTGAATGATCTTTCAAATAAGTTTTGCTGTATAGTATCCCTGATGTGTTTTGATGACACAAAGGTTATGCTTAGCCTTACATTGTTTTGGGGTTTTATTTTTGTGAGAAATAAAGGTAAGGCATGCATAAATTACAAATGCATATGCAGTTTCTAATAACAGTTGGGATTTTGTTGCTGTCATAACAAGTAGAGATTAGAAATAACTTGACAAACTTCAATAAATAAGTGACCACTCTTGGTAACTGGATAAATAGACAGATAAAGAAAATAAAAGAGCAACAAGAATCAATGCTTCAAAGAGGCTGCATAAAAGCATATAATAAGGAAATAAATGAAAAGAAATAAGAATTCTGTGATGAAAATGACTGAAAAATAAAACGTAGGGCGAAGTTATAAGTAATAAATGATTTTACAAACATAAAAATTAAGAAGTTGGCAAGGGAGATGTAGATTTCTTGTGGGAAAGTTAAAAAATAAAGCATCACAAAATGTAAATATTGCTGGAAAGTGTAATGCTAGAATGAGACAAAGATTTTCAAGATGAAATAGAAAACAACTAAAAATGGAGCTAAAGAAAAAACAAAAGCATGGAAGCAAGAAAGGTATAGTATAATATTGTATAATATTATATAATATATATATAATGTATATAAGGTGGTGTGGCATGGCATAGGAAAGAATGGAATGGAATGGAATGGAATGGAATGGAATGGAATGGAATGGAATGGAATGGAATGGAATGGAATGGAAGAATAGAAATAGAAGTAGAAGTAGAAATTAGAATAGAATAGAATAGAATAGAATAGAATAGAATAGAATAGAATAGAATAGAATAGAATAGAATAGAATAGAATAGAATAGAATAGAATAGAATAGAATAGAATAGAATAGAATAGAATAGAATATTTGGTAAAACTGAAAATGCACCCTGTTTCAGTAACCATGATCATCCCGAAAATTCAAAGTGAAGACCAGGTGGGAGAAAGATCTCCCCAAACCTCTCAAGACAGGAGTTACTGACCTTGTGTTTATTTACTCCTATAAAAGGCAATCTCCTACTCCATAGGTATGAATGGATGAGCAGTGGTTTAAGTTATTACATGTAATCATATTAAAGAGGTTTCAAAGGGCATTGAGCAAAAAAATCAGAAGATTGAATTTGATTGGTTTAAACTGGAGCAACTATGACCTTCTGCTAATCTATTCTGGTTTATCTAGAGTCTCAATTCCTTTTGGTATTTTAAGAATTTGGGTTTAAGAATCTGCATTCTTCCCCTGATTTCTTGCATTCCCGAGATCTAATGTCTCACCTTCATGTTTAAAAATGAAAATAAAAATAATAGAAATCATTAAAAAATGTCCTCTATTGTTTTGAACCTCACACAAAGCCTGCTGCATTATGAGGATTTCTATTTTGATAGGGGTTGACAAGAAACATCAACCAAATAGCACTTCAGACAGTTTATCTATTACTAGCTGAAGAAGTCTTACTTTTTTTTTTTTCCTATAATTTGGATTATAAATTCTCTCCCTCAGATGTATTCAGACCTTCATAGAGTTCCTTCACCTGAGACACCTTAGTTAACTGTTCTGATGCCACTAATCAAATTTGAATAATTACTGAAACCTTCTATTTGGGAGTCCTTAGATTTTTCAGAAAATTCAAAGCAAGTTTGGAGGAAAATTTTCAAATTTTTTTACTTTTCCTTAAGCATTTCATTTCTAAGGTCCAGTAATAAATTCCATCAAACTTTCACAGAAGTAGAGAAGGTTGAAGATTATAAAAAAAGAAAGGAGGGTAAGAAATACCTTTGGTATTCAAAAGTCTCATACAATCTCTTAGTAAAATTACTTAATTAATCAAATTAATCAATTAGTTTGATTAGGAATTGTAACTAAGAGAACTACAGAAATCCTCTGTATGTGCCCACTACTTTAGAGAGGTTCCTTTTTAAAAGCTAGGAGCAATATCCCAGTACATTATCCTGTCCCAAAGTTATGTAGTGATAGATCTGTTCAGTCAGAGAGCAGCTGAAAAATTAATTTCTTTCAGAAGGAAATGGGACCTCTCACAAGGTGCATCTGATTTCACAGCAGTCTAGGAATTTTTAAAAAAAACCTCATTTGTATGATTTATTCAGTATGTTGGGTGATAAATAGCAGTGGTTGAAGATTTTTAAATACTAATACAACACATTGTTCCAAAATTATGGCCTCCTAGAGGAACTGACTCAGGTAACTCCACATATTTTGCATAAAACAGATTTTAATTAATTATCTGAAGATACGTGCTGTAGTAGCACAGCCTTTTCTTTTTGAGACTATAATGTATTAAGTGAATTTCAACTTAGAATTTAAAAGATTTATTTTCTTAAAAAGAAATACTTTCCTTTTCAGATTATCTTAATACAATTAAAATTAGGCTCTTGTGTTACAAGATTAATCCATTTTTCAACTGAACTTTAACCTAAATCAGGGCAGAATTTCATAGTATTCACATTAATTCAGGTTCAATCACTGTTTGCAGTGGCAAAGAAATTTTACAGCACCCCATAATGCCACTGTAGGTCAGGTGGTATAATAATAATTTTGTTCCCTACTTTCTGGAAGATTATAACACCCCTGGGATGTTTATTGTTGGGGGATTTTTAATGCCTCGTGATCAGGAAAGCCCAGTGTAAATGTCCTTCTCTCATTGTTCAGTCCATAGATGTTTAATATATCTTTACCCATGTTTTAATCTGTGATGATGAGTTCAAAACTCAGGTGTTTGAAGGGCAAGAGATGGAATATTTCTGCTGCAGAGAGGGTCAGCAGTGTGACACACAGCCTCCAAGGCTCATGGGCTCAGAGCCTTCATACTCTTCACACATCCTCTTCAGAGTTCTTCATATTTAAAAGAATAAAGAGTTCAAGAAAATTTGTACGTCCTTTTACAAGAACAGAGGGTATTTTCACTTTGTTGTAAATTCACCTCTTCTGATGGTACTAACTTTCACTACAGTTCTCTGCCACTGTGTTTCCCATGAAAATATCTCTCACTTCCTTCCCTGCTCCTCTTCCAAGAGTGAGACATCACTTCAGTCTTCATGTTTATTGTAACGTGAAGTATTTTAGCAATGGGCTGGAGTGCTCAGAAATGCTGCAATTGAAGCTGACCATGATTTTAACACTGGTCCTATCATGAGACATTTCTTGCTCACTTTGGTGGAATTACTCAAAGAACCAGCTTGGAAGAGCTGATGTAACCTAGGAATTAAACTAGAGTCACATTTGTATGGGAGAGAGAAGAAATAATAGATATGCTCAGTGAAGTAAAAATGGTCAAAGATGTTGTCTTCTAATCTTTGTAAGATTTGCCATAGTAGACTCTTAGTAAAGACAGAGCAAAAAAATGCCCTGGAAAATGTTTGGTTTAGCAGCTTTTGCCTTTAAGTTATTCTGAGCTTAATGTAATACCTTAATGTGGGGCTTTTTGTCCTTTATTTTTCATTTTCTGTGTGAATGGCCACCAAAATGCAGATGTAACCCAAGGAGCCAGGAACAGGAGACCACGTCTCAGTCCATTCTTAAGCTTCTTCTAGTTGGTGCCCACCTCTGGTCACCCTGAAATTTCTCATTTTTATGGGAAAAAGGAGAGGTGAACATCAACAATGTGTGCTATGATTTCTATATCTGACCTGTGCTATGGCCTATAAGGCAGTAACACTTCAAAATTATCAATTTCACCAATTACTCGATTTCTCATTTTAATACTAAATTTAAAGCCTGTCATGCATACTCTGGTATTTCTATTCTGCTGTTGAATGAATCTAGAGTTTCTAATGAAAAAATAATTACTAATTTAATTAAAATCAAATCACAGTGTTCAGGAAGGAACTATGATAGGTGGTAAGGGAGCAGAAATGTTTCTACAAGAAAACTCAATCTTCATTTTCCCAATTTACAAGACCAAATTATTTAGCCTTATGATTCTTTTTTTAATAGCTTATATTTAATATTGCATAACCAGATACATGCCAAGTTGAGTTACTCCAAATTTTCTTAGACAACATAGGAATACAGAGCTTGAAGGAATCAAAAAAATACATACTTCTGTTCTGAGACAGAATTAGACATGACTAAAATAATCTTTCACAATCAGTTCTGCCATCTGAGTCATTTTCACTTTAAGAATGCCTCATATTTGCTTTTCCTTCGTGGGCTTTAAAAATAAATAAATAAGTGAAGAGAAAAAGAAACCATAGGAAGAAAAATATTCTCCAGTTTTTAATAGAGAAAGGAGAGAGTCAAATATTCATATTTTATGTGAATATTACGTGCCTATTTTCTTTTCCTTTAAAAAAATGTGAAATGCATACTAACTACATGAGGGGAATTCTCTAGAGAATCAATCAGCTTTAAAATCTTAGGAATTTAAAAAAAATACAGCTAGAATAGCAAAAATGGCTTACATAGCAAACATGCAATTTGCTCTTAAAACTGTCCACATATAGTTATTAGCTCTCCCTATCGAGGAAATCAAATATAGTAAGATCTGCTCTAAAAGCTTATTTATGGAAAAGACATGAATACTTAAAGGATGATAACTACATGAGAATAAATCAAGATTTTAAAATAAATTTTGTGAAGGAAAATTTGTCTAAAAAATGTATGCCTTTAGGAGAAAAAAAAAATTCCTTAAAATGTGACTTCTATTCTTTAAGAATGATAAAACAGAGGGAAAAATACATACCTAGAGGCCTTGCTTCAGAAGACTGTAGTGCAAGTTAAGCTACATC
The DNA here is from genome assembly GCF_029582105.1 of Oenanthe melanoleuca. NCBI lineage: Eukaryota > Metazoa > Chordata > Aves > Passeriformes > Muscicapidae > Oenanthe > Oenanthe melanoleuca. Next base: position 25,395,959 of record NC_079362.1, read on the forward strand.
TAGTGATATTATAGACAGGGGGGAAAAGGAGAGTGAAAAAAACCTATAAAACTGCTAAGATATAGGACTTCTAAATTTTATATATATATATATTTATATATATACATACATATCTACATATGGATAAAAATAAAACATACAGTTAACATAAAGACTGAAACATAATCCATCTATTTTAAAAGAGAAGGCTATACTGCAGAACATACTAGAATTTACATTTGGAGTAATTTCAAGTAAGAATTTACTTTGTTAATTTCATCTTTAAAGAAGTACTCTTTTTGTTAGAGCCGCTGCAAGTTGTGTAGAAGAGATGCATGCAGACTTTCTTCATAATCTAGAATTTTTTACTTGCTCTATTTTCTGAGTCATTCAGTAGAACTCTTGGAATGAAAAGCACAGTCCAAGGTACCACAGCCTTCATCTATCCCTAATCTTTACTTACAAGACACTGAAGGTAACAACAGCTTTCCAGCTCTCCCAGCTGACTGCAGGCAACATCACTACAACTGTGGCCCAAACCAATTCCAGATGCTGGCCACATCAGAGAGGAACTGGGCCCTGCATATGTTCCTAATACTCTCCAGTCCCCAGGTGGAAATGCATATCCTAATTTTCCTTGCTGAAAATAAAGCGTATTTCAAATTGAAGGTCAGTGAATTAGGTTAGCACAATGAGCAAAACAGTAATAAATGCTAAGTTATGTCAGAGTTGTCCAAGTGACTGGCTACTTAATGAACATTCTGCTCTTTTGAGCTCCACATTTAATAAAGTTACAGTGGTTTAGTACCTCGCTGCAGGCAAAACTAATTACAAAAGACAATTCCATGCATGGACAATGCTGATGTTAGACTCTGCATAGTATTTAAATGGGAACTGCCATTTTTCTCAGTCTTCTCAAATGCAGGTAAATAAATTAACAAAAGGATTTAGCTGCAGTTTACAGGAATTGTGTTGTGTGGCTTTTTGTTCAATGGGGATAGAGAGACATAATCACAGAATGGCTAACCAAGTACTTAGAACTATGGTGATGCTTAACTAGTGGAGTACAAAATTACTAGGAAGGACTACAATTGCCTAATATGGTAAACAAGGAAACAACACATTACATATTAATAAAATAATATTAAGGAAATACACTGCAAATTGTTACAGTGTAGTGAGAACATCTTCTGTGACTCAGATGTTGCAAACAATAAAATCTTTCCATAAACATGCCTAATCAATAAACCAAGGCACAAAACACTGTAATAATCATAATGAGATTAGCTGGCCATAATGATGAAAATGCTTCTTTTCTTTCTGCCTCCTTCTTAAAAGAAATGTGTCAGGTATTATCATCTTAATTTCCAGCTGTAGTATAAATGGAGGAAGAAGTGGAAGGACAAGGAATGAATAAGTGCATAAATATTCTAATCTTTACCAGAAATTAAAATTTTGATCAGAGGGTTGTTTTGTTGGATGCACAAGAGCAATCTAAAATTTATACATATCAATACCCATACAGAACTGAGCAACATAGTTTTGCCCCTATCCCATTTAAGACTGATAAATAAAAGGTAAAGTTTTCCATTATATACAGACCATGTATATATGTACTGTATAGTGTGTGTCTGTAAATGCTGATGAATACAGTGTTATGTTTCTTTGACACTGAAAGAATACATGTATATCATTCATTTCAATTAAACAATCATCATCACATTCAAAGATTAGAACAAGCATAATTATTTAAATTGACAATTCATAGGAAAGAATTTTAACCACAACAAAAATGGCCACCAAAATTTGTTTAAACACAGTCAGGAATCCAAAGCATAAGTTAAATATCCCTGTTATACTTTGCAACACCTTGAAGCCTTAGCATGTACATAGTCTCAAAAGATAACCTTAACATTTAAGAACTTTAGAATAATTTTAAAAAGAGCTTGAATCAAACATCAGAACAAAGATGCATAACATCCAGCCAATAGTGGCTTTCCTTGAGAATCAACACTATTTAAATGCTTTATATCTCCAACCATCACCTCAAACTTTTACCAGGTATCTGGCAGTAGATGATACAGCAAAGCAAATGGCTTGCCATCCTCACAGATGCTTCCTTAGAGATGCACTTAAGAAACTGAATTATGTGTTTAGGACTAGCTTCCACTTCTATATGAACTTGTGCTCTGGCTCAGAGACCACATTTGGGATAATTTATTTTTGAGTAAGAAAATATTGCACCTGCTACTCAAGCAGAGATAGCCAAACACTTGACCTTGCTGCTGAAATAATGCAGTAATATAAATGAAAGAGAGAACCTGAAGCCACTCCTAAATTCTAGGCTGGGCAACTCTCTAAGTCATTGAAAACCTTCATCCTCATACAGCTGTTGTGCAGACACCTGGTAAAATCTATTCCAGTACCAAAAGAGCATTTGATTCCATTGCTGGTTGAGGCTTTTGGCTATAACACTGGGCTTACAAAAGGCAGCCTTGAATTTGGATATCATTTGCATGCTGGACATCTTGTACTGTCTTGAACTTACTCAGTTGTAACAGGAAGGTCAACATGATGCAATGTTATAATACCAGGCCTTTTTGAGGCTGCTGGGACTAGTAGCAAAACAGAATTTGGATGAACCAGGTATGCTGTCCTATTGAAAGAGTAGAGTCTTGCCTGCATGAACCAAGAACTGAATGGACACTCTGGATACTAAATAACTATTCATTATCTTCAAAGGGATCCTGCCACAAGTATTTTGGGCATGACTTATTTACATTTTCATTGCCTCAGATAAGCTTGATTTTGTATTTATGGGATTTTGGTTCCCAGAGAATCAAACAAAGGATAAGGTTTTATGAGTGCTAAAAGAAACAAGCAAGAAAATGTTCAATTTACTCAAACTAGCCTCTCAATAATAAAACAATGACATCTATGCAAGATAAAGCCCACAGACGTGTCCGTCTCCCTATGGTTGCTAAAAGCTTCCTGTTCTTAAACAGTAATCAAAGATGAGGTCTCTAAAAGTGCATATCATTCATGGAGACATATAAATCCATAAATATTCAGGATACTCAAGTATTTCTATCAGCAGTTTCTTTCAAGCAGGCTACTGTGCAGGATGATGTATGTGAAGAGTTAAGGGTTGTAGCACTGTGCAGGTGCCAGCCATGTAAGATTCAGGTACGTAAGAAATTAAATATTAAAACACTTCAGGTGCATACAGGAACTAGTACAGTTCTCTCAGAGGGTGAGAGCAAAGCAATTTCATACCTTTTTTTTTTTTTTTTTTTTTTCTTTTTTGTACCTCTAAGAGTCATAACCAGATAAGGAAACTAACAGATTAATGTATAGTGAGGTTGATAGAACCCAAACTGCATATGATGACAGCCTAGACTAACTTAATTTTTCTTATCGTTGTTGGAGAAATAGATATTTGCAGGTTATCTACCTATACACACTATCTGTGTGGAATTCTAAGACGTATTTTGGTGCTTCAAGCCCCAAAACAAGAAAATGGCTCCACTCAATTCCATTTGATTGTGGCAAGCCCTTCCTCCACTGAACACACAGATCTCCCCACCTGTATTGTCTAAGAAGCCAAGCAGAGTTCATTAAATCAGCTGTCAAGCATTAATGTATCATCAACTGAGGTTATGAAAAGGTGCTGTTTACTCGCTGAGTAGCTCAGAGAAGCTCTCCTGCCGACTTCTGCTGGCAGAAACCCATGCTAACAGGGTATTGCCTGCTAAAAACTATTGTTGCCTTTGCTCTTTGACTGCTATGAGGGTGCAGATTGCAGAAGCAAAAGGCAGAATCACAAAAGAATTTCTGGGTGGAGAAAGGTAGGCCATGCAAAGAGTTTGACTGAATCTTGATATTTCAGCTTTGTTCTTCCTTTACCCTTGTCCTTTTTCTTCCCTCCTTCTCTGTCTCCTATAGCAAGCTATTTCCTTCTCAAGGGTGTCTTTTCCTTGAAACACAGGACAAAGTATACAGAATTCACCAGTAGGGAAACTGCTACTGATAAATGCCAACACTAGCATGTAAGTAGCCTCTTGCTTGGAAAACAAATCATCTCAAAGGTTTCAGTGGTACACGCAGGTGGTTTGCAAGAAAAGACATTTATTCTGGCATAGCACAGTCATCTGGGCTTCCAGGAGGCAGTTTTCATCCTATAAATTTTCCCAGAGACTGCCTGGAGCTACCCAAGACACAACTGGCAAAGCAAAACAGATGTAATGGACATCTGGGTCCTTAGCATTCCACCATCTCATTTACAGATACTATTAATTTAGTAACTGAGGCAAATCTAGAGGTCCTTGGGCAGTTTCCATCTGATCCAGTGTTCATAGAGATCAGTGGTAGATGCCAGAAGTTCAAAAACTGCATTTCCTCTTATATAATTAAAACCTCACAACCCATTCACATTGTTTTTTATAATTATCATATTTTGTTTCAGCATGCAACCCTTGTCAGTGACAGCAGCACTCATAATTAATTATTCAGCTGGCTACCAGCAAGCTTCTAAGCATAATGATGTAATTTGCACTCAAGTCAGGTGAAGAGAGATAACACACACTCAAATAAGATGAAGTCCATTCCACTAATTTGGTATCCATAGTAAGGAAATTTTAAAAAAAGGATAAAGGCTTTGGAATAGAAGATAAGGAACAAATGTAATGGATCAAACAAGTAATATCAGGAAAGCAAATCATGACTATTTAACAGGACACATTTAAAACTGTAAATCATGACTTTCTACAATTCAGGCCAATTCACAGTTCTCCCCTGACAGATTACATACAGACAAAGTTAATAGGTTTCACAACATTACAACTAGAGCACTGCCCTATCCTTTAATCTGGATATAGGGATGCAGATGGATCCTTCCAATTCTGTGATATTTATTGATCGGGATTTCTGATTCACAACTAAGCATGATGCTCCAGCAAACATCACAGGAATCATGGTTTGATTAGTTACACCCTTTGCCTGATTAATCTACAGTCTGGCTTCACATTTTCTTTCTATGATTTACAATGCACATTACCAATCATAAGATTTGCCCCTGGTTATTTTAAGCAGATATTACAAATGTCTGCCTTGTCAAATGGTCTTCAGCAGACAGCAAGCTTTAGACATGAAAAATTAGAGAGGTGTCAGGTATAGAATTTCAGTGTCTGCATGTCTGCAAATAGCTAAAGGGGGAAGGCTTTCACTTCAATTTGTTCTGTTCCAGAGAATTCTCTGGAGTCCCATTTATTTCTGATAATTTTGAAATGGCTCATAACCAGTAGTTAATAGTTTTCTTCCACTCTTATGTTGAAAAGAGATTAAATTTTTGCTTTAGTGCAGAAGTCTGTGTAATGCCATATAAATAGACCCATTAGAAAGGGTCTGAGTGAGAAATATGCAATTTTTACACCACAATTGTATTTTTGCATTTGGTGGGACTTTGACCAGGGGCTACTGGAGAGTACACAGAAGATGTCTGACAATTGGCTGGCAATGATGTGTGTCTTCTGTGAAGCAGTATGGTAATATATTCCTGGATGGGAGGGTACTGGTGACTGCTGGAGGAGGACTACAATGACACAAAGACTGGATGGAAGCAGAGACCTGAAATGCTGCTTTGGCAGACCTGTATATTTATAGATCTTCAAGAAAATTTATGAATAACACACCAGAGACTGCTAAGATATTTGAGGACCTGATTCAACAAGCTAGACCAGGTCAAGTAGACCAAGTGTCACATCCTGCACTCTGGTCACAAAAATCCCATGCAGCACAAGAGGTTTGACAAAGACTGGCTGCAAAGCTGCACAGCATAAAAGGACCTGGGACTGCTGGTTGACAGTGGCTTAACATGAGCCAGGAATTTGCCCAGGTGGCCAAAAAGGCCACTGACAACCTGGTCTGTACCAGCAATAGTGTGGCCAGCAGGACCAGGGCATTGACTGTCCTCCTGCACTCAGCAGGTGAGTGAGGCCACACCTCGAGTCCTGTGTCCAGTTCTGAGTCCCTTAGTTCAAGAAAGACATTGAGGTGCTGGAGAGTATCCAGAGAAGGGCAGTGAAGCTGGGGAAAAGAAACAGAAACTGATGAGAAGCCACTGAAGAAGATGGGGATATTAGCCTTGAGAAAAGGTGGTTCAGTGGAGACCTTGCAGATTTCTACAAGCACTTGAAAGGGTCAGACTCTTTTCTCAGGTAACAAGCGAGAGGTCAACAGGAAATGGCCTTAACCTGCACCAGGGGATGCTCGAGTTAAACATCAGGAGGAATTTCTTCTCTGAAAGGGTTGTAAAGCACTGGAATAAGCTGTCCAGGAAGGTGATAGAGGCACCATCCCCTGGGGCTGTTCAGGAAGGGAATGTATGACATTTGTGCCATGGTGTACTTGACAAGGTGTTGATCGCTCAAAGTTTGGACTCAATAATCTTGGAGGTGTTTTCTAACTAAATGATTCTATTGTTATGATTTATTTCTTCCTTATCATTTTTCACAGACTTAATGCTGTGCTCCCAAGACTGCTTTCTCTGAGTTCTAGACTACTGGTAGACAAACAGTATTGGTGCTTCCTGACAGGACTCTTTTGATTATACCTACCAGAAAACCTTGTATTCAGACAAGATCAGATTTAACTTGAATATAACAGAAGATAAATAGTCAATGCAAAGTAGTCAAGGTTGCAACTCAAAACATAATTCCATATGCACCTCTGCAAAAAGCAGGTATTCATTTATATCATTTATATAATGGGGGGGGGGGGAGGAAGATTAATCTATATATATTTTTATTGCAAATAGGTCATTTAACTGTGGCTATGACTACTACCTGATGGCCACAATTTGAACAGAAGAAGAATCCAGCTGCAGAAACACTTTAAATCTTATCTTCATTTCAGAGATCAGATAATCAGATTTCTGCCAACAATATCTGGAAGAGTTTCAGAAGCGTGTGCAAGGTTTTAGATAGACGAGTCCCTTCATTTGTTAGGAAGGGAGCTCTGTATATAAATTTCTATGCACCAGGGAGAGAATAGGTCCCCTATATTTCACAAATCATATCACTTACTTTTAACAGAAATCACTGTCCCAAATACCCATATGATCTGTAAATCTATCCAAATCAGTTAGTCACAACACCTGACTATATGCCTTTTCAAATGTTAATTTTAGTTATTCCCCAGTATGTAAAAAGTTGTCTTGAAGGTCAGTAAAGGAATAATAAAGAAAAACACAGAAAGGCTGGAAGAGCTTGTGTTCAGAGATGCATGAAGTATTTCAATCAGTTTTCTCAAAGACTGTACCATTTAACTCAAAGGTGAAGATTTTAGCTATCTTTAAGCATAAGAATTCATTAAGAATCCAGATTCAGAGGTCCTTGCAGAGCAGTTCCCAAATCCTTCCATTAGACATAGCAGAGAATGGCAAATGATCTTCTAACTGAATCAGTGGCAATTAGATTTGACTTTTTCCATTTTCCTAAAGCTAAAATGCATGCAGTGGAAGCCCCTGGCTATGTGACCATCCTTGGAAAATTTATCAAAAATTTTATAAGAATTTTTTTTACTAATATCTAACACGGGAAATATTGTCAAGTGGCAAAATTATTTGAAAGAGAAAAGAGTTCTTACAATAGTTACCTGTTTCTTCTGTAGCAAACATCTCATCTTCATCTCTTGCCCTTAAGCACTTATTTAGAGATTCCCTCTGGCCTTAAACGTAAATTTCTCTCACTCACCTGAAAGGAATATTTATCAATCACAGCAAAAAAAAACCTTTCACAAAGTGTACTAGTTCTCTGAAGGCTGGAAAACATGTAAATTCTTGTTTAGTCTCTGCACTAATTCTTGACATTTTGATTAGTAATTTGAATGTGCCCATTTTTCCTTCTCCCAGTTAACCCATATGCCTTACCTTATTATAAGCCTCATCAGGGCTGGCCTACATAAATGCTGAAAAACCCCCTGTTTTTTCCATCATTTAGCTAAAAGGTTTCCTGAGCCCTAAGACAAGAAGCATAACCTTTTTTCAAAGAAGAAATGCAATGACTCATTCCAGACGCCTATGCAGTGTGGTTTAGATGTTTATGCCAAGTTTTTTTGCCAAGATACCCTCCTTAAACATGAATAATTCATTTACATGGCAAATATCCACCTTACATCCTGTCTGAACCTCAAAAATTGAAAGAACTGTTTATTGGAATCTTAATAAAAATTTGCTCTAGCAATATTTTTGCCAGTTTCTGTATCATTTTTGGATACAGTTTAAAATTTAGTTTTTGGAAGATCCCCTGTCCATTCTAGCATGTCCACATCTCTTTTTTAGTCCTCTTTGGTCCATTTTGTACTGCAAGTGTTGGAGCACTACTCTTCCTTTACAAACACCTTCACCAAGTACTCCTATTTTTTCCACTCAGAGTCTCATTTTAAATGTTAGAAAGGAACAGATTTCCTCTATTCATTCACCCTTTTTTATTTTGTTAGGAACTGGAAGAAGATATATATAATATATTTTAATATATTATATATTATATATTATATATTATATATTATATATTATATATTATATATTATATATTATATATTATATATTATATATTATATATCATATATTATATATCATATATCATATACATATATCATATATCATATATATTATATAATATATATTATATATTATATATTATATATTATATATTATATATTATATATTATATATTATATATTATATATTATATATTATATATTATATATTATATATTATATATTATATATCATATATTATAGTATAATATATTATACTATAATATATTATATATAACATAATATATATCTTATATATAATATATTAGTATATTTATTTATTTATTGTTTAACTCTTGCTAATACATTTAATCCTGGAAAACACACACATACACACACACACACACATGGCTTTCTGTGAGCTATAGGAAAATTAATTTTTTTTGGTAATGTGAATGCAATTTCAAAATCCAAAAGTACATCCAACTCAAACACTTTTCAAGTTGAACAAGTCTGAAAATGAAGGAAAGGACTTGGAAGAGTGCTATAGACCTAATTTTATATTTTCTGTCTATGTAATTGACATATCATGTGACTGCAGGTAATCCATCTTTTCTGTATTCTCGTGGTATGACATTTCCCGCTGTGCACATGACCAACAAAACAGCAAAATTTAAAAGAGCTCACTGTTAAATACTTGGTTTTGTTTCTAAAATGAAGGAATATTACCTCCAGTCGCAACTAGTTACCAAAACTGAAATCACACTGACCTTGTATGACCTCTTCACTTAAAAGGTCAAAGTAAATCCAGGTATATTTTAGGAAAATATAATATCTTTTTATTGAAAAAAAGAAAAGAAATCTGTGTTTGGCAGTTTTTATGCCTATGTTCCATTGAAATCATCAAAAACTCTGAAGTCACTACAAGCACATGATGAACATGTTATCAAAACAATATATATGAAGAGAAAAATGTTGTATGTAATGATCTTATTATTTCAAATCAGAACAGGGAATTTCATGTAATTTTACAGAGGTTTGTTTTGTAACTCAGCTCTATTTCTTTTTCTAAAATTTTCTAATTTTTCTAAAGTGTAGTCCATATCTACAATACTTAAATACTTTCTTGACATCATTGCATAACATTCCAGATTTTGAATGAAAATGAGAAAAAAATTTCATGCAATTTGGACTTCTGAAAGGATAACTGAAGTCTAGGAAATAGTAGTTTTTTGACAAGCATTACAGTTCTGAGATTCCTGCTTTCAGAGGGAATTAAAAGTACAGTACTCCTAAAAGTAAAAGCAAAATCTGTACTATAAGAGAGTTAATTTTAAATCCTGCCCTTTTTTTAAAACATTTGCTCCCTCATTAGAAAGATTTAAAATTGAATGGCATTTGTAGTCTGGTCTTAGACCAAACTATAAACAGAATTAGATCATCAGAGTGAAGAAATCTTATCCTCTTTGGTCATTAACCTAAATTTCATTAATCAGTTTTGATGCTGCAAGTTTGTTTGTCTGTATCTGGATGGTCAAAGAATCAGCAATAGAGATGACATTAAGCAGATTTTTGAGCTGAAAACTATGGAGTCATTACATGCAGTCAACCTAATAAGGATGTCTTTAATTAATCCTGTTTTTCTGCAGGAAACTAAGAATTATATAATGTTATAATCTTACTAAAAATATGGTGTGTATAAATGGGCACTGCTTCTTCCAGCGAATATTGGTAAAACAAAATCCTAGTGTAGGAAGTTTTATGTTTTCTTTTTCCTGACAGTTTAAAAAGTATGCAGCAGCCCAGAAGATTGATGTAAAAAGCATTTCTGTTAACATAGTTTTAGTAATTTTGAGACTGCCATAACATCCGTACAGGATTTCTTTATTTTTATTTATCTTATGGCAAATACATAAAATAGTTAATGCTCTTTTGCACAAATCCAACCACTTAAAATTCAGTGAGTCGAACTAGTTTCATTCAAGGTGAGTAAACACACCACACAATAGTGACAATCATCTTTACTGTTAACAATATGTTAAATGGCAAATAGTGGAGAAGGACTAACTTCCTGAAGTCCCTTTCTGTAACAATGAGAAAAAGACAATAATGTTTTTGCACTGTAAAGTGCTGTAAAACAGCCACTTAACATAACAGAAATTCTTTATCAAAGGAGTAATTAAACAGAGATGGTACTGGCTGAGTTACCTCAAAGTGCTTTTCTACTCTACGAGAGCCTGCAAAAAACATCATAGCATTTTCATGTTTACTGATATCCAAATTTAGCTTGCCTTTGTGAATTCCCTTGTAAAGGTTTTTTCTACTCTTGCATTCTCCTGCTACCAGTTCATAAAACGCAAAAAATTAATCAGAATTTTTTTTCATTTTTTAGCTTTGGCTTTGTTTCTTTAGGTGAGATTTTTGGGGGTCTCTTTTGGTTTGGTTTTTGTTTATTGGTTTCTTTTTGTTTAAAGAGGTTGTTTCTATGATTTTATCATTCGTGGCAGCTGGGAACCAAGCTACATTCTCAAGATTTTCATATCAGAGCGTAAACTGTCTGTAAAAACTGCAGAAAGGTAAAAAAATGCAACAAATCCAATTCACATGATCCTATACACTCAGAGTTACATAGGTGTATACAGCTATTTCATTCATGAGCACTCTGAGTTTTACTCTCCTCATAGCTGAAGCTTGATGAGCAAGGCAACTGGAATGGGATATTTTTGGCCTTGGCATTACTTATAGTTAGTGCTCTTGGAGTTATAGTGCACTTGAGAAATCCAGCTTGCAAAGGTAAAAAAACTTAACAAAACAGCTGTTCCTAGTACAGCATAGAAGAAAACAAATAAAATCAAACCATTTTAGTTTTCAATGTCATTAATAAGGATATTTAAATCGTGACACTGAGAAATCAAGCTTTCCTTTGTAATAGTTACATTTGAATTCACAGGAGCCACCATCTGCGCACTAGGCAAGGCATTTTATTTTATTTCTTAATGTTCAAAAGAGTTACTCTGTAGTCCTGACACCTGTTACCAAAGAACAGCTCTGATTTATGATCTCTGAAAAGGCCATGAGTTACATATTTCTTACAAAATAACATAATAGTCAAGGCACCAATTCAGTAAGCCACTATTCAGCAGGTACTAGATTTGATCACATGCATAATCTTGCTTTCTTTTAATGGACTTGACAGTCAATGTGTCATTTAGGAATATTACCTAAGAAACAGAAGTTTTCTTTTGGAACATTTCCCCAGTTCAGAAGTACAATTATAGATTCAATCTTAATTTCATTTAAAAAGTCCATAAAAAAATGGCCCTTTAAATTAGTGTTTGTATATTAGAAAAAAATTCGTGGAAATCTTAATCCTTGACTAGTACTTTATACCAGGGCCAGTACAGTGCCTTGACCTAAACAACTGCCTCCTGATGCTGAAGCACATCTCTAGGTTCATTCTGTATTCAGCAGATTATGTGCAAGCACCAAGCTGAAAATCCAAATTGTGAAATCTGAAGGAAAAATAAGCCTTGATGCAGGACAATTTATTTAAATATAGATCTCTGAGTTATTGTCTGAAAATTATTCAATGCTCTGATGGAAGCCCAGTTAATGTAGATCATTTGATCACTAGATCAAAAAGTGCCATTTTAAGTTTGGCTGCAGAACAACTCAAGGAGCACCAAAGAAAGATGTCAGAAAGATGTCTTGTATTTGGATCACATCTTTCATTGCATAGTTGGATCACTCACTGTCTATAGACATAGCAATACCATGGTCTAGTAACTGAATAGAACCCATTTCTACTAGTGACAGAAAAACCTCTAGAAATTCCAAGTCGCATGGTGTTGAAATACTTAAGGAATCTGTTAATAATATATGTCAATAAATTACTTATTCATTTCTCAATAATAGAGAGATAAAAAACCCAATTGTAATTAATACATACTGCAGTCTCTGCAGAATTTTCAGGCTAATCTGTGGTAGAAAATTGTATTCACATTACAGGATTTTACAGGCAAGCAAAAAATTAAATGATGAATAACTCTGTATAAAACGATTTAGAATTTCACAAAAATTGCTTTAAAACTCATTATATTTTTTCTTTCTTTTTAATTCCCGTTCAATTCTACAGAATCTTCCAGAAAGAAATACTGGTTTTGGCAATATAAGCAATGGAAAAACTTCCTGAGAAATAACTCCTCTGGGGCCAGAGACAGAAAAAATACATATTCATCTGAATGCAAGGAATCAAAACAGTGTTATAAATGTTCAAGTTTACTTTTCCCTTTTGTCAACTGCTAACATCTTAAATTTGCCAGCATTTATGATCCAAACAGTTATTTTTTAATTTATTTCTCACAGAAGAAAACCTACATCTTCCAATCTAAAATTAGACTGTGAGACTGTCTTATCCTGCAGACAATTTATGTAAGGTAGGTATTCAAATTAAAACGAAAAATCTGAGAATTCTAAAAGCAGTACAAGTAGGTCACAGTGAGTCTTACCTATGGTTAAGAGAAAGTTTCAGTAACAAAGGTATTCTTGTTAATAAGCTGTAATTTAATCAGCTTTCTCATGAGGGATAATTGTCTCCACATAAGGTGTAAATTTCCCCATACAGAGCCAATTAATGAAAATTAAAGGTTTTTTATGTGCCCTATCCAATGTACTTAAAGGAAAAATCCTTGCAGAGGAGCAGTTCTCAGGTGCACAATGGATAGTTCATATTGCTGGTGCTACTTAGCTGTATTACATTTAAAGCAAGGGGCTCCTCTTTCATGAGATTGGTAGAGAACCTCTTCCTCACTGAATGACCCACTTAAGTAATCTAGAAAAGGAAAAGAATCAGCAACTGGTGTCTTAATCGATCAAGTGTCATTTCTACAAATCTGAGCCTGGAGACGTGGCAACTCTGTATCTTTTCTCTTGTAATTATTTAAATTTTTTAAATTGGTTCTATGGTGTCTATTTTAAAGTTAAAATTGCCACCAGCTGCAGACGTGAAGAATGCCCTGTTGGTTTGAAGTAACAGCACGAAGGAGGGTAGCATCTTTTCTTGTTTGGTATCTTTTCTAGGTTTGAAAGAGCAAAAGCTACTTGGTTTTCTCAGATATATTTCTGCATTCAGGGGTCAATCTGGAGCTCATACTCTAGCAATGTATCTGTCAGGACCTCAGGAGCATTTTCAAGGACCTTGGTGTTATTTCATAGTTGGTTGTCAATAGAAGATGACATCCTACTGAGGCTAGAGTCCATGAGGGGATTACAATGTGCTTTCACATAGTAGTTAAAACTTTTGGAGGAATTATGAGCTACAAACTTCCTTTCTAAGACATGTACAGCTAGATAAAGGAAGTGCTTATTTATAAAAAAATATTTCCTAAAATTTTATAGATACAAGTGAGGTCTTAATTTTCTTCAGTAATTTCAAACCATTTTGCTAAACCACTCCACTAAACTTCTGTGTTCTTTGATGTATTTAGTAAGATTTTTTCAGCCTAGTTTACAATTAGCTGTTCTTTTTCCATTTATATTAACTCATAATCTAGATAGTTTGTGTGCCTGTATCTAATTTGCTATCTATTTTGACATGATATTCAAACAACAACACCCATATGATCTATAAGACGCTTCTTATATAATGATTTGCTAACTTAATTATCACATTTTTAAAAGCCCTAATTTTTTTGTAGTTTCTATTTAGCACTTTGATGTTTGGGCTAGAGAAAAAAAGGACTTTGTGCAACTCTATTCATCTAGCAAAGAATAATATGTGTCCAGCATTCAATTGTACTTGTGCATGATTTAAAAATTGTGGTTGGATACCCCTATGGGTAAAGGAGAAATGGTATGATTAAATGGAAGTGTTGATATTTCTCACAGAATACTTAGGGAAATTCTAGCTATTTTTAAGACTAATGACATAAGTCTATTTTGAGTTCCATGAACCACTAAGTAAATTTGTGATTTCCAATTGCCCTGCATTTCTCTTATAAAAACATTTCTTTATTTCTGTTTTAATTCCTGTCCTGCACAGGGGAAACATTGTTCTGCATATCTCACTTTGATTTAAAATTTATTGGCAAGTAATAGCACATTTAATATGTACATGTGTTTACTAGGGCTTTATGTATCCTATTATATCAGCTCAGAATGAGTATCTCTATTCACCTTTCACTCTTAGACATAATTCCACATGTGAAATCCCCATGTACCCATTCTTTAATAATTTCTGGATGTTTTGAATGGCCATTTTCAACTAAAACATATAATAAATAAAATATTAGTATTTCTTGAGAGTCTTAAGAACTGAATTTCTGAAGCAAATTTCAAAAACGTGTCCTGTAGCTGACCTCTGGGATACCTCTCATGAGAACAAATATGGCAAACATACCACTGTAACAAATATATAAAAATTAATGTTACTAAAATAGCAATACTATTATAACATTTAAATGGTAATGGGGTCAACAACTTAGCCATTTTACGAAATATTGAAATTATATATTTTTATAAATAAATTACAGCAGTTTTCAAAGATACACATATCAGAACCTGATAATTTAGACTTTCTGTTGCATAACCTTATAGAAGGAGAACATTTATCATTTTTGCAACTGTCTAGAAAAAAAGTCCAAAGAAATACAAAGGGACAGAGGACAGTATTTCCACATCAGGCTAGGAACTTTTAAGATCCTACACAAGCCTGTCTGCTTGAAGTCCTAATCTTATTAGCAAATTTAAGTTCCATGAATTTTATATTTTTTCTTGATTCTTGGTAATTTCTATTAAGTTTAGAACATTTTTGGAAGATTTTTTTTCTCGATCAGTCTCCTTTGCCACTTCAAATATTGCTCAACCACAGTGGATTAACTGATTAAACATAGTGTATGGACTCATTCACAGTGTTTGTTTTGTTTGCTTTTTGTACAATACCCGAGTTCCACCTCTTCCCATCAACTAGAACAATGGAAAATTTGCTTAGAGAGGCACATGTCTCATGCTTTACACTGAATTTTGGATTGTGGAAGAAATAGTGAAATACATATCTGGGCAGAATATATATTTTTTTTTTTTGCAGCATTTATGGAGCTGTTGGATTATTGTGTCTTCATTTTTTTGTGTGATTTTTATCTTCAAAAGCATAAAGCACTGGTTTTCAGAGAAGGAGCTTAACTATTGGGACTGTCAAACAACTACTCTGCAAATTGCTAATTATCTAAATGTACCCATAGATACTAGATGACACAAAGAAAAACAAATCAACATTTCATTCTTCAAAGATGAGAGGTTTTCCTATTTGTTATTTCAATAATAAATTTACATTCACTTACAGCCAACACAATTCAAACCACTTTGAAGTGAAATCTTATAGAAATGAAAGAAAATATCTGAGGTGGATATATAATGAAGAATTCCTCTTATGCAGACAACTCCCACTACCTTACACATGTAAACACATCTATTTTGTAGGGGTAAGAACCATGTGAAAAATTGCACAATCAGGTGATAAAATACTGTGTGACAAATTAATTTGATGTGTGCCTTTGACTGCCTTATCTGCCCTCTACTCATTAATCCATCTCTTTGGACTTTCTTTAGTATCCAAAGCCTGAACAGCTTCACATATATGCCATCCTAATTCTAAACCAGCTAGACAGTAAAAAATAAAATAAAAAAAATCATCTTATTATTTCTATCCAGAAAAATGAAATAAATCAACCATGACTCATTGAGTATGATGTTAAATTCTGTGGCTGTGACATTTAGAAAGAAAAATATAGATATGAGTGTCCATGCATGCATATATACATGAAATTATTTTCCAGTTTTAAAAACTTCAAAAATAGTTTGTTCAAACAGGCTTTTTGTAATATCCAGAGGGTCGTCACTTGTACATAATCAGTGCAACAACTTTTAGAAGCAGAGACCTGCAAGTCATGAACCCCTAATATGTCATTCATCCCTCTACTCTACAGACTCACATGCCTGGTCCCAGGCTCACCACGTTTCAGGGATGAACAGCTGCTGGTGAAATTGCCCTGTCCCCAAGAGAAATGCTGCTGGAAAACAACTACTTCTGCCTTCACTGAGACCTCTCTGATCATCTGCCAGACTTCGTAAATGACCAGTCGGGCTTTAAAAGATAACGTCCCATCTGGAACATTCCCAGGTAAATATGCAGCCCCTCCATTGCACTGTGATTATCCCAAATCAAATTCTGTTCATCTCCTGTCTTTGCAGCACCCAGTAAAAACCCTAGTGAAGATCAATGCTGAGATTTTCATTAGTGACTCTGGAGAGGAGCTTTCACAATAACACAACTTCCATAATGGTTCTTTCACCACAGATATCTTAACATGTGCATATGCCACAAGGAGGATAAAATATCTCTAAGGTCCCCTAAGGTGCTCAAAGGTCAGATTTCCTACTCCTGTATAATGGACCCATCAACAAATGCTATTGAATTTTTCTGACTAGGTGATTGAGTGGGCAGTAATGGCTATCCACACACCTAGCTGGGACTGAACCTCTCTCAGCACCTCTGCTCATTTCCAGCATTGCCTTTCCTACATAACATTTTATGGACAAATAGATATGGATAAGTGTCAGAACAGCAGTATAAATCTGGAGCCAGTTGTGCTGTAGTACCACACAATTCCTGAGGCCGTTGTTTTTGGCATCTTCACAGTGAGTTCAAAAATAATAGCAGCTGAATTGGCTAATGGACACTAGCAAAATGTTTTCACCTGTGACAGGGGAATGACCAGAATGCAAGACCTCTGGCATATAATTCAGCTTTTGTTATACTGCAAAAAGAATGAAATGTGGGAAAGCAGCCCAAGATGCTGAGATTTTATATGAAAAGTGATTTGTTGATATCACTTGCCTTGTGGAGTAATTTTTCTAGACTGAGGAAATGTTGAAAAAAAAATAAAATCCAGAATTGAAAGTTCACTCAAAAAAAAATATTTGGAAGTGCTGCATCAACTCTTGCTAGCTTTCATTATATCTGGCCTTGCTTTAATGTTGCTGCTCACATGTCAGTTACTTTTAGATAACTGGTCATGAACAATTCTCTCTTAAACACAGATTTGGCATTTGGGAAGATACAGTTCACTGAAATACACAACTTGTTCATTTTTTTAAAAAAATAAGGTGTTTTCCAAGTTTGCTTAATTGCAGAGAAGACAGTTAAGCTGAGGAATATCCAATAAATACTCTTATACTGAATCTTTATTATAGAATCTCTGATGACATTGAAACAGTTTTTAGATGGTTTATAAAAACCTGGCATATTTAGCCTTCCTATACAAATTACCTGTTAAGCATCTCTACCAGGGTAATAAGGAAGTAAATGAAGAGCACTTTAAGGCTTTCCTAAAGATCACACAAAAAGCCTGCAGCATGAATCATTGATGCTAAATCTCTTAAATCCCATTCCTATTTTGGGTTTGTGGTCTTTGTGGATTGCTCTTGTTCTGTTTAATTTTTTTGAAAAATCATGATGGAAATATGTTAATGCATTATTTTAGTAGTGATTTTGTCCAGCCTTCTGACAAGCCAAAGAACATGAATCTTGAAACCATTCCCTCTAATTTAAGAACTTAGAAACAAGGTATTTGGCTTAATTCCAGTGTATAAGTAGGGTTGTGCACCACTGAAGTCTTCATTATGGAGGGACTCTTTCAGAGAAATATGAAACAGTTATGTTATTTCTTAAGCCTTATAAACTAACGACAAACAAAGAAATTTAATCAGAAAAACATTGGCACTGTATCACCTCATCTCACTTTTGCTTTGATATGAGGAGGAAACAGGTATTTTTGATGGAAAATGAAGTATCATTTGTGTCTGTGAAGGCTTTCTTAAGTGACAGAGGTGAAATAAAATCTGCAAGCAAAGATTGGGATGACAACCAAACTGTCTAAATCTATGTTATAGAGAGAAGGGCAGTTATGATAACCTGTTCTGTCCTATTCTAGTGTGCTACTTTTTTCCTAACCACATAGTGATAGCATGTTGATTTTCAAATCACAAGAAGAGATTTTTCAACACTTGCAATAGCAACAAGGTGAAGAGCCTCAAAAACACATCCCCAAACATGTTTTCAAATACAAAGATCTTTATCTGTTTAGTAAGAAGTTAATTGTGAGGATCCTGTAAAAAAAAAAAAAAAGGGGTCTAAAGTGTATTCAGCTGCTTCCCTAAGTTCATTCTTGATGACAACTCAACCTGCTTCATTCCCTAGCTTCAATGGTTACAACAGGAACTATTTTCAAAGGAACATAAGCTTTTAAAAGAATAAAAAGCACTACAAGACAAAGAATATTTTCTATTCCTTAATCTCTGGTGGCACCTTCCTTCTGTCAATACGTAGCATTATTTATATGTGCCTAATGTCTAAAAATTAGTGCCAAATTGACTGGTAAAAAGCCCCACAATTCATTTCCTAGCCAAAGCATCTGATTCTTGTTTCATTTTCAATGTATTTTTGTACATAGGATACAATAAGCAATTCTGTGTTTATGCTTTAAAACATAGTTGATTTTGTTTAAAATTAATTTAAAGACAATTTACAATGAGTTAAAACTAATGACAGACAAATTAAGAAAAACAACTTTTTGGCAAAGCTGAGTAGGCTTAAAATAAATAACGTACTTAGTGAAGTGAGTGGGAAAATTACACTAAATGATTAAGTATTGAATCACCATCCCATTTATCTCACACTGCCATTTTTAAAAATAGTTTTCAGTGTGCATATTTGCTATTTTTCCTACTGGAGGAGCACTGTCATATTTTTTTAAAGGCATTCTTTCTATTCATCAGACAAGAAATGCCACTGTTGCTCATAGCTTTGATCCATCTCTGAGACTGCAGTTCCCTTCCACACAAGGGCCAATAATTGGTGTAGTCTCACAATAATTTCAGAGAAGAGAAATGCTTCAGAGAAATGCTTCAGAGGGTTGTGAACTCTCACTGTATTATCTGGCTGTACATATTGCAAGATGTGGATCAGAAAGGGTTCCCTTGACCACCTATTATCCACAAATCAGTGAATCACTTCACACACTTCAAAAATATTTTTTTAAAGAAAGAAAAATAACCCTCTTTTTTATGTGTTTTAATCTGGTGGGTTGTCCTATAATACATGTCACCATCATTTATAGAAATATCATAATAATGTAGCCTGATACCACTGCCCCTGAAAGGAAATTGCAAATGCTAAATTATCTTCAGTTTATACTTTTCAACACATCCATGGCAATAATATTTTGTGCCAATACTGTTGTAGACTGGAATCTATAGATAAATTTGTCTTATTTTTTGGTCTTTTCTCTAGCCCCTAAATGAAGGCAATGATCCACATATCCTGCTGTGCTGGTTTTGCATTATTTGGCATTTCAGAAAGGGCATCTACAGAAGTTTTCTCCTTAAGAACTTCCTCTGTGTGTTGATGGGACCCATTGGAGGCTGGTTTGGTTTTTGACAGTCTGGGAAACCACTTGGAAGATCTGGTCTGCCTCTGTGAATTCCCATTTTGAAGGGAGCAAAGCCGGGAAGGGCCCTTTTCCTTTCTGGCAGGAGTGCAGTAACAGGAGCTGGGGGACAGGGAGGCTGGCATGGTGGCAGGGAGGAGAGGTGGCCATGGGCAGTGGGTGCCAGCTAGCCCAGGGAGGCTGACTGAGATCCCAGCCATCCTTTCCAGCATGGCCTGAGTGTCCTGAGATCCTGGCACGGCTCCACCATGGCCTGGCCACAGCCTCTGCATCCTCCACGGGAGATTTCAACCCTTCCAATGCCCAGATGAGACTTGCAGGCTTCAATCCTCCCTAGATTGAGCAGTAAAGAACAGAGTGGATACATCAATGTCAGTGAAGGAGGAATCAGGATCCAGATGGAAGAAGAAGGAAGAGACACCATGAATTTGAGCTGAAAATAATTTTGTAAGCTATAAAGATGGACTGTACAATGTTAAACATTCCTATAAACCATGGAAAAAGACATGGAGGGTTGGAGTGTTCAACTTGATAGATCATTGAGCAAAAGTATCTGTATTAAGGATCATTTGCCCTGAAGGAAGAAGAGGATCTCTGTTCCTGGGGATGAAGCATGAACAGAAAGAAAGAGAGAGGGAGAGAACTTTTGCTTTTTGAGCAGTTCATTCTTAAAAGTAAACACCCCATGGGTTTAACATGGCCCATAAGCACAGTTTTGGGAATTCTGCAAAGATGGGTGAAGTTCTTAAGAAGTAAAGCCACGAGAGAACTGTTTTTTCTACTTGTGGAAAAAAAATCCCTATAGCTGGACAAGAGGAGACTCCTCTCCCTAGACTGAACTGAAAAAGATTATTTAAGTTGGTAACTGACTGAAGTATTTCTGTATGGTGTTGCTAAGATGAAAAGATGTGGGAGTGGGAAGGATGGGTGGTCTAAAGGTTTTCTTCTGAATTTATTATTTCTTTATGTTGTTAATAAATTTTTCCTTACACCCTTTTAGTTTTAGGCCTGCATTTTTTTGTGTGTTTCTAATCCTATCTCACAGCAAAAAAATGAGTATATTTAAATTGGCAAGTCTAAACTACTACATTAATTGATGTTTCTGCCTGGTTTAAATTGAAACCAAGAACCTGCCTGCAAGTTCTTGAGGCCAGTTAGCTCACTTTTGACATATTCTAGAAAAATCTACCTCTCTGGATCATGTTTTGTTCACACAAATGCTTCTCATTTCATGCATTTCACATCCATTCCTGTAAGAGTTTTTTGGAAAGGAAATATTGCAGTCTCACCCAAGAAGAATTTGAGATTCCTGAGCTAAGGAGAATGGATTACAGAGAAATTACAAACTATAATAAATACAAATAAAATACACTGTGAATAGTTCTTGAATTTCTTGTGTCTGTTATGGGTCTATCAGGAATATAGAACATGATTTTTTATTTGTAACCATTTATTTAAGAAAAAAATTTGTGTGTTGAATGAACTAGACAGTTTTTCATCTATAAAGACAAATTACTTGAGTACAGACATTCAAATAAAGAAATTATGAGAGAAGGTTTATGGAAAATTTTTCCATTTTAGCCAAGCACTTTAAAAAGTTTAATGGTAGGCAATAATATTATAAGTATTGTAGAGGTTAGCAAGAAGTGTACAAAATTTGGGCTATGTTTATGCTATGCAAAACAAGAACAGTATCCTATCACAGATGCTGACATTAGCTATGAAAACATCATCTCCCCTGCTACTTCCCCCACAGGAATTTATAAGAAGTTTGTGTGCAAAGATTAATGTCTGTGAAGAAATAAAAGTTGTAATGCGCAGTACAGTAGAAAAATAGTTTGGTCTAAACTCATCCTGGAGGTAATTCTATCACCTACTAAAGACTCTTACCATTAATGTAAAAAGCCTATTCATTCTGAATATCTTTAGTGTATACAATATCACTATTTTTCATATAAATCCTTAGTTCTTTGTGAAAATATTTGTAGTTAACAGCTGACTATGAAATTTCCTGTTGCATAAGACTGCAAATCAGGTACCTCACACCTTCACCAGCCTATGTTCTGTCATGTATGAACATGCAGTTTCAGGACTTTGCTTTGTATAAACTACTTGACACTATCTGAAAACGAATGTAAAACAGCTTTTAAAAATGTGCAAAAGTACAAGAAAGGACAAAGTGTTATCCTTATGAAGTGATCTGTCATTACAGTTGGCATTATCTAGGCATTTTTCAGTTTTATTTAATTTCCAGAAATCTTGTATAATTATATGACCATACCTTTGCTTAGGTGTTAACTGAGAAAACCCCAAACAAACAGTCCAAAATATTTCACAGGGTGTAAAGAGCTAAAAGGTACACCAAAGGCAATTTTTTCATATAATATAGTGCTTTGCTCTCCTTAAAATTGTAGATTTTGCCTTCTTTTATGTTTAGCACATTATGATACATAGCCATAACAACTTGTGGAAGAAAACAGAAAATTGTCATGCTCAGGAATTATTTAATTTAAAGTAAATGCTGTCTATACACTGCAGTGACCCAGATTTGGATCTGTAAAGACTAGCATGGGGCTTTGACTTAGCAGCATGGATTGCACAGGAATAATTTTGGAAAAGGTACTGAGAGGCCTGTGTGCATTCTGCTGGATAGAACAGTAATGTCAGCTTTTGCATTATCTCTAAAAGGTTTCTTAATTAAAAGAGTTCTATCTCAAAATCACAGAATACTTCCAATTTACTACCTGGTGCCTGATATATGAAATAGAGCCATGATCTCACAGAACTGAAGGAACATTGTTACTCAATGGGAAGGAGGGGGAAAAACAGGTAATTTAAAAAATAATAATTTAATAATTAATGAAAACAGTTCATTTCACACTCCTTGAGGGGAAATAAAGGAGGAACCAAGCAGAGTTTTGAGCTTTTGTAATATTACACCCTAAAAATTAAAGTTTTATTTTTCAAGGGAAAATTAAATCAGCGTTTTTCTAGCCATTGAAAAAGAGAATAAAAATATGGTAAACCTTTTTCTGTGTAAATCTCTCCTTGAGTGAGAGAAACACCAGGATACCTACCCCAGCTAAGTCTAGGATTCAGTTTCTGGGTGCACTTGTTCAGATGCTCAACACTGAACCAAATGCAACTATTCATAAGTTTTAGGGTAACTACATACTTCAGGACTTTGTGGGTAGAAGACTAAAGTCCTGCTTCTGTGGGAGAGTAATGCTGAGGGACAAATTTTGGATTATAAAACCCCTCTTGTGCTGCTGATGACCTTGCCTGATAGGTAGACTCTATTGACTCTACTGAGGACAGTATGGTTGCACCCCCAAAAAAAATTGATTGTTGCCTAAACACTCCCCAAATGTCCATGTCATTTTTCTGCTAAAGGTAATGTTTTGTTTTCCAAATAGCAGAATTAAGTGAACTTAAGTATAGAAGTAGAATAAAGGTAAATAAATAAAAGGTAATAAAATCAATAAAAATGAGCTAGAATAAATAAATCAAAAGCCTTTTACCTAGAAAATATATATGCAAAACTGAGTTCAAATCTCAGGTATTACCATTTGCATTCCAACTCCATAATAAATGATTTATTGCACCACCTCCAATTTCATGTATATTTAAACTGTCATATTGCTAGAAAAGATACCTTGATCTGTAACTGCTGTATGTGAAGATAGATCTATAGGATGAAGGTATAAGGTATTCCATACTTTCTGTTGAATAAATGAGAAAGGCAATGGTATGTGCCCACCAAAGCAGTCAAAAATTCTGAAAGTGTCAACGGAGCAGCCTAATGAATTAGTGTTCACAGAGGCACAAGATAAAGCCTAGGGAAGGGCATCCCAAGGGATTTAATACTTTTATGCAATACTTCTGATGGAGTGACTGCAGAGAGGTGGGCAGTGGTCATGGAAACAATCATTCTGCCAATCCTCATTTTCACAGAAATACAAAAGTCTTTCTGCTTTATGCTCTGACTCTCCATCCTCCTCCAAAAGGAGATCTGAGACCTGAGCTGAGTGACAGAAAGGTTATGCTGTCATGTTTCTTTATGTGTCACATTTCTTTAATTGGTTAATAAATCTCATACACCTCCCTTTCCTTCATTAAGTGTTTCAAGCTCTCTTGATGTGTGTTCATTTTTTTCTCAATATTATTGTGACTTACTCCCAAAACAATGCTGTTATTCCTTCAAAGCTGCAATACTCAGCTGAAATTAGAGGGAAAAGTATATTTTTTAGGGGTGCCTAAAAATATTCAGCAAGTGAGCATAGACAGCACCAGGCACAGTATTCTACTTACATCTCGACCTATTACACACCACAAATATAAAGAACTGCTGACAGAAAATCTATGATTTAAAATATAACATAGAATATATTAAATGTAAACAGGTAGTACTCAAAGAAGCTGGAATTTATTATACTTTATAGGGGAAGAACAAGTTTTGTATACCAAAGATCACTGAGGAGGGATTAAGTTTTCTCTTATGTTCAGGTGGAAGTTTATCATAACTCAAATAAGCAATTTTAAATACAGAGAAATCTTAATTAATTGGAAAACAACAATCTTCCCCTTTCTTTGTTACTGCATGCTTCCATTGAATATCACAACTATCTGAAATTAAGAATAAACCAAAAACCAATGCCAGTCTTTTTGTAATGGCCAAAAGCATAATTGTTAACCTCAGCAAAGATGCTGCAACTATTTTATTTTTATTAGGATATCTATTTTGTATTAGCTGTAAGCTATAATATATTTTCTCTCAGGAATTCTGCAATTAATGCTGTTTTCAGGTCACAGGTGTGACAAGACATTTGCTGCCCACAGAAAACAGTAAAGTGTCTGAATCTCGTGTTGAGAAAGAGTGTCCAAGGATCAGGACTTCTGCTATCCATATCTGTCACTGTCCTTGCTCTCCTCTGCTCTCAGCTTACCTGGTTATGATAACCAGATTATCATAAAATACAGCACATGGGTGTACAAGGCTAATGTCCTCAAAGTGTCACTATGAAGTATCCTAGAATGGAAAGTCTCTGGTAGAGTAAGATGTAATACATACTCTTCTGATAAATAGCATTACTTCACTTGTTTAGGCATATATCAATCATTTAAATAATTGATAGTGACAAAACCAGCACAGTTAATTTTTAATCTACTGTAAAAAGACTAGATGCAGAAATATCGAGTTCAGGGAAAAAATGAACTCAAAATAGGGGAACATGTAGGCTCCAATTATTGCCTAGTTACCATTTTCATTTTCTGCAGAATTATTTTGTGAGTCCCTAGGAATTATTTAATCACCAGTTGTGAATGATGTCACTCCATTTATGTGTCATCTCCTGTATCAGTACCAGGTCACCTGTGCTGAAGATGTACAACATCTCCTGTAGGGTCAGATGAAAAGAAAAATTTTCTCTTGAATGATGTAAAGCAGGTCATATTCTTCAAAGATGTCTTCTGTATAATTCAAAGTAAAAGGAAGCGCTCAAATTGGATTTTTGACAGAAACTTCTTTTAAAGAGTCCCCTTGTCTGAAAAGACTGTATTCACAAGGGTTTCCAACATATTTTGATGTCATCTCACATCAGTATTGACAGTGTTTTGACTACTGCAGGAAAAAGAGAACAATTCACAGTAATTCAGCTAGATTTTATTGACACCTTTCACTGTGCTTCGAGTACTAATGAGAAAGAAAACTACTGATGATTTATAAGCCTTTTCATATATACCCTGCTGACCAACAGCTTTCTTTTGGTAGCATCATTTATTAAAAAAAGAGGAGATATCGACAATGGAAATCAGAGTGGCTGCAACACAAATGATTGGGGAACAGTACAAAAGGAGATTTGTGCTAAAATTTGGTTTACAGCCCCTGATTTCTTCAAGTTTGTGGATTCTTAGTGGGGGCTGAATTACCAGAAAAGATCTGATGACAAAGAGAAAGGTATCACAAAAGCATGCAGCTGTCCAGGTGTCGGGCTGCAGGGAGATACAGAGCTTGGCAGTGGTGTTGGAGGGTAGTGGAGACAAGAGCTGTGAGAGGTGAGACCAGATCTGGTGGATGGTCTGCTCAGCCTAGTGGCAGAGCTGAGAGAGGAGATGGAAAGGTGTTAAGAGCTATCAGGGACTCAGAGCAGAAGACTGACCGGTGGAGCCATTCCCTACCATCCTGGAGAACATGCATCAGCCAGCTGCATCACCAGAAGGGAAAAATGCCCTATCATCTGAATGAGGGGACCTGAAAAGGCAGGTCAGCAATGGGGTTTTAGGGGCAACAAAGACACTGATCAGATTTTTGCTAGGGGTAGCAAGTGAATCCCCTCCCAGGCACTAAGGTGCCCTCAATATATAGGAGGTGTGGAACCTGAGGGCCAGACACACAGCAATGGGGATGAAGGTGCAGCTAAGGGCCAGTCAGTCTAGCCCCACCTCAGCCAAGATAAAAAGGAAGATTGCTGTCATTGGTGACTCCCTCCTGTGGGGAACAAAAGATCCTGCCTAACAGACCAGTGGGACCTAGCCCACAGGGAAGTCTGCTGCCTCCCTAGGGCCCAGGGTAAAAGATGTTAACCCAAGTTTCCAGGCGGGTGTAGCCCTTTGATTATTATCCATTACTGAAATTCTAACTATTCTAACTTCTAATGAAGTCTGAGGACTGTCGAGAGGGACCTCAGTTGTCTAAGGATGACTGACTGAGAGATCTGTAGCATAGGTGTGTTATCCTCTATTCTGCCAGTTACAGGGAATTACAGGGTTAGGACAGAGAAAATTGTACATGCTCATACTTGATTCTGAGTTTGGTGTCACCACCAGAATGAGAGGTTTTGATCATGGATCAGTTTTGATCCGTCTGCTGTCTTGGTAGAAGCAGGGGATAGAGATCCATATGGCAGCAAGAAATCAAGGGCTAATGATATGCTGGAAACTTTGGAAGCATCTGAGAATGGTCATGCAGGAATCAAAGTTTTTCCAGTGAAAAACAGTGGGATCCATAACCTAACTAAGTTCATCTACATCAATGCATGAAGTATGGGCAACAAACAGAAGGAGTTGTAAGCCTTGGTGCAACTAGGAAACAGTGACACAGTTGTCATGATAGGATCTTGAAATGATAAGTCACACAACTGGAGTGCTGCAGTGGATGTCTGTTTTGGAGCTGCTTAGGAGGGGGAAAAGAGGCAGCAGAATATTCGAGTATTATAGTAAGTATTTCAATTGTCTAGAGATTAAAGATTGTAATGATAGGGTTGAGTGTTTGTGGGTAAGAATCAGGAGACAGTCAATAAGACAGACATCCTGGTGGAGATTCTGTTATAGACCAGCCAACCAGGATGAAAAGGCAGAAGAAATATTCTGTATACAGCTGGGAGAAGTCTCATTGCCATTAGCCAGACTTCAGCTTTATCAGATGTCTGGCAGAGACACACCACAGTGAAGAGGAAGCAGGATAGAAAGTTCCTGGAGTGTGTGGCAGAGAACTTACTGACACAGCTGGTGAGTGACCCATCTGGGGAAGGCAACTGCTGGAGATTTTCTTGTGATCTGAGAAGGACTGGTGGGTGATGGGATGGTTGGAGGTTGTCTTGTGCCCAGGGAACATGAAGTGATGCAGCTTCTGGCTCTTGAGGAAGTAAGGTCAGCAAAACT
Organism: Oenanthe melanoleuca; assembly: GCF_029582105.1. NCBI lineage: Eukaryota > Metazoa > Chordata > Aves > Passeriformes > Muscicapidae > Oenanthe > Oenanthe melanoleuca. The sequence continues at coordinate 25,423,636 of NC_079362.1, forward strand.
GCCATCTTGGATATCCAGAGGACAGACTTTTCCTGTTTGGGACACTGAAAGGAAGTCTTGAAGAGCAACAGAGTCTAGGAATTTTAGAAATGTTTAGAGAAGGAAATCTTAAAGGGACAGAAGCAGGTTGTTCCCATGTGCTGAAAGAGGAGAGAACAGGGAAGAAGACTGGCCTGGATATAAAGAGAGCTTTGGCTGTCATTCCAGGGGAAAATAAGATTGTATCACCTTTGGAAGAAGGAACAGGCATATCAAAATGACTACAAGATATTGGTAAGTTATGCAGGGAGAAAGTTAGAAAGGTGAGAACCCAAACTTCTTCTGGCTACTGCTGTTAAAGGCAGTGAAAAATATTTTTATCAATATACCAGCACCAAGAGGTCCAAGGAGAATCTCCATCCTTTACTAGATGTAGAAGGGAACATACTGACAAAGGACAGGGAAAAGACTGAGGTACTGGAATGCCTACTTTGCCCCAGTCTTTAATAGCAAGACCAGTTGTCTGTGGGGTGTGCAGCAGCTTGAGATGGAAGAAGGAGGTGGAGAGCAGAATTAAGATGCCATAACACAGTAGGAAGGCTCTGCAGAGGGATCTGGATTGATGGGCCAAGGTCAATTGTTTGAGGTGCAAAAAGACCAAGGGTTGGGTCCTGCCCTTGGGCACAACAACCTCCTGCAACCCTACAGTCTGGGGACAGAGTGCCTGAAAAGGACCTGGGGAAGCTGGTCAGCATCCAGCTGAACAAAAGCCACAAGTGTTCCCAGGTGGCCAAGGCAGCCAGTGGCACCCTGGGCTGTATCAGAAATTGTGTGACCAGTGGATCATTCTATGGTCTGCCCTGTACTCAGCACTCCCGAAGCCACATCTCGAGTTCCGTGTCCATTTCTGAGCCACTCAATACAAGGAAGACATTGAGGTGCTGGAGTGTGCTCAGAGAAGGGCAACAGAGCTGCAGAAGTGTCTGGAGCATGAGCCTCATGTGGAGCAGCTAAGGGAGCTGGAGTGTTTAGCCTGGAGAAAAGGAAGGCATGGAGAGACCTCATCACTCTCTGCATCTACCTGAAAGGAGATTTTGTGTAGTGAGGTTCAGCCTCTCCTCCCAAGTAACAAGTGACATGAGGATAGGAAATGGCCTCAAGTTGTGCCAGAGGAGTTTTAGGCTGCATATTAGGAGAAAATTCTTCGCTGAAAGTGTGGTCAGGCACTGGAATAGGAGGCCAATAGGGTGCCCAGGAAAGTGGTGAAATCACCACCACTGGAAGTGTTCAAAAAGAGTGGGAATATAGAACTTGGTAGCATGGTTTAGTTGTGAACACAGTGATGCTATATTAATGGCTGAACTGAATAATCTCAAAGGTCTTTTCCAGCCTTAATGATTCTATGATTCAAATTCTGCAGCACTGAGCAAAGAATGTTCTCTATTTCATGCTGGCACTTTTAGTTTTCACTCAAAATGAACAGTAGGTAGGCACTGTTTGAAAGCAGTTTCTGATGCAACATCACACAGAAACTACCTTGATCTGAAGTTGTGTCAGATAAGAAAGGTTGAGAAAATATAAAATAAAATTACACTGTCTTCAAAAGCAGGACATCTTTACTTATAAATGGTAGAAGAAAAATAATTAATTTATATATTTATCTTTTCTAAACACTTGTTTTCAAAATTCTCAAGTTTAACCATAGAATTTTTCACCTAATCTGACTTGCCCTGTACAGTCAATTTTTCAGATACTGAGTGGTCTGAAAACTTCTCTGCAGAAATCAGGACACTTGAAGATACCAGCAGTCATCAACAACATGAAAAATGTATGCACTTCATATGTATTTGTATGTATGTGAGCAGACATACATACAGTTAAAAAAAAACAAAACATGTACACACACACACACACACACACACACACACACACATATATATATATGCCCATATACACACACACAGAGAATTTTATGCATAATAGTTACTGAAACTGATATGGGCTCAGGACCACTATTTTGCTATTTCCTGTGGAAAGTCATCAAATGTGGTTAATAATAAATGCTGATATAGTACAGCTATCTACAAGAAGCCAGCACTAGTGCCAACTAATCTCTGGCAATCAAACAACACATTACAGAGAATTTTAAAAGTATTTCTCCAATTTTAAATGTGAGAACTTCTCTAATGTTTACTAACAAGTCCCAGTTATATGGACAGACTTGCCCATGTTGATTTTCTATCAATTTATGAGAAAACAGACATGCAGAGGGTTTTTACTTCTAAATATGCATAAAATTCAATTGGAATAATCGACATAGATGGGGCATTTCACCACTAAACAAGCAGCCCAGTAAAAACTGGCACCAGGACAAAAGGTAAAAGCAACTGTTACTTTCATTGTGGGGAAAAAGAAAATCTGTGTGTACTCAAAGCCATTAGCAGTAAACATTGTTTTTACACTTCCCCTAAGAAAGATTCTACAGAAAAATTCTTGCAGTAATATTTGTCATGCCAAAAAAAGCCTTCTTAATTTCGTGCATGTCCTCTCAAAACTTCAATTTCACACAGGACCTGTCCTTTGGGCCCAATATCTGGTCCATGATAGCAGCCCACAACACCATATGCTGTGGGAAATAATGCCATAGCCCTATAATAGTCTGTTTCCTCAGTTACACAGCTATACACTCAGAAGGGTGAACACTACAACAATATCTGGTATAAATAATCAACACAAAATTCAGAATTTGGAAGACTGGCTGTTTGCCATTTGAATTCTTAATCTCTGCTTCTCTTTTTGTAAAATTGCTAGAAAGGATATTGCCTGATTTTGCAGTATTGCTAAATGCCATTGCATAAAGCACAGCAGGGTAACTATGTCACTTCTTTTTGTGGGCTTGCCTTGATAATCCCTGCAGACCACAGAGAGAGCAATGATTTAGGGTGACTTGTACACTAACAATTACTGTGTGTGTTTAGCCCATTCCCCTTGTTCCATTACAAACATTTGCTTTAGAATGAAAAAGCCCTCCCTAATCAAGTGAAAACAGTAATGTAAAGTTAAATAATTTGATACTTTCCAAATTTCTGCATGTGAAGACTCAATAGCATTATGCAATGATAGGCTGTAAAAGAGGAGATATAAGACTCATCCTCACATGAAAATTAATAATAATTTTATTATTTTTGTTGAAATAAAAATAACCCAAAAAATAAACCCCAAGCCAAAATTTTTCCAGTAAGAAATCTCATCAATTCCATCTACTCTATAAATGAATTCTATGTCATTGTTAAAAGTTTTGATGATGTCATTGAGAATATGCTCACCCAGATTTAATATGACCAAGGCAAGTCAATTAAATCCTCTGCTCTTGTAACAAGCATTGCAAACTCTGGGGTGGTAGCTGCATCCCTTACATAAATTATAAAACTAAGGTGCATCATCTGGTGATTTAGAGTTGTCATGGCAAGAAGTGACCAGGCAGCCCCAGACCACTTGCCTCTCAGCCACACTGCTGTCAAAGTTCACTGGGAAAATGGATCCTGATTTTTAGGGCCTAGGCATGTATCTTCTTCCAAATTTAGTGAAGGAAACAGGTTATAAACCCCATTCAACAAACCCCCCAGAAACCACAAAAAAACCCCAAACGCACAAACCCTCAGGAGATTCTAGTGGGTCTTGACCTGAAAGGACATTAAAAGAGGGATAAGGAAAAGCAAATGGCTTTGCATAGACAGACAAGTTATGCTCCTGTGTAGATGATACACATGGGTGTAGTCATGCTATCAAGAGATTATTGAATATTACTAAAACTTCTGTAGATGTTTATCAATTTATAGGCCTGTGATTCCAAAATTATCTAAAGAGACATGAAATAATCCTTATCACTAACATTTAAGATGGTATGTCATTCCCTTTGTTCACAAAATTTGCTGTGTAGGTGCCATGAAAAAAATGGCTTGCAGAATTCAATGAAGACTGAGCAAATAGCAGTATCAACAAAGCAAAAGAAAAAATACTGCAGAAAAGAGACAAATATAAGAAAATTCCAGTACAAACTGCTGTATTGCTTATGCTTAGGGAAAAAATATTTTTATTAAATGGGTGACCTCTGAGTGGAAAAATAAAATCTTATAATTAAAAGTGAATTTATATACAAAAAAAATGAATAATGAAAATTCTCCCATGAAAATGAAAATCCACTAGGCAGAATTTGCCCAATACACTCTACAATTTCAATAGGAAATTGAACAGCTCTACCTGACAATTGTTTTGCACTTACTGGCACAATTAAGAGTGAGGATTCTGGCCCTATGTTAGAGTTGTACTGTGTTGTATTATGAATAAAACCTGTACTAAGTTTATAAAGAATTTTGCCAATCCTCGGGAAAGCTTCAGGAAGCAAATAGACAAAAACAAAAAGGATTTTAAAGAAAAAATATGGAAAAGGAAAGTGCCTTTTCTACTAGACAACTACATTTTGTCGTTTTCATCCTTCTTCCCACTCATATTTGACCACTTAAGTTTTTCAGAGTTATTAAAACATCTTCTTGTCTTTATCCCTTGTCTTCTTGTCTTTATCCAGGATTTTTTATCCCTAGGCACCTTTTACTTCCTGTTTCTTACTTATAAGGAATAAGATGGGAGGGAAAGGAATTAATTTCTCAAGTCATGTAATTATGTAACAAATGAAATGTTACTCTGCTAAGTTACAATACATCAAAATTAATAATGAAAATTCTTAAAATACAGTGTTGCTATTAGAAACACTTGCATGAGATTGAAGTCAGATATAGATAAATAAATTTGGATAGATGATAAATTTAGATATAGCTAGATACTGAGATATACATAGACAATTAGAGATAGAGATAGATATATTAGATACAGATATAGAGATAGATTAGATATAGATGATGATATAGATATAGATTATAGATATAGATATAGATATAGATGATATAGAAGATGATATAGATGATAATATAGATATATATAGATGATATAAATATAGATATATAGATAGATATAGATATAGATATAGATATAGATATAGATATAGATATAGATATAGATATAGATATAGATATGGATATAGATATAGATATAGATATAGATATAGATAGATATAGATATAGATATAGATAGATATAGATAGATATATAGGTATAGATAGATACAGATATAGATAGATATAGATGCATATGTCACCTGCTGGCATTTATGGAATTTGGACTAGCATAAAGGATAAAGACCTGCCAAAATAATTATTTTCTTTTTGTACTTTAATTTCAGGGCAACTTAGACAAACATTTTCCAAGATGTAAGAAAACAAAAGTCATATTTATTTGCTTTCTTCCAAAATAAGAACATATTCCTCTTCTGGGTAAACCAAGGTTACAATAATTGGGAGGGTTCCTTTACATACACTAGGATTTTTTTAATAATATAATTGTAGAATACATGGAAGTGCAAGTAACCTGTAAGACTCTTTAAATGCAACTCTCATCATTCAAAAATGGTTTTCCCCAATACTAAAGCACTCTAAAACACAGGCAGCTCACTCACCTACCCTTTACCCTCCCCTTCCTCCCCACAGCAGGATGGAGAAGAGATTTGAAGGCACAAGAGGTAAAGATTATGGGCTGGGATAAGAACTGTTTACACATACAGGCATCTGTTACACAGAAGTGAAGAGGGGACACCCCTCACTTCTGCAGTGGAAAAGTTTTGGGGATTCCCTGTCGCTCACTGGTACCAAGCCTGAAGTGTGGCTCTGCTGGCAGACCCTCTGCTCTGTGTCCTTGAAGTAGAAGCAATAGAAATTGAGCTGCTTTTAGTACAGCAGAAACTGAAAATCAATAATCCAGAGGAAAAGAGTCTGGGTTAGTATGAAGGTTTGCAGTCTCACATAGATCTAGTCTGTTCTACTAAATAATTTTCTTCTGGGAAGAAAAAAAGTCCCATTTTCACAGCCTTCATCACAGCACAAGGTAGAATTTAATACATTCTCTCCTTCAGAGAAACCCCATTGCCCTTTCCCACCTAATACAGAATAATTTCATTTTCAGCTGGTGAAAAGGATGAATTGCCATATGTAGAAACATGTCACTGGACCAGGTTACTCAGAGCTCCATCCAGTTTGGTCTTGAACAGCTCCAGGAAAGGGAGACCACAATCTCTCTGGGTTACCTATTGCAATGCCTTACTGCCCTCACAGGAAAAAAAAATTTCCTAACAACTAGTCTAAATCTGCCCCTCTTCAGCTTAAGGCCATTTCCCCTTGTCCTATCATTACACACTCTTGTGAAAAGTCCCTCTCCAGCCTTCTTGTGAGGCCCCTTTAGGCACTGGAGGGCTGCTTTGGAGTCTCCTTTTCTCCACGCTGAACAGTCCCAATTCTCTCAGCCTGTCTTCACAGGGAGGTGCTCCAGACCTGAGAAAAACTTAGTGGCTCTTCCTCTGCCTTGCTGCAGCAGATCCATATCTTTCTTGTTCTGTGGGGCCCAGAGCTGGGCACAGTGCCTCAGGAGGAGCATCTCAAGAGCAGATATTTATAAAAGAAAAAAACAAAACAAAACAAAAAAAACCCCATCATGTCCACAAGTCAGAAAAGAAAATTTCTTCAAGTAATGGCTTGGAAAAGTAGTTTTGTATAACTAAGCATAATTATTGTCAGATATAACTTGAAGACTGTTATCTTCCATTAATTCTGGTGCAGCACTGCATTGAAGATAGGCTCCTTAACGTTCATAGATTTTGCTCTGGTTCTCAAAGTTAATAAATTAAAGGGGATAGGCAATCAAAAATGAGAAGCAAATGTAAACTTTCCAAATTCTAATTAAAAATGTGCTGTGGCTTTTGCATCTGTTTGTTACATTCTATAGAGTGACTACTTCAGTTTAAAATTACTCACTCCAGATGATAATTTGACTTTAGGCCCCCAAGATAAGTAAGCCACCCTTATATAGGAATCCTAAGACCAAGAAAAAACTACAAGCACGTTGTTTTACAGTCACACAGTTCCATTTATGAGCTTCAGAAAAATAATCCTATTATATTCAAGATTAGACATTTATTGGTCATTTACAGTATATTCAATAATCTCTGTAAAAACTCTGGCTCTAAAAAAAATCTCGGTATCAACTCAAAGGCTTTAAGTTGCAACTTTTTTTTTTTTTTTTTTTTTTTTTTTTTACACTTCTATTAAAGATTGGGACTTTTGGAAATCATGGCCAACCCAACCCAACATTTAGATTAAATTACCTCTGAAAAGCAAACTGGTATTAAACATTACAGATATACTACTTTCTTTTATTCTTATTAAATTTAATATATATCTTAACTGATTAAAAATGACAACCAGAGGACTAGTGATATAAGAAAATTCACTACAAGCAGATTGAGGGATAATGTATTCATTTTGGGCACGGAGTTTTGAGGTAATGTTCTGGGATAATGGTTAGACTTGATGACCTTAAAGGTCTTTTCCAACCTTAATAATTCCATGATTCTCTGAATTCTTAATGAGAGGATACATTTCTCAGTAAGGCATGATCTAAATATACTGAGAGGTATTAGTGAAGAAATAAACAAGTTGGAAGACTTTGAGAATCTTACCAGCAGATCAGCATTCATCAATTTTTTCACTTGATGAATTTTTTTTATGACTTCATTAAAGTCATTATTAAAGTCTTTCAAAGCATTGTTTCATTTTAAAGTTTAGCTATCATAATTTTACTGCCAGTATCAACACCAATGACTAAGCATAACATAAATAAATTAAGTTCACAAATTTTCTGGTCCCAATAAAAAAAGTATTTCCAGATTAATTAATGATTTAGCAATTTTTAATAACCCATGGAGGACAAGATTTCAAAGGATTGAAACAGACTAGACAAAATTCTTACCATTATAAATAGGTATAAGAGGAAAAAGAATCCAGGGAATTTTAGTTTTACTTGCACTGAAAATTTTTGAAAAATATAATCAAACTTTTTTTTTACTTTAAATAAAACAGCTAGAGGGAAACAAAAGCATGAATAACATTGTGTGCATATGTTGAAAGCAGATTTTCTTTTCTATTACGGTAGAGGAGTAACCCTCACAGACAGACAAAAAATATAGATGTTTGTTATTAATTTAATGTCCTGGTTTGAGCTAAAATTGAGTTAATTTCTTTCTGTAGCTGTACAAAGCTGTGTTTTGGATTCAGAACGAGAATGATGTTGACACACTGATGGTTTATTTTTTGCTGTTGTGGTTATTCTAAGTCTCAGATTTAGAATAACTCCAAGGACTGAATGGAAGGGTTTTTTGTCTCCTGTTCTGCCAGTGAGGAGGTGTGCAAAGCAAATTGTACCTGGGACAGGTGAGTCAAATTGACCTGATATTCCAATCACAAAATTACGTGCCCAGTATATACACTAAAGGGAATTATCCAGAAGAACAGACAGTCTGGGTTTGGGAAGTCTGGCATCATGCAGCATTTGTATTGTACATCATTTGCTTGTTTTTTATATTTCCATTTTAAATATCATTATTACAATAATCTACCATTATTACTGTATTTCACTATGGTTTGGAAAATCAGACTATTCTTATCCCAACCTACAAATTTAACTTTTGATTTTCCTCCTCATGCCACTGGGGTGGGTGAGAAGAGGAGGACCAAGGGAGCAGCTGCATGGTGCTTAATTTTCACAACACTTCAAGAGCATTAGGCCTTTCTAAGAGCCTCTACTGACATGAGATCTTTCTGGGAACAAGTAAGAAAATCATGGTTACTATGAAACTATAGAAGGACCAAGTAAAATATTCAGACGGACTGGAGATATGTGGTTATCAATGATGCACTATAAAATGGAAGGAACAATTGAATATCCTGTGGGTGTATGTATGGTGTGATTCAATTTTTAAATTAATAATGTACTTATTAAATTAATGTATTTTAGAAGAACTACACACACATGGAGGGGAGGGAGGGAGGGAGGGAGGGAGGGAGGAAGGAAGGAAGGAAGGAAGGAAGGAAGGAAGGAAGGAAGGAAGGAAGGAAGGAAGGAAGGAAGGAAGGAAGGAAGGAAGGAAGGAAGGAAGGAAGGAAGGTTAATACAATTGTTTTTCAGTAATTTTATTCTTGTCTCATCAGAATCTTTTGTCCAACTATTTTTCACAGCAAGTTCTGTGTCATTTATGTGAGGTTTTACAGAATATAATCTTGTCCATATCTGAATAGGATAATAATATTTTCAATTTAAAAAACCACCAGAAACAAGACAAACAAGGCAAACAACCAAAACAACAAAAAATAAAGTGAGAAGAAACAGAGAAAATCCTTTGTTCATGGAAATACCCATTTATCTGGGACACATTGCCTTGCATATTCTTTAACCTGAGCAGAAGATCCCTAACAAGGTTCTTCTTAAAGGAAGAAACCTTTTTCTTGTAACTAAGTTGTTATGATTTAGCAGCAATTTAAATACCACTACTTAACTGGCCCAGTGCCTTGAGAGCACCAGTGCCTGCATCAGGACCTGATCTATTAAGCACACAGGAAAATTTCCCTAATTTCATTAGTTCTTTTAACACTTTCTACTCAATTAAATATGAAGTGAGCATTCACTTTACAAATAAAGCTGGAATTAAAATAAAACATAATCTATACATTCTATGAACAGAGAAATAAGGAATATAATTTCCCCAAGCCTCTGACTTCCATGTTTTTGGAAGAAAACCTGAAAACAAGCAGTTAGTCCATCTTTCACCAGTACTTGGACAGAATTAAAGCACATTCCAGCCTTTTCTTTTACTTTAAATGTCAAGATTTGTGCAGGTCATAGTGTCAAAAGACAGTCAGATGGGAAACATAAAGAATGGATTAGAAGCATTTGAAGAAATAAAAGCCAGGAGAGAACACAGTCAAGTTTGAGATAACACCAAAATGTGAATTCTTCATCTTCTGTTTCTTCCCTGATTCCCAAATTCCCAGGCAATTTGCAGTCCCCTTTGCACAGAATAAAACAAACATACTGCTCCCTCCTCTCTCCTCCCAACCAAAACAGCAAGAGCAGTGTACCATGCAGAGCTATACTGATCAATTTTGTACTTCTAAAGATGATGTGCTGGAGAAGTACCAAAAAATTTATCAGCTCTGTTCAGACATGACCAGTGTACAAAAGGCAGGTGCTCTGTGCAACTCCTGCCTGCTGCATTGTTGGCAGTGTATAAAGAGACATGATTCTGATCCCATCTCTTCCCTCTCTGCATTCAAAGAAGTCAATAAGAACAAGGAAATAAAATGGCCTTAGCTGTGCTCTTCATTTCTGTGATATGGTTATATATAAAGCACAAGGAATAAAACAGCAATTTCTGAACGTACTACAGTTGTTGAGGAGATATTAACAGTTTCAGGAAGGTATCACAGCAAGTGTTGAGCCATTGTACATCAAACAGCAACCTAGAAGGTCAAAGGCCCAAAATATTTACCTTATGGTAAATTAACAGTACATAAAAAACCTACGCTAGCAATATTTGCAGATCAAATAGCAGTTTCTAGTCCTGCAGAATCAGTCCTACAAATTTCAGATTACTGGAAGAACCATGGGGTACCATTATTTAAAATACTGCTTTGCAAGTTTTAAGAACCAGAATTAATTCAAACACTGACAGGAGGAAAAAAAATGCAGATTCATCATTTATGGATATTATTTTACCAGCTCTATTTCTATGCAACTTTTTGTTATTAAAATGTCTGTAGAGCATAAAACATCTATTAATTGTTCATAAATGGACACTGAAGTGAAGCCACAAATTCTGTAAATATACTTGGCCCAAGTACAGCTCAATATACAGTAGAAAAGGGATTTATTCATTATATTTGGCTGCTTAGAAGTACTGGGACACACAGAAGTCATGTTTCTATTTAGCTAACATCCATTGTGCTCTAGCAGCATTGAGCATTCCCTAGTCACATTTGTATCAATTTCATCCAAATGTTTTAAGATACAGAGCTATTATGGCATATCAATAATTAATATTATTATGAGAATCTCATCAGTAATTTTAGGTATGAGGATTGGACGGCTGAGTAATTTGGGCATCTCTCCCATGAGGGAAACATTTGAGTTTCCAAGCACCTTATTTTAGTGCTAGTGATTTTTGTTAGTGTTTTCTGCAATATTGTAAAATACCCATGATGGTTCTATTTTTTATCAGGATTTTTTACTTCCAAATGTGTTTGGTTTCATATAATCTTACGAGATTCACTTCTCCTAGGAGGGTGATAGATAGTCCAGAGATAACAGTATCGATGCCGGAATAGCAATTTTAGTTTTTATTGCAAAATTTGAAGAAAAACATATTCCTGATCCCCCCAGTCAATTGAACACAACATCCTCTGTCCTCCCCTCAAATGTAGCTACCCACACACACTCTATCCCTCACTGCTGTTCAGATCTCCCACTCCCACACCTTGCAGCATCTCACAGAGAAAAATTCAGTGGTCCTGCTCTGCTAAGAGAGATCATCTCAATGGTTCCAGAGTTCTTGCTGGGGGAACTGGAATCTCATCATCTTAGTCACATGTCTGTGCACAGGCCACTGTTCTGCCAGCCTAGGTGCCCTTAAAATATGTAAGGAGAGGTACAGTTCATCCAGCAGCAGCCCCCTGAAGGTACCTTGTGTGCAGAGACCCTGAACAATTCCCTCATCTCATTCTAGCCTCCACCACTCAGGTACCCCTTTTAAATGACCCAGAACCACTGGCCAGCCAGTGGAACACTACTGAGTCTCATTTTTCCATGTCCACGTAAGAACTAAAAGGAAATGGAGATTCATCAGCAAACCACTTACATTTCAAGAGGAAATGCAGTACTGGAATGCTTTGTAATGGTGCTCAGTCCTGTTGTAGCTAATGGAGCAATAAATTCCTAATAACAGATTTTGACTGGTGGCCAAGTAACCAGAAATACTGTTTAGAAAAGGCTAAATGAGAAGTTTCATATCCAATAAAACAATAAGTAGTTACATTTCTTTTTCATGTCCCGTGATACCTGATGTTATTGTGTTTTGTTTTGCTTTGTTTTGTTTCGTTTTGTTTTGTTTTGTTTTGCTTTGTTTTCAAAAAGGCAAGCTTCTTACCTTTCTAATTGTGAGGAAAACTTGAAAGCATATTTCAAGTGCATCTTAAAAGCTCAGAAGCAGGAAGACTGCATTATGCAATTAAGAAAATAGGCTGACTGCAGTTTCAGGGCTTACGTACAGAATATGGAGCAGAAGCCACTCTTCCAAATGCACTTCCATGTTCTTTTAACAGAGCTATACCAAGGAAATGCCAACGTATGGAGGGTGTTTAATGCATATGGAAAGTTTAGAGACATTACTGCAGGTTACTTTTGTTTTTTTGCTTACTTTTTCAATCTTGCCAGTGAAGTTATTTTTTGAAAGAATGTGTTTGTGGGCCAGACCCTCAGGAGGGTTTAGTGACTGTTTCAGAGAAAAGAGATGAACTACAATTAGGCAGATAGGAAAGCTGATCCTGTTGCATTCGTAGCTATTCATAGGACAAAGATAATGATAGAAGTGAGACAATTTAAAATTGCTGAGCAAGGCATCAGGAAAAAGATATCAGCAGGAGGGCCTAAGATGAGCTGTGCATGAACCAGGGATAGGAGCCTATGGCCAGTTTTGTGGAGAGCAGTCTGCAACCCTGTCTGTCTTCCCCTTCCTTCCTGGGGCTTCCAAGGCAGCCATTTAGGAGAAGAGTAGCTTAGATGCTGAAAGGCTTGTGGTTTGGCCTTGGGAACACTGTTCCTCTCTGCACACTCCTGCCTCTCTGCCTGCAAAGAAAAAGGAAAATCAATGGCTGTTTACCTGTTTACTGTCAAGTTATTTGGTGCTGACAAGAAAAAAAATCTATTTCAGAGAACTAGCTATAAAGGCTTCATTCAAACCGTGTATTGACCTTCATTCATGGGTCAGGCTGTCCATAATATTTCAGAAAAGAAGATGCTGCAGCAAGATGTATTTTAAGGCAGTTGTTTCTACAGCTAGGTAAGCAAATCATCACTTGGACCTGGAAGGAATGCCCCTGTGTCCCAACATGAATGCAGCATTGGTCATCCAAATGGTCATAAAAACACAGGATTTGAAGCTAAAGTGCAAACAAGAAACGGTCTGGAGAGACAGCTCAGCCTCCCCTTCGGGATAAAATTGAAAAGTTTAACAAACCAAACACACTTTCACCTTGCCCACCAAACCACAGCAAGAGTGAAGATGCTGGAATGACAGCTAATGGTTATCAGGGAAGCCTTTTCTGCTGGCAGAAGTAATATCTTGTGCTGCTGACTAGCAGGGCCTGGAGGATACAACATAAAATGTGTTGGCTTCCTCCTGCCATGTCAGATAGGCTTAATGGAGGTGGCTCTCACTCCCTGAACTTTACTCCTTTTTTCCTGTGCATTATTCTTTTCTGTGGTACCTATGATTGTTAAATGATCACTCATAGTAGGTAATGGCCCCGACGTATATGTGCCCTGATTTGAACTTTTAATTCTGTACAAGGAAGAGGGACAGGCTCAGCAGCAACAGCAAAAACTGTCTTTTGACAGTGCCCTTGTGGAGGAAAAGGGATGTGGGAAATATTGCAGAGGTCACTGAAAGAATTAAGCCCCAGATTTTAATGCTCATTTCCAAATACAAGCCCGCCTCCACCTCTCTGCCTAAAGACTCATTCCATCTGTCTGTCTTTTCTAATGATCACTCATAGTTTTATTTGTTTTTCCTACTAATGAAACTGGTGGTGCAGAAAACAAAGCAAGAGAGAGAGGTGGGCTGGGGAGTTTTTGCTTTTTTTTTTTTTTTTTTCTCCTCTCTTTTACTCCATTTGTGAACTTGCTCTAAGGCATTTCTTGAAATTGTTGCTTTTAAGTCTGGTTTGTGAAGGAGGATTTCATGACTCTTGGCCCCCAGAGAATTGTTCTTTACCCTACCACTTTTCTCTGCCATCTGGCATGTTTACTTGAGTAAACATGTAGGGTCAGAGGCCAGCACGGACATGTGGAGGGACAGATTTGTCATAAAAGCTGTGAGGAATGAGTGGGTGCTTCTGAGTACAGCAGAGTGCATTTTGCTCAGCTGCTGAACACAAAGAGCTGAGGTTAGTCACACTGCTGAAAGAAAACAAAGAAAACCAAATAGACAAGGAGAATGGCAGATTGTACAACACAGGTCACTCAGACAGTTTTATTTTGTTGTTTGGGGGTTTTTTTCCTCTAAGCCTTTCTGGACACATTTTTAAAAAGTATGTCAGAGAGCACATAAAATCTTCCTCTTCCCATTCTTTTCAGAGACCTGGTTTGTACAAGTTCAGTAGTGAGCAGGAGGCCTGAAGTCACTGCAGGAGCAGCAGGCAGCTGCAATAAGCCAATACCCACACTCCAGTTAAAGTGCCAAATTCTGATTTTGGTACTTAAGGACAGGAATTAATTTGATACAACTTGGAGGAAGGAAGGAAGGAACAAAGTGAGTTGGTCATATGAATGCAGTAATTTAAACAAGGGTGACCTTGTACCACATGAAGGTTTCTAGGTAGGAGAGATGGGGCTGAGTAACCCAGAGACACCTTTGCTTTTTCACTGTTAGATTTATTAAGAGTAGATCAAGTCTGTTACTCTCACGTGACCACTACTACAATAACCTCAAAGTTCACCCCCTCAAAGATTTTCTGCTAAAATTATTCCAACCAATTTCAGATTATATCTAAATCTGACCATACAGCAAAAAACACTCAGGTTGATAATGACATCTTATTAATCCTTTTTTGAAACTGTAAAATAATGTAATCTCTGAATCAGCTGTACTGCATGAAGTTCTTTTTCACCCAAATTTAATACATGAGCTCTAATAAAAATTTATTAAGACCAGACAATGAAAAATGGAAATTTCCATCTCAGATCTTTTCAAATTATCCTTGGAAACATACAATCAAATAAATAACAAATGCAAAAAAGCCTAAGCACTCCATATTTCACATTTATCTTCCTGAATTTTGATTTCACTGATGAAGTAATAGCTTTTCCTTTTGGCTCCTAGTCAAAACTCATCATAGGCTTTAGGCCACTTGTTTCACTGTAATACCAACATGGATTGGTGACCATAAAATACCACCAACGACTGTTTTCTTTGAGCATGATGGAATTAGAAGGCCTGAGAAAACAGATTTGATGTTCAGACAATCAGAAACACACCTCTCACTCTACATCTTAGAAGATCTACAACAATTTATCCAGAGATAGATCTATCTCTAAAGAGATACTAAAAAAATCCAAACAAATTAAAAAACCCCAAAAACCCCAAAAAACATAAAACAAACAAACAAACAAAACAAAACAAAAACAAAAAACAAACAAAAGAAAATCCAAACATACACTCACAAAAAAAACCCTCACCAAAACCAAAGAAATCCCCCCCCAAAAAAAGAAGAAAAAAACCAAACCCAAACAGAAAAACCTCCTAAAATTGCCAATAAAGATACCAATACAACTATACAATTATCTTGAGGTACCACTATACTAAGTGTTAAAAACTGCTCAATTTATGACTAAAAATAAAAGATCCATTTCAGAAAATTGCTTTACAAACCCAAAATATCAACAATTTGATGTCTTTGATACTCTCATGAGAGTAGTTGCTATTGAACCAATGAAAGCAGAAAAAAATTGAAATATCATTATTTTTCATAAACTAGTCTTAAATAAATTACAGGGGCCACCTGAGCTCCTTTGAGGAAATGTCCTCCTGTTTTCAGGTAGCCTAGGGTTAATTTTCCTGTCAGTGCAGGTACAGTGTTTGGGATTCAGTGTGAGAATGTTGATAACACACTAATGGTTTGGGTGTTGCTGAGAAGTACTTACCCTGAGCCAAGCTCAGTAGCTCATGCTCTGCCAGAAGATGCACAAGGGTCTGGGTGGCAGCATGGCCAGGGGAGAGGACCCACTCTGGCCTAAGGGATGCTCCACACCATAGAATGTGCTGACAGTCCAATTTCTTTTTGGGGATTGGTTGAGCACTTGTCATCAGATGGTGAACAATTGTATTGTGCATCACTTCTTTCTCCTGGGGCTTATTTTCCTCTCTCTTTTTCTTTACTATTATTATTACTGGTGTAGGTGTTGTTAGTACAATTACATTTCTTTTGTTTCAATTATTAAGCTGTTTTTTCACAAACTATAAGTTTTTTTCTGATGCTTCTTGCTGCTGGGGGTAGGTGGACTGGGTGGTACTGAGTTGCTGTCTGGGGTTCAGTGAGAATTGGTGATGAGTTTACAGGTTCTCCCTACACAGGAATTGCACAATAGGCCCATTCAACCCTGATGCAAACAATTAGGCATACTAGGACAAAGTGAAACCTGTCAGCCTAACACATCTGTATTTGGGAATTCGAAGGACAATCCTAAAACAGAAGAACTGTTCAGATCTTCTGCAGCACAAACTTAGAGAGAAGTTGGTACATCAAATCTTGCCTTACTATCTCATGTTTTCTCCTGGCATTCCTTCTATAACCTTTTTCAAAGACTATCAGCAAATACTCTCATCTTAAAAGCTGATATTGAGAAAACCGACACCATTTCCATGTTGGACTAACTTTAACCTTGCTCAACAGTGCTCAGTATATGAGCACAAGATACCAAAAAGATTTATCCAGAAGGAGTATTCTATGTAAGCTTTGGATCCTATAGAATCCTCTGTCACTGTCAATGGTGGAACTGATTCAGTACCATATGTAACAAGTGTATAACTCTTGGAACATTTATTCCATTGGCTAGTCTGTGATGAAAGGAAAGCAGGTGCTTCTTAATTCTGTTTAGAACTCTAAGTGGGTAGCAATGGGATTTTGGAGACCAGACTTGCACATGTAGGGGAAAAAAGCAGAAGGAGTCAAGTTTACTCATCTGAAAGAGTCTCAAGTACAAAATGGTCACAATACAGCATTCTGTGTTGACAGTTAATGTTTCTGCAATTGGTGCATACTAATCCAAATGGATTTTAGCAGAACAAGTGTTTAACATATGTAAATAATGTAAGGACTTTCTTGGGATATCCACAGAAATTGTTTGCACTTTGCATAAACATTCATATCAACAATCTCATTTTAAGGTTTGCATCTGTAGTCAATGGTGGAAACAGTATCACAAAGTCATTTTTCCTAAGTAGTGTTTTGAATTTTCTGTACCAACAGACTAAAAGAAATATGTGCAATTTGTTCATAAATATGAACACAAAAAAAAATCCACTTAGCTCTATAAGAGAATTTATTGCAAATTATTTGCTTGGGTCTATAAAAATGCTCATATACACACAAAATATAAACACTGCCTCACATACTTACTTCTACAGATGCAAACAGAAACTTGCCCAGTGATTTATATCAATATTCCAGATTTGTCTTAGCTACTTAGTTCTGGGTTTGAAATGTTCCCTTTATTATTATTAGACAGTAACGATATTTTAATTACAGTAATTTTTGTGTCTTGCTTACTCTTCAATGCCTATTGTAATTTGTGGACAAATGAGGCTGTCATAGTGTTTACATATGTATGAAAGATAAGATGGATCAGGAAACTGTGATGATGAAGATTATATCACTGTGACAGACAAAATGCTGGATCTGAACACAAGCAGCCAGCTCATCCTATTATGCTTATACTTACGTCTATGCATGAGAGTTAAGATCTTCCTAACCTGAATTTAGTTAAATATAATATCTCAGTGATTACAAAATAAGTATGTAACAAGCATGGTCTTGGTCCACTGTCATGATTAATGCACACCAATTATCTGCATTATGATCAGGTGGAAATTCAGGTGACAGGCAAAAGGTCCATCACTAAATTTCTGCTGATAATAGTGTTTGCTTATTGTCTTCATATGTATGTATGAAATAATCCTTACCTTGTAATATTAATTTTATTCTGCCTGGGATATAAAGTATAAAAGCTCTGAAGGACATAGGTATCAGAGGGTGGAGAATTTACACTAGAGATTTCTTTTTTTTTTTTTTAACTTCAGTTGAGATGGTTGGACAATTCCGATCAATGATCCACCTCAAGTTTTGCTAACACTCAGATGATTTCTCAGATCACTTTAATGCTGGTTGTTTTTCTTGTAAAATTAAATAAATGGAGATTAGGTTATTGGCAAAATTTAATTAATAGATACAAGCTTGTCAGTAAACATATATCCAAATAGGATTGCATCCATTTAATTTAATAAGAAAATATTTTTGTTAACAAAAAAAATAATAAGCTTGATTTCAGCCAGGTAATTTAGCTCTATTTCTTAATTAAGAACAATGTGTAACTATATAGACAATGATTAGAGGTTCAGAGGTTTTCTAAAATTAATAAAAACCCAGTGCAAAGAGAAATTGCCACAATGCACACCAAAGAAGTAGTTTACATTCTTTGGAATCAATAGAAGTGTTTGACAAAGAAGAATAAAGGTTAACAAAAGTAGAATTTTGGAGCAAAAATGAAAGGCAGGCTTCCATGGAATAGAAAACATAAATCACTACAAAGGCATACTTGTAAATGATTATTACTGATTCTCCCTTTCTTCACTGCAATTTTATATTCAGTCCACTATATGCACCAAAAAATAACACGATTTTGAGGCTAAAACACTGAATTTGATCCTGTATGTCTGGTTTGCTCATACCTTTAAGTGCCAAATACCACAAGGTAATGCCTGCAACCTTGGGTCTTTACAAGAGCATTCACAACTAGCAATACACATGCATGCAGGTCAATTTAACCACATAAAAGTGGTTTGAGCTAGATTTGGCCCTTTAAGAGCTTGATCACAAAAGTGCTGTGCATGGCTTTTTTGCATGAATACTGAGGCAGAGAATCACAGCTGTTGAACCACAACACCACATTGCAAAGCTGATAGATGGCTTTTGTCAGTACCTATTATTGTGATGAATGTTAATTACTTGAATCACTAAAGTAACTCATTGCTGTTGTATTTACATGAGCAGCGTACTTCTCAGTAAATACTCTTCACTAAACACTTCCACAACATTTACACATTTCTATTAAGAGCTTTCCATAGAAGGAGAGAAGAAGAAAGATACAGCAAAAAAAAAGTGTCATTCAAAAATACAATGAGCCTCTTTCAGTTAAAATAATATGTATTTTCTTTTTTAAAGAGTTATTAGAGGCAACTGACAGGCTCAATCCACTTGTAAGAGAAGTACTAAAAGGACTGGCCTGTGCAATGAACTGTATTTTTGTTAGAGAAGATAATAAATTTTCCAGTAATGAAACCAGAGATAGACGAAAAACAAGAATCTTCAACCTCAATTTCTAATAAAAAGTGGTGACATGTTTATCTTTATTTCTTCAGATTTCCAGTTACAGCATATGCCCATTTGCTAATTCTTGGTAACCTGTTTTAATTCTCTGACTTCAGCTCAAAACAGGTTGGAGTGGTCCAGGCCCTGGAAAAGTAAACCAAAACCTTACTAAAGTATAAAATAATAGAAAGCCAAATATTATTTTGAAAGTGTCACAGTTTAAAACAACTCAGTTTCTTCCTCTCCTCAATACATGTGTTGAATAAACACATACCACAACAGAACCCTGACACAACTTAGACAAGAGAGTCCTTCAGGAAGCTATCTACCACTCTATGTTGTGATCTTCCATTTTAAAAAGCTTAGCATCACAAAAATTATTCCATCTCCTTCTACACATGCATTAAGTTTCCAAAATACTGGGAAAAAAAAAAAAAAAAAAAAAAAAAAAAGAATGAAATTAAAAGAACTGTGCTGCAGAATTAGTTCTCTGGCCAGATCCATCCAGATGGACTCTGGTTCTCATCCATCCTCAATAGCACAGGTTCAGGCTTAAAAGCATGATTGCCATGTTTTGTGCACAGTCACATCAAATCAAGGCTGTCATGTGTCTTACCCATTTGTAGCTTAAAACATATAAATATATTCATAGAGTTGTCTTACAAATCTAGTTTGTAAATGTTTTTTGCATTTCACAAAGATCATAATACTGTTTAGCTTTGAAAATACCTTTAAGATGGTCTAGCTAAATTAACTTCCCATTGCAAAGATCATTGCTAAATTGTGTCTCTGAGGCCCACATTTTTAAATGCCCTCAGGGAATAGTGAACCACTTCCCTTGGCAGCCTGTTCCAACACCTGAGAGCCCTATAGGTGAAGATATTTTTCCTAATATCCAACCCCAAAGTCCCCTGGCACAGCTCAAGGCCATTTCCTCTCATTCTATGGCTGGCTACACCTCCTTTCAGGCAGTTGTAGAGAGTGACAAGGTCTCCCCTGAGCCTCCTTTTTTTCAAGCTGCACATCCCCAGCTCCCTCAGTCACTCCTCATCCGACCTTCACTATCTCCACTGCCCTTCTCTGGATAAGCCCCAGCATATCAATGTCCTTCCTGAGCTGAGGCACCCAGAGCTGGACACAAGATTCAACCTGTGGCCTCAGCAGTGCCCAGAGCAGGGGGACAATCCCTGCCCTGCCACACTGTAGCTGGTACAGGTCAGGATGCCACTGGCCTTCTTAGCCAGCTTGGACACATGGCTGGCTCATGTTCAGGTCCTTTACCTCTGGGCTGATTTCCAGCCCTTCCTTCCCCTGTAGCTCTGAACAGCGTTCTTGTGACTCAGGATACAGCTCTTGGCCTTGTTTAACCTCGCACAACTGGCCTTGGCCCATGGATCCAGGCTGTCCAGATTCCTCTGCAGAGCCCTCCTGCCCTCCAGCAGATAGATCCATGATCCCACCCACCCTTGCCCACACCATCAGTGGAGATACTAAACAGGATTAGACCCAACACTGATCCCAGGGGAACATCACTGGTGACTGCCCATCCATTGAATTTAACTCAATTCCCCAGCACTCTCTGGGGTTCTAAACCCAGCAAAGAGTGCATCTGTCCAAGCTGGGGAGCCAACTTCTCCAGGAGAACACCATGGGAAATGGTGTCAATGGCTTACTGAAGTCTAGGTGGACAACACTCACAGCCTATCCTCATCCAGCAAGCGGGTCACCTTGTCATAGAAGGAGGTCAGGTTGGTTGACAGGACCTGACTTTCCCAAACCCATGCTGGCTGGCCCTGATCTGTTGGTTGTGCCACCTCATGTCACCCCTGACTTTTCCTTTCTTTCAGATGGATGTTCCATTCACCAAGTTCCAGCTAGAACCTCCCTCCTTAGCCAGGACTAGTGTTAAATGATTGGAAGAGGCACAGTGAGCACCTCTGCCAGCTCAACCTGTACCCTTTGGTGGTTCTGATCAGGCCCCACTAACTTGTCTGGGTCTAAGTGGTGTAGCAGGTCACTGAGCATTTCCTACTAGATGATGGGAGCTTCATATTCCTCACCACGTCTGTCTTCCAACTTACCTGGTATCCCCAGAATAACTAGCCTTGCTTTAAAGGCAATGAAGGCATTAAATACCTCAGCATTTTCCTCATCCTTTGCTGCTTCCCTCTGTATCCAGTAAAGGATGGTGATTTTCCTTGGCCCTCCTTTTGCTGATGGTGCATTCCTAAAAATGTTTTTTAATTTTCTTTTATGGCAGTATCAAGATGAAGTTCCAGTTGAACTTTGGACCTTTTAATTTTGTCCTTGCATGACCTCGAAATATTTTTGTAGTTCTCTTGAGTTGCTTGCTCCTTAAGGTCTTTTCCAGAAACCACATAATACCGTAATATTTCTTTTCCAGAAATCATAATACTATGTGTTATAAACTAGGAATTTTTTTCTTTTTTTTTTTCCTTTTTTTTTTTCATTTTAATGATACCTAACTCTATTGTATGTAAAAATTCACTGAATCAACCTCAAACTAACACTGATTCTCTCTGAAGGCAGAACTAGAATTTTCAGTGCTCTTTGGCAATGTAATAGTGAGAGATTTAAATAAATTAGTGTTTTGTTTAGTCTTGAGATTTTATTAACAGCTGTCTAAAAAGTAAGATGGTACTTAAAATGAGCATCAGAAATATCTTATAAAGGTTGGACCTTCTGTTTCCTACATCTTCACATTTTAATAATTCTATCTTATCAGTATTAGGATAAGCACACTAAATTTCCCCTCCCCTTTGCCTTATAATTTACTTTTATAACATCAGGTTATATGTCAGAGACCTGTATTTCTGTTTTGATTCCCATGCCACACAGGTAAACATTGTACTTTTTATTCAATATATCATTAAAGTCAGTAAACAGCAAAAATGAATAAAACAGCAACTTATATTTTTTTAACACCTCTGAGCTAAAAACACTTTGCAACAGGGAAGAAGAACAGATGCTCACTTCTAAATGCTAAAGCCACCAACTGGGAATATGCCAGTTGTAACTGCTGCCATCTGTTTTCAACTGTTCTTTTTACCTAGCTCTCTGAGATTCATATCCAAATTCATGGCCATACGTTTCCACTAGGAGAGGGGCAGTGGGAATAGTATAAGCAGGATTTTTTCCCACATGCTCTCACCTTCATTAAAAAAGAATATTCAGTAATTACTGGTCTGCAGGATCTCTGTGAAATGATGACTCAGGGGCAGTTTTTTCAAGGATTATATGGTGACAGCAGTTGTTTAATGACCATTTTTCATCACTACTTTTCCACAACTCGTTTAACATGTTTACTTTCCCACTGCTGCTCTTCATCTTCCTATCCTCTCCACAGTCAGGCAGAAGTTGACTATACAGCTCTAGGCTTCTGTAGGGATAACTCAGCTCGTGATGGAAACAAAGCACTTCGAGCATGACCCATTACCGAACTGAGTTGTATTGTGCAGTTAATGCCTACTTTTGTGTAAACACATTTGGGTATTCTTTGCATGCATGTATTCATAGCTTTTTCAGGGTCTGAGACAGAGTTTGCAAGATGGCAGCGCTTTGCTGACATCAATATAGCTAACATACATAATTAAAACACAAAAACCTCATTTTCACCAGCAAAACCTCCTTGGATTGCCCAAATCCACTTTTACTAGTTTAGAAATAAACTTGTATTTAAATCTTTTACTGACTTACACACACACGCAATAAAATGCAAAAGAAAAATTCTTCATCCCCTCCACTTTCAATATTATTATTGGATGATTATTTGAAATGTTTTACATTATTGTCTGGGCTCTTTATTGCTGACATAGAGTGTATCACTACTGGATATAGGATGATTTGCAACAAGTCTACAAGAGATGTGTGTCTGAACAGCTCCAGACCAGCTTTTGTTTTTCAGGCAGATGCCCTTTTAGCCAACACAGGCACTGATTTGGGCTTGCAAAGAATAAACCAGAGGAGATGCTAATATTTGAAAAAAAAAAAAACACCTGTATCTGTCCTCTGTTACAGATCACACCCCATACTTCAGGCAACATTCCTGGGGTGTTCTCAGACAAGCTGGCCTGAGCTGCTGGCAGCATCCTCACTTTTCAATAAAGAATGCTTTTATAAAACTTTATCAATGTCTACTGGCTTTTGCATCATTAAAAGGTGGAGATCTCATCTTTTAGACATGTGAGCAGTTTTCTGCAGTGTTGATGGCATGAGCAATACTGAAGAGTTAGCTACAATTTATCTGATCTTCATCCTCTCTTTTCTCTCTTCATCACCAATTTATTGCAGTCTTGCTGCTTCACAAGTAAACTTTGAACTATGACAAAACCAGCACTTCATCTGAAGATCTGCAGTCCCATTTCTCTCTTTTCAGTGAAGAGGAGCAGAGAGGAGTAAAACTAAGTAAAATCAATGGGTCAAAGTAAGGCATTATGCTAAACCACCTGTATACAAAGAATGCAATCTCATTTAGTCTTTGCTTTCTCACCACCATTTTTTTCCCTCAAAGACAAACAATTGAGAAAACTACACTTTTTCTCCCATTATCAGAACTATCAGCTAAGATTAATAAAATTTAACATTTTGATAAGTACAATGTATTTTTCTCTTGAGCTCTGTTGTTATATTTAGCACTTCTACTAGAACTTATTTCCTCATTAATCAGTGCCTTATATTGGTAGTGGTGTCAAAAGAGAATGTAACATCAAAAGATAATGCAAAAATTTTCACTCTACCTTCTTATTTTTAAAATATCACAGTGAGCCACAAAGGAAGCAAGGGCAAGTGTCACTTTCATTGCACTAAATTAGAACTGATAAAAGTCTGGGGACCATTCGAAACTGAAACAAAGCAGCTGAAATCCTGCAAGAAGGTATAAAAAGCTGACTCTTGCCATTTTTCCAACACACACTCTCATGTTCATGATTTGTAAACAACGTGATATAATGTCTTAAAAAATAATTATATGGAAAGCAACACTGATGTGCACAATTCATCAAGTTACCAGGATATAAATGTTTTGTGGGGTCTAGAACTGCTTGAAACAGTTCCACAGCTCAGCATAAAGAAGGCCATTTTTGTAATGCTTCTGGCCTTTTATCCCTCTCTGTAAAAAGGTTGTGTTCTGCATCTTCTGGTACCATATTTTTTACTAAATAACTTTTTGGGGCATAGACAATAGGTGTGTGTGGCATCCTAAAACTGTCTGGAGCTTCCAGACAACCTGTACAATACAAACAGCAGTTAATTCCTGCTCCTTTACCTCATTGGTCTTTCAGAAGCCATCTTTGTACTAAAGAAGATGAAAGTGAAACTTTCCTCCATCATCTGGACAAATTCAAAGCCCAACATTCTGTGAGAGTCTCACCAGCAGCGTGGGGCTGGTCAGTATGAGGCTACCATTAGCCTGGCATGCTAAAGGAGTGGTCTTCTCAGGGTGTTGCTGACAGAATACATAGTGTATGGCTTGCTTTCCCTTCTGAATATTCCAGGAGAAAGGTGGGAAATAAGGGCATGAGGGAGATGTGGAAGCAGACAATGACACAGAGAAAAAAAAGCAAAAGGGAGAAAAGTTATTTTTATAATTTCACTAGTAAATTGGGAGAGAGTTTAAATGCGATTTTGTGCCATTGCTTCTGGCTCATGTGTGACACATCTGAAAATGCATTTTAAAGTGTTTAAAGGCTAAGCACCACAGACAATTTTGCATCATGATAACTGAAACATCAAGGAAAAGAATTTAGTAAATGAAGAGAAATGTCCCTCTGTGGTTGGTTGCCAGACCAGCACACTCTCTTCAGGCAAAATCCTACCTTGCACTACCAAACATATCTTACAGATTTGGAAAACATTCTTTCTCTTTTTATGCTGTCTTAAAATAATCAAAGAAAGAGAAGTCATATAAGGGGCAGAATGTACCATGCCAAAAGCCAATAATAATTGCTAATCAATAGTTCTCTTGAAAAGAAGTCAGGGATTATCAAAAGCCAGGTATAAGACAACATATTCACTAACTACATAAACTTTATATAAAAAATATGGAGACTTCTCTATTGGTCTGAATGAATTATTTTTAAAGTGGTCTGTTCCTAAAGATTCAACTTCTCGTTTTTTTTTTTTTAATCAAAAAGGAGGACTGAAAAGGTTTTGTATTACAGAATAGTGAGAAAGTGAGACATCACTCAGAAAATCTATTTCTGAAATGCAATTGCTCTGTCATTAATGTTTAAAAGAAACAAACAAAAAAAAAAGTTGAGCAGAACTTAAGAGCTGAAAGATGTACCACAATCAGCTGTGATGAGCTACAAAAGGCCTAAAAGCTAGGCAGCCCATGAATCTACATGCAGTGATTTAGGCAGGGCTTCCTAAACATTCCTATTGGCATCTTACTGCATATACCAATTTGTGTATAGACCCAGAAAATTTCTGCCAGTTCCCCAGCTAAGAGGCAGAAGCTCTTCCTGCTTTTTTTTTTTCCCTGAGAAAAAGCATCAGAACCAGCACCATGCCTCCTGCAGAGAAGAGCTGGCAGGTGGAGCAAGAGCACAGCAGCAGAAACAGCACCAGCTCCTGCTGCTGCCACTGACACCACGGCACAGCACAGCTCTCCTCTGGTGGTAACAGCACCTGGACAAACTGAGACACAGAAATATTTGACGAAAAGCAGCTGGCAACAGGAATCTCTCTTAAACATAATTTCTTCTTTCTCTCGCTTTTTTGTAGATAGTGATCTTGAGTAGGATCTTTACAAATTTGTAGATGGTTAGAGATTGAGACCAGTAAAGAGTAGAGAAAGGGGCAGTGTGATTACAATTAAAAAAAAAATAATCAGAATTTTTAAAAAAACTAAAATTTTCCTAAATAGTGTGACATTGAGATACTATTTCTGCAAATTTGATAGCTGTTGTTTAACTCCCCTTTGAAGCCTCCTTTTCAATAAAATATTTTATTATTGTTTTCACAAGCCCTTTAGTGCCAAATGGTAGCTACCCACCAGCCTTAGAGTGATCTAGAGCTGAATAATGTCATCAATGCTTCAGAATTTATTACAGCTATAGAATTAATGGCTGAGGTTTTCAAAAGTTAATAGTTAAACATAGATTCTTTTGTGCATCTTTTATTTTAATAAATTATTAGTTATGGATTATTGCTAAGCAGCCAGAATTTCTGCTTTGATCAAGGTACTAAATAGTGAATATTACAAATCTACTCCAAGTATTAAAATAATGTGGTCATTTCAAATTCCCAGGTTTTGGGGTTTTTTTCTTTCTGTAAAAGGGAAAGAAATCCTGCTAAAACTGCCCTGAATTGCAACAGGACTCCTTTACCCTAAAATTTCATGCTTGTATATTTCATGGATTATTTACCCGTATCCAGTACAGAAGTGAATAATTCTCTCTTTAATTGCCAATATGCCACTGTAAAGCACACATATGCAGCTGACAGACTGGCCCAGCATTTGCTGCAAAGTGAGTGTGTTGAGTAGGCAGCTGTCACAATGGAATCAGTGCTCTGGTCAGGCAGAGCAAGCAGACCAGGCACGCACAAATTCCATTATTTTAGCCTTATTCTTAATCCCACCAGCCTACAGAGAGGGGTTGAGACAGGCTGGGCAAGAAAGGGCCCCAGCTGCAGTGTCCTGTTACCTACCATCAGCTGCTGGCCATAGCTGCCTCCCTGGGGAGCTTCTAGTTCACTGCTTTCATCTACAGATGTTAACTCAAATGGTTTTCAATTTTTGGTGTGTATTCCCCAGGCACCCACCCGGCTCGGTTTTATCATGCTTTTAAAGATTCCTATTCGGAACCTGTTTGGCTGTACTTCTTTTCTGCAGGTAGCTAAAATTCAGGGAAGTTCATAAGTGCCATGTGGTCACCACTGTGGTTGGAAGAGGGGTATTTGGTAACATTTACTGAATATTTTTCATGAGGGAGCCTAGCAGCTTGAGGGATTGCAGGACAATTGGATCAGAGAGAGTACTGTGCTTACTTGGTTTATTTAAAAATCCCTTCAGGCTCTGCAGTCAATGCATCTAAAGTACAGCTGCAGTTTTCTAGCAGTTACAGATAAAGGAGCTGTGTGGCCTCATTTAATCTCTTCACTTTCGAGATTTGCATACTTTTATCAACTACATTACTTTAGGGGCTGTCATTGCATTTAGCTTCCTGCACATGAAATTAGTGTCAGCTGTCATTCTTTGTATACATTTGTTGAATTCAATCTTGTCTATAGGGGGTTATGAGGTGGAGACATAATAACTGTATTAAAGTTTGCCACAGAAAGGCTGAAGGACTTTTGATTTGGAATGATTGTTCAGATAAAAGAAAATAAGTTAATGTTTTTACTGGAGTCTTTTTAAAGGCTGATATAATTGATGCAAGCCTATAAAACCTGCCTCTCTGAGCATTAGGAATGGAAAGTAATATAGGATGTTCTCATGCTGAACTCATGTCTTTTCTTCTCTTTCTGCTCACCACTCCCCACTTCAATATTGTATCAGTGAGTTTGTGGGTGATGTTGGAGTAGCATCTCTGGAGAATTATCCCCTTTGGCTATGAACTAGCTGTAGCAATGACAGACAGAGAAATTGCAGAATAGATTCTACAATGTAGACAACTGTTTCTAGAGGTTTTGTTTTTTGTTTTTGTTTTTTTTTTTCTCCCTGCCAAGATAAGATCAGGTCCATGTATCATTGACTTCCCTGGTGGGATTGGGAATCCCAGCAAGGATTTCCTCCCTTCTACTGGACTCTTAAATATCTGTGCCTGCTGACGAGTGACCAAAGCTCATAAATATTTTGGTTTGTTTGTTTTACTTTTATTACATCTTCAATAGTAAGAAAATTGTTGTGTTTTTAAGATTATGAATGTGCCAGATAAAACATTTTTTTCTGACAAAAATTCCTAAAATTCTTCTAATGCACATACATGAGTCTTCCAGCACTATTTGTCACCCTTTTCTGCTATCTTCCTAAATTAGCTTTCTCCCACCCTGTGCTTCTCACTAAGCACCTACAAAAATCATAAGCCCAGTCACATCTGGTAGGACTTAATGAGAGACTGGTGATATTGAAGTGAAGAAGTCCCTTATGTCCTGTGGGGAATTAAAGAAACTGGACATGATCCTCCTCTAGCACAATTGCTATGAATAACTGAAACATGATGGGACAGCTCACACGACAGAAAGATTGCAGTGCATGGCTACTGTTGGCTGTTTTGCAAAGACAGGCAGTGAAGAAGAGGAGGAAGGGTCGCCCTCTATGTTACCAAGTAGAACCTTGAATATATAGAATTTAACTCTTGATTATGGAAGCCCTGTCAAGTGCCCCTGGGTCAAGATCAGAGCACTGATCTTCCAGGGAGTTCTCACAGTAGGCATCTGGTACTGACCTTAAAACAGGATGATACAGCCAACAAAGCAATATTTATCTCACTTAGCTTTGGGTCAACACAATCTGATTATTACGGGCAGCTTTAATTACCCAGACATTTATTAGTTGAACAATGCAGAAACTTCCATGCCATCAAGTTCCTGGAATGTTTAGAGGCCTGTTTCCTCATAAAAAAAATATGTTAGGTTTGCAAACAAGGAATGAGGCACTTGTTGGACTAGTTACTCACAAACCAAGAAAACCTGCTTTGTGATACCTTGGTTCGTGACAACTGCTGCGATCACAATATTACTGAACTTGGAGTCTCACTGAATCTGCTGAAGATAGAAGAGCAAACTTCAGCTAGCTCAGAGCTAATTTGGGGGAACTTTGTGGGAAAATACTATGGAAGATAAAGGAGCTAGCGAGTGTT
Source organism: Oenanthe melanoleuca (assembly GCF_029582105.1). NCBI lineage: Eukaryota > Metazoa > Chordata > Aves > Passeriformes > Muscicapidae > Oenanthe > Oenanthe melanoleuca. The sequence goes on from NC_079362.1 coordinate 25,452,793, forward strand.
TCAAGGAAGTTCATGGAAATGGAAGGATGATAACCATTCATGACCTCTAAATTTAAGGGAAGAAGCTGGAGCTAGAGATCCAGTGGGCTTAACTGCAAGTTTCTGAATCTGCTCAAAACCAAAAGGCAGACAAGAGACAGGAAAGTAGACAAATGTCTGTTGAGAACTAGACAAGTATTGTCAGGGTGTCCACAGATGCAGTTAGAAAGGCAAAAGTTTCACTCAAATTGAAATGGGCCAAATATGTCAAAAACTACAGGAAAGTATTCTTCAGTAATATAAACAGTACACTGAAATAGAAGGAAGCAATGAACTGGTGTTTTGCAGAAGAGGTAAACTACATGGTTAAAATACTGAAAAGACAGATGTTCCTAATACTTCCTCTGTGTCTGTCTTTGCCACCACTCTTGGGCCTCAAGTCCTTGGGAGCAAATACTCAGTTTGATGAAAACGCATCAAAAGAAAGAGGGGATGTATTAATTATTACAGCAGCTGAAAATATGCACCCAAGGGTGTAAAAAGAGCTGATGTCGTTGTGAGGATGCTCTCCATAATCCTTAAGAAGTCCTGGGGATCAGGAGACATTCCAGAAGACTGTAAGAAGGCTAATGTCACCCCATCTACAAGAAGTTTCAAGATCGAAGTTCTTAGGATCCCAGTAATTATAGGCATATTGGTCTTACTTCAGGCCCTGGGAAAGTTATGGAACAAGCCCTCCTGAAGGCTGCCACAAGTCAGATGAAGCACATGATTAGGAAAATCCAAGACAGATTCAACAACGGCACATCGTTCATGACAAAGTATCATGATTGTCTTCTAAGACAAAGTAACATGCTCAGTTCATGTGGGAAGGGCAGTGGACCCTGTCTACCTGGATTTTCCAAGGCTTTTCATGCTTTCTCCCAGAGACACCAAAGTGAGATGGTCTGGACAAGAGGTCTGTGGGGTGGATGGGGTCCTGGCTCGTGGCCCTCAGATGGGGATGGTAAACTGCTCCTTTCCAAGATGGCAACTGTCCTGTGGTGATGCCTGTAGTGGCACCAAACTGAGTGGGAAATGGGTTCTTGGGATGGGAAAGCCACCTGCAGGAAGGCCTGGATAGGCTGGAAGAGTGGCTGGCTTTGCAAGGGTCTTATGAAGTTCAGCAAAGACAAGTGCAAGGTCTGCACCAGGGAAAGCACAATCCAGGAGGGCAGCACAGGCTGGGATCTGCCCAGAAGGGGAACAGCCCTGTGGAAAGGGACCCAGGAGTCCTGGGAGACACCAAACCCACACTGGGTGTACAGAGCAGGCTGTGGAAAAGAGAGCCAATGCTGGACTGCATCAAAAAGTGCATCACCTACAGAGACCAAGGCACCACTATGCCACGGCACAGAGTGCTTGCCAGGCCACTCCTGCAGTACTGTGCTCAGTTTATTCCTGTCCCAGGAGGCTGGAGAGGCTCCAGAGAAGGGCAGAACAGCAGTCCAGGGGCTGGGAAGCCTGCTGAGTGAGGAAAGGCCGAGAGATATGGTTTGTTCAGCTTTGAAAAAAGAAGTTGCAGGGGAGATCTTATCACAATATGTATTGGGTTTGGCTGAGCAGGAGCTCCTTTCCCCAGAGCAGCCCCCGCAGTGCTGCTTTGCACAGGGAGTTGGAAAGGTGCTGATAACACACCAGTGTTTTGGCTATTGCTGAGCAGCACTGGCACAGCACCAGCACTGTCTCTCCAACATTCCTCCCTCCATCAAGGGGGCTGGGGGGTGGGCAGCAAACTGGGAGGGGACACAACCAGGGCAGATGGGCCAAACTGACCAAAGCAATACTCCAGATAAAAAACCTGAGGAGGGCAGGAGGAGGAATGGGAGGCATTAGTAATTTTACAGTGTTTGCCTTCCAGAGCAGCTGCTCTGAAAGGCATGAACCTGTGCTTCCCAGAAAGTAGCTGAGCATCGCTCACTGATGGGAAGTAGAGGTAAACTTATTTCTTTCCCTTTTCTTATGTGCATGCAAACATTTGCTTTTTTTGTCCTGCTTTTTTTTCTTGCTTTAAACTGCCTTACCTCAACCTACTAGTTGTTTTCTATCTTATTTTCTCTCTCCTGTCTCACTGGAGTGATAGAGTGGTTTGGTGGGCATGCGCCTCCCAGTCAAAGTTAACCCACTATGCCATGTTGCAGTATTTACAGGTTGGCTACAAAGAAGGTGGAAGCTCCCTGTTTGTAAGGAGTCTCCTGGAGAAGACAAGGGATAATAGATACAAATTCATCCTGCAAGGTTCAATTGGTCACAAGGAGAGAAAGTCTCGCAAGAAAAGCAGCTAACCATAGTAATGATCTCCTCTCTAGGGAAGCACTGAATTCCCAAACATTGGACACTTTTAAGATCCAGCTGGAGAAAGTGCTGGGCCACCTTGTCTAGAAAGTGCTTTTGTCAGGAAAGGCTAGTGCAGATGATTATTGAGGTTCCTTCCAAACTGGTGTTCCATGATTAAGCACATTTCCTGACCTCTGGGAGCCATTTTAGAAATGTAGCAGTCTAGAGAAATGTTTTAACTAGTAAGGTTTATTAAGTTCTAAGATCCATGAAAGAGAACTCAATGTTTATTGTAAAACAAAAACCTAATCATTTGTATTCTCCAGCAAATCTGATTTGTTTTGATTTTTAAATGGAGATTTATAAAGGATGTGTTGTGGTTGAGAGAGATGCCTGAAAAGTCAGACTGCAAAGTTTACACAATGTACTAGAGCCTGGAAACCAATTACAACAACAGTGAATGAAGCAAAATGCTGAGAAATATGGGGCAGTACATGCCAGGAGTAACTACACACCTATACTGTAAAACATGAAATGAATTTTTGTTATTTAGGAAGACATACAAGGTAAGACTGACTCTGGAGTGCACAACACTTCAAGTATACCACAAAAGCATGGAAATGTTTACCAGTTAAAGTGCTTCATCACCTGTCCTGAGTAAAGTGCAGGAAGTAGAAGGGTTGGTTACTGTTTGGCCATTTAGCAGTTAATTGACAAAGGAAGGGATCTCAGGGTTTTTCCCAAGACAAATTTTTCTACCACATGGTTGTGCTGGCTGGCCTGCTCAGGATTGGCAGAACAAGGAAGCAAGGTGCTAGCCCTTGTTTCAGCCTGCAGAGACTACAATGGTATTGTTGTTACACATCCAGCTCTCTAGGTAGACTACCCTTCAGCACGTGAACAACACAGCCATTGAAATGGCTAACTCAGCTCATCCTAGTTGCAGAAACAACACTAGAGTATTTTTATTAGTATATTTCTGGCTTAGGATATGGACAATATTATGTATCATACTTATATTCTTCCCAGATTAATACAGAAAATGTTTAGATCACTTTTTGAAACTTTTTTTCATAACAATGTCACAAAACTTCTGTCATACTACAAAGGTATTTGCAATTACTTTTTCTTTTTTTTTGGCACACAAAAGAGAATATATCTCAGATACCAGCAAGTATGGTTTGCTTTTGCAGCTGTGAGGTGAACTGAAAAAGGATAAATTTTTTCTTTTTACTCTAGAGAGTAAATTGTGTTTTAGAACATTTGTTCCAATGTTTTTGTCTAAAAATAGTGAAAGTGGAGACATTCTCAAAAAAAAAAAAAAAAAAAAAAAAAAAAAAAAAAAAAAAGTAGAAGGTACAGAGGTTTGGATATGGAGGTTATAATATGCCATCTGTCATACTTTCAAGCACCAGAACCCTTTTTCAGTCATGTAGTACTTTCCCATTTTGATGTCCAATGGAGCAATTACTACAAAATATTGAAAAATATAGATAGAAAAGCAGATTCCTAGTTACCCCCTTAGCTGCTGCTATATTGATGAATGGGTTAGGGATATTAATCTAATAAAGGATCCCAGCAACGAGACTGTGATGAGATCCAAGGAGGATGGCTTCTCAGGAAGAATCATCCTTTCCAAGCCTTGTGAAGGCGACTGAGTGGAGAAGGAGAGGGTAAAAAAAATAGCTCATTTCTGGAACATGAATAGTTTTATAAGTTACTTGTTATCCTCCCAGTGGTGCTACCAATGGTCTTGTTATTAAACAGCTCAAACATTGCTTGTAAGTGTGAGGAGAGATATTCCATTGTTTGATCTTCTTTTAAACTTCACAGTCCTGTCCTCAGAGACAGCAGTGCCAAAATATCTTCTTTCTTTGGTTTTTTTTAATCTATTGTATTTTAAGCTTTTCAAGATGAGAATTTTGTAATAAAAAGAGCAGCAGTGTCTTCTCTAGAGAGAATGGAGGCCGGATCTCTCTAACCTGCATTGTGAATCATTTTAGTTTAAACTGGCCTGTGGGCTTAAATAAATAGCTGTATTGATTCGCTGCCTTTCAAAACAAGCTGCATTGTTTCACAATAAGGCATGCCCCAGTCTTGTTCTCTTATCTCCTGTCAAAGCTTGAAAGTACTTTGCTGCAGAACAGAATGTTCAGAATACTGCAGAAGAAAAAAATGGTTATTGATGATATCTTGGGCTTTTTTTGTGCCACCGAATTAAAGAGAACCACGTTTGAAATCACCACCTTTGTGCAACTTTAGGTAGCATGAAAGAAAATTGTGCTTCAGGTACTTCAGGATAAGTATTAACCTTTGGACAGTAAAACAAGGTCAAACCAATTTGGAAGAAATAGCTAACAATAACAAGAAATATCTAAAGGTCAGTTACCTCACCTTTACATTATTGTGTAAGGTACTAATAACAATAGCAGTACCAATGTGCTGTTGAAAGGGTTTTATTTGTACCACAATAAAAGAGGTTTCTGTTGTCTTGGCTTCCAGCTCTCTGAAGCATTATGGGCAAAAAAACCCAGGAGAGATCTATTGGGCTACAGTTCTGAAAGCCTTTCCCCTCACATTTTCTATGAAAGCATTTTTAAAGCATAAATTATGCCACAAAAGACTTTTCGGCTTTATGAAACATGCAGGTTTAGGGAAAAAAAAAAAAAAAAGGAAAAAGAAAGCATAAAACTAAACGACCACTAAACCTGGTTTCCTCATGGTCCTACCATAGTTCTTTATACTTTCCATGTTTGTATTTTCAAAGTTCTCAAATTTTCAAAAAAATTTGCTTTAATACTATTTTCTTTAAATAAAATTTGTGCATTTTTTACCTTAAGAATTTTAGAAATATCAAGAAATATGGAAAGTCCACAATACAGTTGATTTCAGTTCCACTGCAGTTAATAGGAAGAAATTACTAAGTGAATCATGATCCAATATGTCCAATTATGGATCCAAATTCAAGTATGATCCAATTACAATTATTTGAGGTAAAAGATTAGACACGTTTTTAAGGTTTTAAATCTCTAGAATTTTGTCCCTATTGCTATTAAATCAACTCCAGGATAGTCACAACAACCTAAGTTTTCAGGACAGAAAAGCATTTACTTCTTTAGAAGAATAGTATGCATTATTTTGCATACCTGCTTCTTCTTATTGTTTCTCACTTAGCCACAAGTACATCTTCATAGCAGAGGTGAGATACTGTATGGCAGGTTACGGACTAGATACACAATAGTGCTAGAAGCAGTAGGAATATGATATTGGCTGGACTGCTGAACTTTGGCCTTTATTTAGGAATTAATATCTTGCTACCCACTGTTAACCTGATACTTGGATTGATCATAAGCTACTGATAAAGCCATGATACTCATTTCAAGTTTTTGGCTAGCTAGCAATACACTTCTTTTCTGCAGCTGTAACCATAACCATAAACTTGGAAGAAAAAAATCTGTATGTAAATAGAATATAGGAGAGACAAAAAAAAAACCAATTCCAAACAAATAAACAAGCAACAACAAGAACAACCAAACCAGAAAATACATTGCTTATAAATTCTATTATGCATTTACTTGCTTATGCGAGCTAAAGAGGAGAAGGTAAATTGAATGACATGTTTTCTCATGAACTGTTGTTCCTTGTCTGTCTCTAAATGAAACAAGGCACAATGCTTATGTTGTTTGCCCTAAATCACTTTCAGGTAAGCAGACCTGAAACACAAGGCACAGTGAGGAGATGAAGGCACAGTGAAAAGCTGGGACACTTCGTATCTGGAAAGCTCCTGTGAACATTGCCCTCAAGCTTCATATCATTGACAGCATTATTTCAGCAGCTAGTTTGTCATTTTGATGGTTAGAAGGTTTAAAGAATACGTTGCAATAAATGCACTCTACTGCAGAAGGTAAAAAAAGCAATGTCTCCCCTTTCCCACAAGACCTCGAGTATTCCTGCTCTGTTTGCTGTTACTCACCCCTGCCATTATGAAACATCTTCCAAATTTGCATCAGTTTTCGACTTGTGGTTGTAATAAAATTAAAACAATCCCTCATGCTCAGTGCAGTCCCAGGGATCTCTGAGAATGGCAGACCACCGTGAAAGAGGTGATCAGCATGAGTCCTCTTCTGATTGTTTCCTGACCCTGATAGCACAGCCCCATGAAGACAAGAACAGCTGCCTCTCTGCAGCAGCTGGAGTCAGACTAAAAATTAACAGGGAGGAAAGAAAAACATGTTGCTGTCGTCAGAAGCCAGACTTCACTAGGACAAAAATTATTTTTGCTTTTATTTTTTGGTTATTTTTACTTTTATTTCTGGACAAAATCTTTAAGTCCCCATTTCACTGTACCAAATAGTGAAGTCCAAAAGGAAATGCATAAATCCGTGGCTTTCTACAAGCTGGGGAGAAGAAGGAAAAGATTTCCCCTACATAAATATGATTTTGCACCAGCACCCTGAGCCCTCCTTCAGATCAACACCAACTCAGAAAATGAAGTAGATGAGTGCATTGAAACACAGAATGGTAAACACTATCAGAAGGAATAGTTAGGCTCAGATCTGAGTCTCTGTACTAGCAGCCAGGCTCAGCAATCAGTCAGTAAGGGCAAGGGATGTGAATTTCATAGCAGTCTTTAGCTAATGAACAAGAACCCAAAGCATTTGGTACTGATTTGAATAGGAATAGAAACAGACCTACAGAAACATCTACAAAATCATATAATGTCTTCCTAGGATGAAAAAAAGCTTAAATTTAACACTTCAGGAAAATAAAGAAAAGTCACCATCCTTTATCTGGCCAGGGAAGAATGACTCATTTCTAACATAATTAAAATAATAAATAATGTTACAGTTGGATAAGCAAGAGGCCAGTGGACTGGTAAGCTACTTAACACCAGTTCTTATATACTCCACTGAGCAAGTAGTGGATAATTTAGAGACTTTAACTCTGTATAACAGTTGTTCTCAGAAGGTGCCACAGGAAATAAATGAAAGTCTAGTGTACTTTAGCAGAGGAAATAAGTAATAACTCAATGTCAAAGAGAAAACTATTTATAAAATAACTAAATGAAAATGGATGGCTTAGACACAGAGACAGCCAGTTTAATGGGCTGGTGGCTGTATTGTATTTTTCCAGACAGAATATCCTTTCTTGTCTAAACGAGCAGAAGATCCCAGTTTCACAACATTAAGGTGTTCAAGATAAAAATGAAATTAAAAGTACTGAATTAGAAGTGATATGGACTGTCACAGAAGGAAAGACTATACCTATACTATATTATATCAAGTGATTTACATTGTTTTTTCTACCTACAAGCCAAAATGCAGAGGGTTTTTCTCTGTTCCATTACCAGGAAAACTGAGGCATAAAGAAATCAAGGGATTTGTCCAGGGAAATATTATTCCACAAGACTTGAACTCAAATCTGCAATGGAAGGTACAGATCTGGAAATGGAGGAACAACAAGTGAAAAAAATTCAAAGCAAGTTAGCTGAAAAATTGAAGGTGTAGCTATCTTATTTGAATTTTGAGTATGTGGTTGTTAGCTCAACATGCTAGAGAAAAGTGCAACTGAAATAAATATGGTAGAGCACTGAAACAAGTACATATTTTCTTATTACAGTTGTGCTTAGCTGTGGAAACAGTAGTGACTGATATTCCTGATTCCTTTTGGAAAAAGGAAGTGGCTAAGACTTTGTCAAGACACCTTCCTCTGTAATATACTAGACATGTCTATAGCAGCTAGAACCAGCTTTTTGTATCAGAAAAGAGGTCTGCAGATACATACACCAAAATCAATGTTTCTATTTTTATACTGTAGAAATACTGAATAAGAAATTAAGTATTTTCTCAAAGTTGAGCAAGAAAAATTTTCAATACTGTCATGGTGATAGCCATTCTCTGCACAGGTTCCTACTTAATTTTAAGAATTATTTCATATTTTTCTGTCACTGTTCACTGTCTCCAGCCAACCAGTTATCATTCCTCTGATTGAGCATAGTTATGAAAGCCTCAAGCTATTTATCTTCCTTTCCTACTTTAGAATCCTCATTCATCTATGTTAATGTCCAACTATATTGAATGCAGACCTATGGTAGCATAGTAGGCTCATAGTTTTCACTTATGAAAATTCTAAATTATTGTACAGATTATAATTCTGGTGTTGTCTAAAAAACTCAGCAATCATGCAGAAACTGATGGCATTAATATAATGATTTCACCCCAGCCAGCAGCCAAGCCCCAGGAGCTGCTCACTCACTCCCTCACGAGAGGGACTGTGGAGAGAATCAGAAGGGTAAAAGGGAGAAAAATCATGGCTTGAGATAAAGCCACTTTAATAGGGACACCAAAAGCCATGCACTGAACAAAGCAAAACAAGGAATTCATTCTGTGCTTCCCAAGGGCAGGCAGGTGCTCAGCCATCTCCAGGAGAGCAGTGCCCCATCCTGTCTAATAGTGACTTAGAAGACACATGTCATTACTCAAGATATCCTGCCCTTCCTCCCTCTTGGCCCCACTTTGTGTACTGAGCATGATGCCACACGGTCTGGAAATCCCTTTGGTAAACTGGGGCCAGCTGTCCCAGCTGTGCCTCCTCCCAGCCTCTCATGCACCACCAACTTTCTCACCAATGTGGAAGGACAAACAGCAGGTGTCCTTGGCTCTGTGCAAACCCTGCTCAGCCATAACAAAAACATCTCTGTATTACCAACACTGTGTTCAGCACAAATCCAAAACATAGCTCTGTAACAGCCACTGTGAGGAAAGCTACCTCCACCACAAAAAACCCCCAAAAAATCATAGCACACAGCATCCTATCAATTTTCTGACTGTAAAGTCACTGCTTTCCTTAAGAGAATGAAGTGACAAACCTGATCAGACTTTACAGTTTACATCTAGATGGAAACATGATTGGCCTAATTTGTATTATATATATTTGCATTATACACAGGTGCCTTCAGATGTCTTCTATGGTCCTGTGCAGACTCCAGATAAAACAGTCTAAGATCTTGCTCCATGAAATTATTGACTCGATTAGACTGAAGTAAAAATAAAAGGTGGAGGAGTGGAGAGGAGGATGTTGTGTTGATTTCAGTAAGAATTTAGCCTTTATTACAGTGAGAAATGGTGAAACTTCATTGAATTAGTGCTCTTACCAGCTGGAATCTAATACTAAGAACACAACAGAATTTCTCTAATCTTCCCTTGTACCTGGAGTTTCTCTTTGAATAGCCTGTCAAAATGAGCTTTTCTCATGCTTTAATCATTTTCACAGCATTCATATTAACTTTTCACCTTTGTACTTATCTTTAGTTCACACCATTCTAGCGAGATATCAGCTCATATTTTATGTGGAACAGTGCTCCCAGAAAAATGGCACAGCATGCAGGAGAACAGAGAGCAGCACAATGTGGACCCACTGAGAATGATGAGTCAAGTGACAGAAAAGCCTCTGCAATCCACAAGATGCCTCATCATCTCCAACACAGTCAGCCCACACTACAGCTTTCTAGTTGATATCTAATGGTCAACAACTGATTTGTGTCTTCTAGCTAAAGCTTTGGCCAGCAGTCTCTGTATTGCTCAGGAAGAAAAACAAAAATAATTTTAATAGATCTAAAATAAAATAAAATAAAATATCCTTCCAGAGTACAGACTGCCTTTACTTAATTTGCATGTAACAATAAACTAAAAGATGTTTTTTATAACTTAGGTTACAGGATTGTAAGAAAAAATTTTTTATTTTATTGTATATATTTACTAATGTCTGAGGGATGACTGTAGGATAAGAAAAATAACAAGGGCTTTGAAAACAGCACAGTGTTTCAAGATCAAAGTCATACTGTTACCAGAAACCTTCCAAAATGTGAAAAGCACATCTAAAAAAAACCCATTGGGATTAGACCTGAATCCTGACCTACAGTTTTTGTTATCTATTAGATTAGGAATTAGGAATCACAGTAAAGGAAGTGCTATTATTTTTTGATCCCCTATTGGCAAAGTATGGCCTTTCTTGTTGTAGTTCTAGACACAGATGCTAGAATTAGAAAATAAGAAAGCAAGAAATGTTTTGACATTTAAATTCTATTTCCTGTATTTTGGATTGGCAATATGGACAGTCAAAAAGTTGTATTTTGAGCAACTGTTAGATTACAAAGCCGTGAAATAAATCCTATGTCAAGAATAAATGAACCCTATGCTGCCATTTCCCAAGAAAAACACTTCTGAAAATGTTGAGGTTTTGAAAAGGGCAACATCACTTCCCACTCTCTGGTTTTTGTTTGGTTCATTGGTTGGGTGGTTGTGGTTTATGATGGTTTATTTTCTTCTGTAAGAAAGGCAGTCACCACTAGCTTTCCTTAAATGATACCCACCCCTTTTTCTGCACCTTCTTGTTCCCTTTGCTACTGTACCATGCCAGGTTTCCGTGTTTACATCAACACTTACCACTCCAGCAGCTGGCTGAGGCATGTCCTGAGCTTCACCTTGCTGCTTTGGCACCTCAAAATTGCTGCTGCAGTCTCAGCATTAAGACATAGTTTGGGGTTTGAAAGCAAGGGGCCTCTCCAGCACCACAGGTACATTCAAAGCTCACCTGTGAACCTCTCCTCTCCTCTCCTCTCCTCTCCTCTCCTCTCCTCTCCTCTCCTCTCCTCTCCTCTCCTCTCCTCTCCTCTCCTCTCCTCTCCTCTCCTCTCCTCTCCTCTCCTCTCCTCTCCTCTCCTCTCCTCTCCTCTCCTCTCCTCTCCTCTCCTCTCCTCTCCTCTCCTCTCCTCTCCTCTCCTCTCCTCTCCTCTCCTCTCCTCTCCTCTCCTCTCCTCTCCTCTCCTCTCCTCTCCTCTCCTCTCCTCTCCTCTCCTCTCCTCTCCTCTCCTCTCCTCTCCTCTCCTCTCCTCTCCTCTCCTCTCCTCTCCCTTAACTTCCCTCTGAGATCTGTGAATAATGATAAATAGCCCTTTTATGTGCATAATTTTAGTGATAAAAAGATTTAGAGGTGTTATTACTTATGTCGTGCCACAAACAAAATACACTGTGGCAAAAAAAAAAAAACTCCCACGGCTTTCTTGATTTATTTCTTTGGCACACATTGGGAAAACAAACATGAGGTTAAAGACTCTTTATGTTGAAAATAGCACAGCTTCCCTTTTGCAGTCTATTTTTCTCTGTTATTTTTCTTTAATAATAAGTTCATTTCTATATTAAGATTGACATTTAGAATCCAAAGATTGAAAGATTTTTTATTTTATCAGAAAAATTCAGTGATTGACTCTCTCAACATTTTCATTTTACAAATGCAAAATGTAGATTTCACAGATAAAGCACTAAAAGCACTGTTGAATCTAAGCAGCATTTTTTTCTCATTTTCAAAAGAGGCAGGAAAATTAACCACAGGTTTGTGTGGCATACAAGTGAACACAAATAAGGAATATGCATTGTTGTCTTGTGAATAGATTCGTCACATTATTATCTAGAGCTTTTTTCTAGTGACAGTGGAACATCATAAAAATACTAAATGTACCAAAAATTTATTGTGCCATGAGATCTAATCTTTGTCTGCATGTAATTGCCTTATTAAAAGATTTGCAAGCTTACTCCTTCTGCAGTTCTGAAGTTAGACAAGAAAACCATGTTGTTAAGAAACTAATCCTTGTAATATGACAATAGTGTGTAACCTAAACTGGAAATTAACACTACAGCCCTCTAATAATGTAGCAATGGTAAAGATTCTTCCAGTGCTGTCACTGAACCTGTAAAATGCACTTTGCAGGAGGCTTCTTTCCCTTCCACCCCATCTGCACACTAAGTCTCATGGGCAGTGCCACAGGAGTTGTGTATGCAAACATGAGAATCCCATTTATTCTGTAACAGGTATTACTTGGCACCTCCTATTCTGTCTGCTGCTTTGGAACTGTCTGCAACAGCCCACAGAGCATGAATACGACAGGATCCCCCAGCTCCCCCAACTTCTCTGATCCCTGGCTCCCAGCAATGTCACAACCCAGCAGCAGGAGAGAAGTAATCACACCTTTCTGCTGCCAACACCCACTACAAATTGTCAGCTTTCATAAATAGAATGACCAGATAAAACATTTCTTTCAGCCCTTCAAATAATTTCCTTTTATTTATTGTGATGGCTTACTTTGTGATTGTATGGAAGGCATGGGACTGCTACCCTTAGCAACCAAAATGATTACTTTTTTATCTGCAGATAAGGCAGTGAGGCATAATGCAAGTTTCCCTACACAGAGCTGTAGCCCAGAGAATAAAAGCCAGTTTTCTTGTTCTCTCTGTCCTACGTGCCATTTCAGAAACATGGGCTGCTTTACAGCTTTGGCTTCTGCTCTTACTTTCACCTTCAAAACTTAAAAGCATTGTTTTGGCAGCAGTCACATACAAAAATTTTGGTATTATGGAATCTAGCCTAAGAACATTTTGCTTCTTCATAAATATATTTTCCCTCCAAGCTAATCAAGACAAACACAAAAGACTTGTGGATGCTATATCCCATGATTTAACTGTACAGTGAACATCTACTTCCAGAATCACAAATATGACAAGAACGATGAAATCTGAGAACTAGGCATTCATGTATGAGGTTATTAATTTAAACCCTTTTCCATCCCACATAAACTAAAATGGTGCAGGTATTTTTGTTTTTCTCTTTATTTGTTACATACCCAAATGCAAATTTATCCAAATTGTCTAATTCACACAATGAGAATCAGATTAATGCAAGAGATTAAATACAGATGTAATGACTTCTTATTGCATATAGATGGCATATGAAGATTGAAGTGCTTTAATAAATATCTGATAATCTTACTTTAAATTGGACACTTACAATCCACTTTTAATTAGCATCATTAAGAGGAAGTTCAGTAAAATATAATCTTAGAAGTTAATTACAAGTCATGCAAACTATAATTACAAAGCTGCCTTTTTCTGGTAAGAAATTGAATAAACTGTAATAAAAAGTTCATAAATATTGTTTTAATTTGTATTTTATGTGACTATGTGATAGTTATATAAGACCAAGATACATAAACATTTATGGATAGTAACCAGCATCTGTGTAAGATGCACAGAGAATGGGTCCTTTAAAGCAAAGTTTTCATGTCCATGGCAGTTTTCTTATGTCAAATTATGGGTAGAAGGTAAAAAAAAATTTCTGTGGAAAAGTTTGAATCTTTTTGGTCCAAAGCAGTCTGGGCATGATTTTTCCATGTTCTTTTTTAAATAGGTGAGACTGGCTGTTGTGAGAAAATTGAATAATCTGCCTCTCAGCCGAGGTCTTTGATATCCAAGAATAAGATAATTAGTGAAAATTTTCTATGTAAACCTGGTATGAATTTTGCAAAACTAAAAGAATAAAACAAAATTTCTGTCTTGCATTCCATCCGTGCTCATTCCCACCACATGCTTCTCTGACAGAAGTATCAGGCTCTGCTTCAGGATCATCATCATTCAGGTGTTTTCTATCAGAAAGAAGAAAAATCTACTTACAAAAAGAAAAATCTACTTACAAAACAATTCAGAAATTATGCAGTTTTGACTTGCAGTAGTTCGATATCACAGTGTTATTTTCTCTGCCCAATCAAAGCCTGGGTTCTGGTGTACATAATGAAGTGGACAGTAAATGAAAACAGCACAATCTGTCTTTCTGTCTCTACAAATCCATCACTCAGAGTGATAAAAATCAGTTACAATTATTTTTTTTGAATCATTTACCAATATGCAGAAATAAAAATGTTTGTTGCGATCATAAAAAATTAACAAAATTCTATTGAAAACAAATCTCACACTGCAATAAATGTCCTGGGAAACCTGGCAGAACCAGTGAGTTTTGAAAAATGGAAATTTCCCAGGTGCTTAGACTGTTTGTTTTTCAGGATGTGTCCCCAAGACAGGAAGAGAAATGCAGGATTTCAAATGTTCAGATTTTTCTTTCAAATGGAATACAATCTCCTTTCCCTTTTCTATTTTTTTTAATAATAAACAAACATTTATCACTCACCTAGTTGCACTGACACAACAGATACATGACGAGCGCACAGACAAAAATCGAAGTCCCAAAGCTGTCAGTGGAACAGTGCCAATGAACAGTAAAATTGCCAAGAACTTTGTCTGAGAAAAGTAGCCACAACACACAAGCAGTCTGGGCAAGAAAAAACAGATTTTGCTGTGCAGCGAGATAAAGCAGTAAAGTAAAACAAACCCCGAAACTCCAGAGTGTAGAAGTCCTGAATTGTTATCATGATTCTACTCTGCTCTGACATGACTAAGGATAAGTCAATATTCATGGTACTGTCATGGTAATTTTCAATAGTTTTGTAAAAGAATTTTCCAAAACTTAAGCCGAGAGTCTTAGCTGCCACACCAGGAAAATTTAATACCAGGAAGCAAATGATTGAATGAAATTGTTGAAAACTTCTAACTACGTAATGTGGCCAAACACTGCTCCTAAAAATTTGAACTAAGTCATGTTCTGAATAAACAATAAATGTGATCAACTGTATTCTGCACAAGAGCTGCACAATGAAAAAAATGCATTGCTACACTAATCTTTTTTTAAATGTTATTTCATTTCATTTCATTTCATTTCATTTCATTTCATTTCATTTCATTTCATCATAATAATTTAGTAGCTATTTCTTCAACAACTGTAATTATCACCCAGGCATATGTGATATGCTTGGGGACAAATAATTGATATTTACATATTTAATCCTATCATCAGAAATCTGCTGACATTGATTTCCATTAAAAATAGTAATAACAAAGCATTAGCCTTTAGCTCTAAAATTTTCCATTTTAGAGACCACCTCCCTCATTTATAAAACTGTGTTGCTAGATATTCCTTATCTACTTTTAAAAGATTGTCCTATTTTCCCTAAACCAAGTTCACACAGCCTGTTTTTATTCTACATAGGAAAAACTATACTGAAACAAGATTGGAGTACTTTTGCTTACATTTGTTTAATCCATCCCACAGAAATGCATAGCTACTTTAACAACTTACATGACCAGGAGAGCAAAGTTTTAAGATTTGCTAAGCCAAAATCTGAAAGAACAACCATCATAGAAACAAGTTCTTTTTTAATTGGTAAATAATCACTTTTATGCTGAAAAGGTGATTTCTGAGGGCTGGAAGATTTGATTCTCAGCTGCCATAAACCAGATAACCAATACAGGGGAAAACCAAGTTCTGATGGAGAGGGTGAGTGCAGGGAAGGGCTGGAGTTAAGATGAGGTGAAAGCAATGGGGAACAGCAGCTATAGCTGCAAGGCAGCCACTGGTAACTCTGAACCTTTGAGTCAGCTCTTACATTTCCATTTGTTGGTGGTTTTAGAAGGGGACCTTAGGAGTGAGTGCCCCTGGAGTTTCCTGCTCACAGAGCTGTGATTTCTACAGTCTCAACCTATTCATGTGAGCTGGTGGGTGTCCATGTACAAAGATGAAGTATTAATATATGAAAAAAGACATTATTCCTCTTTTTTTTTCCCCTCTGTATGGGAAAGCATGCACAACAGCAATAGTTTGAAATACTATACTTGGATAAAACTATTTTCAAAAATGCTTATTTGTTTATAAAAAAATTTAGAACAGTGGATTGTATTGCAGCACTTGGGGAAAGCAATGGCAGTTCAATTCCATGACTTTTACATCCGTCACCTTGTTATCCCCCGTTAGCTCCAAATTTTATTATTTTCCCCATATCGTTTTCATGTGACTACAACTTTCAGTTTGCTGCACTATATTTTGACTTTTAAAGGACTGCAAGCTTTTCAGAGCAGGCATATTTTGTGCCTCTGTGCATAATGTATCCAGCTGACCAGAGCTCCAGCTTCAACCAGGAGTGTGAATACAGTGTAAGAGGTAGAGCAGATTGTGTATTTAGGAGGGGTACACATAGCAGACTTGTGCCTCTCTTCATTGTACCACATCACCTCAGCAATTCCAGTTTATGTTCACTGTTACTACAGTGGCACAAACAAACTTTGGTTACTGAAGATTCAGCTTTGAAATCTCTCTTTTAATGACTTTATCTAACAGCACATTAGATATCAGCTTGTCTGTAGTACATCACAAATATTTCAAAGTCTTAATTGTCTTTGTCAACACACAGACTTTTACAGATTTAGAATTAATCTAACAGCACCAGGAAAGGGGCCTGAAATGAGCTACTATAAGCTCAGCTACAAAGGAGCTGGGTGTTAAAATTTCTTTTTTGGTAGGGAGGCAAAGGCATGGCAATTCTGCAAATATCTGAGATACAAATTTTAAGGGTAAAGCATTTATATCAGTGATATGAATAAAAGGGCTTATCTGAAAAGTCATGTAAAATCAAATTTTTATATGCAGCCACTGCCTAAATGAGTTTAGAGTCTGGCTGTCAAAGGTCATATAGACCTAGAGTTTGCAGGTACTCAGTGCTTTGGCAAAATAAGGACCTATGGGTTTCAAGCCAGAAAAAAACACAAGAGAGAGGACAAACAGTAAATGATAGATCAAAAATGTGGGCATACCACATATATCACAGTTTCAAAGCAAACAAAATACTAGGTCTCTCTGGTACACTGCAATGCTTGATTTCTGAAAAAGGGCATCTTTATGACCCTCTGTGAAAGAAGTAGGATGAATAAATAATGTTGGAGAGGTTTCCATAAAATTAGATTTTGGTCTATCATAATACAATGATAACTAAAGGATATTTCCTAAGTCAGCAAAGGTTTTTTTGGCATCTATTCAGCTGTGTTAAGAGAAATTGTGGGTTTGTTTTATTATGCATACTTAGCTCGTTGAGCTCTTCTTCTAAGGTGTAATGTCTGCCTTGTTGTATGAGTTTGAAACAAGAGTATATTACCAGAATTGTTTTATTAGCATAATATATGGTGAGGATAGACTTTTCATTTTAATCCTTGTTTTCCCCTAGGCCGATGATTTTTATGTTAAATATATTTGAAACTGTATTTTTTCAAAACTATGACCTATTAGTATACTTAATGTTATAAAAGTTTATGAAGCTGTAACAAAGACAAGAGTCACACAATCATATGTAGAAAATAGTATAAAAATTCTTCTGCCTCTAATGGGTACACTTCTAAAATATAAGCATAGAGATTTGAATTGACAGACAGGTTGCTTGCCAACTCTAAATATGGCACAATGTAAATTCAGACACACTTAAATAAATATGCTTTTTAGTATCTGTTTCAGTTACCACAACCAGTTTGGATGTCAGCAACAATGTACGAGCCAAAATAAAAACAGTGGGTAGAAGAAAATTGGTGCAAACAGACTGGCATCTACCAACTTGCAGATGCTGTGGTTTGCTAACTATCTCACTATTTTGGCAGAACATGGCATGTATCCAATGCAAAATAATTTTCTTAAAAAAAACCAAGCAAACAAACAAAATGCAGAGCATAATGAGACCAAGAAACATAAGTCCATATCTCTGCTACCGTTCAGAACTCTGTTTCTTCTATAGAGACATCAAGACATTTACATTATAGAGGTATTAAAAATTTTCCTTTTTATGTGAACCTTCGGTTGTTCTGCTAAAGACCAGTAGCTTTAAAGATGCTGCTCCTTGGATTACTACAGTTAATATTAAAACAATATTAAGACTAGAGAAACAGGAATTTATGAAGGCAGGAGGCTTTTTGATTATTTGTAAACATAACCATAGCCTTTAGTTAATCCATTTTGAGTTGTTTAGCTCAGTCCATTACAGGAAGAGCTCTGAATGGCTTTGGTAGATTAAGCAACTTCATTTAAGAGCAGTCATAAATCTACTAAAGTACACAATCAACACAGTGAATAAAGAGGGTATCCACACTGCTCTTTAGTCCTTCTGTCCTTAACCTCATAACCTCTGGTGAATTATGACCAAACACTCACAGAAGAATTTTCCTAGGAATTACTATCCTCAACCAAGCCAGAGAAAGCAGCAGCTGATTCATTCCTGTCACTGTGTGCACCACCCAATTTGGAGCTTTGAATGACAGAAGATAAGTGAACCACAGAACTGAAATCGCATCTCCGCATTCCCAAGGTTGGCACATTCACAGGGATAAATCTAAATTTACACTGGGCCCTATGAATAAGGCTGAGTTAAGTTTCATTACCCCAGGGGAAAAAGTATTAATACAGAAATTGAAACACAACAGTTGCCCACAGTGTACTTGCTCAAATATCAAGAAAAATACTGTAATTTCTTCAACTAATATTATTTCATCTTCAGAATACATAAGTGACATAAGTGATTTTAATGGGATTAATTCAGGCCAGCACAACTTTATTGGAAAGTAGATGGACTAGGATTATTGTGCTGCTTCAGCGTCTATTTCAATGAAGGAGAAAGCATAGAACACATCAGCTGAAACAATGGAGTGCTAAAGACAACAGAAGAGAAATATTTCATGCTGCATCAACAAACCAACAAGCAAACAAAATGTTTACCTCTTTCTCTTGATCAGCATGCTCTGACACTTCATCATCATTCATAAAACACATGCACATATTCCAAAGAAATAGTAAATCGGAAGGAAACTGGGTAGAATGCTGGAAGCCATCTTAAGTGTAATTATCAAGAAACCCTTCACAGTAACAAAGATCAGTCTTGAACAATGCACTCAAAACCATCACCTCAAACTCTGTGAGGATAGGTGTTCTCTTTAAAGGTGTATCCTTTAAACATGAACATGAACTGGGGCCCTGCTGAGGAACAGAGAAGGAAACTCTGAGGAAGTGACCCATTGCACAATTTGTCCTATGCCTGAGTATTCCACACTGAACAGAAACAGCAATTCTGCAATGTGCTCCTTACTCATACAGAACTCATGCATTTGGTCCTCCTCTGTTTCATAAAACTTCTAAAAGATGTGTAAATAGTGAAAAGTTTTGAATTACCTGGGGCCCTCACCACAGAGAAGCCAAGAGTGGGTGACCATTGGGACATCACTGGATCCACAGATGGGGAGTATTTTCTGCTTGATCTCTCCCTCCCTCTCTCCCTCCTCTGTCAATCTCCCACTCTCTCCCTCTCACTTTCTACCTCCCTCCCTCTCTCTCTCCTGTCCCCATCCCCCTGTTTCTTTCTGCCTCTATCTTACATTCCTAGTTAAATAAAATCTGTATTATTGACTTTGCCATGTGGTTTCAGTCACGCCTTACTTTGGGCAGAGGGCTGTCTCACTAGTCAGAGCTTATCAAGGGGGACAGCCTGCTTCACCCTGGCCTCCACCACAGGCTGGAGGGCAATCTCTGCCCAGCACCTGGAGTACCTCCTACTCCTCCTTCACTTGGCCTTAGTGTGTCTGCACTCCTCCAGCTGCAATACTTTTCTGCACTTTTTTTTTACTTTTTTTTTTTCCTTCTTCCCTGTTCTATCCCAAAGGTGACACCACTGGTGTCACAGATACATCTTGGAGCCCACTGGCTTTGGCTGCATTGGACACAGGAGAAGCTTCTAGCAGCTTCTCACAGAAGCCACCCCTACAACCCTCCCTACCAAAACATTGCCACACAAACCCAATACAGGATTTTCCATACTGAAAAAGTCAAGAATGTATCATTTTCCTGTAATAAATATATAACCAGCAGCAGTGAAATTAACTATTGTTTGATAGTTAACTTTTTTTACTTTTTTGCCTCTTCTTTTGCTTTACTTATCATTATTCCTGGAACAATATTAAAATCCTCGTATAAGGATCAATTTTTTTTCTATTTCAGCATTAGTTCTCTACTAGTTTTTTATTCAGCATTAGTTCTAATTAGTTCAATTAGCATTGTCACTGCCCTGTTTGGTGTGGCATTTTGAGTAACCAGAAGGTTCTAAACACACTATTCATCCCACACATTTGTACAGATGATAACACAACTTGCCACCCATGCACAAGGCAAACTTAGTGTGTACTACTATTGTAATAGCTACTGTAACTGTACTACTACTAGTAATAATAATAATTGTAATGGACTGGGGAGAGAGAGAGGAATAAAAGCCAGGAAAGACAACTGGTGAATACAATTGCTGATGACCAATGCCCAGCTCACTCCTGAGTAGTGAACAGCTGCTCCTGGTCCACTCCCCCATTTATATAGCTGGCATGAGGAGCATCCCTTTGGCCAGTTCAGGTCCCCTCTCCCAGTCATGCTGCCACCCAGATTCTTGTGTAGCTCCCCACTGGCAGAGCATGAGCCACTGAAGAGTTCTTGACTCAGGATAAGCAGAGCTCAGCAGCAGCCAAACCAGCAGTGTGCTGTCAACATCATTTTCACACTGAATCCAAACCACAGCACTGTCCCTGCTACTAAGAGGAAAACTGTATGGAATGTGGTTATAAGAAACCTGTACTAGCTTAAAAATCTAAATTAATTCAAATCCAAGGAGAATACTAATGAAAACTACATTTTAATGCCTATTACAAAGTTTGGGGCTCATACTAAAATCTCACTAAAGGTCTGTGGCTTTTTAATGGAAATCTTATTGTGTTTTGAATTTGCACATTATCAGTTCCATTACAATTCTGCAACCTTAATTATTCAGAGCATTCATTAATTATTAAGAAACACCTGTTAGAAAAAAGAGAATTCTGGATAGAGAGAATGTCCTTATTTTAGGAATTCAAAACTAGGCAGCTAGAGTGCTGAAGTATCTTTAGGCTGTTGATCTGAGGTGAAAAAGAAAAATTTGGTCTGAAGGGAACCCTTGAGTGTTTATATTAACACAAAACTACAACAAGTCAGAGAACAGGACTTTCCACATATGTGTGGCAAGCTCACTGTCCTCCAAACTAAGCCACTTTTCCAAGATACTGTGAAGAGTGCTTTGTGAGTTTTGTTAAGCTTAGGAATTCCATCTTAGAAAACAAATCTTGTAGTCTGCAGAGAAAAAAAAATTGATTTTCCCTCCTTTCTGCTTTCTTCTCTGAATATGATTTCTGAATTAAATATAATCACAGACTTTGGGTCTGAGGTGAGGATGGAAATTAATAGCTCTTCTTATTGATCCTTCACACTTTGTAACCACTCACTAGATTACTCATGACATTGTCATTTGTCTATGAAGTCCTGTTGCATTCAGACTCTCACATTAAACCCAGCACCACCTGCAGCGTGCTGCCTTTCAGCAGCAATTCACTTTCACTCACAAACCAATTTTGTTGTGGCCTGAAATGCAAAGGGAAATCTTGGCCTTGTGACAGTCAGCCAGGATTTTGCCAACAGATTGTTAGGTTATGGGTTCATTGACTCTTCCTGCCACCAACTCTCTTATATCAAGATGCAGTGAAACTAAAGCTGAAGGGATATTGAGCCAGATTTTCATGTGGCATATGACCAGATGAGTATTTATTTCATGCACTCTTTCAACTCCTTCTCTGACTACTCTAACTTCAAAACATCATGCAAGGAAATTACCTGTGTGTGCTCATACAATCTGTTTACACACTTCTTAGTTTCCCTCTTCTCAAAAGCCTGGTCAATCAGTACAGAATATGGTCAAAAGCCTGACTTCAGTGCCTTCAAAGTGCTTCTGTCAGAACACATCACCAAATTAAGTCTCATCACTAATAAGTCATAGGACTTTTAAAAATGTAATTTGAAAGTAGTGGGTTTTTCTCTGAACGCTAGGTGCTTTTAATCCCAGTGGTAATCTTTTGTGATGCTATATCAAAGACTTCTACACAGAGCAGAACTTTACTACTAATATACATAGAAAACAAACATGTGAGATAGAAAGATGTGCATGCATACACTTTTGCAGATATGGCCTGGTACTCACCTTTGGTAGTAACTTCTGTAACTCAATAGTTAGATAAATTAACAAATGCATCAATAGTAGGCTTTGTGTATTATGTGGGGGTTTTTTGTCTTTTTTTTTTAGTTTTTCCTTATTTTCTATGCCTATTCCTTAAGCTTCTAAGTATGTCCAGCACCTATTTAAATTAGTGATGGGAGCTGGCATGGAGGCAAGAAAGAATTTATTTTTTAAATTAAGAAGAGCTTCAAAGACCTGTGATTTTTTTTCCCACATATTTCAAATACATATAAAATCACCTGGAGCTCTTTTTCAGATTTTCACGTTTCGATAGGAATTCTAGTGATGATGGAAATAGATTTTCTCATTGATTTTGCCTTGGCTTACCCATTTACAAAATGCAAGAAAAAAATGCACTTATCTCACAAGACCAAGACGACATCAACGAAAATTAATTCTAAGATGTTTGAGTGAAAGCCACTTTGAAACTAAAAGATAGTTTTACATTAGACACTAATTACTTGAACTGTGTAACCAAAATGAAACAAATATGCCAGTCTATTTACTTGTCTTTAAATCTTGATTTGTCTAAAGGCAAGGACTTGTCTTCCAAATGTCTTCATCAAAATGCTTGTAAGTTTATCTTCTAAAAGAAATAATGGAAGTCTACATTACCCCTAAGATTACAGGTTAATGTGAAAAATTCCTCCAGCAGCAGAGTCTCATGTTGATGAGTGTACATGTGTAAATGCACATTTCTAACTGCAGCCCTCCTAATGAGCCTGCTTCCTCTCCTCTTCAGCAAACAGCCTCCAAAGTGGCTTCAGCAATTCCTGAAAGAGAAAAAGCTCTTTGCCATGCAAACAGAAAGGAGTGAACCACATACAGGTATTACTCACTGTGATGAAAAGCATTCCCATAAGGTCTTTTCTTATCTAATGGATACGGAATGGAAGGAAAGGAAAAATAAAGGCAAAGTTATTTCTCAAATACGGTAGTATGATTTACATTACAACAGATAAAAATGCAATCCTTCAAATTCTTGACAATTTGGATCAGCCACCAGCTACATGTTCTCTCATCTGTTTATTTACTTTCTGAGTGAAAATTTATTTTGGATTTTATAGTCTTCTGACTTTTAAACTACATTTTGTGTTTTCACAGTTAGTGGGGTTGTTTCCTTAACTCAATTCAAGATGGATGGCCCTGGAGGACTGACATGGAACAGCAGCTGGAAGGACCAAACTGAAAGTTAGCACACTTCTTACTCAGGTGCTCCCAAGTTAACACAGGTACAACCTGCTGTAACAGAGTCACTGGCATTTTTTCCCCTCCTACATTTCCTGGAACGTGGACTTTGCAGGAGTGGACACTCACAACAGTAGCAGTTGCAACATCACAAAACACAGAGAAATCAAATACAAATACATGCTAGGAGGAGTGAGGGGAAAGATGGCTCCCTCTGACCCCCACAAGGACATGAAGCAGAGTGAATCTCACTGCATTTTAACAACTGCACGTGGTGCAAAAGGAGTGGAAACTAAAGATGTGGCATGTGTATCATTAGGCTGAGTAAGTAAATTACAGATTCATCATGTCATGCGGTTGCACCATTAGCTATTGTCACAAAGATGCCACAATGCAATGGTTTTTTGGCTCTCTGGAGTACTGTTTGATGACACTATGTATTTCCTACTGCTAAAGGGTGAGTGCCTCTGTGTTTAGAATAGGAATTTACTAATTAAAAAAAAATTACATCTTTTATTCTGACTCTTTTCCAGATGGTACCTAAAGATGTTCTGGTCCCAAGGCAGAAGAGAAAATTTGAAACTGCTTACATAGGACCCCAAAATGAAAGACAGAAAAAAACCCACAACCCTTATCATTTCAATTTGGAAACACACATCCTTTTCTGCCACGGGTGTGCCTATAACTCAAGCAAGCAGTTCAGCTGCTCTGGGGATGGTAAATCAATGTCACAAATTACAAAGAGATATATAAAGCAAAAAGCCTAAGTCATCTCATCCTGGCAGAAAGCCAAGACCAAATATTTATAATTTACTAATATTCACTTTCCAGACTTCAGAATGAAGACATATATCTATCCAAATCCAGACTGAAAAATAATGCTCATCTAGATATTAATTTATTTATTATAATTGCATTAATAAAATAAAACACTTTATCTATGGATACAATAGATTCTTGGCAAGTTAGATCTAAAAATATGTTCATATACATGAACTGATATTAAAATGCTACCCATTTTCTTAGAGAATATAATAAGAAAAACATAGCAAATGGATTATATTCTGATGATACTTGCAGTGGCTGATTAAAATCTGAAGGCATGACATTTGCCTAGCAGCTAATGAGAAACTAATTGTTCTTTGTTTGTCATATGTTACATAAATAACATCGACCCAAAAACACAGATTGTGAGAGCACAAAATCTGTTGAAACAGTGAAGACAGACATGCAAATGGGAGACATATTTTTTTAGAAGAATTTTGGCTTTGAAATATTATCAGACATTGTAATGACTCAAGTGATGAAACCTTATATCCATAGTTCACTCAGGTTCAGCTACATGTAAACTGGTATAAAACCCAGAAAAGGAGGTGAATAAGAACAACCTTCAATAAGAAGAAAAAAAATATCTCAGTCAGAAATTTAGGTAACCCATGTTAGTAAACATGCTGCTATATTATTATTTTTTTTATTCTGAAAATAATTTATCCATACAACAATAGAATAATTAAAGAGAAATTCTTACCATCTTCTATACTGTTCTACGTTAATTACATTTCTTTTCATTCTCCACATTTTTCAGGGACAGAAATCTTGTCAGTGTAAAGGTTCCCTTTTTTTAAAAGACGCAAACATCCTGATCTCCTCAAATTCCAGACATTATTGAGGAAATTCACTACTTTTCCAACTGTGTTCAGTAACTTAAAAGTGGGCAAAAGCAGAAGCAGGATAGAAAGGCACATAGGAATCTAAGAACAAACTAATGAAAACTTACTTTCAATTCAACATCCACTATAGGGTACAGTGAACTCTCCCTGGACTTTGCTGCCTAACAGGACACAGCATTAAAGAAGCAGAGCTCTTGTAAAAGCTGCAGAGAGATTGGAGACATTATGAAATACACAGAGAAGAACATGGCTTTCAAAAAACTGCAGGACTTTTAGATGGTCTTTTGGAGCAAACATGCCCACGCTACACTTTCTAAGTAAAAAAATAAGAAGGATAGTATTGCTCAAAATAACTTCTTTTTTTTTTTTTAAGAAAAATGCTTTAATAATTTCTTCCATCATGAACTGTTCTCTTCTTTACCACATTCCTGTACAGACACCTAATGCTGAACACAGCTTTGTGACCACCAAATGCTTAGGGACTTTGTTGAGACCTTTGTTCCTCCTAACATTTAATGGCAAGCTGTCATCCCCTGTCATTTTGCCTCAAAAATGAGACTTTGTGGAAGAGCAGACTATCATTTCCATGTTCTATGGGTGGAATGAGCCTTCCTCCAAACAAACATTGACCACTCTGTCCATAGGTATGGACTGCTGTAGGGACCAGCACTATGACTTACTTGAAAACATTAGACTTGATTCTCACCTTTCAGGTTCTCTGAAAAAACTGGGCTCCAAAACCTGAGCTCTCCACCATGGTTACCATACAGCTTGTGCATTGGATTTACCTGTATGCATGAGGATAATTCTATTTTTAAAGTATTCATTGTGTGCATATAATTTTTAGAAATAAACAGTTTGGGGCTTTTTTGGTATGCTGCTCTCCAGCTCAGACAAAGAGAAATGCAAATAATGAAAGCAAACTGTAATTTCTTACTTTTCCACAGATTCCAGGATCTCAGCAAGGTCAATAATAGTGTACTTGTGGTGCCTATCAGAGATGGGAAAACAAAGATAGAAGACGAGCCAGGGTAAACAAAGGACTTTCAAGAATTTCAAGTCCATTTAATTTGATTTATCTAAACTCACACCATAAAGCAAAGGAGTGAAATGTGCCTTTGTGCTAGCACAGGGATTTATGACTACAGAGGAGCTCAGAGGAGCTGGACAGCCCAGGAGCCTGAGGGGAAGCTGTTGACCAAAGGAGGAGGAGGAGGCAGTAGCATGAGTTCGTGATGTGCATGAAGACAGAAGAGGAGACAATATTTTCCAGCCAAAGGCCCCTACAGCCATGGGCTCCATGGCCCCATGTAATCTGAGCCAACAGGCTCAGAGGAGCTGTCCGTCTCTGGCAAGGAAAGCACAGCGTGTGGGACTGGGGGAGTCGGAGAGGGGCGTTTTGCAGATATGGGAGTTTATGTGCCGAGGTGCACGTTGACTCTTAATACTCCACAGCAGTGTTTGACAGTGAGAAACCTCTCTTGCCAAACGTGCACAAGCAGCATCTTCGTGGAGAGACATCTTGGACTCCTCTCACAGAGCTGTTGCTGCTGCACCTCCAGCCACAGGGATGGCGCGGGGGAGCAGGAGGGTGCAGGAGGGGGGCACAGGGAGCAGGGACAGGGGACACAGTGCAGGAGGGTGGCACAGGGAACAGGGGCAGGGGACACAGTGCAGGAGGGTGGCACAGGGAGCAGGGGCAGGGGACACAGTGCAGGAGGGGGGCACAGGGAGCAGGGACGGGACACAGTGCAGGAGGGTGGCACAGGGAGCAGGGACAGGGGACGCGGTGCAGGAGGGTGGCACAGGTAGCAGGGGCAGGGGACACAGTGCAGGAGGGGGGCACAGGGAACAGGGACAGGGGACGCGGTGCAGGAGGGTGGCACAGGTAGCAGGGGCAGGGGACGCGGTGCAGGACAAGGCACGGGTGGCGGTGGGACTCTGCGTGCGGGTATGCGGGTGTGCCAGGTGCGGGCTCCGGCAGCATCATCCCCGGGGCTGGCCCGCCGCCCCCACATCCCCCCCGCCCCTTACTCCGCATGCCAGCCGTCCTTTTCTTCTTTTACCTTTTTTTTTTTTTTTTTTTTTTTTTTGAGGCGGGTTTCCCGCAGCCGGAGGGGAGCGCGGTCCTGCAGGTCCGGAGGGGCGGTGGGGAGAGCGCTTGGTGCGGGATGTGCTCGCCCTCCCTCCCTGCGCTGATTTCCAGGTGAACTCCGCAGCGCAGGCAGCTCCCCCCCCATCCCCTTCCTGACCCTGGCACAAATGTTCTGAAAAGGCAAAAAATACGCGCGCGTGTGTGTATGTAACTGTGGGGTTTTTCTTAAGCCCGTGACAAAGAGCTATGAGGTGAGAATGGTAAGTGGTTTTTTTTTTTTTTTTTTTTTTTTTTTTTTTTTTTTTTTTTTTCTTTTTTTTTGGTTGCAATTTCTTCTGGAATCGGGGTTTGAAAGAGAACCATGAAAAAAAAAACCCAAAAAAAAAAAACCAAACAAAAAAACAAAAAACCCCAAAAAGCCCCCAAAAAACACCCCAAACGGTGGCAGCAAGCTGTCGGTGGTGGGGGGTGAGGGGAGGAGATCATTCTCGCAGGTACCGTACATCCCGTGTGCGGCGGAGGCGCGGGCGGGGGGTTCCCCCCGCGGCTGGCCCGGCACGGCCCGGTCCGGTCCGGCCCAGCCCCCGGAGCCGCCTGCAGGCCGCCCTGTGTGCGCCTCCCGGAGCCGCGTCCGTGCGGGCACAGAACCCAGAACTCCTCCCTGCCGCTCCCCGAGGGAGCCGGGCAGCGCCCTGCCGCGCCAGGGGTCATTTATTTAATCATTTGATCGGCCAAATCGAGCTGGTTTTCTTAAGGGATGGATGCCTAGAGCTGCCTGAGCCATCTAAAGAAATAGCAAGTTTCCTCGCTTCATGATTGCCGTAGGTAACTTCGCTCGTTGCAACATTCAGCGATAGGTGAGAATTGATGTCGCCTGGTAGACAGTAATAGTTAGTTTGTGCCGACCTCATTCTGTGGATATCAGAATAATAGAATATGGGAAGTAGCAGTAAGTATTACTTAACTTCACCATTACTTAAAGCAATACAGGTAATTTTCAGCAGTTTTAAATCTAGCCAGTATTTTGATGACACTTTTGGGCTATTGGCTGTTGTTGAACGGACCAGAATTTACCCGTAGCCTAAAGTGAAGAACTCTAAAATGAGTCTAATAGAGAAGAAGAAAGGGAGAAAAAATGCAGTGTGCCCTGGCTGAGAAGACTTCAAAATATAAGCTTCCTAGCTGTACCTATAGTAAGGGTTGATTTTTTTCCTGTGATCATTTATATTTAGTAAAAAAGGTTTGGGTTATTTTATTTTTTAGTGTTGTCTATCCAAAGGCAGTCATGTTTAGATTGATATTTTCCACAAATACAGATAGGGGAATGTTGATATATTGCAGAATCAGTTTGCAGTGTCTTCTGTCCAAAAATACTTTTCTTCCTCTGAAAAAATCAGTAATCTGTAAAATATATGAGTATATTCAGCTAATATTCATTAGAATTAGCAACTTCTGCACAGTTTTATCCTGCACAGGCTGTAGTTAGCTGAACCCTTCTAAGGTGGTAGACCATTTCCAGAAATCTGTGTTTCTTTTCTTCCTGTCATAAAGGCTGCTTCTATCCCCACATGTATTAATATTTTCCTTTTATAGCACTGACACAGAATTTAAGTGCTGTAAGTATTTATCATTTTTATGCCTTCACTAATGGCTTTTATTTTCATCATTTTAAGCACTTAGCAGAACAGTGGTGAGCACGGGCAGGAAAGGATGTCGTATGTGTCAGGAAACTCACCTAACTAGAAGGGAACTCACTTTTGTTGCATATGTTCTCTACAAATGCCATAAAGTTCATGGGCAGGGAGTAGATAGGTTTAAGGGTGCCCATGGTTACTGTGTTTTTGTATCATGTCTCACACAGATGCTCGGTGGCAGCAGCCGCCCCTTGTTCTCCCTGCCCAGAGCCCTCCCATTCAGCTGCAGTGTAGAGGATAAGCAATACCTTCATTTACCCTCACCTGCATCTGGTTATGGAGATATCACAGTGCATTGTGACCCTGGATGTTAAAAAAGAAATCCCCAATCCACCACCACCAAACAAAGCAAGAAAACAAATGGACAAAACAAAAAAATCGAGACAACGGAGAAAGCTGTAGATGAAATTTAACCAATGCTGAAAAAGATTGGCAGCTAAGAAAACTGGAAGACTTGTGGGTTCAATATTTGATAGATTTATCTTGCTTGACAGTGACTAAGAGTTTGTTTGTCTGAGTAGATGATTGTAGAGGAAAGGCTTTATTTTCCTCAATTAATTAGAAATACCTAGGGAAAAAAATTCTGCATGCTTGTGCAAACACATTATGTGTGCTACCTTCCTGTAGAATATATAGACTGATGCTGTGCTGAAAGTGTGACTGAAAATCAGAGCAGTGACTGTGAGCAAAATGTGCACAGAGACTTCCTATGTGAAATTACTAGGGGCAGGGTGGGAAGCCCATGTACACACCTTAGAGCAGACAAGTAGGAAATGAGTTTAAATTTTTCTGATATCACACTTCCTAACTTCAAAGTCCAGCCTTGGTGTGAAAAATGAGAGTTGAAATTGAAGGGCAAGAGCAAAAGTACCAGAACTACTACATCAAATAGGAAAGATTTCCTTGAAAATTTATGGTAAAGGTGATTTTCTGGAGCTTCCTGGTTACCCTCTTCTCCTTCCTCAGGACTTTCAAAATAATTCTTTGGGATTATTTTCTTCCCAAACCACCTAAAATCTTTGAAAGCCCCTGTCGGTTACTAGATGCCAAGTACCAAAAATGCACAGAAGAAATTGGTATTTATTCACTTAGGATAATTAACTACAGCAATGGTTTCTTATTTGAAACACTTAAAAAGGTATCAAGAACCTCTTGTTTTAGTGTCTTAATATAATTAAAAAATAAAACTAAGATCGGTTGTTTCCTTTCTGCCAAAATATTTGTATGACTTCATGAAGTCTTGATCTGTAATACTTTGAATTTTTCTGTTTTGCAGATTGTATATAATCAAAGCATGAGTTCATATTGAACTACTTGCTAGTTCAATCACTAATTTTCAGTAAGGAGTCTCCTCAGAAGAGGGTTTGAAATTTTGGGAGTCAAAGTTCTAAATGGCACTGCTTTGTCTATTTTTACAGAAGAGATTGAAAGTAATGGAAAAATAAGATTGCAGTTGTTGTGAGGTTGCACTTCAAATAGTGCAGATGTCTGTTAGTCAGAGATATCAGAATAATTTAAAATTCATCTTAGCTTCAGTCACGAAGTTACTGCAACATATTTTGCAGTATTTTAAGCTTAGTGATTTGCATGCGTAAGTCTACCACATTCTAAGATTTCACATACAGGAAAATAAAAAATTAAAAACAAAAACCAAAAACAAATCACGTGCTTTGTTTAGGACATATCTGGATCTTTTTAGATTAATATTATTAGAACCTAATTTTCCTAACCTAATTGTTTGGTGACTCATATAAGGAAAGCTGTTGACCCAAATCCTGAAAATAATTCTACATGCCTGTAAAATAGTGTGGGGGCGGGGGGGGAACCAAACAAAAAAACCAAACTACAAAAAACAAAACAAAACCAAAAAAACAAACAAACAAAAACAAAACTAAAAAAAAACAAAAACAAAAACAAAAACAAAAACAAAAACAAAAACAAAAAAAAAAAAAAAACAAAACCACAAAAACAAAAACAAAAAAAACAAGCAAAAAAACCCCAACTTTAGACATGCTCTTAGAGAAATGCATATGTCTTTGATTTTCTTTAAAGAAAAGCACTGGAGGTATCATGAGTATGCTTGCATTCTCTATTTATAACAGTGTATTGGAGGATGCATTTGCACAGATACATGCCTCATACTTAATACAGAGAACTAAACATTTTTAATTTTGCCTAGTCCTTGAAATTAAAACCTTTATGATCATGGAAGTGCAAAACACATTATAATATACACTTAAGAGCTTTAAGTCACCAAGCCTTTTAAAACCTCAGTGCTTGAAACTTTTGGTTTTTCATGTATTGGTGGCATTACAATCAGTACTTCAAATTTCAGGCATTCAGAAACCTCTGGCAGTATAAGAAAATGTATTTAAGTATCTGTGAAGGAGAATCTGTATTGAAATGAAACCATTTAGGTGGTGGAGGGTGGGGTTCATGAGGGCTGTGTTTTTCTTGGATGTTCACAATTTGCGTTGCTTGCCCCGGGTGTTGTTTGGTGCAGTGGTGACAAAAATGTCAGCCTGGTCTAGCTCAACAGAAATAGAGCTGCATGGATTAGAAATTGTAGATAGAAAAACAGGGTTAGTGTGCCCAGGGTGTTACTGTACTGAGTAGTCAGCAAGAGTTATTATGGCTGGACAAGTTTCTGTGAAATGCAGAAGGTGTTGAGCACTGTGGGAGTGTTGTGGTGCTGTGCTTGTCTTGGGGTTATGAAGAGGGGACTCCCTTCCCTTGCTCACCTGTTGCTTATGTTTAATCTGACAGTTAAGACTGACTTCTCTTCTAGAAATGAAATCCTCACGCTCAGCTGTATCTGTGGCCACAGAAGTGCCAAACTGGCACACTTCTGAGGAATGCTTTGTTTTGAAGTATGAGACATCTAAATACTTGGTGTCATTAGTATCAAGAGATATGGCCACGTATGGCCTCAGCATAAGAACAATTCCACAAATATTACCACTTCAAACACATATTTTCCCCCAAAGGCACAATTTAATGTTTATAAAGTGTTTGCTGCTTCAGTGGCTACTTTTTCTACAATGTATTGTAGCTGCTGGGGTGAACATGGTCTAAAGTAAAACTGTTTATTCCCTCTAGGCATGATTTTGCACTTTCTTGTTCCTGTAGCCCTACTGACCATGCAGACAATCTGAAGAGGTGATAATTTATAAAATGAGTGGCAGGAGTGGGCATTGAGACCCTGGGAGTACAGATGTTATTTTTAGCCAGTATTTACCACTGAATCAAGGTTTCGGTTCTGAGCTGTATGAAGATTTTAATGCTTGTTAAGTTCACTTCATCTTTCTGGTTATGAAGTGTTCATTAAAGCTGGCGGGGATATTTAATCCAGATGATGTAATATTTTTTAATATAACTGTTAAAATATAACATTAAAATATTTTAATATCTGAATAAATATATTAAAAATTTAAATTTAAAAAATTACAAGGCAAATTTGGGAGGGGAGAGGGGGAGACTAGAACTGACTAGTGTCCCACCATCAGTTATGATTTCTTTCAAAGTGAGTGACCACTGGATTTCACGTTTAACTGAATATGCTCTGATGGGATTTTACATCCCATGGCACACACTATGTTGTTCGAAACATGCAGCATATGAAACAGATGGCTTGGGAAGACTGTCAAAAAAAAAAAACCTGCTGGGCCATCTCTGGTATTACCTTAAAGCAAAAGAGAGGATGAGTAAATGTGCTGTAATTTTTGGCTTTAACACAGCGTTCAGGAAGCTCAATTTCTGAAGGCATGGTTACTCAATCACAGTAACACATAGGAAAACAGATACCTATTTGAGGTAATAGAACAATAAAATTTTTTGAAATTGTGGGGATGAAAGGAAGAATGGAAAATTGGAGTGGGAAAGGGGGCAGACATTTTTTTCAAGATGCTTATCACAGGACGGAGCAACACAGAAAAATAAATTTAATCAGGACTTTCACGTGACATTTTAAAATACATTTGTGTACAATATAGTCCTGCAGCCTTTGATTTGTTTTTTTAAATTATGATTTCAGAGGTCTCCTTGTGAAAGTAACAGTTGTGCCTTCAAGACCTGCTTTATTATGGTTTCAAGATTTCTAAGCATGTAGGATCTCCTAACCAAGGGTAAGCAATGTATTTTGTACTAGAGGCCTGAAAATCACACCCTACTGTATAAATCTGAGTCTGCAAGACAGTATCTTTTTAGAAGACAGTTAATGTACTGGTAGTATTATAAATAGTAAGTAATCCAAATTCCTCATGTTTTTGTCCACAATAAATTTTTACAAGTAGCTGTTTTGTTTCTTTTTTCTTTTTTAATCCCATTCCTGCAGCTGCATACTGTCTTATTTAACCTTGACTGAGAACAACTAGATCTAGTATTTCCAGTCAAAATTATTAAAGGTAATAAATATTCAGTAGTATTAAAAAAGCAATTCCGTCTTTGAGTTCACAGTTTACTGAAATGAAGATTTATTTCCAGAAGCTAATATTACTAGGGAGCTGTTCAAAATGTGGACATTGCTGCATAAGTAAAATAATTTTCTTACTCATGGCTGGATTTCTGTTAACTATAAAAATGGCCATCCAAAATGATCACTGAAAGCTTCACACTTATTGTAATTTTTTGCAACGTATTTTTCTCATTTATTTTTAGTTTCTTTTAAACATTATCACTGCTCAGTTGTCTGAAAAAGCTGAGATGTTGCACTGTCCGTTGCAGCTATATTTTTATTTCTCAATTCTGGAAAGTCATTGCACATGACTTTGCAATACGGTTGTATCAGAACTTTGGGAGATGAATACTGCTAAAATGGTGTTATAATGTTTAAGCTTATCTGTTATTTTGAAAAGGCACCTTTAGCCGGTTTTTACTTACTCTCTTGGCAAGGGGTTTTCATTTCCATGTTTTAGGAAAATCCTATAAATGTTTTTATGTTACTACTTCAAGAAGGGAAAGAAAGGAAGAAACATGTGAAATACTCTTGTACTCATTTTATTTGTGATTTTGAATAGCTTTCAAATTAGAATGATTTTTCCAGATTTTTATAGGCTTGCCCAATCCAGCTGTATATTTTATATGCTAATTTAAGTTCTATTTTTGTTCCCCTTGGGATTTTGAGTGATTATAATTGTTGCTCTTCAAAAGCCAAACAGATGATGATTGCCGCTTCAGGAATATACCAAAAGAAACCAGCTTTCATTAAACCTGCTCATCCACTTCATAATTATCTCCATTTTTTCTCACTAAGAAGCAGGGAAATGGCAACTGCAGTTCATTGAAGCCAGTTCAGTTATTTAAACATCACTCTACTAGATAACAGGTGTTAAAGCAGAAGGCTTTTCAAGCACTAAGATGTAGCCAGCACTGTTATAGGGGTGCCAACGGGAAGACCAGACCCTTCATGTCAGCTTGAAATACAATGCTAGAGGCCAGAGGCAGCAGAAGTTGCTGTGATCTCTGCTATGCCTGGGACAATTTCTGGAGGACAAAACAAAAGATTGGCAGCAATTTTGTAAGGTATTTTCTGGTCTGTCTGCTCTGCAGGAAATGAGAAGTAAGAGTAAGCAGAAACATGGGAGAGGAAAAAGGAGATTGGAGCTGGCACTGACGCAGACAGTAAAGATAATAAATAGGCAAATGGTACAAGCTTTGATCATGGGTTCACTCTTTGTATCTGTCACCCCTGGTGACATTTGGAACAAGCTGGGCTAGACCAGAAGGTTTCTCTAGAATTTGTTTCAGCAATAAAATTTAGTTTAATTCCTGTTTAAGAGCATTCATGGAGAAGTTTTGCAATGAAGATCAATGCTGCAGAGAAATGAATCCCCATGAGCTGCAACAAGATGTATCTGTCAGTTCATGAGCACTGGCATAAACAGGGATGAAAAGACTCAGAGGTTTCTCAAGATCTAGAAATATGTAGACAGTTCTTTAGTTCACATAATTGGTTAAAAACCCCACACATTTATATTTTGCAGGTATCTTCTGAGGATTTCCTTCTCTTACAAATGTAGGTAGTGTTGCTGGCTTTTTTCCTACCCGGTTTCTGAAGTTTGATTCCTGCAGTTAACAGGAAGAAGTCTGACCATATGTGTTGCCATTTGTCCTCTGCTGCTTTCTTTATGCAGGCAATCAGTGACAATGTCTCTGTATAAATCACAGTTTACCACTCGGGGGGCTGATACAGAAACAGTTCCATCATCAGTTTCTTCTTCAAAGACAGACTGCAGCAGCTGTCTTAAAACGGGGGTCTTTCATCAAGGAAAGCAAGAATCTTTCACTATTCTGGTCTCCCACAGGTCACATTTATGTAAAGGACACAACCAGGAAAAAAAAGTAGAAATTCAGAAAGGGATTAATTTGGATTTTTATTTCTTAAATTTAAAAATCTCTATCAGAGTGGAAGTTAAACTCAGCCAACTATCATAAAGTCCTTTTTATCGATTATGGAAGAAAAACTTTCAACCCATGCCTTTCTAGCTTATCCAGAATGTTACTGAGTTTTGGCTGTAGCAGTGTAAGCTGAGAGGAAAATTGCATATTCTACAGACTGGAAGGGGGGAAAAAAAAAAGGCCTTTCAAATAGAACAGAACTGAAACATCCACTGATTGCAGTTTTGTTGGTACAGCATGGGGAGTCATGAAGTGTTGTAAACTCACAATGCTTTGTCAGCATCAGCAGCATAATCCACATCTCCTTGAGACCAAAAGGCAGAGGCAGCAGACTGCCAGGAACATGGCTTTCCCTTTCAATTCCCAAGTTGTATTCAGTATGGCCAGCAGTTTTGGGGCAGTTTCATCTCCAGCTAGAGTGTCTTAGAGCTAGATCAAGCTTCCCATGTAACCCAGGAGCCACAAGAGTGAGGTCAGCTCTGGAAGGATCATCCTGCCTCTGCTGCATGCAGACCCAGGCTGGGTTTTATAAACCTACGTATTCAAACACTGGCTGAGGGATAGCAGAGCTGCATTTCCTTTTGAAAAATGCTTTCAAATGAAAGCATTATTTACTTCCTCCAAAGGTTTGATACTGCATCTACATTTGTCTGCATTTTTGTTGTTTAAGGACAAGTTTTGTTCGAACTGAGCTGTGTTTTCCCTTCCTCAAGCTCTGTGGCAGGAAGATTCCAGAGGCTGCAGGAGCATACTTCCTTGTGCAGGGAAATAAAATGGGTTGCCAAAAGAGGAACAATGACACTGAGATCAGTCCTACCCATAAGGCAAATAAAGAATAGGTGACCCATCTGAAAAGCAGCTAATGTAAGAATTTATCAGAGCTATCACCTACTTCTTATTCATTATCAAAAAAGGATTCATCATGTCACCATGCCTAAAAATCAGAGCTCAGCCCAGAGCAGCATGCATCAGGAAAACCTGAGCTGTGAATCCTGTCTCCATGTTCTAACTTTTTTGCTTTGCTCTTTATCCTGTCTTGCTTAATATGCATTTACATTAAATCAAACTAGAAGTGTATTTAGGACTTAGTCTTCCCATTGCTAGTAATTCAAATTTGTATTTGCAAAATGCCCTGTACTTAATGAGGAAAGGAGCGGGAGGTTGCAGACTGTAGATTGTAGAGAATGCTGTATTATTTTTATAAATGGTTTATTAAAAAAAGCACTACATCTAGGTTCTAAATTTATTACCTTTCCTAAGGTAGCTTAATTTTATATCTACTTCCTAAACTGTTCAAGGTGTGTTTCTGCACTAGTGAGTTTGCAGTGTAACAATGTCCATTCTGCCATGTCACGCTTGGATCAAACACCAAACTCTTTGCAGACAGTGCATTTTCACAGAGGCAAATGGTGCTTCAGAGTCCTCTTTGCAAGCTGGCCACACTACATACTTCTAGTAGCAAAGTGCTCTTCGACTCTGCAGCTGAAGAAGTATTTAAGCATCTCCTTTTAATACTTGCTTATGTTTCCTTCTTGTTACATTATCATTCAGAGAAAGCATGTTGAGCCAAATTAATGTGGAAGGTATTGAAAGTATATGCAAAATAAACATTGAAAGAAAACTGTTCAAAAGCAGAATATTTAGTAATTAATTGAAAACTATGATTTTGCATTTTGGATTACCTCAATAGGATGGAGGTATTTGGCTTTTGTGTTTGTATTTTTTGTATTTGGCTTTTTTTTAAAATTGGTTTTCAGGTTTTTGTTTTCTCAGTGGTAGATATTTGATCTCACCCCTACATTGTCTGCTTCTGGTGTGATTTCCTTGTTTAATTTAGAACCAAAATTTGCAGAACTACAAAACATTCTTACAGAAGCAGTAAACGCTAATAAATTAGCAGTGATGTTATAAGAAATTTTGAACATAATGCCTCAGTACTTAATGGCTATGCATATAAAATGACTGGGAATGTTGAGAAGTAAGCTTTATTTTAAAAATATAGTATCTTTATTCTCAGGTCCTTTTTGCAGAGTTCTGTGAATTGAAAACAGAAAATGAAAGTCTACTCTAAATTATAATAATGAAACCAAAGAAAGGAAGAAAGATGAAAAGGCAAAAGGCTTAACTAAAAAATCTTGGCATAATAGGAGTTAAACAGTGTAAGACTAGAAGGAATTCTTTCCTCTGTAACCTAAAAGCTGTATAGTAAGAATAAGAGAGATGTTCCATGGAATATAATGTCAGAATAATGAATGAAAACAACCGTTGCTACTTGAACAATTTGAAAACATCTTCATTACATTTTTCATTAGTGCAATTGACTTATGATTACAAAAGCACTTCCTAAAGCAACAATAATATTTTTTTCTTATATGAAACCGCAGAATTAAGAAGGTGGTACATTTGATGTACACTGCCATTCCATTTGACAACATCTCTTACTTACAGTTCAAAAATAAACTCAGGCAAAATGATATGTACAAGATACATGTGTTAAGCATTAGAAGTTCTTTACAGTTAAATAGATGAGAATTGTTCAACATGTTTGACTTCACCTGCAATAAATATTTCCATTTGTCTCTGTAAGATTACTGTAACAAGGAAAGCAAACAATTTGTTGACGTTTCCATAGTGTTGCAGCTCTACATCACTACTCCTAAGTCTTACCCAAATGGAAATTAAAAAAGCCGTTTTCTACAACAGTAGCAAAACTTAAAGGCAAGGAAGAACACTCTGTCCACTCATTTGTTGGTACAAACATCTTCTGGAACTGTTTTTCTGTTTTTAAAGAAAAAAAAAAAAAAACAACAACACAAAAATTCTGTAATTAACTTCTCTTTCTGTCCAAAAGTGTTTTGACTAATCAAGACAATACTGGGTTATGGCTGAATCAGCACTTTACAATCAGAGGTGGAAGAAGCAACAATTATATAAAGACTAAACCCAGTAATTTTTAATCTGTAATTTTTAATAACCTTGTTTCTCCTCATGTCAGTCTTATCAAGAATGAGGAAAGACACAGCATTATGGACTGAAGAGAGATGCTAGAGGTGATGTCTCCAAACAGGAGATCCTGTTCAATTATTCTTAATGTGGAGATGCAAGAAGAGCATCCCTGTGAAAGCAGTAAGTTCTCTGTGGAGTGAAAAGGATCTGTTCTGAATTAATTTGGTGTTTTTCTACCTTCTCTCCCAAGCTTAACTAGGGTAATGGTTCTTTCTTTTTTAATTTGCTATGTGTCTCCTTACATGTCCAGAATCTCTTTCTTCCTTTCTGTGTATTAAACAGGCAGTCTTTCCCAATTCAAATAACTATATCCTAAAATACTTTCTTAACTAATTTTCCTATTTTTTAATACCTCAGTAGAGATGAAATGGTGTGACCTCACACTACTGCCACTTGTTTTCGGCCAACACCTTCCAGGCAGAATGCAGCACTGCTACAGATTAGCACTAATTTATGGCAAACTAGTGGTGCTGTAGAAAGGGCTCTAATGAGGAACTTTTTTACACTTTATGACTTTACTAGCCTTTTTATCTCATGTGGAAATGGACTGTACTTTAGTAAGCCATCTTCACTCGAAGTATGCAATGAAATATTGATTTTCTTAAGATATGTACACGCCATGTATCTTAACACTGTTAGAAGCTATGGTGTCTACACAGGTACAAGCAATAGTTGATACCTCTGTCTCAGTCTTCCATGAAAAATGCAGTTTTTCCAAGCAGAAAAGACTGCAGAATCAGTGTGTCAACATCACATTACACAATCTATCTGCGTGGCCCACGATGCTCATTTGCATAGTTGCAGCATAGTAGGCTTTTAGGACCTCAAACACCCAGTCAAAGTAGAAAAAAATACAAAAAATATATTAGCCTCTTTGAGCATGCTAAAGAAATATGGGGCATCTGAATACATAAAACAAAGATCCTATTAAGATCCTATTTGAAGGCAAGTAAATGCCACATATCTGACTTAGAAAGGGAGAAGATGGCTGTAAGTTTCACAATTCAATTTTTTTCTGGCTCTGAATGCTTATTGGCAGTTACAATAATGTTTTGCAGGGATTAAGCAGGAACTATAGCCAAAAATTATTAAAATAATTGGAGTGTAACTTGATATTTGCCTTTTGTATTAGTGCAGCAGCTCAGAGCACTGATTATGTGGTAGGTAGAATAAATACATTTGGTATAAATCTTGTCAGTTTCAAGGTTTGCCATGCAGGGGAAAGGAGGAAAAAGATTGTGATGGAAAGGCTAAATAAGCCTTTTTACAGCATTTTTAATAATTGTGGCTTAATTGCATTGGTTGCTTGCATCCTCTTTCATGCACATTGGAAATGTTGTTCTCATATCTCTGGGAAGAACAGTAGGTTTTCATAATCAAAAAGCAATACCCAGTCATCCTATAACACTAATTTTGTGTAACCACATAAAGAAAAACAACCAAACAAACAAAACGAAAAAACCCAAAAAAACCCAGAAAAAAAGGTTAAGTTCCATGTAGTTAAATGTGAGCAGAAAGAGGCAGGAAGTCTTAAGTCTGCAAAGCAAATTTGAGTACCAAAAGAGAGACTTTTACAGCTTCTTGACTCATGACATGAATATTTTCAGTTTTGTGATAAATATCACATGATTTAAATCAGCTTTTAGTCTCACAATGTATCTCCCTATATAATATATATTCCTGTAAAGGATATATAACATAGACATAATAGTTGAAAGATTGTGAGAATCATGCTATCATGAAAATACTGTTTCAAACCAGTTCCCATCATTAGGAACTGTTTCTAGATCATGAAAATTTAATCCTGGTCCTTAATCACACATGTTTCAGTATTTTGCTATTTGAACATAAAAACCAGATTTTTCATTGCAGTTCCACGTTCTGCAGTCTACAGGTGAATTTTTAGTATTGTTGATTATGTCTGATAATGGTGTCTAAAGTGTAGAATTTTGTCCTTGTTCAGGACCAATTTGGTGGGTGTATGTATTTATGTGCCTGATGCAGGCTATTTGTTGCCCAAAGTTGTCATCAGTAAGTTAATATTTCACCATTTTAAGTACCCAAGTGGGAATTATGAAAGGATGTGTGACTTTTCAGAATGCAGATTGTAGCTGGCTTAATTCTGGATTCCCATGTCTCATGTGGACCAAATAAAAGCAAATTGAAATTAAACAGCCAAATGCTGAAATGTATTTTGAAGTTAGAGGTCTGGAAGCTCAAAACCAAAACCAAACCAGCTATCAGTCCTTGAAAAAAAATGCTAGAATGCAAACAATTTTGCTCAGCAGACTTTTGTTTGCTTGGTTTCAGTGTTTACTGAAAGAAGGAAAAGAATGTGCAGAGAGCTTATCTAGTACTTCACAGGTTTTTTTAGCCTATGACACTATGACATGTATTTCTGTCTTGGTGTGTTTTGGGGGGTTTTTTGGGGTGTTTTTATGTGTTTATTTAATGTTTTGGGTGTTTTATGCAATTTTGGTTAAAATCAGATATTCAGCTAATTTTAAAAGACAAAAAGGGAAAAACACTATCTAGAAATGTAGTAATTTTGGTGGTGGAGAATTATACAAAAATCTTCTTCTCTGAGAGAAAGTAAACGTTATATCTAACTTTGGACCTCAGCAACTTGCTTAAGTAATGTGATCCAGTAGTTTACTATTATTAAAGAATACTTTCCAGTTTCTAAACTAGATTTCATGTGTTGTGAATTAATCCATGTTCTTTATTTTATAAACTTACTCATGAGCAATACTTCATAATAATCTGCCAATAGGGGTTATTTCTGAAAGCATATTTCTGTAGGAGAATAGTTTGTAAGGCTAATGCAGAAGGCAATCTTTCCCAATGAACTGCAGCTTACTGATTGCTGAGGGGTGGAAACAGCCTGTCCAGTGAGGATGTTAAAAAAGTGTGGGTTAGCTGGCCACCAGCTGGAGTACCAGAGCCTGCTGCAGTTTGAGGTGGAGTTTGCTGGCTGTGCTGGAAGGGACCTGTGGTTGTGTGAGGGATGAGATGAGATTTTGTGTGAGGGACAGACAGGGCAAGGTGGCCGGGTAAGGGATAGGTTTGGGTTTAGCTGATCATGAAGAAGGATGAAGGAAATGCACAGAGGGAAGAGAAGGTGCCAGAGCTGTGTGGAGCTGCCTGAGAGAAGGCACAAAAAGTTTTTAATAAAGGACTGGTGATGGTGCCAGTCATGTCTGTCTTGACATAATTACTACATTTTTCTGTATTCATTGTCAAAGTTTCTGTTTCTAAACTAATCTTCTCTTAAATTTTATTCAAGTTTTCTAAAATCTTTGCTTTTAAATAACTTTTTATAGGCTTTCTCCAGTTTTTCTTAAAATGAGGAAAGACTGGATGCAGTGTTCTATTTCCAGCTCATCAATGTCAAATACGAAAT
This sequence comes from Oenanthe melanoleuca, assembly GCF_029582105.1. Classification (NCBI taxonomy): domain Eukaryota; kingdom Metazoa; phylum Chordata; class Aves; order Passeriformes; family Muscicapidae; genus Oenanthe; species Oenanthe melanoleuca. Next base: position 25,494,362 of record NC_079362.1, read on the forward strand.
ATACTAATGTATTTCTTTTTAAATCATGCTCTTGTTTGTACATCTCAGAGTGAAATCTCTCTTCCTTGCAACAATGTATTTCCATAACTCCTGGTAGTATCCTACAACCTTATGTTCAGGATTTCTGGTTTTTTATTTGCACATTTGATTATGATCTTACTTTTCCAAGAATCACAGTCACTTGTCACTTTTTGAGGTTTATCTTGCTGGTAAGTCTTCCTGTTCTGAAAAGATAATTTTGTGTTCTGCCCTTAAACAAATGCTTTTTATCATTCTGCTTGCAGAATTCCAGAGTTCTAATTCACTCTGTTGCATCTTCTAAAGCATGGACAGAAATACTATCGTGACCCTAAAAGTTATACTCCAGTAAGTCCTTATTTTATAGAGCGCTTCATTTGGTTCTATCTCTAAGTACTCTGTAGATACACTTTTGTATACCCTTTTTACAGTAATTTAACTAACACTGTGTTTCATTTTTATCCTATGAGAAATGCAATGCAAGTTGGCAATGAACATTTTAAAATCAATGTATTCTACTTCTCTGCCTTATGTGGATGTGGCATGCTGATTGTAGAAGAAAATAGGATTTGTCCAAAATTTTGTTACTCAAAAATCTATATTTCTTACTGCCTTAATTTGGGGTGCTTCTTTTGAACTAAGGAGCAGAAATAAGACTCTCCTTTTCTTGAATCTCTGCTAAAACAATAATAATAAAAATTAGCACCTTTATACCAGTTCTGCAGGGCATATATTTATTACCTAAAGACCAAGTTGCTGTAATTTTGTTATATATTTTGTTCCACTAAGTCGTAAGACAGTGCAGTACCTTCCTATTAGTTTGAATAACTTTTTAGGTATTTACAGCTACATGATCTTTTATGATTTAGATTTGCTGATGACTCATCTTGAGCAGAATCAAAGTAGTACAGAGCTATGCATAGTACTCCTGATGCAAAAACTGAGCTGCATAGGCAGAAGAAACAAAACCTCCAGCATTTAAATACAAGAAAACTAGGCCAGCATCAGTGAAAGACCATTGTGTCCATCACAAGTGAGTAATTCTGACATAAAAAAGACTAAAAAGTAATTTAGATACTTTTAATCTTGATAGCTCAAAGAAAGATCTTGATGATGCAAGTAACATGAGGGAAGACCGTTTTGAAAGTGAGATTTGGTTTTCCTATCTAGTAATTGCAAGAAATAACTGGCTAATTCTACATATTTTGACTATTAAGCCACTTTATAAAAATATTGCAACATGCAACATATAAATGTAAAGGAAAAGTATGAAGAACTGTGTAAAGTTATGTGGCAAGCATGGAGTAGACATAAAAAAGAGGTAACTGCCTGTAGTATATTGCTATGAAAAAAAGCATTTTTAATATCTCTTCTGAAGAGCATGTGAACAGTTGTTTACTCACGGTGTTTGAGCAGTCATAGCGGGCGTGTGTTGTAAAAAGATAAACTTTATTTGTAGAAGGAAGGAGATAAACTAGTTTCATACACTTTCTGAAATCCTGCCCTCATATGTTAGTGCAGAACACAAAGTGTACTTTGCTGAATCATTATTATCAGCTGGAGTCATCTTGAATGAAACAAAGAATTGAAGTTGATACTTAAAATTATTTGGAATATATTTAAGTACTTTCTTTATGAGGTTGAAAAAATTCTGTCTTACTTTTGTGATCTGATTATCTGAAAATGATGTAATTACACATTATACAAACACTTTGGAATTCATAAGGACTTTTTCAGTAAAATAATGGTAGCAACAGCTACTCTATTCTTCACTGTGCTGTCAGCAGGAAAAATGCTGGCATACTAAAAAAGCTATTTTGAGTAATACATGCTTTCCACCTCAACAAATGAAAACAGACACAGGTTCTTGAAAAAAAGTAAAATCCATCTTTTAAGTCAATATTCCTGTAGCTTTAATACCACAAGAAGATATGCTCATTACAATTACTTTATAACCATACATCTTTTTCTTGGAGAAAGTTATTGTTATGGTTGAAGTTTAATCTAACTGAATTGACGGTATGTGGGATGATTCACTGGAGAACTTAAAAAGAACTTGTTATTTTGAGATAAGAAGCAGCATTAAAAATATTGATTGCATTTTTGCTTTTCATTGTCTCTTTTACACAAGGTTATTTCTCCTCACATTTACACAGTGTTTTGCTGGCAAGGATATCAATCACTTCAGGTTCTGTTTACGTATTCCCCTCAAATTAAAAGGCACAAGGGCAAATTGCTACAGTTGAGTTCTCTGGCTTGTGAATTTTATCAAAACGACCTGCCTTCTTGTTAACTCTGAAATGCATCTCAGAAACCGAGTATTTTTCTGATTCAGGGACAGCCTTTTGGCAATAACTTGTGTGTGCTGAAGCTGCACAGTGGATCTAAGTTGCTGAACAGGTTTGATGTTATCCGCGTGTGCCTTGTGCTTTCTCACATCACACTCTGGTTTTGCTCTCTGCCACATCGTTAGAAAAGCCCCCAGATCTCAGGGACAAGCAAAAAAGCAAGTGTGCCAAAGATGCTTCCCTTCTCCCCTGATTCTGCCTTTCTTCTTGGCTCTGAGAAAGCTTACTGTCTTAATATATTAAATAAATTACTCATCTTCTGGGTCCTTGTGGCTTCTTTCTTGCTAGCTCCTGCTATCAGATATAGTGACAGGCTAAGGCCAAATATATGTGGTTAGATTATCAAAGGATAAAAGTAGTCTTGCCTCTCTGCCCTCCATTTAGCAAGTTTGAGTGGTAAATCTTTAGGTTTCTGTTCAGGTTTCTCTTGGCTTAAGAGCCTTGTCTTTCATTAAGAAATAGTTAATCTTAACTTAATTTATTATTCAAATAAGATGGAAAGGTAGCCTTAGAGGCCAAAATTAGATAACTTAATGGCATACAAGCCTATAAAGTTACTCTGGCCCTTCAAGAACCAATCTCAAGGAATTAAGTGCATGTAACAAACTCTTACTTAGAAAATAATGCTCTGTGACCTTAGGTTATATACTCCGATTATATTCTTTTTAATTGCATTTTCTACAAAGCTTTTTTAGAAAAATAGAGATCAAAGGTAAGCCATACTCTGTCTAGAGTACTTCTGCTGGAAAAAAGTGGAGCTATAATATTTTAATCTGATGCTGTTAATTAAACTAAAAACATAGTTGGAAACAGAATTCTTTTTCTCCTATAGAATATAGTAGTTTGTGTACCATGGCTCATTTTTTTTCAAGTGAATAATTCCAAAGGTCATTACAGATTCTTTTTGCAGCAGTAGTTAATTTTTGCTTAGCTGTGCTCACAAACACATGCTTATATTGTCTGCTACAGAATTGATCTTGTGTGCTTTCATGTGAGCTTGACTGTTGTGTATTAAAAATCACAGTGCAGTTCCTTCTCCTGCAGAGGAAATGGGGAATTGGAAATAAGCTGCTACAGTTTCAAAGGGGAAGTGTTTTGTCCTTTGTAAAGAACTTGACAGCCAAATGAATGGTTTGTTCTGGGACTCAGAGATATGTCACAACAGCAAAACAGACAAGGAATCCCCACCCCAGTTTGGTACTGTTGGGACAGCAGTTTGGGATCGGGATTTTTTAAGGTATTTTTATTAAAGCAGCATCAGGTAAGAGTATTTCTTTTTGCTGAAAAGATCCTAATGACAGTTTACTTCACTGGATTATCAGCAACATGCTGGCTGCTGTGCCATCTGAATTTCAATTTCTTAATTTACAGCACAGATAAAACAGAAGAGAGCTCGATCTCTGCTGCTCTCTACACTGGGCTGGTCTTATCAAGCATGAAGTTTGGCGCATTGCAAAGCTATTCAAGTCATTATCTGTTGAGGACCTCTTGAGCCATCTCTATCTCTGCAGTGTGCTGATAAGACAGCTGTTTCTGTAGCTGCAGTGTCTCTTTGGGCCTCAGTCTTCTTTCCATGCAAACTGCAGCTTTGTCACTGTGCCCTGATGCTGTCACTTTCTCTGTTGTGCAGTAATTTGATCCAAGCACAAAAGAGGTTGATGGCAGCAACTGACTGGCAAGTGACACAGTCTTATTTTACAATTAGATGTGCATTTCACACCACTGGAAATACAAATCCTCAATAAAAGAAACTACCTCAGCTGTGGTGCAGCAGCAATCTGCCTTTTCCTGGTCACAGTAGGAAACAAGTAAATATATTATAGTTTAGGTAAATAGACAACTTCTTCCAGGTATTTTTCCCAGATGAAGATTCCACAGTTGCCTGTAGAAAACCTGAGGAGTTGTGGTTACCTTTTGTAGAGATACCTTAGAGGGGGGAAAAAAAAGTGAAACACCCTTCTTTCCTTTCCCCACTTAAATGGTAACCTCTCTTTGACAATAGTTTTTTAGTAACATTCAGTCGTTTCTGTGTAATAGAATAGAAAATGATACAGTAGTCTCAGTTGCAGTGTTCATAGTACTGTAGTTTTTTACAATGTCTGTATCTTATGTTCGGAGAAGTAGGTAAAACAATCCCGCATTAGGACTGAAGGCCATGCAAGTATGTGTTGTCTCAGGAAGCGTGTGTCCCAAGACTTGGTGTGAAACCCTCATGCCTGTCACCGTTTGTTTGTGAAAGCAATGGGAGCAAACCTAGGTTACCCCCGGGAAAGAGCCTGCAGAGTCCCGGGGTTCAGTAACACACAGGCACAACGCGCCCATCCATATGACGACATCCGAGCACCAGGAGCCGTCTGTCCGGAGTGCTGGAGAGGGGTGCCAGCCCCGCGGGTGTCGTGGGGTGTGGGGGTGGGAGGGGCCGCTCCGGTTCCCCGTTCCCGGTTCCCGTTCCCGGTTCCCGGTTCCCGGGGCGCTGTCCGTGGTGCTGAGCCGTGCCCGCCCCGCCCGTGGGCAGCAGGCGCGCTTCCTCCGTTGCTCGCTTGCTTATTTTTTCACTTTCACTAACAGAAAAAAAAAAAAAAAAAAAAAAAAAAAAAAAAAAAAAAAAAAAAAAATCCCCTCTGTGCTAGCTATTTTTTACTCTCATTCGCTGACCGCTCAGTCCTGCCCAGAGGATCCAAGAGGGTTCAGCACGCCTGAACAACAACCAGTGCCCTTCCTCCCTGCTACAGTCTTCCATGTCCAACGTCTGTTTAATAACCCGTACACGTTTTAGCTAAAGGCTGTGTCCAGACAACCAGCTACCGCTAATCATAAAGACTTCTTTTCAGACATACTACCTAAGCAAAGGGGAACTTCACAGGAAAGCACGTTTTTCCTGAGAGAACGGAAAATTTGGCTTTCTTTCTCCTGCCATACCTGGAATAAAGGGCCTCTGAATACACATCAGAGATGAGAAAGGCCGATGACAGGGCAATTCGCTAAAACAGCTATTTTCTGCCTAATTTCATTTTAGCACTGTGTATTGACAAACATGACAGATGTGAGTACATTATTGGTAGAGATATTAAGCCTCGAAAGAAAATGCATAAAGTTGGGATTTTTTCTTTAAAAGCTGGTCACTAATTATAGCTGGAAGATTGATCCTTTTGGGAGGGGAGTGTTGTGGGGAGAAGACAGAATCAGGAGTCCTAAATATTAGACCTGACAGTGAAGCTGCTGAGAGCAGAGTCCTTTAATTTCCTGAAACTTCAGAAAAACACTATTCTGATTTCCAACAGAATACATTCTGCATTTTGGAATCCACTTTAAACAGAGTTTCTTTAGTTCTAAAAACAGGCGTATATTTACACCATTTTAAAATTTGTTTTGCAGGGAGTGAGGGGAGGAGGGAGGTGCCTGACATATTTGGCATGAATGCATCAGACTGCTTAAGAAATTGTCTAAACATATTTTTTATTGTCTCTCTTTCTCTCTTTTTATACATTGACGATGTTCTCCTAAGGAACACCTTTTTTTCTCTTTTTTTTCTTTTTTTATCTTTTTATTTGGCTTAAATACATGAAGCGAGAAAGTAATAAGCAACTAAATCTAGTAATTCTGAAGACAAACATTGTGCACAGTTTTTATACATGTTTTCTACTTGGTAGAACAAAACAATAATTTTAATATTTTATTTCAGAGGTGTACAAATATATGACTTGTTGATAAATGCTCCTATAGAATAAAAAACTTGAGCAGATTAGTTTTGGTATCATTAGGAGACTTTCGGTAGCATTTTTGCTGTACCAAAAGGTAAAATTTACCATAATTAAACAAGTCTGAGCCTCAGACATAAGCTGAAAAAGTGTAAACCTTTCTGAATACTTACGCTGCCAAAAGCACATTTATTTATACATACATCCACCAACTGTGTCTGAATAGACATCACTTCATGTAGGAATTCTGTATAAACAGCTTTGAGAAAGTAGCCACCCCCACCCCGTTCTTTATTCAGTCCTTGGAACCAGAAGTTTGGTACTTGTTCCACTAGGGAGTTACCTTCCTTTTCGGAATGATGCTCATTTAAAAGTCTGGTGATACATTGTTGATGATCAGATTGTGTGTTCTAGAGAAAACATTGGATGCATTAAGCATAGAACTAATTGTGTAAAATGTAAAATCAGTCCCTGTATAATTCTCAGTTGTTGTCACAGTGGTAGGATAGGGAGATCATAAGAAATAAATGACACACAATTCATTGTATTAATAATTTATAAACAGGCAGGGACACTCTCATTGAAACGCTATGTCTCCATTTGTGCTTCTATTTTTATGCTTTGCTACACACAAATGCCAGAATATTCTAATAAAGCATTTGCTTTCAGCAGGGTATAAGTGCTTTGCTATTGGAAATACATAACACACACTTGTGTTACACAAGAAAAGACACATCGAGGAAGCACTTCTGATTCTGAAAAGAAGTGATGAAGTGCAGTGAAGGTCAAACCGTACAGAGAGGGAAAGGCACGCTTCAGAATACCATGCGGGATTGTTCCGTATAACACCTCTTTTCTTTGCAAACATTTGTTTGCTCTGCAAGATGGGAATTGACTACATCACGAATAAAAGCTTGCTTCTTCCTTTCCTTCCTCTCGGAATGTTTGTTACAAGTATTTTTAAAATATCGTTATTTAACGCACGTTCTTATATCCACTCCCAGAAGGGCAAATGGCAAGAGCAGTCCCTGGCGGATAACAACAAGCTTGGCACAAGTGCGGAAAGAACTAGGCGGGGTGGGGACATAAAAAAAAAATTAAAAAAAAATAAAAAAAAAAAATAAAAAAAAAAAGGAACAAAACCGAAAAAGCCGAAACAAAGCAAAAAAAAAAAAAAAAAAAAAAAAAAAAAAAAAAAAAAAAAAAAGCTGCTTGCGAAGGAATGGTGGCCCCGCGAGCCGGCCGCCCCGGGCGTGCCGTGCTGCACCGCCCCGCTCCCAACGTGGCTGCGCGGGCCGGCAGCGCCGGCCATCCCTGCGGAGCGCCGGCCATCCCTGCGGAGCGCCGGCCATCCCTGCGGAGCGCCGGCCATCCCTGTGGAGCGCCGGCCATCCCTGCGGAGCCGCGGCCATCCCTGCGGAGCGCCGGCCATCCCTGCGGAGCGCCGGCCATCCCTGCGGAGCCGCGGCCATCCCTGCGGAGCGCCGGCCATCCCTGCGGAGCGCCGGCCATCCCTGCGGAGCCGCTCCCGCCGGGGCCGCCCGCCCCCGGGCCCGCCCGCCCGCGCGCGCCGAGGCGGCCCCGCGCGGCGCAGCGCAGCGCACGCTGCAGCGCGGCGCCATGCGCCCTGCCGGAGTGGCGGCCCGCGCGGCCAATGGGCGGCCGCCGCCTCGCCGGGGGCGGGGCCAGTGGGCGGCGGCCGGGCCAATGTGGGCGCGCGGCGCCGCCAGCAGCCTGCGTTGCGCCGGGGTGCGGGGACGCTGCCGCGCGTGGCGCCGGGGTAGGCGTGGGGCGGCTGCCGCGCGGGGTACGGGCGCGGACAGACGGACGCGGGACGGGACGCGGCCGACTCTGGACGGACACACGCCCCCCACCGCGCCCCCGCGGCCGCGCCGCCGGGCGCGGTACGCAGACGCACGCACCCCGGCGCGGCGGGGCGGCGGGCAGGAGCCGGGCGGCGGGGCTGCTATAAATCTGCGGAGCGGTCCGCCTCCCTGCGAGGCACGGCGCGGCACCGCACCGCACGGCGTCCCCCCTACCCCCCCGCGACCCCCCGCGCACTCCGCGATGCTGCAGTTGGCTCGGGTGGCGAGCCGCTAGGAAGTGACCAGCAGGGAGGAAGGGAGAGAGAGAGAGAGAGCGTCTTTAAAATCGCCCTTCCATCCTTCTTTTCTTTGTTCCTTCATTTCTCCCTCCCCTCTTTTTGTTCCATTGGGTTGCGAAAGGAGGGTCGTCCTGTCACTCTCTGCCTTTTGAGTTCTGCCGTTTTCATTTTTAATTTTTTTTTTTTTTTAATTTTTCCTCTAGTGTCGGACTGTTGGGGGTGGGGGAGGGAAAGGATTTTTTTGTTTTTGTTTTGTTTTTTTGTTTGCTCCTTTTTATAACTGTCAGCAATTTAGCTCTTGTCTGTTGTCTTGAGAGAATTATCCATCTGCCTCTTACTCCTTTTCTGGAGAACTGCACCGTTACTTTTTTTTTTTTTTTACTTTTTTTTTTTTTTTTTAAATAAGCCGACGCGAGGAAGGTAAGTTATGGCTTGATTCTTTCCATTATTGTACGTGTGCGATCGGGTGCACGCGATCCGTTCCAGAGGTGCATGCCTTGCGGAATCGTGCTGATCACCTGCGTTTGCTCCGTGTCGGCGCGGATCGTGCCGGCGGCAGTCCGGGGCTGTGGCAGCGTGCCCGCCCAGCTGAGTTGCTGCAAGTGTTCGCAGCGTGGGGAGGGCAGCCGCTGAAACCGGGGGACCGCACCGCGCCCACGCAGGACGGCGTGCGCATCCCTACCTGGGCCGGCCCAGCCGCAAAGTTCCCGGCGTGACCGCGCCCGTCCAGCTCCGGATACGTCTCCTTGCGGGGAGTATCCGAGGGGACGGACCCGCACCGCGCGGGTGGAAGGAGACGGTATCACTTTGAGGAGATAAACTCGCGTTTCCAGATTAGCCGGGATAAGGCTCTCCGTGCCTAATGGCATTAGCCGCACGGCGTTCCGTGGCTCCCTGCGGGGCTGGGAGGCGACTGCGTGCCACGGCGCACAAAGACGCGGCCGGCCGTATTGTCAGCGGGTGCGGTGGGCGGGCGGGGGGTCAGGAGAGCCGCTGAGCTTTCCCGGACAGAAGTCTGTTACCATCGGGCGGGGTGGACCCGTGTCTTTTCGTGGGGATGAGTAACCCGCCGCGGGAGGGGACCCGTCCCTTTGTTCGGGGCGTCGGGGCACTGCGCGGCGGTGCACGGGCAGCGTGGGCGGGGCGGCCCCGATCTCTGTCCGTGGTCCTACCGGGGCGGCGGGGGATGCGGACAGCGGCCACCGGTGTGCGCGGGGAAAGTTTGCATCCGGCAGCCGCGGCAGCGAATCTGGCGGGGCTCCGGGCAAAGGGACGGACGGGGCGTCCCATCCTCGGGCGCATCTCCCGTCCTCTCGCCCTCCGTCCCCGCGGCGGTGGGAGGGTCTGGGCAGGAGGAGGAGGCGGCGATGGTAAATGCTGGCGCTGCAGCTTGTGCTACCGGCAAAGACCCCGAGCACTGCCATTGTTGTTTAATTTGTGCTGCTGCCAGCACGTCACACATCTATTTCACGTACGAAAATAATTAATGTGATATCTATATGAGCGAGGCAAATGGATAGTTAAACATCAAGTCGTTTCCGAGGACCGGCTGTGAGTCGGTGTGTTTTGACTAGTCGTTGGAGCGCTGGGAGGGCGGGGGACACACCAAGCCATGCACTGCCGCGGGGACGGGACCCCGCCGCCCCTCTACCAATGACACCCCTGTGACACCGCTGGAGCAGGAAACGGGACGGCGCTGCCGGAGCGGCTAAAGCCCATCGCGGGGGGCACGGAGCGCTCGCTATCGCTGCGCCCCTTCGGGCGGGCGGCGTGGGGGCTCGTCCGCCCCGCCGAGCCGTTTCCGGAGAGGAGGCAGCGTTCAGCCTCCGGGGCTCGACACTTTGCGGGGAAAGATGGCCAGCCGGGGAGCCTTAGGGAGATGAGCAAGCACTGTGGTGCCCTATCTCTGACCCCACCGGGGACGGGAAGGCAAGCTCCCGCCCCATCCTGATCAGCAGGACCTGCCATGCTCTCCCCGCCGCTCGAAGGTGCTCGGCGGCGGCCGCCCAGTAGGGCCCGCCCGGCCTTGGCTCCGCCAAGTGCCCGCATTCCCGGGGGCGCGGCCCCGCGGGCACGGGGCTTCTTGAGTGGCCGCCGGCAGCGTCACTCAGGCGGTGCCCACGGGGGCGGGCTGTGGGGGCCTTTATCTGCCCGTCACCGGACCTCCCCTCTGCTGGCGGCAGGGCGAGTGCGCGCCAGTGGGGTGGAGGGAGCGGTGAAGCCATCAGGTGAGGCGGTTGCGGGGTGCTGCGCCGCTCCCTCGGGCAGCGGACACCTTTCCCCCGCCCTGCTCCCAGCCTCAGACGGCAGCAGCAGTAACCACGCTCTGCCAAACTCGCCGCCCCTGCAGGACAGCGAGCAGCCGAGCTGCCGGTCCCGGGCTGCTGCAAGAAGGGCGGGTCGAGGGTCTGGGAGCGGACACGGGGCTTGCGGGGAGCCATGCGGTGTTGGCGGAGGCGCGCCGGGGCGGATTGGCCCCGGAGCAGGAGTGGAGGCGAGCTGGAGCCGGAGCGGGGCTGTAGCCCGCGCGGGCAGCACGGCGGGAAGGCGGGGCGGCCTGGGCGAGGCGCCGCCGGCGCATGGTGGGGGTACCCCCCACCAAAGGGTAAAGGAAAATCAAGGCGTGTGCGGAGACCTTCACCGGCCGCTACTGCTGTAAGTGACCGGTGGCTTTCCGCCGGTATCGGCTTGTTGCGGTCTAGGGTCAAAACTCCAACTTGGTGGTCGGTCAAGAGGGGTTTCTTTTTTTTCTGCGAACGGTCACTTCATTCCCTTCCCGCTGTCTCGTAGTAGATGACTTTAATCACTTCTTGCTTTAATCGCTGGGTTTTTCTGACTGTTTCCTTTGCCCCGCTCCCCCCCCCCCCCCCCTTTTAGTGGGATAGTAACTAGTCTGTTAAACACTTGTCCTCCGGACAAAGCACTGTTCAATAAACTCCTTGTCTAATCAGGAGCATCTCTCTGAATGACTTTCACCCCACCTATCTCCCTGGCCTGGCCCTTCCGCTCGAGCGTCGCCCCCGTTGTCCCCGCAAGCAGCACCTTTCCTTTCCATCTTGTTCGCGTCTGCCCGCTCTAACCGGAGCGCTCTTGCCCCCCGCGCTGCACCTGCCGCCCCCCGAGCGCGCCGTCCGGCCCGGCGCAGCGGCGGGGAGCAGAGGGCCGCGGCTGGAAGGCGCGGGGCGGTGGCTGCCCGCCGAGGGCTGCCCGCCGCACCTGCGGGGCGCAGGGAGCCGAGCCGCGCCCGCGGGCGGGGCTGCGTGGCCGGCAGCAGCGCTCCCTCCTTTCCCGATGGAAAAGGTGCGGCGGCCCTGGCGGAGCACCCGGTCCTGCCCGGTGCCGGCCTTCCCCCCCGCGCACCGGGGCAGGCGGTGCGGAGGGTCCCGCCCTGCGAGTGGGCCCTGCTGGGCTGGGGAGTTCCGCGCTGGAAAGGACAGCCTGGGCTGGGGGGATGGCGGTGAGAGGGTGCACTGCTCAAGTGCTTTGTTTTATTTCGGGGGTTCCGTCGTGCTGAGTAGCCGAGTGTTGCACCGAGGTGGCTTGTCCGCGCTTGGTGAGGCTGAGGGGTCGGCGCCCTGTCATCCCCGCTTCTTTCACGGAGCGTTGCCGAGGTTCGGTGCATTGCCTGCCCTTTCGGACTGCCCTGCCGCGCAAAAAAAAAATCAATTCTTGCCTTGAGTGCGTGGAGAGGGAGTTGATTTTGCTGCAGCTGCATAGTGCTGATAATGAGGAGTCTTGGAGCACCTAGGCAGCTCGGTACCCCTTTCACCTCGTTACCCTCTCGGTAGCGTCTGTTGAAGTTCAGGTGTTACTTGTTAGAACTGGAAAATTGGTAGTTTTTGAAAAAATCCAGAAACCACGCAAAACGTACTAGAAATTTGTGGTTATAAAATAGTCTTTGATTGAAGTTTGTTTAATTGAAGTCTCTGAGACTAGAAGTTGCCATATTTAAGTTTTGAAGACAGCCTCGGTTGATAAAGTTTAGTAGCCCTGTAGGACTTCAGTGTCTTGTGTTCTTACAAGCGATATTGGAAAAAATTGTGACACTAATGACTTGAGTATTTCAGGGTGTGTGTATTTTCATTAAAAGTAATAGGTTCCCAATTTTTTGTGCTGAAAAACTCCGTGCCATTTGACTTTGTCTTTGCTTTGATGGCCAATTTTAAATCAAGCTGAGGGAGCCTGGAAGGTGTTCCACTGTGTGGGGTTGAGGAAGTATTACGGCTTCAGTTTTCCCTTTTGACTTCCATGAATTCTGAGCGCTGAAGTTCATTCAGGTTTTTTTCATCTCTTTTTCTCTGACCTTTCAGAAATGTTATATTAGGGATGATAGCTCTAGCAGTGGACTCTGCACCTCATTTATAGTGATTATACAGAAATAATTTTGTTTGCGGATATAAAATTGGCAATTCTGTATGCACTCTGTACAACAGAGTACAACAATATTGCTTAATTGGAGAGAAACGTAGGTATTAGAAGGTTTTGCCATGATATATTATTGAGCGTTTGTAACTGCAGACACATAATAATGACCTTGAAACTGCTAAGGAATTTTATCAGATGTCTTCAAATCTCACCAAGCACGTCTTCAATGGCCCTTTCAGATGTCTTTTGGATGTACCCATACTGATATTTCTGTTTCAGCACTAGATATATTTATGTTATGTGTCTTTATTCTAGTGGAGTGGTTGATCTTTTCCATATGCAGTGAAGATTTTTTTAATTGCTTTAGTCCTTGTGGGGGATATGTTTTAAATATGTTCATATTTACATAAATATCTTCCTATTATTTGGGTAATCATGCTAGTGTAATATTTCTGCAAGTAAATTTATTGTGACTTTACCGTATTAATGTGGCATTGATTTTTTTATTCTTTTTCTTGCATTCCTTTTAAATGATTTTTTTTAAATGGAAGGGAAAGATTTACTTGCATTTTCAGCAATTGTGAACTAGCACATTTAAGGCTGAGCTAGGTGATCTATGTAAAAAACAAAAAGCAGAAAACAAAACCAAGACAAAAAAAGCTTGCAGAGTAGGTCCCAGGTTTCTAGATGACAATATTCAAACTACAGTGAAGGCCCAAGCTGAATTCTATTAAAGTTCTTGTAATACTAAGATAGAATTTCTGAGAGACAAAGCTAAACTTACTTTAGGTGGGGACTAGGTAGGAAATAGGTGACATGATTTACTGTTTTAAAAGCCCAAGGAATAATTCAGCTTTCTCATGCATCTTTAAATAAGTCAATGCCCCTGCAGATGTAGACTTTGCAGTTAAAAATAGTGCAAGGATGCAAGCACAAGCTTCTGTCTAGAAACAGTGATGCAGAAATGCTGATTTATAGGCAGAACTCTTGGTCTTACAACATAATGACTTTTGATTATATTTGTGGCCAGTGATGTTCTTCTTAGCAATAAAACTGTGAGCTAATGGATAAACAATTTGTGATGAATATACATTTCAATATTGGTTTAATGCTGTCTTCACTTCTGCTGAAATGTTTTTCTAATAGATGCAAGTGTCTGTAGAGGACATTGAGTGTTACCAGCTGTTGCTAACATTTGAAAAGTGTAAGTGAATGTTGCTTTAGGGCACAGAGATTTCTTTTTCTGAGAGCCTCCAAATCAATTGAAAAATCACCAAACTGTCCAGCAGGATTAGCTGATGGTGTTTTGGGTTTTGACATATGTAGTTCCATTTCTGAAAGAAGCTGCTACATGTTTTTTTTATCTTGCCTGTGTAAAATCTACCTAATTTGATGTACTCAGAAGGATTAGCTCTGGAGAAGCTGGCGTAAGACAATTTGTAAGTTTTAGCTACTACAGCTGGTGGGCCAGATCAAGATGTTTTGTTGCCTAATCCGTGTTGAAATTCGGAAAGTTGTGCCAAGTCTCTGGTGGCTAAATAACATGAGTAGCTTCTTGATTCCCAATGAAGCTCTGATAAACTGCCAGTACTGTGCTAGCTGCTTTTGCTCAGTAAGAATTGTTTATTTGTAGGGTCTCCTTGCATCTGATGCTTACAGAACAATTAAATGCAGTGCTAAATCTGACAGATTATGTGGTAAGAGACCTAATTGCTAGTTGTTGGTCTTCATTGTATTTGGAAGAGCATATATTTCACGTGGACTTTGACATACAGCTCTGCAGCAAGTACATATTGGAAAGATGACCTCACTGAAACACTTGGCTTTAGTACTCAGTGTTTTTATATGGACTGCAGGTTTTCAGCTTTAAAACCAAGCAAAAGAGAAACAGCTCATGGCAGAAATCTTAAGTATTCTTAAACTTTTTAAAAAATTCTAATGCCATGTTAAGTTTTTGAAGTAACTCACAGTCTAGATTTGACTTTGCTGGCAAAATATGTGGAATTTTAAGAGCAGTAATTACATAATGTGGGAAATTGTAATGGGAAGGTCTTACTTTCCTATGTTTGAAAATTGTAAATTTTCTGAAGTTTTCCAGATGGAGATTAAACTACTGTCACCCTGTTTTCTGTTCTGTCTGAGCCTTGTGGTACTCCTGTACTTAAACAACAGGGGTTTTAATTTGTTTTGGTGGTCATAGTAAGCCCCAGTATAATGAGGGTTTGAAAAAAGCTATGGTTTCTTGATGAAAGCTGGGATGAGAGTTAGGTGTTTAAATATGCTGGTAGTGAGCATGCCAGCTGAGGGTCAGAATGAGAAGAATTTTAGTCAGTCTTGAACTTCACGTAAAATATTGGTGATTCCGATTCCTCGTTCCCTCATGCAGTGTTGATATTGCTTAAATAGTCTAGCTGCTGATCAGAAGCAGCAGAGATTCTTAGACTAGATGAAGCTGTAAAACCTTGCAAGCATGAGTAGCTTGGTTTGCTGTAGTTAGCATGAAACCACATATATCCCTGTAAATGTACAGTAGCTGCCCAGATGATGCAGAAGCTAGAAAATACTGAGGTGGTGGAAACTTAAAATTGTGTTAAGGACATGAGACACTTTTCTTACTTCTTCAGGTGAGGGTGGAATATAGGTAGAAAGGAAGCATTATACAGTGGAGAGTAACTGAATCACCATAACATACTCTAAAAAGTGTGCATGTGCATCTTGTGAATACTTACTACTCAAGTACTGGCAAAAGAGGGAACACTTTAACATTTAAATACATTGTAAGACAGTCTACACAGAGATAGAAAAGAGTACTTGGGGTGTCCTGGAATATTCACTTAATGTGTTGAGCAGCCTTTCTAGGTCTGTGCTAGCTGCATTTGCTCTCAGACTGCTCCATATGAGTGTGTTTAGCTAAGTCCTTACTTGGATTTACCTGGATAAGCTTTATGTATTTGTATGGAATGAAACTGCCATTGAATGATCACTGGAGTACTGATGTTTTTCTGTACCTTAAATCTTGATGTCAGAAAGAAGTTAGTAGGAAGTTTGTTTTACAGTATGGATGAACAGAATTTTTCTTGGAAATTCAAGTAAGTATATATAGAAAAACGCCTTAGTCAGTTTCTCTTATAAGGGTTGAGAGGAGGAGCTTCAGCCATGGTAGGGGAAAGGTAATTTATATTAAACTTCTCTACCAGTAGTGTCCCTGCAAGTTGTATTTTGCAATACTGTTATTGCATACTTTTTAAGAAGTAGGATTATGTATTAGAAGGGATGGTTGTAGTCATCTTTCTGCTGTGTTTTTTTTTTTTTAATTGTTGTTTATTTATATCGATAGAAATTTGTACAATATTACTTAGAGGAGGGTAGAGGAAGACTCGGGTCAGAAGGCAGTTTGGATACTCTACGCCATTTTCAGCTAGGTGCACTGGCATGATGAGGTAGAGATTTCAGTGGTTTTTGTAGGTATTTAGTCTGTACCTACGCGTCATGGGACATAAACATTTGAAATGGGCTTCTTGGGCTGGTTTTGTCTCTAATTTTTAAATGAGTAGTAGTTACGTATTTATGGTACCTGAGTTTTTTTAGGCAAAAATGTGATTTTGAGAGTCCTGATCTTAGACCTGTCTCTCCATATACCAGGATCTGGACAGTCAGCCTTGGTGTCCAAGAGGTTGTTCCTACGTTATGTTATGGAAAGCTTTCTGTTAACATACCTTAATGTAAAGAAAATTGGCTAAGGTTGTCCTGGTAGTGTGTGTTGTTAATAATGTAACTGTAAAGTGCCTTCAAGATATGGTTCCCTGATTTAGAGTTGGTGTGGTGGATATCAAAATATGTGAATTAATATCTAAACACTGGAAAAAGGTCAAGAGTTTGTCAGCCTACTATTCAAACTTGGCCTTGTAAGCTTGCCACTTCTAGTTTTGTGTTTGTGGCACGTGATTTTTAGTTTCAGTACCAAAGTGGAGAACTTACCCAATTCTTACTTGTGATTAACTTGTTTTCTGAAGATATTCTTGAAGTTATGGTCTTATCTCGTACATGCTATGGGAGCAGCTATGCCTGGATTTGAACAGCATCTTAAGAGAAAGGTGTGCTGAATGGTGGTGACACCATTGATAGCTCATGGGACCAGTGAGGCAAAAATATACTTGTTTACCTACAGAAGTAGTTAGGGCTCCTTGCACCACTGCTCCTGGTGACCTTGTGAGAAGTGTGTGCAAAGTGGAGAGGAGGAGGAGAATATATTGCCATAGATCTCTGGTCTAGTAAAGTGTGTTTCCTTTTAATAGAGAAAAAAAGATAGATGCAGGAGAGAATAGGTATTGTGGCCATCTGTCTAGGCAGAGGAAAAGATTGTTAATGGGGTATTTAGGTTTCTGAAGTTGCTTTGAGCATATGCCTACAATAGCCATTGCACTGAAATGGGCAATGTACTGCAGTAATGGTAGCTTGCATGCTTTGTTTATTTCCATTTAGTTTTGTAACAAAGTTTTTTTTCAGTGCCATCCGTTTTGTTTGTCCTCTTGAAATGCTGGACAGTTAATGCTGTGACCTCTGTTTTTATTTATCTATTAGCATTAAATTTCATATGAATAACCTAGCCTGGTTTAAAGAGCAGAGCAAGATCTTGGGATTTAGTTAAATTTTCTGTACTGCTGTTCATCTTCAGTCTTGATCCAGCAAGCATAACTAGAGGTGAGCATTTACTGGCTGCATATCATTTTAAGAAAGGCTTTTGAATCTTTTAAATTTAAATCTTAAAATCCTAGTACCTGCTATAATTGTAATTAAGGGTATTATTTTTACCTCTAGTAACACGTGTAGAAATCTCATCAAACATCCTGGTGTGGTTCATTTCTACCCAAATAAGCAATTAGAAGCTGCTTTCTGTTTCCAAAAGAGGGACAACTAAAGTAATGACTCTAAAACACCATATGCTGCTTATAACAGACTATGCCTGTATTGCATGCATGCAGTAGAGAAGAAATTATTGTATTTATGAGTTTGACTTTTTAATTTTTATGTGCTTGTACCTTGAGCTACGAGCCCAAAGTGAGGTCCTGACCTAAAACTGCTATGGCTAATCTGGCCAGAGCACCCATTCTGAAGGGAACTGGAAAACTGCTGACAGGGTGAATTGCATGGAGTGAAGAAGATTGTAGAAGCTGCTTTTGCATTCAGATAGTTAAACTGTGAAACTTGGCATAGCAGTAGCACTTGCCTTGGATTGCATCCATGGTTGAGATGTTGGTAGGCAAGATGAGAATTACAGCCTCATTAACCAGCTGAGTAGCTGATTTTTTTTCTATAACAGTTGAGCAAACTGAAAGAAAATCAAATGGAGTCATGCTTGTCTTTTGCTAAAGGCTATTTTTACAAGAAAAGTGGTTTTTGTAGTGAAATTCCTCTGAACCAGTGCAGCTGAACAATATAAAACAGCCATTGTGGTGGAAATCAGTGTTTTTTGTGGGTTTTTTTTTTGTGGGGTTTTTTTTTTTTTTTTTTTTTTTTTTTTTTTTTTTGTTGTTGTTGTTGTTGGGTTTTTTTGGTGTTTTTGTTTTGTTTTTTTTTTTTTACATACCTCTGGTGATCAAGAATCTCTTCTCTGCTGAAGTGATAACTGGACTGTAGATTTCCTTTTTTTGTGTGAAAGGTTTCATTTACAGCTCAGGTGTTTGAGATAGGGACCACATTGAGTGGTATAACACAGATGAAAAGCCTAATCTAGTGAAGATACCACTGCTGATGGCACAGGTGCTAGAACTAGGTGATTTGAAGATTGCTTCCAACCCAGACCATTCTGTGAATCTGCAGAGATTTTATGTGCAGATTTGGTAGTGTTACAAGTGTAGAATTAGCTGTTAAAAAAGGAGTAGATCTTGCAGACTTTGGATGTGGCAAAAATAAAACCTGATTTTCTTTGTGGATATAGTTTTTTTTTAAATATTTATAATTACGGTGTGTTGTATAACAAGGTGCAGTAAGGATTAATTGTTTAGAAACATTTTTAGGTCTTCTGAAACAAGCAATGTCGATGCTTTTGAAGAAATGCTAAGTCAAATTGCCTGTCTTTGGAGTTAATTGCATAGAATGATTAAATGCATCAAGTTTCCTGCTTGAAGGAATGCATGAGAACAGAAAATGAGTTGGTAGTTTTTGTAGGAGAAGTTTCTTTTCTTTTTAAACTTAAATTAACTGTGCTGTGTCAGATTTAGCTTACACTTCTGCACATCAATCCTGAGTAATCTGTGTGTACTGAGTGTCCAAGATCAGGGACCTAGTTTTTGTGGCTGCTGGTACTACTTGCTCAGTTATTAAAAATACAGAAAATTAATGACCATCTAATTGTAGCTGTCTTCCTCCTCCTGTTTTATAAATTGGGTTGACTTGTCCTTTTACAATTTGATTTATGTATCTTATCATTACTTGCTTGACCTAAGATGGCTGTGTTTTTATCTGCATACATCTCAAAAAATCTGATTGTCAGGCTGTTAGGAAGTGCTGTAGACATGTGGTTATTCATATGTTCAGTCCAAATTAGGATAACTGTGAGTAAACTGCTATCAAATGCAGTACATGCAGGCAAGATTTCACATTGACCTACACAAAAGGATGTGAAATGGTATGCTCAGGAACAGCATGATACTGCTTGGGTAGCTTCGAACATTTGAATATTAGTGGTACATGTTTGCCATTTGTGATGTGTATAGACTGAAGAGTTACTTAATCCTCCCTAGAGAAATAAGGATATTGTTCAGCTGGATTAATAAATAGGTTTAAGAGCCTCAGTTTCATGAAACATAAGTGTAAGAGATGAAGGTACTTTTTGTATCTGAATGCAATATGAATAATTTGAGTGATGCTCAGATTTTGCTTGTTATCCAAAAATTCAGGAATTTGTAAATCAGCCTCGTGGTCTGTCTAAGGTATGCTTGACTCTATGCAACTTCTAATACTGCTTGAAAACTCAGCAGACCTGGCAGTGATGCCAGCAGGACTAGGGGCAGAAAGCCCTGAGCCCTGCTCAGCAGAAAGCAGGCAGCGAGCTGAGTTGTGCTGTAGAGATGGGATGAGGGAAAGCTTTTCTTTCCACTGGAACTGCTGGGCAGTGGGCCTGGTGTTCACAGAGATGGATAGTGCTGTTTTCCTTGAAGGATTTTCAGCCCTTACAGTATAAAGGCCTGAGCAGTCTCCCCATATGGCTGGTGTTGCTGTGGGTGGGGGTGAGGCTGGACATGACCTGAAGGTCATACCAACCCAAATGACTCATCTGCCTCCACTTCTGCTGACAAAGCAAAATGGGTTTGCTGGACTTAGAACTCAGGCGTGGCAGAGTTTGAGTCTTGTCAGAAAAAAGAAACAAGCTCAGCTGTGATTGAACTACAAACACCAGTACAGTATGAAATTACTGACTGTTCTTACAAGGGCATTTGAAGGTGTAATTCAGTCATTTGCACATTTGCACAGTTTTAACAGTTCTAACACTGCTTTGGCGTTCTTCTAGTCCTTCAGTCTTTAGGTATTTGGGATAGTAATTGGACAAATTAAACTGTTAGCTACTATATGCTGCCCTGAAGAGTCTGCTTTACACTTGGAGCATATAACCAGTCAGCACTTTCTCAGCAAACTTTCATTAATGGTGGTAGACCCAAATGTTTACTAATTCTTAGGGGTATGACACTGTTCTTTTGAGAGAAAATAATTTATTCATTTTAAAAAATTATTAATTTAAACTATTAAAATAATAAATAGTGATCTGCCCGAACTTGTTTTCCTGGTGAGGATCAGCCTAGAGGTACACATGTTTTAATTTTAAAGTAGTCCTAAGAGCCCTCTGGGAGCTAAAATGTACTTTTGCATGAACCACATGAGAGCAGTGGCTGTCAGAAGACTTTTCTGAAAATCCTTAAGGGATTTTCATCACCCAGTTAGTAAGATGATATTAGTGATGGCCTCTGTATAAGAGATGAGCTATAACAAGCAAGTTACTGGCCAACAGTGGCCCAGTCTGTGTAAAGTAGAAGATATTCAAAGTGGTTGCTTGCATAACAGTTTAAATGTGAGGCTTGCTGCCTTTTTTTGGTTTGTTTTTTGATTTTTATTTTGTTTTTTTTGAGAATATTGTTTCAGATGGCAAAGAGTGTTTTGGACACACCTTTAGGAGAACACATCTGAATTTTGGCCTTGTTTGGACTTTTCAGGGACAGGCTGTATGGTGTCTTGGTATGGGTGATATCTGTCTTTGCTTGTTAGAAAGCTGGTAAGAGTAGAAATGTTGCTTAAAAGGAGATGAAAAGTGGGAAGGTGTGGCTAATGAGTCAGGAGATGGAAAATGGCTGTAAAGATTGAAGTAAGCCTGTTGATTGCCAGTATCAGTCTGATTTATTTAATGGTGTGTTAGACTTTAATATCCCTGTTTATCTATGTGTAACTTCTGCATCTCTAGCTTCCTGATTTCTGGAAGTGGCTATGGCATTATATAGTTAATGGTAACTTAGAGGGGAGGCAAAGGACTAGGTACATATATGTGCTTTTATGCAATGGGAACTTCTGTATAGCAACTAAAAAATTAGTCTAAAACTACTTTTGGCAATAATGCTTCTGTCACATAGTTCTGCGTCCAGTTATGAGCTGGTCATGTATGAAAGGCGTGCGCCTTTGCCAATTAACAATATGTGACCACAACTTGTTTGTGTAAACAGGACCTTATTTGCTATCCATTGTTCTATTATATGTTGATACATTATACTGAGTGATCTCAGGAGGACTAGGGTGCAGAGATATGGTAAGGAACTCCTTACCATGAAAGGAAGTGATAGCAGAGGGCAAGGATTGCAAATAGTTAAGGTATTGCTTCTGGTTCGTGTATTTTAATAGTAGCTAACTGCCCTTTTTCTGTGTTTACTCACTTTGGTTCAAAATTATTTAACTTGAAGTATGATACAGACAATTGTCTTAGGCCTTGGAGATGGGAAGGTTTGTGGTGGAATGTGTGTTTAAGCAGCTTATGCCAGTGTCTTCTGCAGGATAAATAGCAGTGGTCATGAAAACCCTACCTGGAGGGTTATGGAGGGTTGGAAAATATGACTGAGCATGAAGTTGTTCTTGAACTTTACCTTCATACTTATGTGTTCTTCCCTATCTGCTGTCCTTTGAGTGAAGTAATGTGAGTGGCCTCTAAAGGCACTGAAGATTAATAGAATGGTTTGGGTTAGAAGGGACCTTTAGGTCACATATTCCAACTCCCCTGCTAAGAGGAGGGGCATCTTCAGTTTGGTCTGAGTCCCATTTAATCTGACCTTGAGTACTTCCAGTATGAGGCATCTATGACTTCTGTGGGCAGCCTATTACAATGTTCTGTCCATCCCCAGGTGTAAACCATGCTGAAACAGCTTGGTGTTAACAATCTGGATTTACAGTTCCAGTGCATTCCTACCTCATGGCCATTTTTCCTGTGTTTGGACTGTCTGTGCAGATCAAATCCATAATGGTTGCTGTCTTCTGCTACATCTTAAAATTTATGTTAAGATGAACAAGAAATTTTTCTCCTTGAATTAGAGGACTTACGTGGGTTTAAAGCCACTTGTGTGGAACTACTAGGATCTAGCCATTGTAATGTTATCTCAGAGGATTGTAATCGGTGGCACAGGCTGTAGTTGGAGGCCTGTTCCTAGTCCTGTCTCCTAAGGTCCAATACTGGGCCCAGGCATGTTTAATTTATCCATCAATGGCTTGGATGAAGGGGCAGAGGCCTCCTCAGCAATTTCACTGACAGCACACAGCTGGGAGGAGTGGCTGATACCCCAGAGGAATGTGCAGCCCTCCTGAAGGACCTCAGCAGCCTGGAGAGATGGGCAGAGAGGAACCTCCTGAAATTCAGCAAAGGCCAATGCAGGGTCCTGCACGTGGGGAGGAACAACCCTGGCACCAGCACAGGCCGGGGTGACCTGCTGGAAAGCAGCTCTGTGGAGGAGGAGCTGGGGGTCCTGGGGGACAACAAGCTCCCCATGAGGCAGCAGTGTGCCCTGGTGGCCAAGAAGGCCAGTGACATCCTGGGCTGCATGGAGGAGCAGTGCCAGCAGGTCAAGGGAGGGATCCTGTCCCTATGCTCAGCCCTGGTGAGGCATCACCTGGAATGCTGTGTCCTGTTCTGGGCTCCTCAGTGCGAGAGAGACATGGAGCTCTGGAGCAGGTCCAGTGGAGGGCAACAAAGAGGATTAAGGGAGTGGAGCATCTTTCTTATGGGGAAAGGCTGAGGGAGCTGGGCCTGTTCAGCCTCCAGAAGAGGCAGCTGAGGGGGAACCCCATCAATGTCTGTGAGTACCTGAAGGGAGGGTGTCAAGAGATCAGAGCCAGGTTGTGGTGCACAGCAGTAGGATGAGAAGCAAAGGGCAGAAATCAATGCACAGCAAGTTCCACCCGAGTAAGAACTTCTTTACTGTGCACTGCACACTGGAACAGGCTGTCCAGAGAAGTTATGGAGTCTCCCTTGCAGATACTCTTGAACTGTCTGGATGCAGCCCTGTGCAATAGTGCTCTAGGATGAAGCTACTAGAGCAGGGAGATTGGACAGGGTGACTGGCTCAGCCTCACCTGTTCTGTGATTCACTTCAGTTAATGTTTTGGCCTAACAGGATTAGTGGCAAAGTCTTGTTTTCTCTATATTTCTGATTCCCACTTTTCTCTGGAGAAGTCTTATTGCTCAGGATTTAATCCTGAGAGTCATTGTGATGCATTGGAGTGACCAAACACAGATTGTGTTGTGGCTAGCAAGCATCCAACTGTGCAAATATAATGTGGGAGTGATGATCTGAAGAAGCTTGCTTTGTCTGTGCAAGCTGCTGAATCCAGTTGTGATTAAGTACAAATGAAACTTGAGAAGCTTGGATAGAGACTGATGTTGTAGGGAAAGGTAAAATTCCGATTGTTCAGTAGTCAGATGAAACTCTTGCATGTCCTTAGTTATTGCTTCTTCTGTGACTAAATGTTGAGGTTGTTCTGCCGCAGAGGCTCCTCGCTTACATATAGGGAAGATCTTCAATCTCATCCTTTCCAAGTAACATCAAGAAGGAATTATATAAAAGGAGTACTTGATCACCCTCTTCTAGAGCAGCTGACATGAATTTTTAAACATCTTTTCAGTCCAGTGAGTTGTAATAACTTTACAGCTTAATTAAAAAATCCTCAAGGTCCATTTCTGTAACAAACCAGGACAGTGTCATCAATGTATTAAGGGGAGTGTCACTTGGCATGCTCTTGATGGCAAGCAGCTGGCAATCTCTATGGCTCTTTCTCTAAAAGCATGCTTTATGACAGTTACCTGCAGTATACTTTCCTGGAAGTACTTTGCTGTTTTTTTGATAAGAAGTGCTTATGACCTACTGTATAGGTATAGCAAGAGCACAGCCTGGCTATACTACACAGCCTATCGCTGTCAATATTTCCCTGTCTTTTAAAATACTTTTTATTACGAAGCTTTCTTAAGCTAAGTGTATTCACCCTTGAAACCTGCAGTACTACTGCTGTAACAGTAAAATATCATTGGAAATGATGCAAGAACACAGACCTGTGTTTTCTTCTCGTCTTTCTCCACATGACGCATACTCGGGCACAAAAAGAGTTGTGTTAACATGGGTCATAGGTGACCCTGGGATTTTGTATATTTCCCACTCTCATTTGTGAGAAGCAGGTAGCAGGTGTTTTTTGAAGTTGTCTGATTTGCATGTCATATTGTCTAATCTGGAGACAGAAGTGGGACCTATGAGGACTTCAGGCAGCTGTGTTTGCTCTGGTGCCTCCTACCAATGAGAAGATTATTGATCCTGCAATTGTAT